>NC_044322.1:270818841-271443841 GCF_007399415.2 Gopherus evgoodei | reverse complement strand
CTTTCTGCACAGAAATGAATTTTACTTTTAGTGATCACCCCCTATATCACTGAACTGCCAACGCATCTAGGCTAGAATGCAGGTGCCATTCTGTGCTATCAGTGCTACACCAGAGTGAAAGGAGGGGAAGTGAAAACTAACTTAACTATTTGAAACTACACAGGACATATTTTAGGTCAGTAGAATACGTAATTCCGTGAGCTGGAATTCAGCCAGGACACTGAGGTTAACACCTGCACATTTATGAAAAGTGACAGGGGCTATTTAATGACCACAAGTGATCAAATGATAAATCTCATCTCATCTTAAATACAGCACTCCAATAATAGAACATCCCTCCTAACCCCGTGCTGGGGCGTTGGCTCGATAGTAATGACTCAAGAGGAAGAACACCACCTACTAAGACACCAACACCACTGTCTGCATCACTGGGGTTTTCTAGCCCAGCCTTTCATTTATTTATTGTCTAAGCTCCACTTTGTTTCGCTGAGTGTGATAAGATCACAGCATGGCATGGCTGCAAGCAGGGTGCATATTCAAAGATGATGACCTTAACAAGAGTTTGATTTTCAAGCCTGTGACTTATATAAATCAGACCCACAGCTTCAACCAGTGAGCTTTCATCAATAGATGTGAAATGGCATGTTCTCAGAGGGGAAAGTAAGCCGGTCCGGTCCGGCGTCCCGGCAAGAGCCAGTATGCCATGCTGGACTGCACCTGGATTCCATGGCGGGGATTGAAAGGGCTCAGAGTCCCCGCCTCTGAGGGCAGCCCAGAGTCCTTTGAATTCCAGCTGCGGCTGGGATTTAAAGGGCTCAGAGCTCCCCGCCGCTGTGGGCAGCCCAGAGCCCTTTGAATCCCTGCCACAGCTCTCGCGACCGGGCTGGGGGCAGGATTTAAAGGGCTCGGGGCCCCCCTCAGCAGCAGGAGCTCTGGGCCTGTTAAATCCCTGCCCCAGCCCCACAAAGCTCAGGGTTCCCACTGGCGGCCAGAGCCCAGGGCCCTTTAATTTGCCCCTGAGCCAGGGGAGTGGGGGGGCTCCCAGCCACCTCTTCAGCTGGGAGCCCCTGGTTGATTTAAACACCCTGGAGCTCCCAGCCACAGCCGATGCCCCAGGGCCTTTAAATCTTGAGAGACCACGCCTCTTCGGGATGAGGCCACACCCCCCTCAGGACTCCGGCAGTACCGGTAAGTCCTGTAAGTTACTTTCACCCCTGTATGTTCTGCTCTGCCTTTTTGGGTCCTGCAGGTGTCAGAGTTTAAAGTCAGAAGAGGCCACTAGATCATCTAGTCCAGTGATACTCAGACAGGCTTGTGAGCCACAAGTGGCTCTTTAATGTATCTCCTGTAGCTCTTTGCAGCACATGATGTTACAATTATTAACCAGTCAGGATGCTTTGGCTATGTTATTAACCAATTAAGTTATCAACTTGCACCAAGTTATTAACTTATTGGCTGTGAAAATTATATCTATATCTATATCTAGATATAAAATGTTCATCTTTCTCCAGAATTAAGACAAGGACAGCTGTGATGAGAGTGTGATCCACATGGGGAAAGGGTTAACATCTCAAGACAAGGGTGGCAAACCTAGAAGGGAGCCCTGCAGTGAAAGAATCTCTAGGCAACCAGAGAGGAGAGCCGCTTCTGGTCTCTTTCCTGGTTGGGGGTTGCCACCATTGTCTCATTTTCATTTTTATTTATGGTGTAGAAAGCCATTTTGTTTTATGGTTAGACAAGAAAGACATTTCAAAGCAGGACATTTCCATGGAAATTTCCATATATACATGTAAACGAAATATTTCCCATCATACTGTTTAAACATGAATAGTATGTAGTAAATGAATCAATGAATTCACACTGTTGTGGCTCTTTTGGGTACTGTCGATCGCTGATTTGGCTCCTGAACCACTGAGGTCTGCGTATCACTGATCTAGTCTGACCTCCTGTATTACAGGCCACCAACACCACCCACACACTAAACCCAACAACTAAAAAGAGAGCAAAATATTACAACCCATGGGACACTAGTCTATTATATGCGACAGGAAGAGACTAAAAGTGTGAGGTGCACCAACGTTCAAAGCAGGGAAATGATTAAGTGAGATGTACCTGGATAATCCTGGCAAATGGCCTGCATGCATATGCTGCAGTGGAAGCTGAAAATCCCCGAAGGTCACTGCCAATCTGACTTGGGGGGAAATTCCTTGCCGGCCCCACAGATGGCGATCAGTTAAACCTTGAGCACATGAGCAAGAACCAGCCAGCCAAGCAGCTGAGCGGGAGGACACTTGGTGACATCTCAGAACCCTGGCCCTCCCTGCCCACATGTAGGTTTGATAGTGAGTAGGGCTGGAGTCCAACATTCAACATCTGTACAGGAATGAGAGGTGACACTGTATGAGTAGGGGCCAATTATCCAGAATGAGCGATGATATATACTGTCGTTGTCACCAGCTAAACCACATCCAAGAGGCATTGGGAAATAGTCTGTTCCAAAAATGCAAGCCTCTCACCAGTGCGTTAATAGAACAGCTCCATTAACTGTCAGAGGTGCTAGTGCCTCCAGCCACCACAAGGCGTGTTCATTATACATGGATAAACACACGAACATATTAAATACAGCAGTGGACAGTGGTTATAGTTATATATATATATGCACACCAACCATTTCCTCTCATAATTTAAGAAAAGCCCAGTGTATTCCATCCAGTGGGGGTGGAGGCAGTACAAGTGCCTTCCATACCTAAAGGAGCAGCTCCCCTAGGTCAGGCCGCTGAGAAATGGTATATATGTGGTAAGTAGGGGGCAATAGTGAGTGTATGAATTCACACTGTACACACCAGTCTATCCATCTCATACTGTGGAAGATCTCACCAGTGGCTATTTCTGTGCATCACCCATAGCTCAAGCCATCTTTTGGGGTGGTTCCATATCTGCTCTCACCAGATTCTCTGTTCTATGCTACATTAATTTTCCTGTCCTGTGAATAGCCTGAGAGATTGAGAGAATACTTTACAAAATCGAGTGAGCTGTTTGCTCCATGTTTACTGCTGTGGGACCTAACGAGTGCCCCACTGAGAGACCTGCTGTGAGCAGTCACTCACCCCGACTGTCTGGCAATGTAAAAAATTGTCTGGTTTCCTGTTAGCCAGCCAAAAGCACTCCATGGAACTGTCCTGCTTTCAAATGTCTTTATTGTCTAGCCATAAAACAAAATGGCTTTCTATACCATAAATAAAAATGAAAATGACCCTGTGGTGGCAAACCCCCAACTAGGAGAGAAACAGGAAGCGGCTCTCCTCTCTGGTCGCCTAGAGATTCCTTCATTGTAGGGCTCCCTTCTAGGGTTTGCCACCCTTGTCCTGAGATATTAACCCTTTCCCCATGTGGATTACACTCCCATCACAGCTGTCCTTGTCTTAATCCTAGAAAGAGATGAACATTTAAAGGTCATGAAGACTATCCAGAGTTATAATTAAGGATAACAACCTTTTTTGGAAGGGATATTAAGCTGCATTCTTCTGGGATTAGCTAATTTGTACAGTGCCTTGCCCAATGGTGGTCCATGACTAGGGCTCCCAGGCACTACCACAATACAAATCAATAATAATGAAGACCAGGATGAGACCTATTGTGGGGGACAGATTATCCCACCTCTTCCCCCTGTGGGGTTCTTACATCTTCCTCTGAAGCATCTGGTGCTGGCCACTGTTACAGACAAGATACTAGAGTAGATGGATTATGGGTGTGATCCAGTCTGGAAAATCCTATGTTGAAAAAGTATGATTCAGATACACTTGTTTCTATTTGGGTGCTTATATGAATGATCCAAACTAACAGAGTATGCAAAAAGGGGGCTGGCAATTTCATAAGAACAGGCTTTCTCACAACATTTTCATAATCTCTTGCTTCTGGATGGGATGGCAATGTCAGGTGAAGAAGCTTTTTCATGGCATTTCAGCAGTTGCACTTTCTAACCAGGGAGCAATCACAAATTTTTTTTTTTGACAGTAAAAAAAAAGGACTCTTTCCAAACACCAAATGGTTTTATCTGATGTTCTGGGAAAGGTTAATTGGTTTGGTTCGGTTTCGGTTTTGTGTGCTTTTAAACTAAACTGGGTCACCCCATCCTTAATTAGCTAGCCTCAGGGAAGCAACATTGTTAAGAAATAGAGGAGGAGGGTAAGTGGATGCAAGCTTGGAAATGAGGGGGATTCTCAGCTGTCATGTATTGTAGTGAATAATAATTCATCAGCAGTGGATGCTGGAGCATCAGGTTGCAAATCCACATAGAGCTGAAAGATATGAATGGAAGCTGTCCAGCTTTTCCTGATCTCCCGTCTATTCCTGTCCCATGGTCAGATGTGTTCCACACATGGCAATTCATCCTCTTTCACAAATTCCCTTTCCAAGAACAGCTGGCTAGGCTGTCTGCAGTGACAAGTCATTAATGGACAATTATTTTTGCAGTTGGAAAGCAAGTGCACAGAGCAGGTGATGTTATTCAAACTCCTCTGCAGAGCTCCACCAATACACTTCAGTCCAGATTGGTGGCACCTCCTGCTATTTAGGTTCTTTCTCCCCCAAAAGCCCTGCCCCTCATTCTTCACCTGCAAGCACTCCTGCCCAGACAAATCCTAGAATTCTCAAACAGCTCAGTCAATGCACCATGATTCTTAAGTACAAAGCTCCCCTGCTATTCTAATCCTAACCTATCACACTCATAATCCACATTTAGTCTGTCTGATATGACAAAGGCCTTGTCTATGCAAAACTTTGTTACCGGTATTACTATGCTGTTTAGGGGCATGGCATCCCTCCCCATACAGGAACAAGCTATAACTGTATAAGCACCTTTATATCATTATAACTGCGTCCACAGCGAGGGCAGAGGGGGGAGGTTCTAGAACTTTAACAATACCAGAATAACTATGGTACAACTTTAGTATGTAGACAAGGTCTTAATCCTGAACTGCAGAGCAATTTGCTACCCCAGTTGTGTGGCCCCTGCCCATTCCTCTGTTAAATCACCTCAAAAGATATCCTCTGCCGTTCCAATTGAAGAGCACGTCGGTATGTTGGAGGGATTTTTGTTTTGCAATAATATGTTGCTATGTTCCTCCACTTTCATTTAAAAATGAAAGTAGAGGAACATATTTCAAACCATTGACAAACATGACAAGATGAAATATTTTCTCTCCATCCCTCTGATCCTGCCAAGTTCCTCTTCTACGTTTTCCTTCCCCTCACAGCAGATTACTGAGGCCTGGTCTACACTACGATTTTAGATCGAATTTAGCAGCGCTACCCTGATTTAACCCTGGACCCATCCATACAATGAAGCCCTTTTTTCGACTTAAAGGGCTCTTTAAATTGATCTCTTTACTCAACTTCTGACGAGGGGATTAGCGCTGAAATCGTCCTTGCCGGGTCGAATTTGGGGTAGTGTGGATGCAATTCAATGGTATGGGCCTCCGGGAGCTATCCCAGAGTGCTCCATTGTGACCGCTCTGAACAGCGCTCTCAACTCAGATGCACTGGCCAGGTAGACAGGAAAAGGCCTGCAAACTTTTGAATTTCATTTCCTGTTTGGCCAGCGTGGTGAGCTGATCAGTACAGGTGACCATGCAGAGCTCATCAGCATGATGTGCATATTGCCGGGGCACATTGCCTGGCCCCTACTTTGTGAGAAGTCTCTGTCCATGTCTATGTCCTCATCACTCTCATCACCTGCCGTCGCCTCCTCGCCTGGTTTTGCTTTTGCAGCTTCTGGTTCTGCATATACTCCTGGATAATGCATGTGGTGTTTACAGTGCTCATAATTTCTGCGGTGATCTGACTGGGCTCCATGATCCCAGTGCTATGGCGTCTGCACTGAAAAAAGGCGCAAAACAATTGTCTGCCATTGCTCTGATGGAGGGAGGGGCGACTGACGACATGGATTACAGGGAATTAAAATCAACAAAAGGGGTGGCTTTGCATCAAGGAGAAACACAAAAAACTGTCACACAGAATGGCCCCCTCAAGGATTGAACTCAAAACCCTGGGTTTAGCAGGCCGTTGATTTCACAAAACAAATTGGGTCAATTTCTTGTTTTGATCCACTCCATCTATCTTTTACATCTTAGGCTGGCAACAGACGGTGCAGTACGACTGCTAGCCATCATCATCTCCTGGCTGCTTACCAGAAGATGGTGCAGTATGACTGCTAGCCATCGTCATTTCCTGGATGCTTGGCAGAAGATGGGAATGACTTGGCTGAGTCACTCCCATGTCTGCCCAAGCACCCCTGACTGACCTCACCGAGGTCGGCTAAAAGAGCACCCAGGAATATGACGATGATGTCTACCAATCGTAATGCACCATCTGCTGCCAAAAGGCAATGAGCTGCTGCTGTGTAGCAATGCAGTCTCACGTCTGCCAGCACCCAGGAGACGTACGGTGACGGTGAGCTGGATGGGCTCCAGGCTTGCTGTGGTATGGCATCTGCTCAGGTAACCCAGGAAAAAAGGTGCGAAATGATTGTCTGCTGTTGCTTTCATGGAGGGAGGAAGAGGGAGGCCTGAAGACATCTACCCAGAACCACCTGCAACACTGTTTTTGCCCCATGAGGCATTGGGATCTCAACCCAGAATTCCAATGGGCAGCAGAGACTGCAGGAACTGTGGGATAGCTACCCACAGTGCAATGCTCCGGAAGTCAACGCTAGCCTCGGTACTGTGGGCGCAGTCCGCCATCTTAATGCATGTAGAGCATTTTGAGTGGGGACACACACAATCGACTGTATAAAAACAATTTATAAAAAAAAGACTTCTATAAATTCTACCTAATTTCGTAGTGTAGACATACCCTGAGTTATTAGTGTTTCACTAGCAGCTTTATCCATTCTAATCAGTTATGTCCTCCTCCTGAATTTGTAAGGTGATTACACTGAACTGTTCTCTTGACATCACAGTTTATCACCTTGGCAGCAATTGTGAGATCACAAAAACGGAACCGTGACAAAACTGAGTGGGGATCGGCTGAGGAGGAGGCAGCAACTAACTACAATGGAGAATGGGATGTTTTGGCCCCTTTCTGCCTAATCCTTTAGTTCCCAACCATCCTTCCGTATTTCTGTTAGCTTTATTGAACTGCTTCACTGCTGCCCAATAGTCCAGACACAAGCAAGCACGGTGCACCAGCTATGCTGCCTAATGCTTTGAACGCACCCAGGCAAACCAGGCCTGCTGTGCCACATAATTCTCTACATAAATGATGAGTGAAATACACCCACCGTGCCACCAGATCTTCCATCTCTGTCCTAATATGTAGCTGACTACAATGCAACATCGATGCCAGATGGGTCAGCTTGGTGCAGCACTGGGATCTGTGGCTTCTGGAGTATGAGCTCTGCTCAGAAATCCTAATGATTTTTTACAGGTTCATATTCTACATTCAAGCAAGACTGATTAAAAAAAAAACCAGCAACCCTCATCTTTAGCTGGTATAGCTCTGCTGAAGTCTATGGGTTATGCTGACTTACAACAGCTGAAGATCTGGCCCTGTGGTTTTAAAATACTCTTTCATTTACTGCTCAAAATCTGAAAAAAATCTGAAAAAAATCTGCAGCATATGGGTGGAAGGGGAGAAGGAGGTGATGCTGCTGACAAAGAAGGAAGCCCTCCCCTCCCCCCACATAGGCCTCTTATAAAGTCCCAGAGCCTGGTGCAAAAGGTGTCCTGTGCTTGCAATGAAAGATAAACATGACACTAATACCAGTGACAGACTCATATATCCAAGCAATGATGATGATAGTTGATCCTGTCACTGCAGTATTCCCTGATATCAATTTGAACTGCAGATAAGCTAAGCGGGGGTGGCATGGCCATCAGGACAGAATTAAAATGTGCTGCATGGGCGGCTGATTTTCTTCCCTGCTGTTGCAGGAGAGAGACAGAGCGAGAGACGGTTTTTTTTTGGTGATCGGAACCCAAGCCTAGCGCACTCAAGCAAACATTCCATTCCAGGATTTAAATTATCCCTGATGAGTGCCCTGTGATTCATTGGACTTTGTTGAACCTCCATATGAAGCAAGGGAAGGTTGATGTCTCCCTCCTTTTCCTCTCCCCACACCCTGCTTCTCCCCTTTAATAATGATAAATATATTTTAACTTGCTTGATTAAGTCAGCCAGACAATGCGCCCCTAATCTGCAGTGATCAGGGTTCGGGAACTATAATGGCGAACATGCTGTCTTTCTATCAGACAGAGAAATAAGGGGTTGCTAATGCAGCCTCCATTAACAACTTTGTACAGAATCATTTTTTCCTAACTGCTCCTAAAGAGAAGGCACTTGAGGAATACTGTCTGATATGAACATATTCTGAATGATCTCCTTCTGCAAAATAGACAAGCTCCCCTCACTAACCCCCCCCATAAATACATAAAGTATGAAAAATGTAGCCACTTCCTTGTACTCAAGAGGCTTTTTGATCTCATAATAACTTATCTAGTTAACTGCCTCTCAATTTTTCTCATGGTTCCTTGTAAGTTTTAGTACGGTCTGATATGTATTTTAATGCAAGTTGGTGTTAGCTGAATACTAATCATGTGCTTTTCAGTGCGTGAAATGTGCACGCATTTGTACTTGTGCTGTGCACACATGTCAATCTGCTTTAGTATGTACGCTGTTTGCACTTAGTGTGCATTTAGGCCACAAGTGTGGAAATAAACTGCTTATATCTCTGAGTACATATGGATATGTGTCAGGAAATGCTGTGTAAGTGCATGAATGTATGTCTGAGATTGCTGTCATGCATATATGGGTTTGCATACATGCATATATACTCTAAGAGCCATAGCCTCTGCTCTGACTGATCAGTGGCACAAGGCTGAAATATAGGGGATGAAAGGTGTCATTTGGCCATCTTTGCACTCTGTAGATCAGTGGTGGGCCACATGCAGCCCATCAGGGTAATCCACTGGCAGGCTGCCAGACCGTTTATTTACATTTGCACAGCCACCCACAGCTCCTGGTGGCTGTGGTTCGCTGGCTGTAGGTTGCCCACCACTGCTGTAGATCCTGGGGCTAGTTAGCACAAATCAGGTCTCCAGGATACATCTGAGCCCAATGTACATTTAGACCAGCCCCAGGGCTGCTCTAAAACATTGCAGTTCCAAATGGCCATTCTGGCAGCCCGTGACCAGCTGGATGTAGAAGCATTCTTCCTATGTTCCTTATATAAGAGGTTGGGATGGAAGGTGTCAAAGATGATGCTACATCTCACAAGGATTCCCCAATCCAGAGAAAATCCTTCAGGGGGCAGAAGTGCTAGCATTAGAGCTTCTTTGTGCTGCTGGTGTGGTGCAAAGCAGCCAGAGTAGGACTCAGGATCTGGCCCGATGGGCCAGATTTTCAAAAGATTTCAGCACCTACAATTGGGTCCAGATTTTAAAAAGAGCTCAGCTCCTCTTTAGGCACTTAAATATGGGACAGATTTTCAAAAGTGTTCAATACCCAGTAGTTGCCATTGTGACACTCGTGGATAGATAAAGAGCTCAGCACCCAGCATGTACACTTTTCTGAAACTATAGCCACTTATTCTGGTGCTAACTGAGAACTGAGCCCTTTTGAAAATTCTGGCTTATATGTCTGTACCTGCATATGCACTCTATGTGTGCATGGATGGTATCCTTACTGTGTCTGTGCATGTTTCTCTATTTTATAACCAATAATAATATCTGTAATTATGATTATCCTTATTTTAGCATACCTATCATGTTTTCAAAGCATAAGTTGATCTCCATGAGGGTCAGGAAAGAATTCCTGTCACCATCGACAGCTGACTGGTTACAAAATAGGAGAATTTCATTTCTCTTTGAAATTTCAGGTACTGGACCATACACAAAATACAGTACTGGGCATTATAAACCAATTGTCTGATCTGGTAAGACAAATTCTGTATTTCTACTGTACCATGATACATAGGAATACATTACTATGACACGTCTGAACGTGGTATAAAAGTCTGCTAATATAGACAGGCACATGCGATTGCATTTCAAGTCAGTTACTGCACGTGCTTCACCATGCCAGCAGATACAATTTTGTGTAAAATGGGAAGCAGATAATCAGTAAGGTAACTGTTATTTTCCTTACTTTTGCATACGATTCAGTTTGGCAACATAGACAACTGTGAAAAACCTGTAACTCTGCAACTAAAATTACAGTCTGTGCCAGGAGATATAATTTTGCACGAAGTGGAAGCACAGTTAACACAATAAGGAAATGAAGCATTCCTTTATCCTTTTAACTGTAGTTCTATTTTTGCACTAAATTGCCTGATTGTACAAGCTGTGGTTTATTACTGCATAGTTTTCTCTTTTTCTTTCACCTTTTTTCCTTATATTTTATCCTTTCTTCTTTAATCTTTAACATAACAGTTAAAATAAAATTAAATACCACAACCTAGGTCACTACAAAGTTAAGTATGAGAATTTAGCACAAGTATAAGAAATCCCATAATTAAGGTTCATAATAGCAATCTTAACTTGGCAACATTGTACATATGAGGCCAATTTCTGCTCTCAGTGACATTTGTTCTGAGACCTGAATTTGATCCACTCTGTATACAAAGGAGCACATTGAACTGCAAAAACAGCAACTAAAACTGCTACTATAGATATGTACCAAGTGGTAGAATTAATGTTTCTGTGGGAACCTTAATTTATGAATGTGCTGACTTCTATATTTACACTCTGAACCTCAGTGTTCCATTAACACTGCTTTTTGTCTGAAGGCTTGATTCTCATTTAAGTATAGGCTCCATTACAATGCCAGAGTGGTGTAACAGGGCCATATGTTGAAATTAGAATCAGGCCCTGAGAGAGTGTTTTTGCATGTGTGAATGCTTGTGCAGGGTTTTTAAAGTAATTAATTACAATAATGGATTTTTAAAAAATTAAAGGTGCAGTTCCAAGAAGGAATCCATTTTCTTTTCGATCAGAAGGTAAACGTGGATACCTTCTTGGGTTTGTCCACACACAGAAATTACACCAATTTAACTAAAGGCATAGCAATGATTTAGGACTTGTCTACACTTGAAAGTTAATTTGGATTAAGGGAGGGTGTGAATTTAAAGAGCAATAAGAGTGTTCACACATGGAGTTAGTCTGGAATAGCTATTTTGTAATCATTCCATGTATAGATAAATCCTTAAACCAGGTCAACTTCTGAAAAGAGATAGGCCTTGGAGATTCCATGATTCCCATTCCCACAGTGTGAGCAGTGATGTTGCAACTAGGGTGACCAGACAGCAAGTGTGAAAAATCAGGACGGGGGTGGGGGGTAATAGGCTTCTATATAAGAAAAAGCCTCAAATATTGGGACTGTCCCTATAAAATCGGAACAGCTGCTCTCCCTAGTTGCTATGGTCACCCTAGTTGCAATCATCACAGTAGCCAGTTTAACTGAAGCCTTGTCTGCAACTCCTGCATAACATACAAATATAATTGCTAATTTACCCTATCTGTGAGAAAGTGATCAATTGCTGCTCTATACCAGGGAACCACAAGGTCTCCAGTCCTATTTAATAGAATGCATGTGGCAAAAGAGGGAACTCTGCTTAAAGGGTGTGAATGAGTCATTTGACATTTCAGGCTGACTGAAGTCATTCCACTACATTTATTTCTGATCTTGATGTGCTACCACATTTGCTCATTAAACAGAATGGGAAGAAAAAGATTGAAATGATCTGCTACAGAATACGTATGCAAGACACATAGGAGGTACCAGCTAAGGCATGACTCGATGCATGTGTGAGAATGTGAGCTTCCAAGTGCATCTGTTTGCGTGAGAGTGCCAGTGTGTGACTTTGATGTTGCCTCTGGGTGTGCGAGCAACTGTTCTGTTATGCACGTATGTCTGAGCAGGAGTGGGCATCTGTGAATTTGCTTATAAATTTACTTCACACATAATTATGAGCTGAAGTGCTGCCTACATGTAAGCACAGGTCTGAGAGTTTGCATATGAATTGCCCTGCGTGTGCATGAGCATGGTCAGTTGTGCTCTATGCATGCACATGGAGGACAGTGAATGTATGTATATGTGTGTATTAACATGACCAGGAATACAGGCATTATGGCCTGATCCTCCAAGGTGTTTAGGCATCTAACTCCCATTGAAATCTGGTTCCAACTGAACATTCAATGGGAATCTATTTAAAGACCCCCGAGGAAAGGATAAAGGACAATTTTTTTCAAATCTGACCTAGACTCCTAAATTCATATTTAGACTCCTAAAACAAAGTGGCTTGATTTTCTGAGGTGCTGACTCCCTGCAGCTCACACTGATTTCCACTGTAGCTGTGGGCATTCAACACCTTTGAAAAATCAAGGTCGCTTTTATCCAGGTGCCTCAATATGGGTTTAGGAACCTAACTTTAGGCCCCCAGTTTTGAAATTCTGGCCAAAAAATTGCATGTGTACTGATTTTAAAAAGTAATAGATAAGATAATAGCAATAGATAAAGACTTTGCTGAAATACTGCACAGGAAATAATTTCAAAGGGTGGAGGAGGTGAGTGGAAAAGATACTTATTTGAGTCTAATCAAGGATATGTCACAAGAAGAGAAGGAAAATATTATTGAGAAGAATAACTCAATGGAAATCCATGGACTCATTCTCCAAGAGATTAGACCACAAACAGATCAAGCAGGGCAAAGGTGGTGAGGATTAGGCAGAGCCCTAGCATCCTGCCTCAGGCTCGAAACAGTCACATCAATTTTTGCACAGAGCTTAGAATGTATTTGTGCCAGCAGCAATGGTTGCAGGGACACTGGAATAGCCTTGAAGCATGCTATATGGGCAAAGGACACTGTCAGGATAGATGTTATTTTTAAAATCTCCTAGTAACTAATATTGTCTCTAGTTGTTAAGACTTAAATATCGTTAAAAGGCTTACTGTTTTTTTTTTCCCACCAATCCTGCAGTTTATTTAATCTGCATTTCATTAAGCCAGCTCAGTGAACTCAGCCAGGTCGTTTCTACTCTGGGTATAATCATTTTTGCTCAGTGCTGCAGTTTGGGTTCACAGCGCTGCAGGGGGATATTTAAATCCAAAAATAAAATGGTTTTAATTGAAATTAAACTATACATTCATGCCATTCCTTCTGATATTAAGTTTCATATTCTCCACTTTCCCCCCATCTAAACATTGGGCTTAATTTAAGGTGACTGCATCCTATTAAATAAAGCTGGTAAAAGGGCACATTCAGTTCAGGTTCAGAAAGTCTAAAAACTATGTTCTTTTATTTATTTGGGTGGCAGCAAGAAACATTAATTCATTGTTAATGCAGACCAGCCAAGAAGACTATGCTTGTATTGGTTTTGTAAAACGGATAAAGTGGAATGAGATGTAAATCCAATTCCAATAGGTTATCACGATTAGAGAAACAAACAGCCATATTAATAAGTCCAACAGATGCATAAAGGCCTTAAGGCAGTGGGAACTCTGCATTTCCATCATGCTGATGATTAAACCAGTGGAGTCTCCCCAGAGGGGAACTCCACAAAGCCACGTGCACCTGGCATGAGAATGCACAGGCAACACTTAGGGGGCAAAAATGGGTGTGTTGGGGAGGAAATGACCAACGGAGACACCCATAGAACAAATCCACAAGGACAAAGAATCACATCTGCTACTTTACCACATACTCAACAATAGCCTGATGTGACCTAGCTGTATGCATGCGTTATTTCTTTATGGGGTAAGATTTCCATCCCCCCAGCTCCCTCAGTTATATGAGCAAAACCCATTTATTCAGTCTTTGTCCACATGTTCACCAATGGGTATGTGTGACCTTAATTCTAGTGACTTGTGCATATGAATTGCAATATAGTCAGGTGATCATACACCAGTTCTCAAATAATGCAACAAAATATCATACTTTTTTTATCACCTATGCGTACTATCTTCTGCTACTCTGTAGTGCTCTTTGTTTGCCAGAGTCCCCTCCGAACAACCCTCCCAAACAAAAACATTAAAAACAAAGCAAATCATGAAATTAATCGGATATTTGCAGCCCATCACACTTTTGATCCTACTTTTGTGGTCTATCCCTATCCCCTCCCCTGTGTTATTCTTATCTATTTAGACAGCAAACTCTTTGGGATAGGGACTGTCCACTACTCTATGGGGCTAGCTCAATGGAGCAATGACACTTTACAACAGCTGATTTGCCCCCGTGTTTGCTCAGTGCCGAGCACACTGGAGTCCCATTCTTCATCATTCCATAGGCACTGCTGTAATAAAAATAATAGATTAAAAAAATAGAGTCCCTGAAAGTTATTTATATACAAGATGTTCAATAAATGAGGCAAGTGTTCTTTTCAGTGTGCACCTTATGAGATGCATTTTACAAGGCTGTAAAACACTGGTATGATGTTATATTGTATTATTTGAGAACTAGCCTTCAATGACACAATTACATGCTATTATACAGCATATGAACAAGAGGCTAAAGTTCTCGTTACTATTTCCTGATGTTTGAATGCTTAACACTCCTTTCATATAACATTTTTTTTAAATAGAATTTTTTATGAGTTTTTGAAAGAAAAAGGAAAATCCAGTATGGGAAAGTATTTGACTACACACCACCAGATGGCTCTATCTAATCTACTTTACAAAGTCTGCAGGAAGGAGCCTCAGGAGCTGCAAACTTTAGAAGTTGAACAGCCTGTATCTTTCAAGATGCATCACAAATGTGGTAAGGTCTCTGCAGCAGGATAGCTGCCAGTGACTCTTTGAAGAAGAGCTCTGTGTAAGCTCAAAAGTTTGTCTCTTTTACCAACAGAAGTTGGTCCAATAAAAGATATTATTTCACCCACTAATATCGTGGGACCATCACAGCTACAACACCACCACAAACAAGTGGCTCTCTGAGCAGACTAGCAGCGAGTCTTAGAAATGATGCTAGGATGAAATTCACCCTTCTGCAGTGAATGAGCACAACGGCCGTGGGCCATTTAAGTGACATTTTGGCCCTCAAAATAGGGTTTAGTGGTACTTTGGTGGCAAATAGAACTTATGTTGGTTCCTGACACCAGAGTAAATTTCATCCAAAGGCAATAAATCTAAAAACATCTACAATATTGCATTTCTCCATTCTAGATGAAAAAATAACCTACTCTTACTGTACACTGGTCTCAATTCTCCTATTTTCTAATGCCATTTCTTCCACCCTCACCTAATCTATCTGCCACAAGATATGGAAACGTGCAATGGTCAATTTCAATATCATGTATAACATGCTATAAGTGATTATCTTGCAGGCATTTTTTTAAAACCTGAAGCTATTTCAAATTAGTTTTTATAAACAAAGGTAACAATCTGTGCAGCATATATCAAAGCCAAAAGCTCTAAAAGCAGTCACTGACTTTCGGTACCATATTTCTGAGTTGTTCCACCTGACACAATTTGAACTTTGCCCAAGTGTTGAGCACCACCATTCCAATGGTCAGTGTGAACTGCAGGTGCTCAGACCTTCTGAAAAACAGCTCAAGGTGTTTAAGACTGGTCACCAAAACTGGAGATACCCCAAATTTGTGGTCAATTTTGAAAATGTGGGCTCAGCTATTGTTTACACTGAGTGAGAAAACATCATTGTAAAAATCCCCTTCTTCCCCAAATCTAAAGAAACAATTTTAAATAAAAATCCAGAGGTGAGTGGGTTGATATAGCAATAATAAATAATAATAAATAAAATAATAATAATAATAATAATAATAATAATATAATAATGATAGAAAAATCACCTTTCATCCTGACAGATCCCAAAGCATTTTTACAAATTATGGATTAAATTCAGGCCCTACATATTTTTGTGGCACTGATGGGCTGCAAACTTAGGGAAAATGTCTACACAAATGCTGCCTGTCATAGCCCTACATAGAATAGTACCCTCCCGATACCTCTTATGCAAGATTATTCCTGCTAAAAGTAATCTGACCAAGATATAAGGCAGCTGAGACAGGCAGCATACATGCTACAACACGTTAGCCATGTCCCCTGACCACTACATCCACCACACAGCACCTGCTCTGAGGCTGCAAGTGACTGGCAGACCATTAGTTGCACCCTGCGTGGTAACCTCTTTTCCCCTCTGTGCACGTATCATTTTACCTGAGGAGGAACACAGCACCTCACAACAGTATAAGAGCAGAAGTAACAAATGCCCATATAAAACTAAAAAGTTAGATACCCAGAATCTGTCCAGGAAAACGGATTAACATTTTAATTCTTATGTACAGGGCTAAGGGATATTTGATAATAATAGGGTGACCTTCAGTTCTATTCCTCATTTGAAAGAAGGATGCTTGGGCAATCAGTTCAGTAGTGACTTGGAGGAAAATGTGCCAACTACACAAAGTCATTAACACCATTTCCTGAAGTGCTGAGGTTTCCTTGGATGTTTCCTCATTCAAGGACTGACCAGATCCTACCTGATGAATTCACAATGTACCTAAAAGAGCTAAAACTTTGGTTACCAACATGGTACTCTCCAAATGTCCCCATAAGTCTTGGGAAAGTGCATAAAACTATAAAAGCTCTTCAACAGAATGTGGAGACAGAGGGAATTCTCCAGCTCAAAATGGGTTCTCTGGTGATTATTATCAGGCTTGGCAGAATTTGATTTTTATTTTTTTCTAATTTTGACAATTTTAAATAGTTCATCCTTCTATTTTTATTTTTACAGTTGTGGGAGGTAGGGATTAGAGCAGTGCTGACAGCAGGGCTGCAGGGGGCTCACTGTGTGGCCGAGGGGCCCAAGACACTGGGGAGCAAGGTGCGGGGGAGACACATCTATACAGCCCTAAGAGAGTGAAACTAGGTTTTCAGTTTGGAATTTAGGCACTACGGTCATTTCCTCTCATCACATAACATTTCTTAGAGTCAACCTTCACAGGTCAATTCCTCATCATTTTGCCATTCTTAACGAACCTGTTCCTCAGAAGTTAACTGCCGCTAGTTAGACAGTGGTTAAGTGGTGCACAGCATGGGTCTCTACTCTGCAGAATAATTTTAAAAAAGTTTCTCTCTCTTCCCCCCCAAAAAACTCAGACTCTTTCAAAATCATTCTCTCTCTCTCTGTGTCTCATTTATTTTTAACATCCTTCTAGAAACACTGTTTACAGTGACTCTCCTTCAGAGACAAGGAGCTGGGCTAGAGCCATAGGAAAAATATGCATCCCCCTCCCAGCTACCCATCTGCTGTAATGAGAACACAGCAATAGCTGTAGCAGAACAGACATTGGTCCATCTAGCCAAGTAACCCATCTCCATCAGTGACCAAAGTCAGAAGTATTTAAATAAGGCATCAAACACTGGAATGGTCCTCTAGCTATATCATGGGGGAATCAGTTTATGCCCTAAATTATGAGGGGAACAGTCCTTGTAATGTTTAGCTTAGCTACTGTCACTGCAGATTCTATCTGTATTCATATGTACGTCTAATATATTTAAAAAAAATGTTTGAAATGAAAGTACCAATATAAAATGTAAAATAAGTCCGTATTGTCTAGTCGTTAAAAAACAAGATCAGGAGTCAAGGTACTGCATTCTCTTCCCAGCCTGGCTACTGATTTGCTGCATGTCCTTAGACAAGCCACTTCACCGCTGTGTGCCTCAATTTCCTCATCTGTCAAATGGGGGTATTAATATTTACCCACCTTTGTAAAGCACTTGGAGATTTTAGGATAAAAAGCATATACAGTGAGTACAAAAGGTTATTGTAATATAGCCTCCACTGGAACTAAGGGGTAATGATAATGGAAATGCACGCTTACTAGGACTGACGAAGAATTAAGTTGAATGAGTGAAGAAGTCTCCTTTCTATAGCTCTCAAGTGTGCTGCAAAATTAAAGATTCTGAAAGAAAGCATGGGATTTGTGGGACTGCACATAAACTGATTAGACTGTTTCTGCGGCCGTGCACGATCCTCCAGTCAGGCAAATGATGATGATTATATGCTTCATACCATTTTAATCAGCTGAAAGTTGGCTGTCAAGTTAGGTTTCTTTTAAACCACAACTAAGGCCTGGAGAGAAGGAAAAATGGGAGAGGAGGACAGTAGTCTTAACACAGTTTAAAAAAATCCCAAATATCTGGAAGGATCAAGAGTAGCTAATACTACTATGTGAATGGCAACACATTTGGCACTGTTTGGGTTACTGTGGCTAACTTCCAGTGATGATGTACATCAGAGATGGACTATGAAGGTAGATAAGGGAAATCAACATTTGGATGTGAATCACACGCATCTAAACCAGCAGAAAAATTCAAGGATAGGAGCATTATACAGGAAAGAAATGGGAAGAAGGGATGGAGGGTTATTTTCATTCTGCCCAGAAATAACAGTAGAGTCAGAAGACACTGCCTCCAGCTAAAAGTGTAACAAAACAAGACAAAGCAGCTGGCTGCGGGGAAAGAGACATTCTTATGATCTGAAAAGAGAGAAGCAATAAAACAGCAAGACGGACAACTGAGATGAGCAGCTGAGGCACTGGATACTGGGAGATATTAAAAACTTTGAATTGGCAGAGCAAGGGACAATTTTTATTTTGCATAGGAACATCCCTCAAATGGAATCATTTTAAGGAGTAGAGAGCATCTGGATAAAATACTATTAGATTTAGAGGGGCTATAGTCCACCTAGCCTTCCCGTCCAAATCTTTCCTGTTCTGCTACTTACACAAATGATAGTAACACATAGTTGTACGGAGGGTTGTTGTAGTTCTGTTGGTGCCAAGGTATTAGGGAGACAAGGTGGTGAGGTAACATCTTTTATTGGACCAACTTCTGTTGGTGAGAGAGATGAGCTTTCAAGCTCATGCAGACCTGAAGAGCAAGAGAAGTTGGTCCAATTAAAGGTATTACCTCACCCAGCTTGTCTCTCTAGTAACACACAGTGGCTAGCACTATGACACAAGTGCTCTGTTCTGTACCCACAAACCTACCTAAATTCCTTACCTGGTGTGATTGCCAAGGATAGTTGTAAGAAAGGCAGAAATGCAAATTAAAGTCAGTATAAATAAAAACCTCAGGTCTGTGTTAGAGGGCCAGGGACGAGCTTTACTTCCCTGGATCTACATTGTAATAATAAGGAACGTGCTTTCCCCACACCTAGCCCCTGATCCATTTCATCTGTATCCCACACCATTCATTTACCAGCAACCCGGTCAGTAGGGAAACATTCTTTTCCAGACAAATGTAAATAACAAAATTGTTCCCACTGTTGGTGCTAAAAGACCGTTGGAATTTTTTTTTAATTAATTTTTCTTCTGATGAGAGATGCTGGATTAAAGTTTGGAGACTGAAGTCCTCCAGCTGTTCCCAGAATGGGCACACCACATGGGCAAAGCAGTGTGAACTTTCGCCTCATACACTACTATTACCATGTGTCTCAACCCTGCCCTGAAGTGACAGTGCCTCTTAATAAATAGAGCATGTAGCAATCACAGCACTTTGAATCCCCAAAATGCTTTACAATTACTGACTAATTAATCAGGAGGGAGAAGTTGGGGTGAATTTTAATGGCCCATTCACACCTTGGCTTCTTTGCTGAGATGGCTCTTGTTGTCAATGATGATGGCGGTTCTGTGATGTAGGAGTTGGAGTTTCCCAGCTCATATCACATAGGATACTACAAAGTATGGATGTTCTATTTGTGGGGGCAGTTCAGACAATAGTGCCAAAACTCTGGCTGCAGGGGGCATCTAGCTCATGGAGGGCCCTATCCCAGCCAGGATGCTCCAGTGGAATATTTTGTAGAGAATAGCTGCTTTGTGCTGACTGAGAGCTCTATCAGGATAACATTAAGCCCCTGGGGAATCTGGATGTTTTTCCTTTTATCACAGCCCTGACTGAAAGACAATGCAGTTTTTTTCCCCTTCTGATTTAAAGGAAATCTCCTGCCCCTATTCTTCCAACACTCTCAATACACACACCGGTTCTGGACACATTCCCATCCCTCCCCAAACTGGCAGGATTAGAAGTTTGATGCAAGAGTGGCAGATGTGCAAACAAACTGAATCGCGGGCCTTACCGCTGGGGTGTCTGTTGCATAATGTTGCAAAGGGCCCCAGACTCACTTGAACTGGCACCATCTGTTGTTAAAGAACTGAAAGCAAATGTTATAATAGTCACATACCTTTGAGAGTAGGGAAGACTGAGGAAGAGTCTTTGCTTTGCTTCTGGTTGTTATAGTCCAGACTTGCAGACTCTATGATGAAATAAAATGATATTGAACAGCCTGCATTTCATAAAGCCAGCTGGTTCTTGTCTTCAGATTAAGCGCTTACCAAGTGTAGATGCTTGTGGAGCCATTCAGGACCATACAACAAACCTTTCATAATGTGCACCCTCCTCTCTTCACCATGAAGTTCAGCCAATCAGGCAGTCATGTGCGAACCACAAACCACGCAGGAACTAGCAGACATGACAGCTCACAGCCCTGGGCGTGGAGCTTAGTTAGCTTAGTATGCTTTTGTTTTTTCACTGCCAGGGCTAACCTGATATCATAGGAGTTTTAACGAATGCTACTGCAGTTCTGTGCTCGAGTTGCATTTAATGCATTCTCCTATGCAACCCAAGATCTACTTATTGCTTTGGGTTTGAATTTAGGACTGACAGGTCCCGAGTCTCCTTTTTGAACCACGTGGGGCTATTAAAATTTAGTCTGATCACCTCTCAGTCAAATCAACATGGCAATATGATAGCCACAGTGTAACCAGCATTCTAATCTGTGGGTATGTCTATCACCAAAACTCCCCATTTGACTTGATACCGTCCATCATGAGCGTGTGTGTGTATGAGTGTGCCTATGCCTCTGGTAAGAGAGCTAGAGAATTCACAGGCAGCTCTGAGGTGGGGGGAGCACACTACAGTGAGAGGGATGGGTGGGTGGAAAAGCAGCAGCACTATAGACCAATATTTTAGCAACCTCTGAAATGAGTGTGACTTGGGATGTGCGTTTTGGCTGCATGCAAGGGGGTGTAAAGCTCTCATTTTCGGTAAGTGGCAGTCTAGTTGGGAAAACACATTAATTCATTTATCAATGCATCAGTTCAGGCAGGAGTTATTGCGTTAACTGGGAGATCTGGATGAGGGGATTGAGATCTGGAGGAGGCAGCAGTGGTGACTGTCCAAGTGGTGGTAGTGGTGCTACGACCTCTCCACACCTTTGAATTTCACCTTTGTTTACACTGTGCAACGTTTATGGATTAAAAAAAGTATAAAAATTGTAAAAATAAAACTGAAACCATAAAAAAGGCAGGGGGAAGCTTTCCTCTTGTATTAGGGAGGCCTGAAAATCTATTGATTGCTGAAATTAAGGGGTGGAGCCTAGCAGAGGTTGAAGTTCTGTCAGTCAACTGTTCCCCTCCCCACCTCACCATTACAAAATGTGGCAGAGCTGCCCCTGCCCCTTTCAGCAGGATTCCCAGGGCTGGTAAGGCAGAGGAGTAGCTAGAATTCTGATTGGATGTGAAGAAGGGGTGGGGTTTGGAAGGTGATTGACAGCCGCTTTGAATGCAAGATGAGGGGAGAACAGTGGGTATGAGAATTCTGATTGGAGGAGGACAGGGAGAGGCGGGCCTTTGCAGCAGATTGATGGCAGTTTGAATTTTAAGTGGGAAAATGATGCCTACCGGTCACTACTGCTCAGTTTTCCTCAGGTAATGAGGGTGGGGTCTGAGACCAGCAGCGTGAAGCCTCTGCCTGGGCCATGAACTCCGCTGACCTCCATCAACTAACCCCACTCGTTAATGAGAGCAGGGCAGGGCCTCTCCCTGTTTAAAGCTTGTCTTGCTCCTGCTCGGGCGTCTCCAGGGCCAGAGAGAGTCACGTGCCGTGCCCTGTTTTTACCTGCAGTTGTGTGTGTTGGGAGCAGTGGGAGCATCCCCTGTTCAGGAGCCCCCTGTGGCTGCCCTCTTCTGGAGGTTGCCTGCCTTCACAGCCACCCCCTCAGTGGGCCACATTATCAGGAGCAGCCACTGATGGCAAAGGACTGGCAGGTCTAGCCTTACGCTCCTCAGGGAGTGGAGTTGGATTTAGGATTGTGAGGACCTGCTTCCCCAGGGGTTGTTTCTGGAGTGGAGAGGCCCCCCCCTCAATCCCTCCCTTCCCATCCCTCAACTCTCCTACCGCACAAGGCGAGGCACAGCTCCAGCTGAGCGGTCATGTTGTAACACCCATCTGCCTGCAAGTGAGGGTTGTCCTGTCAACCATGGGCTCCCTTAAATGGCAGGTTTAATTGACCCAAAGTCAGGTCTCGCTGAACTTCCAAGCAAGACACCTGCTGCCGTGTCTGGAAACCACCATTACTGCAGGCAGGTATGGAACCTACATAAGAACGTAGGACTGGCCATACTGGGTCAGACCAAAGGTCCATCTAGCCCAGTATCCTGTCTTCCAACAATGGCCTATGCCAGGTCCCCCAGAAGGAATGAACAGAACAGGTAATCATCAGGTGATCCATCCCTGTCGCCCATTCCAAGCTTCTGGCACCCAGAGGCTAGGGACACCATCCCTGCCCATTCTGGCTAATAGCCATTGATGAACCTATTCTCCATGAATTTATCTAGTTTTTTTTAACCCTGTTATAGTCTTGGCCTTCACAACATCCTCTGGCAAGGAGTTCCAGAGGTTGACTGTGCGTTGAGTGAAAAAATACTTCCTTTTGTTTATTTAAAACCTGCTGCCTATTAATTACATTTGGTGACCCCTAGTTCTTGTGTTATGAGAAATAACACTTCCTTATTTACTTTCTCCACACCAGTCATGATTTTATAGACCTCTATCATAGCCCTCCTTAACCATCTCCTTTCCAAGCTGAAAAGTCCAAGTCTTATTAATCGCTTCTCATACAGAAGCCATTCCATGCCCCTAATAATTTTTGTTGCCCTTTTCTGAACCTTTTCCAATTCCAATATATCTTTTTTGAGATGGAACGACCAGATATGCACACAGTATTCAAGATCTGGGCGTACCATGGATTTATATAGGGGCAACATGGTATTTTCTGTCTTATTATCTATGTCTTTCTTAATGATTCCCAGCATTCTGTTAACTTTTTTGACAGCCGCTGTACATTGAGTGGGTTTTCAGAGAACTAGCCCCAGTGACTCCAAGATCTCTTTCTGCCATAGTGAATAATCAGACCCCTGGTCCACTTTGCCTAGTACCTTGTCTCTGGCAGCAGCTAGTACCAGCTGTTTCAGTGCCAGAGGAAGGTGAAAGAAATGCTGCAGCAGGAACTTATGGAATAACCTGACATAAGGAGAAGTTTCTCCCTGCTAGTGAGAGGTTGGCTTGATAGCAGGATTTAAAACTTGTACATTTTTTTTGTAGGCCATGAGCCAAAAACATCATTATTTGATTAAACTGAAATAAAATCATAAAAGTTCCTGAGGTGGGATCCCCAGATTTCTGGATTTCATGCACTCACTGTCACACTTGTGTGTCAGGTCTAGTTTCTAAATGGGCATCCCTTTTCAGGGCTCATCAGCACTGCTCATCACTTGGCCAAATAGATTATTGTAGAACCACATTCAGCCTAACCTCCTAGATGCCAACAGGGATTAAAGTGCGGTTCCTCTTAGGACTCCCAGCCATTGCTGAGTTTGGGAGTAATCCGGCAGATCTGGACTAAAATCAATCTGTCTCTTTCACGTGGTGTCACAGACACATTAACCATAGAGATGGCTGGCTCAGGGAATGAGAGACAAAATATTGATTTTTTGATTAGTAGCACAAAAGACTAACTATGAGGCAGTTTCATTTACATAATATTATGTTTATGATATGAATTGGCAAACAACAACAAAAGACAGAAAAACAATCACAGCTACATCCAGTTCGTGGTCCTTAACTATTAATTTCCTGGCTGTATAGTTTAGCTTTAATATTATTTAAATGAAATTGTGCATGTCAAGTTTTCTATTTTTAGCAGGAATATATTTTAGGTTAATGAATAAATAATTGTTACATAGTTTTAATCAGGTACACTATTCTTGCAGAGATGATCCAGGGTTTTGAGTAAATAAGTAATTTTATGTATTTTAAAAAGCATAATATTTATTATGTAGACCTAGGAATCCTATGTAATGTTGCTCCCAAACATTGTACTGTGATGTCGTGACCCAACTTTGCATTGATTTTTGCATCCCCAATATATTTCTTTACATTTAATGTGAGCAGTAGGTTTGTACTGATGCTGCCCATGCAGTTCCTGTTCTGTGAATAGAAGACTTCAAGCTGTCCCTCTTGAACCTTTCACTATCAGTAAACTCACTTTAAAATAATAATAATAATAATAAAATATTCATAATCATAAAAAAATCTGCATGCTTAGCTTGGAAGTCATAGAACACCATGCCAAAAATCAGAGCAGCCTCATAGAAATCAAGATGAGTGGGGACCCAGTCCAGGAGGACAAAGGAACTGGTGCTAAGTGTTCCACTCCAGCAGGTTATGATTGTAATAGAGTTATCTAATCAACTTGTAAAAAACAGATCAATATGTGCTGCTATATAACCACTGTCACAGTGCATCAGTGCACCAAAACAAAGAAAGACACAAAGACAAAAGAGAAATCCTGCTATGACTGAAATTTAATAGCTTCATTGAAACATATTATAAAATCAGTTTTTTCTCTGCAGGAGTGAGACAGATAAAAATTGACTCCATTTGAAGTGCAAACATGAGAGAGAGGCAGGGAGTTGTAAACTATGTAGCACCCTCCTCAGAAAGATTCTTTTTTCTCTCCAGGTTCCCAACATTTTCAGCTATCGTTCTCTACAATATCTTAATTAAACCAATATATTTTCTATCCAACTTACTTGAAGCTGTGCATACTTTGATAAAAAGGTTAATTACCTTCTTTATTTTAAAAATTGAAAAGGTAGCATTTTGGTTTTTGCTTCAAATTCATGCCTATCCCTATCCTTATGTTAAAAATCAAACATTGAATGAATCAAAATAGATAGACGTTGGACTGGACAAAGGTGTTGGTGGATGGGGGGAAGCGAGATGGAAAACAAACACATTTGTTATGAATTTTAATATTTTGCCTTTTGTGCACATAAAATCTGACTACAGATTGTCTCCCTCATTGAGGATGGGCACTTGTCAGGGCTTGAAATCAATTTGATACATGATCATGACAGCCTTTGCTAGTGACTCAGTCAGGAACTGCACAGAGACCTATCCACCCTCATGCTAACTAATGAAAAGAAGGGAGGGGGATGGGTTCATCTCATAAAGCTGTGAACTGACAATTCACAGGCTTTGTTTAAATTGTTTGGAGGCTGTGTTCCCTTTTCATGCTATCATTGCCTCAACTAAAAGGCACCCCCCTGTCGCGTATGCCAGCTGTGAAAGCTGACAGATTCAAGATGATCAGTAGAGAAACTTTATTCAGTTTAGCAGAGCAGTCCTCAGGCAAATTGAACTCTGTTCTTCCTTCCTCTACCCTCCCTCTCTTGTTTAGAGGAGCAGAAGAGAGAAGGGCCACTGCAGAGTGACATGAGACCATTTCTTTTTTCCTCCCTGCACGCATACACTGCCCCGTCAGTATAATTTAGCTTCTGCTGGCCCAAGTCTGAATCTGGCATTTGAACTTGGGTCTCTTGTATGCGTGCACCAAGTACTAACTAGAGGAGCACCATACAGGCGACCTGGAGCTCTGGTTTAACAATGGAAGGTATGGTCTAGATTTAATTAAGCTTGCTGGATAATGAAATGTTCTATCCTTTCTTCCATCTCCCGTGACTTTACTATTCTTGACAAACACTTAATAATAAATAATGATCACTAATAACTATATTTAACACTTATACAGATGAGTAAACTGAAGTACAGAGAGGTTAAGTGACTTGCCCAAGGTCAGCAAATTAATGACAAGGTCATTAGTAGAACCCAGGTCACCCTTCTTTCAGTTTGTTGCCCTACTGCAGTCTTTCCTAAGGAGAACCTAAGTATCCCTCTCACTGTATTCTCACCCTTGTGGCCATTAATCATAGTTGCCATACTTCTGGCCAGGGAAAAGTAGGATGGATCTTCCTTTTGGGCTAGGTAGGGTGAGAAGATAATGGCTTAGGTAATGCCCTATGATTGCAATTATAGTACTCCCAATGTTGGCTGGCCCATATTGTTAAGAAACTGAGAATTATATCAGCTTTCCCCCTTCCTCCAAAATTTTGAGTTGATAACAAGTTACATGTATTCTTTGTATTGTTCTATTTCCAGAATCATTGTGGTTTGCTGAAGTGGAGATTAAAAACACGTAGGCAGAGACAGCAGCACAGGCATCTCTTACCAACTTTATCAACTGAACAACAACCTGTCATCTCCATGGCACTCAGGAGGCACATGAAGAACTTTGTGAAAAATTATTCTGATTCTGAGGTCAAAGTCAGGGAAGCAACCTCTAATGACCCATGGGGTCCCTCTAGTTCATTAATGTTAGAGATCAGTGACCTGACATACAATACAGTTTCTCTTTTGGAGATTATGAACATGATATGGCACAGGATGAATGACCAGGGAAAGAACTGGAGGCATGTGTATAAATCCCTCACACTCTTGGATTATCTCATCAAGAATGGATCAAAGAAAGTCATACAGCATTGTCGAGAGGGGCTCTTTAACATTCAGACATTAAAGGATTTTCATTACATAGATGAGGCTGGGAAGGATCAAGGTAAATGTATCTTGCCAAGGCCTGTCAATTAAAATTAAGAAGGTTTTGGGGGGGATTATTTAAATTAATTGCTGGGGGAAATATAGCAAGTAATTATGGCTGGACTGAAGGAAAGGTCAGGAAGGGGATATGGAGGAGCAATTTACCATGTTAGCAGAAAAAAAAAGGATACATAAAAATGTTCCCAACTCTCACAAATAAAAAGAAAGGGTGAAATCCCAGCCCCATGGAGGTTGAAGAGGCTGGAATTTCAACCCATGTGCCTATGCACTGTTGAAAGACGTTTAAATGCAAATATGGGTGAGGTGGAATGCTTGGCATTGGGAGAAGATTTACATGCAGTTGCCATTTCTGAAAAATGGTTAGATGAGAATAAGCAAGAGTATATCGTAATGCCTGCCTATAAAATATTCTTGCAGGATTGGATCATGCTAGATTAATAGATTTCAGGTCAGTATACCAGTGAAATTTATCATATTTAAAGTAAACACTTGATGTTTGCCTTTGGGCATGTTTGCCATCAGAACTTGAGTACACTGGCCCATCTCAGGAATAATGAAAGTAAAGTCAGTTGGAGAATTTGATGGCATAGGGAAATGGGTTAAGTGGCCTTTTATCTTTATTATCATCATAATCTCTAGGTCTCTGGTTCCAGTCAGTCTGGGACAGGTTGGTGACAACTGAAAGTTCTTATCATCCAATATATGTTTAATGACCTTTGTAAAATAAATTGGAAATTGCAATCCAATTCATAGTAGAAAAGTGTCCATATTACAAAAAGAACCATCCCATTTCATACTAATTGATCCATTGGCTGGTAATCTGAACAGGGAGACGGTGAAACTGAATAAAGGCTACAATAAGGGAACTTCCCATCATCTAGCCCTAGAAGTGATTTTTCCAGCATATTACTGATGAGATATTGGTGGGGCAGTGTAGGAATCTTGTTCTGTCACTGCCCATGATGCACCTATGTACATATAAATAGAAGACTTACCTGTGTTATCAGTCTGGAAACTTTCATGAGAACCAAATTAATTTTTAAAAAAAGCCAGTTTAAGTATACTGTAATGAAGAATGAAACATTGATAAAAGCATGGAGGAGGGGTTAGTTAAAAGTAAATGAAATTAATTATGGTAGCAGTATGACCTAGTGGATAGCACACTGGACTGGAGTTCAGAAGACCTGATTCAGCCACTGTCCTGCTGTGTGACCTTGGGCAAGTCCCTTCACCTCCTGGCATCTCAGTTTCCCCATCTGTGAAAAGGGGATAATGATATTTACCCTCCTTTGTAAAGTACTTTGAGATCTACTGATGAAAAGTACTATGTAAAAGCTAGGTTATATTATTACCCTCATGTTATATTTGGTAAACATTTCCTTTAACAAAATTGCCATACCAACTAAAATTTTCCAGAAAATACTAAAACCAAAAAAACCCCTGAAATAACATAGCTCTTAACTGGAACCAGGGTTATTTACACAGGAGACAGAATTGCTCATCAAGTCAATTAGCTTTTGGGGAAACAACTACATGGATTATAGTATTATGTATAAAACTTATTCCTGATGTGGTGATCCGTGAAATTACGGTTAATTTTGTTGAAATGGACCATTATAATTTTAAACAGAAGCGAAAGAAAACAAGAAAAAGGAGGCAAACTGCTAGGAGCTGAACTTCAAAGACAAGATTAAATTATTAGTAAGAATGCAGCACTGCTGGGAGCAGCATGAGCTGGTAGATGAAGCTACTGGCCTGTTGGCTCTGAGACCCAACCATGCATCCACCTTGTCATAGTAAATTAGATGAATTATTGGCAGTGATGGGCCTGTCACCCTGGGCAATTCATGTTCCCATGTGATGTATGTAAAAGTGAATTCCAGCTGATAAAAGCTTAATACTGCTCCTACTGGCTTTGAAATGCCAACTATTTGTCTCTGTCCTGCAGGACAAAATAATCACACCACGATGCTAAATCATGACACTGCTATAGCTCAGTCTTCATGTAATCCTGTTGCTTCATTTCATATTGATATGAGAATGAGATTAAATAAATTCAAGACCACTTAATCATACTACAAGAATCTGAGGGTCATGGGACTCAGATTTATGAAAACTAGAACTGTCCCATGACAATCAGGATTGCAGTGACACTCTCACAGCTGTTTCAACAAAGGAGAACGTGTCTCAATTTCACCACTGTTTAAGTCTGTGGTGGTATGCAGGTCAAGTTGCAGAACAAACCCAGTGGAAATTCACTGACTGACTTATGTAATGTCAGTTTGCAGTGCCTGGAAACCTCAGTTAACAGAAACAACATCCAGAAACTAATCAGCTGCAAATACAATAAATTAAATAAAGCTGGTCACTCTACTTAGGAGAATCTCAGGACAGAATTCATTCGGTGGGTATTACAACTTTGAGATTAGAGGAGCTATCAAATTCAATGTTGGAGGCAATTAGGAGGGGAGAGAGAGCAATATACATTAGTAAGACATCTTAACATTCGATTCTTATAATTATGTGCGCATCAGTAAGATAGATCTAGAAACACAGAAGATACAGAGGTCCACCAATGCCTGCTACCTGCAATCAGAGGAATTCAGTCATGTGTTAAGGTTCTCCACTCAAAACTCCAGAAAGAGGAGCAACACTCCCTTGTCCCTTCCACGACCCAGGGTCCCTGTCAGTATAAGAAGGATCATCATGACATCCAGTTGTCTCTATGTTTGTTTCTCTGATTCAAACAGTGAATTTGATGGGCCTTCAGTTTCATTGCTGTACCAGCCCCTCAGTGAATTCAGACCTGTGAATCTCCTAAGCAGAATCAACAGCTTTATTGAACTGACTCCATTACAGCTGGTAGTTTGGGGATGTTGTTTCACACACATACTAAACACAGTAGATTTTTTAGAAGAATATCAAAAAGTGTGACTTTTCCCCTCTCTAGACAAATTCATTTTGATAGGATAATAATGTCTCTTCTGAGAGAGATCTTTAATCCCTGACATCTTCCTTGGACCCTAGCATTTTTGGGCTTGAAAATCTTTTCCAGAGATCAAAGATAAAAAGCACTACAGCCTCTTTCCTTGTTCCCTATAACTCACATTGACACTAATACTCCCTTGTCACTACACACAACCATAGCCAAATTTTAATGGAAAAACCCTATATATTTGTGCCAGCTTACTGGTGGCAGTGTTTTGTACTACCATACAGAAGGATCAGAGTTCATGGACTGACAAGGCCTGACAGAGACAATACACTAATGCACCAAAGAGACAAGGAGGAATTCTGCTTGAACACTTCTCTGACCAAAGGAATAACATCCTGCTAATAGCATTCAGCCAAAACCTCAAAGACCATAATCTAAAAACATACTTCAGTTTATGAACCACACATGCAGTGTCTTAACCTCTTCTCAGCTGCTTACAAAGTAAATCTACTAAAGACAACTGCTTACTGAGATCTTGGTTTCTTGGCTCATTGTTCTATGGTAATGAACAGCTCAGCATTCTTAGCCTCTTTGCACTTTTCTGTAGTTGCTGGGGCCCATGATATATCCAGGTGGCCCTCATTACAGAATGAGATGGTGGCTTTCTAAGACATTTACCAAGTATTTCTTTTCTTTAAACTAAACCTAATTACTTCAACAGGTTATCACGTCAGAGAAAAATCTAAGCAAGTCAGTGCCTTGTTAACAGACGACCAACTGCTACATAACGAACGTGAGGTAGCACGCAGAACTAGGCAGCGGACCTCCTATGCAATGCTATTGCCTAAGAAGACCACTACCAAGGACTGTTTACCAACAATGTCTGCCTCTGAGCCCATACCAGAGCTTCCTGATTCAGTCAAACTTCAAGGTAAGCATCTCAGGCTTAAACTGCAAATTTAGATGTGCCAATACTTTAGCCAGCTCTACAGGTGGGGCTTTGCATTAGTAAACAATCTGAAAAAGATTACATTGCAGGATGTAGCAATGGGCTTAAGAGATGAGAGGAGGAGAAATTTTCAAGAGCAAAATGTCTGTCTTTCTGCACTACCCTTTCATTTGTCAATCTCAAATGAAATGGACTTGGGGGTTTTGTGGTATTCTAACCTATTTACTAGTGAACATTTCTCCTCAGACAATATCCACCCCATTTTGCATGGCTTGGTATGATTGATAATCTTTACACAGGACTGAAATAGCAGGGGATACTGGTGCTAATTTGATAAAAGTACATAAGGGACCCAGAATTGGAATAGCAAAGAGGTGCTGTAGGTCAGCACTGAGGTGCATTGGCAGAGATGTATGGAGGGTATTAGTACTGGAATAGCATGAAATGCTGCCTGTCAGTGTTATGGAACAAGCAGAGCAGTGCAAGAATATAGGGACTTAAATAGGAAAGGGTGCAGTGAGTAAGAATTTAGGTACATTACCAGAACCAAGGTCAAGATGGCAAAACTGGAATAACAGGAATCCTGTAGAGATCACTGGTAGAGGTGAGAGAGAGTGAGTAGTAGCACACCACCTGTGTGGCATTATGCTTGACTCCAGACAGTAATGTTAGTCTTTCAGTTTTGAGATTACTGAAATTCATCCAAACTTTACAATATTTATAGGAAAAAGGAAGAAGTTGATTCTTTAAATTGAGCAGTTTTAAAAAAATTCTCCAGTGTTCAGGCTGATAATTCCTTTCCGATTGAACTGTCAGATGGTATCCACAGTGAAATAACATGTGAATAAGGTGACTTTACCCTGGTGTGAACTAAACCAATGTGGCTCTATGCCAACAATTGGAGAAATATGGCCTGCAGGTACAGTTATTTTCAGAGGTTTGAGCCCTGCCTTTATCCATATTATACATGAGAATCTAAAAAGCATCAAGGCTATACATCCACAAGTAAATAAGTCTGTGATGGGTTGTATCACAGAAACCCCCTTGGGACTGCCAACTGATGTGCCAAAACTACTTCTGCCCCTGCTTTCACTGCCAGCTTGGGACTCCAGCACCTTGTCTTGCTGAGCCAGACACACCAGTCTGCTCCAACACAGACTCAGTGTCTGAACCATGTGCCCCAAAGCTGCAGACTTAACTGAAAGAAACTTAAGAAGTGTTCCTGTCTTTAACACTCAGATGCCCAACTCCCAATGGGGTCCAAACCCCAAATAAATCCGTTTTACCCTGTATAAAGCTTATACAGGGTAGACTCATAAATTGTTCGCCTTCTATAACACTGATAGAGAGATATGCATAGCTGTTTGCCCCTCCCCAGCTATTAATACACACTCTGGGTTAATAAGTAAAAAGTGATTTCGTTAAATACAGAAAGTAGGATTTACGTGTTCCAAGTAGCAACAGACAGAACAAAGTGAATTACCAAGTAAAATCAAATAAAACACACAAATCTAAGCCTAATACAGCAATAAAACTGAATACAGATAAAACCTCACCCTTAGAGGTGTCCCAGTAAGCTTCCTTTTACAGATTAGTCCCCTTCTAGTCTGAGTCCAGCAATCACTCACACCCCCTGTAGTTACTGACCTTTGTTCCTGTTTCTCTCCGGTATCCTTGGGGGTGGAGATGGCTATTTCTTAAGCCAGCTGAAGACAAAATGGAGGGGTCTCCCACGGGTTTAAATAGACTTTCTCTTGTGCATAGATGCTGACTCCATGGGTGCTCTGGGGCTGGAGCACAACAGAGAAAAATTGGTGGGTGCTCAGCACCCACCGGTGGCTCCCTGTGTCCTCGCCCAGCTCACCTCCACCTCTATCTCCTCCCCTGAGTGCACCGTGTGCCTGCTTTTTTCCCCCTAGCTCCCAGTGCCTGCGCCACGAAACAGCTGTTTCAGTACAAAACCAACCAAAGCCAAGAGATGTACAGTATTCAGTCTGCTGCTTCACCTTTCACTCTGCTTGTCATCCTAAATTTTCCAGCATTTTACATGCACTCTGTATAATATACAAGATCTCATGCTGTACAGATACACCAACAGAAGACCAGAAGACCAATTCTCGGTCACTGTGGGAATGAGCAAAGTGTAATGTGGTATCTACGCAAAGAATGACTTCCAACAGACAACAGATTATACCAGCTCCTACGGGCATGTTTCAGATTGGTCCCCTTATGCAGCTATTGCCTGGAGACCTGATGCAGCTATTGCCTAAGAACCATTGCTCCGCTGTAACATGAAAGACTTACATGCACTGCAGGTCCAGCTGCTGATTACCAAGGGGAGACGCCACTCTTACATTTGTTCTAATGCAGTGGTTCTCAACCTTTTTTTCATTTGTGGACCTATAAAAACATTTCACATGGAAGTTTGAGTCCCTTTGGAAATCTTAGGTCTTGTCTAGTTTCTGCGCAGTAAAGCAGTTTTCTGCATTGTAATTCCCAAGGTGTACACACTGCCAAGCCACTTTAGTGCGCAGAAACGGTGAAGTTGCAGCACTGTAAAAAACCCTGACCCCTAGAGACGTAGAGCTTTCTGCGCTGGGACTATAGTGCTGTGGTGCCAGTGTAGACACCTTGGTCGATTACAGCACTGCGATTGGGAGGTGTCCCAAAATGCCTGTTCTCGCCTCTCTGGTCATTGGTTTGAACTCTACTGCCCTGCCCTCAGGTGACCAACTTCACCCCATAAATTCCTTGGGAATTTTGAAAGTCCCCTTCCTGTTTGCATGCAGTGGTCTCAGCGCATCCTTCCAGGTGACCATGCTTGTTCTACGCACCAGGCAATCCCCTGCTTGGAACAATGCCAAGCTGCTGGACCCCATCCACATTTGGGGAGAGGAGGCTGTCCAGTCCCACCTGTGCTCCAGCCACAGGAATGATGATACCTATGGACAGATTTCATGATGTATGACAGAAAGGGGCCATGACCGGGACACACTGCAATGCAGGGTCAAAGCGAAGGAGCTGCAGAATGCCTACCACAAAGCATGGGAGGCAAACTGCTGCTCCAGTGCTGCGCCCATGAGCTGCCAGTTCTAGAAAAAGCTGGATGTGATACTCGGTGGCGACCCCACCTCCACTGTGAAGGCCACTGTGGATACTTTGGTGGCTCGCATGCCAGTTGAGAGTGGACTGAGCCAGGAAGAGGAAGACTTGGGTGAGGATGTGGAGTGGGAGAGGGACCCATAGACAGAGGATGACTCGGAGGCCAGAGATGCATGCAGCCAGGAGCTCTTTTCCTGGAGGAGGCTAACCAGTCACAGTTGTTGCATCTTGGTGAAGCACAAACAGGAGAAAAGGCCCCTGGAAAGTGGCTTTGATTTTGGGAATCACTGAAACAAGCTATTGTGGGCAGGAGGGTTGCAGAAAGCAGGCTTGTGTCTGTCTGATCTGCATACCAGTACATGCCTAGTCTGAGTGATGGAACAGGGTGTTGTTCGACTCCCTCACTTCACGGGAATCTGCCTCAGCGATCTCCAGGAAACTTTCATGGAGATACTGTGCAATCCGCTGCCACAGGTTCTTTGGCAGAGCTGCTTTGTTTCTTGCCCCATTAAGGGTAACTTTCCTGTGCCAGTCTGCTGTCACTGGGAGGTGGGGGGGCATTGCTGCACACAGGTGAACCACATAAGGGGCAGGGCAGAAGACGCAATCTTCAAGAAGACCCTCCCCCTTGATTACCTGCTCACCCTCAGCAGCAAGATATCTTCCATAATGAACACAGCCTGTGGAAAAAGTGGGGACAGGAATGATTATAAGCCCCCTCCTACAGTGCTGGCTCTCAGCAAGAACCATGTTCCCAGCGTACAGTACAGTCCTGGAACACTGATTTCCCCTGCCGCCCCTGCCATTACTCACCATTTTGGGGGTCTTGTAGCTCATGTGTGCTTGCCTGGGGTCAGCCAGTTAGTGACAGGTATGTGAATAGTGGCTGTATTTTAAATCAGTGGTCTTTGTGTTGCAAACAACACTGCTTCTGTAAAATATTGCATTTTGGCTTCACAGATATGACCTTGGGAGCCAAGCCTCCTCCTTTGTTATCAGCAGCCAAACAGCTGCACAGAACTAGAAAGTGTTCACGAAAAACTAAAGAGGACTTTCTGTGTGAGGTCATGATGCATTCTGTGACTGAAAAACTAGAATTGAAGAAATGGTGGGACAGTGAGAAGAGGGGCTGAAAGGAGATCACAGCAAGCCAGAACGAAGCCATGGAGTGGCTCTTAAACATTATAGAGCGCCAAGCAGACATGCTCATAGACTCATAGACTTTAAGGTCAGAAGGGACCATTATGATCATCTAGTCTGACCTCCTGCACAATGCAGGCCACAGAATCTCACCCATCCACTTCACCAGGTGCTACTAGCACTGCAAACCAAGCAGCTCTGTGCCCACACTCCCCTGCAGCCGCTGTTGCAAAACTGTTTCCCATGTGCCTCCTAGACACCGCCAGCACACTGTTATCAACCTCCTGGCTCCAGTCTGTATCTGCTGCATTCTACTCCTGCCTGATCACAGTCCAGCCCTGCGGACTCCCAGTGCCCACTGCACTCAACACCTGTCCCTCTGCAGTTTGGCCCTGCTGAAGCACAGTACCCACTGCACTGTACTGTAAATAGAAGGTTGGATATGATACCTGGACATATACAAATCTTTAACCTGGACCTTCCCTTCCCCCATCCCCCTCAGTGCAGAAGTGTTTTTTTGTTTGTCTCTCTCCTCCAGTTGTTGTTTTTTAATAAAACAATTGTTCTGGTTTGAAAGCAATCTTTATTCCATTAATTGAAAGCAAACAGAGCCCTGCAAAGCAACAGGCAATTTTCTTACACCTTCATAGTGCATTGTCTGCACCAACTACAATCACCTCCTAGCATTACAAGCATTGCACTCCTGAGCATAACAGCAAATATTAGTGGCTTTCAGCTTCAAATTGCTGCCTCAAGGCATCACTGATCCTATGCCCCTCTAATAGCTCTGGTTTCTGGCTGCTCAAATTCAGCTTCCAGGTGCTGAGCCTCAGAGATCCAGCCCTGGGTGAAGCTTTCACCCTTCCCTTCACAAATATTATGGAGCATACAGGATGCAGCTATAAGAATAGGAATATTGTCATCAGCCAGGTCCAGCTTCCCATACAGGCAGCATCAGCGGGCCTTTAAATGGCCAAAAGCACACTCAACAGCCATTCTGCACTTGCTCAGCCTGTTGTTGAACTGCTTTTTGCTGCTGTCAAGGTGCCCCATGTATGGCTTCATAAGCCACAGCATTAAGCACAGTAGGCGGGGTCTCCCAGGATCACAATGGGTATTTTGACTTCCCTATGGTGATCTTCTGGTCTGGGAAGAAAGTCCCTGCTTGCAGCCTCCTGAAAAGGCCAGTGTTCCGAAATATGCATGCGTCATAGAATCATAGAATATCAGGGTTGGAAGGGACCTCAGGAGGTCATCTAGTCCAACCCCCTGCTCAAAGCAGGACCAATTCCCAACTAAATCATCCCAGCCAGGGCTTTGTAAAGCCTGACCTTAAAAACCTCTAAGGAAAGAGATTCCACCACCTCCCTAGGAAACCCATTCCAGTGCTTCACCACCCTCCTAGTGAAAAAGTTTTTCCTAATATCCAACCTAAACCTCCCTCACTGCAACTTAAGACCATTACTCCTTGTTCCGTCATCTGGTACCATTGAGAACAGTCTAGATCCATCCTCTTTGGTACCCCTGTTCAGGTAGTTGAAAGCAGCTATCAAATCCCCCCTCATTCTTCTCTTCTGCAGACTAAATAATCTCAGTTCCTTCAGCCTCTCCTCATAAGTGCTCCAGCCCCCTAATCATTTTTGTTGCCTTCTGCTGGACTCTTTCCAATTTTTCCACATCCTTCTTGTAGTGTGGGACCCAAAACTGGACACAGTACTCCAGATGAGGGCTCATCAATGCAGAATAGAGGGGAATGATCACATTCCTTGATCTGCTGGCAAAGCCCCTACATATACAGCAAAAATGCCATTAGCCTTCTTGGCAACAAGGGCACACTGTTGACTCATATCCGGTTTCTCATCCACTGTAACCCTTAGGTCCTTTTCTGCAGAACTGCTGCCTAGCCATTCGGTCCCTAGTTTGTAGCAGTGCATGGGATTCTTCTATCCTAAGTGCAGGACTCTGCACTTGTCCTTGTTGAACCTCATCAGATTTCTTTTGGCGCAATCCTCCAATTTGTCTAGGTCTCTCTGTATCCTATCCCTACCCTCCAGCGTATCTATCACTCCTTCCAGTTTAGCACTATGCACCTTTCCGGACCAGCCTGCATTAATGTCTGTGAAATGCCCATGGTGATCCACAAGAGCCTGGAGAACCATTGAGAAATATCCCTTCTGATTAATGTACTTGGCAAAAGTGGTCTGGTGCCAGAATTTGAATATGCGTGCCATCTATCACCCCTCCACAGTTAGGGAAGCCCATTTGTACAAAGCCATCCACAATGTCACACACATTGCCAAGAGTCACGGTCTTTCAGAGCAGGATGCGATTAATGGCCCTGCACATTTCCATCAACATGAGTCCAAAGGGTCGACTTTCCCACTCCAAACTGGTTAACAGCCAATCGGTAGCAGTTTGGAGTAGCCACCTTCCACAGTGCAATCGCCAAGCGCTTCTCTAACGACAGGGCAGCGCTCATTCTCATGTCCTTGCGCAGCAGGGCTGGGGTGAGCTCATCACATAGTCTCATGAACGTGGCTTTCCTCATCCAAAAGTTCTGCAGCCACATGTCTGGGATGATGCATGACGATGTGATCCCACCACTCGGTGCTTGTTTCCTGAGCCCAAAAGGGGCGTTCCACTGTGGTCAGCACCTCTGTGAATGCCACAAGCAATCTCATGTCATAGCTATTATGCGTGGTGAGATCAATGTTACACTCCTTTTGCCTTTGTAGTTTAAGGAATAACTCCACTGCCGCTCATGACGTGTGAGTCAGAGCGAGCAGCATATTGGTCAACAGTGCGGGATCCATTCCTTCAGACTGAAGAGGCAGAGCGCTCAGTACACAAACCATTGAAAGATGGTGCCAAATGCTGACAGAAGCACAGGGATTACTGGGATGTGAAGCAATACATCACAGGTCATTGGGACAGGACCTAGGATGTCCCACAACCCCTCCACATTCCCACAACTCTTAGCGGCAGAAGAGGAAGAGATGCTCTGTGGGATAGTGCCCAGAGTGCACTGCTCCGAATACCGCTGCATGTGCCACAAGTATGAACACACTATTGTGCAGGCAGCTGACAGTGTGAACACACAACAGTGGTTTCCTTTCAGCGCTCTCTGAGCAGCGCTGTAACTGCTGGTGCTGTAACTCTGCCAGTACAGACATACCCCTAGACATATTTTGAAGTCCTCCAGGGTTCCACAGACCAGAGGCTGAAAACCGCTGCTCTAATCTATGGTCATCTGTTGGCAGACATACTGCTCTTAGGCACTGTAATGTCTTCAAATAGAGCTTGTTATTTATATACCATATGTGCTGTAATACCTAAACACTATGAATGTGCAGAGGCTGGAGTTTCAGTCTGATTTATTTCTTGGCTGGTAGGGTTTTAACATTCAGCCTAGTACTGATTCTTAATAAATTGTATTGGGGAACTGAAGATGAGTATAGCCTCATGTTTCCCACTCCATATCTGCTGAGTTCTCCTTTTTCTTCTCATCAGACAGAAGACACAAACTATTTCCTTTCAGAAACCCTTCTAATGCTCCAGACACACATGTCCAGCTGATCCACCTCTCAAATCTTTAGAACACTGAGCAGTTCTCAAGTGAACAACACCTGAAAACTAAGTGTTCTTAAATTGGTTGAGTCTGATTTAACAGGTAACTTATTGTAGCCAAAATAAATGAAAAAGACAGTCAGGATGATATAAAAGACAGTAGTACAATTATCCAGTCTAACAAATTCAGGCTTTACAAGCTATCCATTATTACATGAACACTGCTTTTCTCTTCCTAACATTGTAATGTTATCTCCAAATAGACATGTGGATATTGTCCCAAAATCTTTGTTATGAATAATGCTTGTCTACACTGAAAAGTTAGGTTGACCCAGTTATATCACTCAAGGATGTGAAAAGTCCGTAACCTTGAGTGACACAGTTAAGCCAATTTAGCCTGGGTGTATGCAGTGGAAGAATTCTTACATCAATGTAGCTACCATATCTCAGGGAGGTGGATTACCTACGCCAATGGGAGAACACCTTCCACCACCATAAGTAGTGTCTACACTGAAGTTCTATGGTGGCGCAGCTGCAGTGTTGGAACTGTGCCACCGTGAAATTTCATGTGTAGACAAGCTCTTTGTCTCCCCCACCAATTAACTGGAGGGAAACAACATTGATTTAAAAAATAATCTGAAAATTAAATTAGTTGCAGCATTGATGTATACAGTGTGTATCACTCACAATGCTACTCACCTTCCTCCAATCACAGGAAACTGATAGCTCAGGATATACCTACAGTAACTCCTCACTTAAAGTCGTCCCGGTTAATGTTGTTTCGTTGTTATGCTGCTGATTAATTCGGGAACATGCTCATTTAAAGTTGGGCAGTGCTCCCTTCTAATGTTGTTTGGCAGCTGCCTGCTTTGTCCGCTGCTTGCAGGAAGAGCAGCCCATTGCTGCTAGCTGGTGGGGGCTTGTAACCAGAGTGGACTGGCAGCCCCCCATCAGCTCCCCGCTCCCCTAAGTTCCCTGTGCTGCAGCCGCGCAGCAGGCTATCAAGGCAGTTCAGCTGTCCCTCCCCCAACTGCCATGTGCTGCTCCTGCCCCAGGGCTGCCCGGGGGGGGGGCAAGTGGGGCAATTTGCCCCAGACCATGCAGGGGCCCCCATGAGAATATAGTATTCTATAGTATTGCAACTTTTTTTTTATTGAAAGCGCCCCCAAAATTGCTTTGCCCTGGGGCCCCTTGAATCCTCTGGGCAGCCCTGTCCTGCCCTCTGCCTTGGAGCTGCTCCTAGCTTGCTGTGCGGAGGGGAAGACTAATGTCAGGGTGTCCCTCTCCCCCTGCTCCTGCACTCTGCTTACCCTTTCTCCATATAGAGCAGGGAGGGGACAAGGGTGGAGAGAGACAGAGAGAATTTGGGGCAGCAGCTGCTGTCTCAACTTCCTGATCCACTTAAAAAGACAATGCACTTAAGAGTGGGTCAGCTTACTTAAAGGGGCAGTGTGCATTTCTCTCTCTCCCCCACACACAAGGTGTGTGTCTGTCTCTGTCTGCTATGCTGTATCCCCCAGGGCCGCCCAGAGGATTCAGGGGGCGTGGGGCAAAGCAATTTCAGGGGCCTCTTCCATAAAAAAAAGTTGCAATACTATAGAATACTATAGAATATTATATTCTTCTTCGAGTGATTGCTCATATCCATTCCAGTTAGGTGTACGCGTGCACACTCGTCGGAAGATTTTTACCCTAGCAACTCCGGTGGGTTGGCAGGTCGCCCCCAGGAGTGGCGCTGCCATGGCGCTGGATATATACCCCTGCTGACCCATCCACTCCTCAGTTCCTTCTTACCGCCCGTGTCAGTTGTTGGAACAGTGGAGCGCGGCTTAGCTGTCCTCCACTTCCCTAGCTTCTCTTCGTTCATCTGATCTCTTATTGTGTATAATTGACTTAGTTCATTGTATAATTAGTTTTACAGTTTATAGTTATTAGTTAGTTGTACATAGTTTAGCAGGGTTTGGACTCTAGCCCTTCCCCACACCCAGTGCCCAGGCCCATGCCCGGTTCATCAGGGTTTAAACCGTGCTCGGCCTGTAAAAAGCCGATGCCCATAAGCGATCCCCAGGACTCTTGCTTAAAGTGCCTTGGGAAATGGCACATCTCTGACAAGTGCCGCATTTGCAAGGCCTTTAAGCCGCGGACTAAAAAGGAGAGGGACTTTCGGTTAAAGACTCTCCTTATGGAGGCAGCCCTTAACCCTCCGTCCTCGGCACCGAGCACTGACAGCGCTCCTCCGGCACCGGACCACTCCGGCTCCGCCAAGACATCTCGGCACCGGCCTTCTCCGATTCAGGGACCTGACTGAAGGCCTTCAACTTTCTCCACACCTTCGGTGCAGACTCGTCCGGATCGCCCGGCACCTACCCCTGCCGCGGCACCGACGACTGTGGTACCGTCGACTCTGGTCCCGAGAGGGCCGTCGAGTCCGGTCCAGGAGAGCTCCCCGGTGAGACCTGTGGTTGAGCTGACGGTCCCCTCCACGCCGGAGACATTCTCCTCAGCCAGGGACCTTATTGCGATGACTGAATCTCCCCTGCCCCAACCCCCGGCACCACCGGTGCGGGTTCTCCATTCCAGAGGCAAGCCTGCCGCTATGAGGCCTCCTTCGCTAGAGTCGACGAGCCGGCGCCGGTCCTGATCCAGGTCCCGGCACCGCTCCAGGTCTCGTGGTCAGTCCCGATCTCGACGCCGCTCGCAGCCCTGGCACCGCTCACCCAAGCAGCACCGGTCGTACTTGCGGCACAGATCCACCTCTCGTCCCGGTCGGTACTCTTGGTACCGCTCCGGCTCTAGGCACCATTCCTGACACTGAGACTCTCGCAGCCAGTCCCGTCGTAGACGCTCAAGATCCAGGTCAACCTCCCGGCACTGCGCTGGTTGCAGGTCCCGGTCTCGGTCTCAGCACCAATACGATTCCTGGTACCGATCCCCGGCACCAAGGAGATCTCCAAAGACGGGAGCGAGGGACTCATACCAGCCTCGTTCGGCTCCTCCATGGCCGTCCCGACAGCCGTCCCTGTCATCTCAGGCAGACAGTGTATACGCCCTGGACACCGATGTGCCTGCTGCCTTGTTCAGTGAGCCCCAGCCTCACGATTATGGTCCACAGCAGTGGGGATTCTGGATGCCCTGGGCGTACCATCAGGCCCAAGGCCCTCCCCTAGGTCCACCGCTCTCGACGGCCTCAGAACACAGGGCACTGGAGGACACGATTACCCGCCCTCCCCCTCCCGCTATGGAGGAAGGGTTGACCCAGCCTCAGGACTCCGAGCTCCCCAGGGAGACGGACACGACGCTTCAGGTGGAGCCCTCATCAGACCCGCTCGTTCCAGGTCTCTCCTCTTCATCCTTCCCTGACGAGGCTGTAGCTGGAACCTCGTTGGCCAGCCCTCCTCCAGTTGACCTCATGGCCCACCAGGACCTCCTCAGGCGTGTTGCACAGAACATGAACTTACAAGCCGAGGAGGTCCCAGAGGTCCAAGACCCAGTGGTGGATATATTGTCATCCGATGCCCCCACTAGAGTGGCTCTCCCATTTATCAAGACTATACAGGCCAATGCCATTACAATATGGCAGTCCCTGGCCTCTGTTCCGCCCGCTACGCGAGGAGTAGAGCGCAAATATATGGTGCCCTCAAAGGGCTATGAATATCTATATGTACATCCTCCTTCTTGCTCCCTCATCGTCCAGTCGGTTAACGAGCGGGAGCGCCATGGCCAGCAGGCCCCAGCCCCTAAATCGAAGGATGCGAGGCGCATGGACTTGCTTGGGCGTAAAGTTTACTCTGCCGGAGCCCTCCAGCTCCGGGTGTCCAACCAGCAAGCCCTCCTTAGCCGCTATAGCTACAACACCTGGGCGGCGGCGGACAAATTTAAGGAACTGCTTCCACAGGACGCATGGCAGGAGTTCTTGGTGATCCTCGACGAGGGGAAAAAGGTTGCGAGAACTTCCCTCCAAGCTTCCCTGGACGCCGCAGACTCAGCTGCCAGGACTCTGGCCTCTGGCATGACTATGCGCCATATCTCGTGGCTGCAGGTCTCCGGCCTCCCCCCGGAGCTCCAGCACACTATTCAGGACCTTCCATTCGAGGGTCAAGGGCTGTTTTCGGACAAAACTGACCCTAGGCTGCAAAGCCTAAAAGACAACAGGGTCATTATACACTCGTTAGGGATGCACACGCCTGTAACTCAGCGCAGGCCCTTCCGACCCCAACAGCACCACCCTTACCCTCAACCCTGGCAGAGACAAGACTTCGCCAGACGGCGAGGCAGAAACGGCTGCAGGAGACAATCAGGCAACCAAGGGGGCCAGAACCAAAGCTCCTCCAAGCCTTCCTCTGGGCCAAAACCTTCCTTTTGAAGGTGCGCCCGAGGGCGTTGTACCAGTTTCTTTAAAGGATCCGTCCCCGCCCTTTTCCAACCGGCTTTCCTTTTTCCTCCCTGCGTGGTCCCAGCTAACTTCAGATCGTTGGGTCCTATGCACGTTGGAACTTGGATACCACCTACAATTTATTTCAACCCCCCCCTTGCACCCCCCCTCGTCCCTCTTCAGGGACCCCTCTCACGAGCAACTCCTCCTACAGGAGGTGCAAACGCTCCTCGCCAAAGGAGCCATAGAGGAGGTACCGGAACATGAGCGCGGCGAGGGATTTTATTCCTGCTACTTCCTGATCCCCAAGGTGAAGGAAGGTCTCAGACCAATCCTCGATCTGCGAGAACTCAACAGATACATGGTAAAGTTGAAGTTCCGTATGGTATCCCTGGGGACCATTATCCCATCCCTGGATCCTGAAGACTGGTATGCCGCCCTCGACATGCAAGATGCCTACTTCCACATAGCCATCTTCCCACCTCACAGGAGGTTCCTCCGGTTCATGGTCAACTGGCAGTATTTTCAGTTCATGGTCCTCCCGTTCGGCCTCTCTACAGCCCCAAGAGTATTCACCTAATGTATGGCTGTAGTCGCCGCCCACCTTCACCGCAGTTGGATACACGTCTTTCCGTATCTAGACGACTGGCTTATCCGTGGGACCTCCGAGACGTGAGTCCTCAGTCACGTCCGCATTGTCAAGAACCTTTTCCTACATCTAGGTCTAATGATCAATGTGGAAAAATCGACTCTAATCCCCACTCAGAAGATAGAGTTTATTGGGGCCACCTTGGACTCGACCCTTGCCAAAGCCTGCCTACCATTGCCACGGTCCCAGGCTCTGACGGCCATCATCCAGAGGCTACAAGCGGTGCCGTTAACTTCGGTACGCACTTGTCTCGCTCTCTTGGGCCAGATGGCGGCCTGCACATTCGTAACGAACTACGCAAGACTGCGCCTACGGCCCCTCCAATCCTGGCTCAACTTGCAATACCATCCAGCCAGGGATCCTCTGGACATGGTCGTCACCATTCCCTCGACCGTGCTAGACTCCTTCCAGTGGTGGCTGGACCCCTCCATGGTGTGTGTGGGGCTCCCATTCCACCCGCCCCAGCTCTCGGCGTCCCTCACAACGGACGCATCATCCCTCGGTTGGGGGGCTCACCTCGGGCACCTATGTACCCAAGGCCGTTGGTCACCTCATGAACTGGACCTCCACATCAACGTCCATGAGCTGAGAGCGGTCCGCCTCGCTTGTCAGACGTTCCGACAACACTTGCAGGGCCGTTGTGTATCGGTATTCACTGACAACACAACAGCCATACACTATATAAACAAACAGGGCGGCACGAGATCTTCACCCCTTTGCCAGGAAACCTTACGACTATGGGACTTCTGCATAGCCCATTCTATACACCTCATCGCATCCTTTCTCCCAGGAGTTTGGAACATGCTGGCGGATTGCCTCAGCAGATCCTTCCTTTCCCACAAATAGTCGCTTTGCCCGGACGTTGCTCTTTCACTCTTCCAGAAGTGGGGGTTTCCCCGGGTAGACCTCTTTGCATCCCGCGGGAACAGGAAACGCCAGACGTTCTGCTCCTTTCAAGGCCTCTCACCAGGTTCAATGGCGGACGCCTTCCTTGTGCCGTGGACGACAAACCTGCTCTACGCCTTTCCACCATTTCCACTTGTACACAGGGTCCTACTGAAAGCACGCAGGGACAAAGCCTGCTTGATCATGATTGCTCCAATGTGGCCTCAACAGCACTGGTACACCATGCTGCTAGACCTATCCATAGCCGACCCTGTTCCCCTGCCTCTTCACCTGGACCTGATCACCCAGGACCACGGCAAGCTCTGTCACCCGGACCTTCAGTCGCTCCACCTCACGGCATGGCCCCTGCGTGGATGACTCACTCTGAGCTGCTTTGCTCCACCCCGGTGCAGCAGGTACTCCTGGGTAGCAGGAAGCCTTCCACTAGAGCTACATATTTGGCCAAGTGGAAGCACTTCGCGTGCTGGTGCGTGGAGCGGAACTTCCTTCCCGCCGAGGTCTCCATATCCAACATCTTGGATTACCTCTGGTCCCTCAAACAACAGGGCTTGGCGGTATCATCTGAGGGCTCACTTGGCGGCCATCTCTACTTTCCACCCAGGAGAGGATGGCCGCTCGGAGTTTTCTCATCCGATGGTGTCTAGGTTCCTTAAGGGCCTAGAACACCTCTACCCTCAGGTACGCCACCCGGCCCCAACATGGGACCTTAACCTGGTTCTTGCCAGACTCACGTCCCCTCCTTTTGAACCGTTAGCAACTTGCTTCCTTCTCTACCTCTCCTGGAAAACCGCTTTCCTGGTGGCCATCACATCCGCGAGACGGATTTTGGAACTTCGGGCCCTCAAGGTGGACCCCCATATACTGTGTTCCACAGAGACAAGGTGCAGTTGTGACCGCATCCAGCCTCTCTCCCCAAAGTGGTATCGGCCTTCCATGTTAACCAGGAGATCTTTCTCCCCGTCTTCTTCCCAAAACTGCATTCGTCCCACAGGGAGCAGCAGCTACACTCCCTAGACATTCGTAGAGCGCATGCTTTATATATAGAGTGAACTAAGCCATTCCACAGAACCCCCCAACTCTTTGTCGCGGTGGCTGAGCGGATCAAAGGGCTTTCTGTCTCCTCGGAGCGGATTTCCTCCTGGGTAACGTTGTGCATCCGCCCGTTATGACTTGGCTCACATCCCATCGGGCCATGTGACTGCACACTCCACCAGGGCTCAAGCATCATCAGCTGCTTTCCTCGCTCACGTGCCCATTCATGAAATCTGCCGTGCAGCGACCTGGTCCTCGGTCCACACTTTTGCCTCCCACTATGCCCTGGTTCAGCAGTCTAGGGATGACGCAGCCTTCGGCTCCGCCGTATTGCACTCTGCGACATTTCACTCCGACCCCACCGCCTAGGTAAGGCTTGGGAATCACCTAACTGGAATGGATATGAGCAATCACTCGAAGAAGAAAAGACGGTTACTCACCTTTGTAACTGTTGTTCTTTGAGATGTGTTGCTCATATCCATTCCACACCTGCCCTCCTTCCCCACTGTCGGAGTAGCCAGCAAGAAGGAACTGAGGAGCGGACGGGTCGGCAGGGGTATATATCCAGTGCCATGGCGGTGCCACTCCAGGGAGTGACCTGCCAACCCACCGGAGTTGCTAGGGTAAAAATCTTCCGATGAGCGTGTACGCGCAGCGCATACACCTAACTGGAATGGATATGAGCAACACATCTCGAAGAACAACAGTTACAAAGGTGAGTAACCGTGTTTTCTCGTGGGGGCCCCTGCGGGGCTCACGGCCTGTGGCAAATTGCCCCACTTCCCCCCCCCCCGGCAGCCCTGGTCTCCCTTCCCTTGTGTTCATGCTGCCTTGTGTGAGAGGCTACATTAACATCATGTTAACCCTCAAGCGCTCGGCGAGTGCTAGTTCATCATTTAGCAGCAATGAATTCCCTGGGAAATATCCCCCCTCTTCAACCCTCTAACTCCACCACTTCAACCAAGCATCACAATCATCATAGCTGTGAACAGTATTACATTGTTTGTTTAAAACATATACTGTGTGTATATCTATATAATAGATCATTTTTTGCCTGGTGAAAATAATTTCCCTGGAACCTAACTCCCCCATTTACATTAATTCTTATGGGGAAACTGGATTTGCTTAACATAGTTTCGCTTAAAGTCGCATTTTTCAGGAACCTAACTACAACGTTAAGCGAGGAGTGTTAGGAGGAGTACCTAATCCTAATGGATGATCCCTGCTCAGTGCTCCAGAGGAAGGTGACTTCTTCCAGGAGATTCTTACCAGTATTCCCAGGGACCGAGGTGAAAAATTCCTTCCTGACTTCCAAATCTAAAGGTCACTTAAATTCTATGCATGTGAAAAAGAAGAATGATAGCTAAGCATATAATTCCATTTATACCTCAAGATACCATATCTGATATCCGACTTTCAAACTTCCTTAATAGTTTTCTGGCATAGTGCTAATCTTGGGCCTGATTCTCATTTACGCTAAAGTCCTTTTGCATCACTCTGGCAAAGTAAAGGCACTTTTCAGTGCGTGTGAACTGCATTTATATCCACTTTAAGACTTCTTTAAACTGCCAAAATGGGGCAAAGCAGCTTCAATGTGAAAGAGAATTAGACCTACTAAGTTCAGTTACCTGTGACTTTCTCTGGTTTGCAATGTATACTGTAGGTGTACCATGTCGAGGTGACATGTTCTGTGCCTTGGGGAGTCCTACTGGGGAGTTTATATATCCAAACTGCAACAGCTTCAACAGGAGAGGCGGAGGGAGACAAATAAAGGTGCTATTCTGAGAAATGAGAGATTTCTGTTCAAATCCTTTCTCCCCATCAGACAGAGGGGAGAAGTTAACCTGGATCTCCCGCATCCTGGAGGAATGCCCTAACCAGTGGTCTAAAATTTATAAGGGCACTGTTACCACGATCTCCTCCCCTTGAATGGGCCTAGATTGGGAAGGTATGATTTGAGCACATCTGCTGGATTGGGCCTTGCAGGTGACATAGACAGGGGAATACCTATCTTCACCTGGTTTGAAGATCCTGCTGAGATTTAGGAATGAGATTGGCATTCGGCCACGTAGAGTGAGATGTTGTACACATTCCCAAAGGCAGAAACATAGGCACTGAGGGAACTTTTACAACAAAAAATTAGGCACTGAGTGAATTTAGGCACCTACAGTGTTAGGTAGCAGCCAAGTGGGGGTTTTGTGGATCCCAGTGGTGCCTATATCTGAGACTCAGGCCTCTAAATCTGGTGTTTAGGCACCCAAGTCCCATTACAGACTTGGGCATTGTCCCTCCATCATAGTATTTGAGCACCTAGTATTGGAATTGAAGAAGAAATACCATATATTCAATGAAAATATCAGAGAGGAGCTTTGCAAATATTCCTTGGGATAATTAACCCCTCCAAGTGTTCAGGACCCTGGTTTTATGTCTCATGCAAAAGACTGAAAGGTTAGCACCTCCTAGGGGTGTTGGTGTGATACTGACTCAAAGAGAAACATGTTACATAATGAACCACCACCACCACTTCTGGAGCTAGAAAGTTTTACTTGGAAGTTTCTAGTTTAAGAACAGACTAGGCCTGGTCCTAATTAGCTTGTGAGAATGATTGAGAGCACAGGTCAAAGTGATATATTAAAACTAGGGCTGGCAAGCAATTAAAAAATAAATCATGATTAATCACACAACTAATCATGCTGTTAAACAATAATAAAATGCCATTTATTTAAATATTTTTGGATGTTTTCTACATTTTCAAATATTGATTTCAATTACAACACAGAATACAAAGTGTACAGTGCTCACTTCATATTTATTTTTGTTTACAAATGTGTCCTGTAAAAAACAAAAGAAATAGTATTTTTCAATTCCCCCATTACAAGTACTGTAGTACAATTGCTTTATCATGAAAGTTGAACTTACAAATGTAGAATTACGTACAAAAATAACTGCATTCAAAAACAAAACAATGTAAAACTTTAGAGCCTGCAAGTCCATTCAGTCCTACTTTTTGTTCAACCAATCGCTCAGACAAACAAGCGTATTCACATTTGCGGGAGATAATGCTGACCATTTCTTGTTTATGTTACCTGAAAATGAGAACAGGCGTCACAAGATATTTACGTGCCAGATGCGCTAAAGATTCATATGTCCCCTCATGCTTCAACCACTGTTCCAGAGGACATGTATCCATACTGATGACAGGTTCTGCTTGATAACAATCAAAGCAGTGTGGACCGACACATGTTCATTTTCATCATCTGAGTCAGATGCCACCAGCAGATGGCTGATTTTCTTTTTTGGTGGTTCAGGTTCTGCAGTTTCCGCATCAGAGTGTTGGTCTTTTTAGACTTCTGAAAGCATTCTTCACACTTTGTCCCTCTCAGATTTTGTACAGCACTTCAGATTCTTAAAACCTTGGGTTGAGTGCTGTAGCTATCTTCAGAAAGCTCACATTGGTATCTTCTTTGTGTTTTGTCAGTGAAAGTGTTCTTAAAACAAATATGTGCTGGGTCATCATCTAAGACTGCTATAACATGAACTATATGGTAAAATGCAGGTAAAACAGAGTAGGAGACAATTCTCCCCTAAGGAGTTCAGTCTCAAATTTAATTAACACTTTTTTTAAATGAGTGTCATCGGCATGGAAGCATGTCCTCTGGAATGGTGGCCAAAGCATGAAGGGGCATACAAATGTTTAGCATATCTGGCACATAAATATCTTGCAATGCTGGCTACAAAAGTGCCATATGAACAACTGTTCTCACTTTCAGGTGACATTTTAAATAAGAAGCTGGCAGCGTTATCTCCCATAAATGTAAACAAACTTGTTTGTCTTAGCAAGTGGCTGAACAAGAAGTAGGACTGAGTGGACTTGTAGGCTCTACAGTTTTACATTTTTTTGTTTTTGAGTGTAGTTATGTAATAAAAAAAAATCTACATTTGTTAGTTTCACTTTCATAATAAAGAGAATGCACTACAGTACTTGAATGAAGTGACTGGAAAAATACTATTTCTTTTATCATTTTTACAGTGCAAACATTTGTAATAAAAAATATAAAATGAGCACTGTACACTCTGTAGTCTGTTTTGTTATAGAAATCAATATATTTGAAAATATAGAAAAACATCTAAAATATTTAATTTCAATTTGTATTCTATTGTTTAACAGTGTGATTAATCACAATTAATTTTTTAATCACAATTTGAGTTAATCGCATGAGTTAACTGCGATTAATTAATAGCCCTAATTAAAAGGGCTTAATTTATTTTAGTACCAGTTCTGTCAGTGTGTGCATGCTTGACAAACTACAGAATCGAAGGGAACTGGCAGTTCCTAAAAGATATAATGCTGGAGGCTCAACATCAAGCTATTCAGATGCAGAGGAAAAATAAGAAGAGCCATAAGAGGCAAATGAGGCTGCACAAGGAGCTTTTTAGCTATCCAAAACTCAGAAGGGATTCATACAGGAAATTGAAGGAGGGGTATGTCACCAAAGAAGTATACATGGGAATAGTGAGAGTCTGTAGGGACAAAATCAGGAAAGCCAAGGCAAAGAATGAGTTACAGCTGGCAAGGAATGTTAGACAACAAGAAGGGGTCTTTAAATACATTAGACAAAAACAAGAAAGATCAAGGACAGTGTGGGTCCGCTGCTCATTGGAGAAGATTAATTGGTAATGGAAGATGATAGGAAAGCAGGGCTGCTCAATGCCTACTTTGCTTCAGTCTTCTCACAAAAATAACATGTGACCGGATGACTAGTGAAGTTACCACAGACAATAAAGGGGAAAGGATGCAGACAGGGATAAGTAAAGAACATGTTAGAGATCTTCTGACCAATTTGAAAGAATTGAAATCAGCGGGCCCAGATACTATTCACCCGAGGGTACTGAAGGAATTAGCTGAAGAAATCTTAGAGCCCCTGGCAATAATATTTACAAACTCATAGATAACAGGAGAGGTCCCAGAAGACTGGAAAAGTGCTAAAATAGTGCCCATCTTTAAAAAGGGGGGAAAGGAGGAGCTGGGGAACTATAGATCAGTTAGCCTGACTTTGATATCTGGGAAGCTACTAGAGCAATGTATAAAACATTCAATTTGCAAATACCTGGAGGATGAAGAGGTGAGCACTAGCAGCCACCATGTATTTACTAAGAACAAATTGTGCCAAACCAGCTTGATTTCCTTCTTTGGCAGGGTAACTGGTTTGATGGAGAGGGGTAATGTGGCAGACATAATATACCTGGACTTCAGCTAGGCTTTTAACAATCCCACATGACATTCTGATAGGTAAGCTGTAGAAATGTGGGCTTGGCAGAACCACCATTATGGATACACAATTGGTAGGCCCCTACAAAATCCATGGTCCATTTTGGTCGATTTCATGGTCATAGGATTTTTAAAATAATAAATTTCATGATTTCAGATATTTAAATCTGAAATTTCATGATGTTGTAACTGTACAGGTCCTGACCCAAAAAGGGTTTGTGGGGTGTGTGTATAAGGTTATTGTAGGGCGATGATGGTATTGCCACCCTTACTTCTGTGCTGCTACTCGTGGTGTCACTGCCTTCAGAGCTGGGTGGCTGGAGAGCTGTGACTGCTGGCCAGAGGGCTCCACATGCTGCTCCCGCTCCAAGAGCCGCCCCTGAAGCTCCCATTGGCTGGGAACTGCAGCCTATGGGAGCTGCAGGGGTGGCACCTGCCGATGGGGCAGTGTGCAGAGCCACCTGGCTGTCCCTCTGTGTGGGAGCCGGAGAGGGGACATGCCGCTGCTTCCAGGAACTGCTTGAGCTAAGTGCTGCCCATAGCCTGCACCCCAGCCCTGATCCCCCTCCCACTCTCTGAACCCCTTAATCTCAGCACAGAGCATCCTCCTACACCCAAAACCCCGCATCCTCAGCCCCACCCCAGAGCCCACACCTCCAGCTGAAGCCCTCCCCACATCCCAACCCCTTGCTCCAGCCTGGAGTCCCCTCCCGCACTCTGAGCTCCTCATTTCTGGTCCCACTCTAGAGCACTCACCCCCAGCCGGTGCCCACACCCCCTCCTGCACCCCAGTCCCAATTTTGTGAGCATTCATGACCTGCCATACAATTTCCAAATGCAGATGTGGCCCTCAGGCCAAAAAGCTTGCCCACTCCTGCTATGAGGCCTTCAAATATCAGGCTTAAACAGAAATTCAAATAAGTGGTGTCTCCTGTGGTCACCAAGGGAGAGATTTAGGGTATGTCTACACTGTAATTAAAAACCCGTGGCTGGCTTGTGTCAGCTGACTCGGGCTGTTTAATTGCTGTGTAGATGTTTGGACTCAGGCTGGAGCCCAGTCTCTGGGACCCTGCAAGGTGGGAGAGTCCCAGAGCTTGGGTTGCAGCCAGAGCCTGAAAATCTACACTGAAGCTAAACAGTCCCTTAGCCTGAGTCCCAAGAGCCTAAGTCACCTGGCACAGGCCAGTCATGGTTTTTTAATTGCAGTGAAGACATACCCTTAGTTTCAATACTTAGGTCAGTCTTTTACTTCCTGGGGGACTGCAGGGGCTAGAAGTAGAGCTGTGCAAATAATGAATGTTTTGGTTCACTGAGAATTCTGAAAAAAAAAAATCAGAAAAAATCATTTTGGATTTAATTATGTTTTTTTTTTAATTTTTCCATGTAGAAGATTTTGAAATGAAACTGTTTTTAACAGGAAAAAAATCAATTGTTTTGGAATGTTTATTTCAACACAACCACTTCAGCTAAACCAACATGAACTCACGAAACATTCTGATGTCACTGAATGTGCATTTTTTGTTGAACAAAGTTTCACATACCTTTGCATTGCTGTATAGAGATACCTGTTAACTGATCCACACACTCGTGAGTTCCAAAGGGGACTTCCATCCGTGCCTTGTCAGTTTTAGGAAAGTTACTGAATGACCCTTGAGTGTAAGAGATTGTTCACAGAGAAGCTGCCAAAATGTCTAAATAATATTTATTCTTTTACCCACAAAATCAGGGCATCAAATGAAGGTGTTCTCTCAGCTCACTCTCCCTTTCTCTCTCATTTTTACATACACAATCCCACTCCTATTTTATCCTGCCATGTGAAATCACAATACTGAAGATGTGATATCAATTTTTTTGCCATAACAAGAGAATCATGGTTCATTGCAGCACTAGGCAAGAAAATAATTTGTTTAATTATTATTTGTTAAGCCAGGCTGTTAAAAGATATAACCAGGGAAAAAAGCTAATATAAAAACAGTCTGAAAAGGTAGCAAATAAAATTAAAATTATTCATGACAATATCATTTCATCTTCTTATATTTTCACATTTTTCTCTGAACAAAGTTCTCTTTTAGTGGCTTGTGGTCTTTAAAATTTGTCATGATCTTTTCAAATGGTCTCTAAACTCCTGTTTAGTTCCTTGTGATGTGCAGCACATGTCTGCCATGCTGCAGTAATAATATTCCTTTTAAATAGTAATTAGAAGGTTTGGTGGGAGGGGAGGGGATGATTCTAGTATTGGTTTACTGGGCATTCATTTCTCTGTATAATTTTCACATAAGTGAGCAGAATGACCTGCTTCTTGCATTCATTTCACCTCTATATAAAAGAAGGTATGTTTTACACACTGTGGATATAACACAGAAGGCAGTAGGTAAGAATAGGAGGACCGTGCTGAATTTTGAATCCAACTGGGTTTGTCAATTATCATAAAGTTATAAAAGCTGTTAGTATTCAGTCCCAGTCATTGGCAGGTGGCATTGCAGTTAATGGACCAAATGAGCCTTCAGAGGCATTTTTCTACCCGATTAACTCCAGAAAATTTAACACCTGTGTAAAACTCATTTTTTATTTTGCCAAAGTAATGTTTTTTAAAATATTTCTTTCATTGACAGACCATTTTCCTAAGGCAGCATCTGCACCACAGCAAAACCAGCCTTTTCAGTCACCAGGGAAAGCAACAGTGGCCCAAGAAATGGTGGCATCCCAAATCATTGCTAAGAAGTCAGAGGTAAATGTTATAGGGAACGATGCTACTGTTGGAGAAGAGGGGTTGAAGGATGCCTAAATCAGTCTGTTCTGATCCTTATGCTATTTATTACCACGGCAGTGAACAGGTCAGAAACACACTGGAATTTTCCAAATGAGGATGTGATCTCAGAGCCAGGTTTATGATTTGTGGGTCCCCATACTGCTGGAGTGAGGGGAAATATGTTGTCCACCATCTCCCCACTCTAGCCCAACCATTGGAAGAGACTGGACAAAGAGACCGGATATGACTTGCTAAGTCTGTATAAAGCCCCCCAAAGTGAAGGTTCCCAGCAATCTTAAAGGAAAACTCCAGTGTTATTTTTTAAATTTTGTATCAAAAGAACATCAAAGCTATCTTCTTAAAATTGACATTAAATATTTTAAAAGGTACAACTCCATGAAGAATGCCATTATCTTGCTAACAGGTAGAAGTTAGGTCAGGAAGCAACTTAGTCTGCATTGAAATCAGTCAGGAAACACTGGATTGTGAATACCAATTTTTGGTAAATTTAAAATACAATTTTTTTCAAGTAAACATAATTTTGTTTGAACTTAACTTGTTTTACTGTTAATTTTACTGGAAGATAGTGTCTAGGAATTTCAGAAGATAAAATGAAATCTCCCTCCCGGAGAAATATCAGGCAGTTGATCTGTCCCCTTCTCTTCTTCAGCTTACTATTCTTATACCAGATCATGCATCCTTTACCTCTGACCTTAGCGCTAAACTCCACCCATATTCTCAGCTCTGCCTTCCCTTCCTGCAGCCTGACTGCAGCAGTAGAACTGTAAGGTACCACAGCTCTTGAACCCAGTCCACAAGGTTTACAAGTGAGACCCTTACCCTATGTGCCATTGCATTCCAAAGTCAAATAAGGAAACTGCAGCTAAAACCCCACAAAGAGGGGCTATATCCACTGACTCAGCAGGATCAGCTGACTAACAGTGGACTGCTGATTGGACACTTTTTAGCATGAGGCTTCCTACTGTTCCCACACTCCTTGTCGGAGCAACTAGTCACTAGGCCTGCAGCTGACCAGACTCCTGAAACTAAGTTCCTGCTTCATCACCTGGTTCCCACTCCTTATTCCTGTTCCTCACCTTGTTCCTTTCCCTGTTCCTTCATCCTAACTCCAGTTATTGACTCTGGCTTCTTGACTCTTAGTGTGCTTCTGGCTCTGGTTTGATCCTTAGCATGGCTTCTGACTGACTCCAGCTGTGACCCTTGGTGTGACTCCTGACCCCAACACTACTCTGGACTCCGACCATTAACTCAGACTACCCATGTTATGGGCCTTGACAGTTAACTCAAACCCTCTCAGTCTCTTCCTGGACTTATTGATCAACCCCTGGAGCGAGTATGGACATTAGTGGTACTCCTGCCTCACCAGTGCTCCAGGGGCTTGAGAGTCTGTGGAAACAGATTACTGTCCTCCAGACTGTGAAACAGAGACTATGGGATCAAATATGGCATCTTCAAATGGAAAATTGCTCTGTGTGGGAACAAGTAGCAGCACTTGGAACAACTGCAGGTACCCACTTATCTCCCTTTATGACACCAGCTTGGGTGACCAACCCGAGTTCCATTACCAGAGAGATATGATGGCACCCATAGCAAGTTTTGCAGGTTGATTACCAAGCGCAGACTATTTATGCTCCAGCCCCAGGAATATGCCACGGAAAGGACCACCCAGAGCTGACAAGATAGGATTCTTTCTTGCAAATGTTTGCCACCACTTTTGATGACCTGCATAAAGCTCGCATGGCAGAGACTGGCTTATGCAAGCTTTGGCAAAACTGGGGTTGGCCCCTTCCTGCATCACCCAGTTTAGATGCTTGGCCACAGATGTTGCCTGGGGAATGATGTCACACACCTCCATCAGTTTCAGCTCAGTCTCTGTGACAAATTAAAGGACAAGCCTGCACAGGTAGACTCTCCCCCCAGGTTGGAGGCATTTATGGACCTGTGTATCAGGATAGACATCAGAATTCATGAACAACAAATGGAATGGAGGAAGCCCCCCTCTATGTTCCACACTTGCCCAATGTTCATCCCTCAGACTCAAGGAAGTCTGGCCCTAGTTGAACCCATGCAGATAGATGTGGTGCAGTCCCATCTGACCCAGGGCAAGTAAGAGTGCTGGAGATAGAAAAACCTCTTTCTACTGTGGAGAAGCAGGATGGAGGTATCCATGTACCCTGCCAAAATCTCTGCCAGCCCAACAGTGGGAAAAGATTAGGCCTTGGAAAAGATTCAGAAAAGGGCAACAAAAATTACAGGTATGGAACGGCTTCCAGATGAGGAGAGATTAATAAGACTGGGACTTTTCAGCTTGGAAAAGTGATGGCTAAGGGGAGATATGATTGAGGTCTATAAAATCATGACTGGTGTAGAGAAAGTAGATAAGGAAGTGTTGTTTACTATTTCTCATAACACAAGAACTAGGGATCACCAAATGAAATTAATTTGTTTTAAACCTGATGCCTATTTCAGGAAGTATTTCTTCATACAACGCACAGTCAACCTGTGGAACTCCATGCCAGAGGATGTTGTGAAGGCCAAGACTATAACAGGGTTCAAAAAAGAACTAGATAAATTCATGGATAATAGGTACATCAATGGCTACTAGCTAGGATGGGCAGGAATGGTGTCCCTAGCCTCGGTTTGCCAGAAGCTGGGAATGAGTGACAGGGGATGGATCATTTGATGATTACCTGTTCTGTTCATTCCCTCTGGGGCATCTGGCACTGGCCACTGTTGGAAGACAGAATACTGGGCTAGATGGACCTTTGGTTTGACCCAGTAGAGCTGTTCTTATGGCCCAGGCTCAGCTGGGGGTTTTGAGCCTGTGCACCACCACTGAAAGATCCCAAGGTTCTGGTCAACTGGGAGGCCATCATTCTTCCTTACATCTACCAATTCCTCTGCAATTGCAGATCCTGCAGGACAAACAGGACTTTTCCATGCAATGGACCCCGACTGACTTGGGAGTGGGGGATAATTTTATGGATCTCTATAGCTCAGGTCCTCAGCCTTCCAGTAAAACCCCAAAACACTCTAGATAGGGAAGAAACAGTAGACAGGTCCCCACTGATGTTGGGCCCAGTTACTCAAGAGACATCTTTAAAATTGGGGAAAAGCAGGAAGTCCTACAATTCACTCTTATTAGTGTCCTGCATCTTACCTTGATTTTGGGACACCTGGCTACTCTGGCATAACCCCAATTTTCTGTGGTCGCAACACATTCTCTCTTTCCCATTGAGCTTCTCCCAGTTCAAGAACCTGAAATCCTAGAACCAAAGCTGGAAAAACCCGTTTGAAGAACTCACAGGCCTGCCCACATGGCTGCAACTCCACTGGGTCCAGAAACACCAATTCTCCATGACAAACCATGCCTCCCCATAAAATACTGAGACTACCAGGACATCTTCGAAAAAACAAAGTGCACACACACAGTATCCCTGCATCATGATTTATGATTGTCCCATAGACCTGTGAAACCAGAAAAACCACCACCCCACATACAGAAACTGCACCATTGCCTTTGTGAATCTGTCTTGTTTCTGACCAACAGGGAGGAATTGGTAGCGAATCTGAAGGTGAAAGTCAATTTGGGTGACTGATCATGAAATGATAGATTTCATGATTCTAAGGAAAGGGAGTGAGAACAGGGATAATGGACTTCAAAAAAAAGCAAACTTTAACAAACTCTGAGAACTGGTAGGTAAGGTCTCATGGGAAGAAAATCTAAGGGGAAAATGAATTCAGGGGAGCTGGCAGTTCCTCAAGGAGACAATGGTAAAGACACAACTGCAAACTATTCTGATGCAAAGGAAGACAGAAGAATAGTAAATGATCAATATGACTCCATCAGGAGCTCTTTAATGACCTGAAAATCAAAAAGGAATCCTACAAAAAGTAGAAACATGGTCAAATTGATAAGGAGGAGTACAAAAGAACAGCACAAGTATGTGGGGACAAAATCAAAAAGCTTAGGGCACCTGGCAAGGGATATAAAAGGCAATAAGAATAGTTTATTTAAATATATTAGGAGCAAGAAAAAGACAAAGGAAAGTGTAGGTCCTCTATGTAGTGGGGAAGGAGAGCTAATAACCGATGACATCAAGAAAGCTAAGTGCTTAGTGCCTATGTTGCTTCAGTCTTCACTAAAAAGGTTAATGACGACTAAGGATACGATTCTGTCATGGAGGTCACAGACTCCATAACTTTTCGGGACCTCTGTGACTTCTTCTAGAGCAGGTCTGGAACAGCTAGCCAGCAGCCAGCCCCAGGGCTTCCAGAACAGCTGACTGGCAGCCAGTCCTAGGGCTGCCAGAGCTGTGTTTGGGGAGGGGTCAGTCCCCCGGGGCTGGAGCAGCAGATTTCAGCTCCTGCCACAGGAGCAGTTGCAAGCCCCAGCGGAGTTCTGTTTGTCTCCCTGCCCCCCAGACTATTGTTAGTAAAAGTCAGGGATAGTCATGGGCTTCCATGAATTTTTGTTTAGTGCCCACAACCTGTCTCTGACTTTTACTAAAAATAGCTGTGACAGAATCTTAACTTAAATTGCGACCAGATACTCAATAAAATTAATATTGACAAATGGGGGAAGGAAAGCAGGCCAAAACAGGGAAAGAACAGGATAAACAGAGGTGAAAGTAAGCCGGTCCGGTCCAGTATGGCATACCCGCAAAAGCCAATATGCCGTGCCGGACTGGACCGGCTTCCGCGACGGTGATTTAAAAGGTCCAGGGCTCCAGCCACTGCAGGGAGCCCTGGGCCCTTTAAATCCCCACTGGAGCTCTGGCAGCTGGGCTTGTGCGGGAATTTAAAGGGCCCGGGGCTCCGGCCACTGCAGGGATCCCCAGGCCCTTTAAATCCCCACCGGAGCTTCAGCAGCTGGGTTCCTGTGGTGATTTAAAGGGCCTGGAGTTCCAAGGTGGCCGGAGCCCCAGCCCTTTAATTGACCCCAGGGCTCCCAGCCATCTCTGCAGCTGGTAGCTCCGGGATGATTTAAAGGCTCTGGGGCTCCCAGCCAGCAACGGAGCCCCAGGGCCTTTAAATCTTGAAAGGCCCCGCCTCTTCTGGTTGAGGCCACGCCCTCACTCAGGACTCCGGCGTACCGGTAATCCTTTAAATTACTTTCACTCCTGAGGACAAAGATTATGTAGATAACTTAGATGCATTCAAGTCAGCAGGGCCTGATGAAATTCGTCCTAAGGTACTTAAGGAACTAGCTGAAGCAATCTTTGGGCCATTAGCAGTTATCTTTGAGAACTCCTGGAGGATGGGAGAGGTCCCAGAAGACTGGAAAAGGGCAACATAATACCTATCTTTTAAAAGGGGAACAAGGTGGTCTATAATTCCCCAGGTCCTGTCAGCCTAACTTTAGTACCTGGAAAGGTACTGGAGCAAATTATTAATCAGTTTGTAAGCACCTGGAGGATAATAAGGTTATAAGGAATATTCAGCATGGATTTGTCAAGAATAAATAATGCTTAACCAACTTAACTTTGGACAATCCAAGACTTGGCATGCAGTAGCCTGCTTATTCTGATGGCCACAGGTGCAGGATGATGTCTGATCCTACATCAGGTTCTGTGACACATGCGCTTGGACTAAGATCTTTTGAAGCAAGCCTTTTGTCTTCCTGATACAGTATGAAACCCTTTCCCAAACCTGGTCAAATCAAACCCTTGATTTCATAACAGAACTAACAGTCAGAAGGACACAACAGTAGTGGATCAGTTTCCCAAAAAGGCCCATTTTGTACCATGCATATGCCTCCAGACTGTAGAAATTACTGCACAACCCCTAATTATGCATTTTTTCACTGTCATGGCCTTCCTGATCTTACCATAGACAGGCTTTCAGTTTACATCCAGAATTTGGAAGGAAATGTTTCATGTCATGGATGTCCATTCGCATACATCCACCTCTGATAATGCCCATTCGGATGGCCAATCAGAATGGGTCAATCAGGTACTTGAATAGTATCTACACTGTTTCCTGAACCACTGACAAAATAACTGGGTTGTGTTACTCCTGTTAGCCAAATTCACTCATAACAACACAGTGTGCTTCGCCCCAATTCAGTCCCTTCTGTCTCAGCTATGATTTTCATCCACAGTTCAATCCCTCTGTCCCCTTGTCCACAGCAGCTCTTGCTGCCTCAGATCTGGTACAGACTATTCATAACACCCAGGCTAAAGTAAAGGAGCATCCGGAAGCTGCCATAATAGCTTACAAACATCATGTTGACACATACCACAAAGTTCCCACCTCTGACGTTTGGTCAAAAAGTATGGCTGTTCACTAAATACCTACAGACCAACCAATCTATGCACAAATTGGATAATCAATACAAAGGCCCTTACACCTTTCAACAAATCAGTCCAGTGACATTTGAATTGCAGTACTCCCTCAGTCCTGGAAGATCCATCCGGTATCTCATGTAACCCTCCTGAAACCTCTTCTCAATGATCTGTTTCCCTGCTGGTGCCACAGACCCCACCCCCAGTTCAAATACAGGGCCATGAGGAGTACATAGTTTGGGACATTCTGGATTCCCAAATATGCAGAGGAGTGAGTGAGCACTGTATTACTTGATCTACTGGGAAGAATGTGGGTGCGAAAAATGCTCTTGGGAGCCAGCTCATCATGTTCGTGCCCCTGCAAAACTACAGGGATCACCATGAAAAGCCTGACCCCATGGCTCCTAGAGACCAGCCTTGAAGGTGCGGGGGAGGAGTAGTGTCAGGCATCATGGGTCTCAAATCCAGTCCCACAGGGTTGCCAAGAGAAAGTCCTACCCCCTGCATCACCACCCTGCAAGGCCAGACAAGAAAACCAGTTGATATCCTTCAACAGGAGCTACACCTGCTAACTCAGCAGCATCACCTGACAAGCAGCAGGCTGCTGATTGGACACCTCTTAGCATAAAGATTCCTGTTCCTGCCTTACCCTTTGTCTGAGGGACTAGCTGCTAGGCCTGTTGTTGACCAGACTCCTGAGATCATGTTCATAGCTCCTCACCTGGTTCCCGCTCCTTTTTGTTACCTCGCCTTGTTCCTTTATTTTGTCCTTCATCCTGGCTCCAGTTAACAACTCTGACTTCTTGACCCTTGGTATAACTTCTAATTCTGTCTCCAGTTTTGACCCCTGGTGTGACTTCTGGGTCCAACTCCGGTTCAATCCATGCTGTGGCTTCTGACCCCAACCCTAATTTTAATCTGGGGTTTGACCATGTTAGAGGTCCCAACAAAATCCCACCTATTATCAGCAATAAATTCCAGCCTGCAGCCTGATTTATTATTATTATTAGTAGTAGTACTGCTGTGGTACCTAGGAACCCTAGTCATGGAACAGGTCCTGATTGTGCCAGGTGCTGAACAAACACAGAAGAAAAAGGCAGTCCCTACCCCAAAGTGCTTGTCTCATCCTTGGGACTTCTCTGGTAGGGAAGTAATCTTATTGGCAATCACTATATTGAAGAAGCAGGGAAGGGAAGAGATTAGAGGCATGCCATTTCTCAAGGAATGGGTTCCAAGTTCTCTCTCTCAGCAATTGCCAGCAATGAAAATAAAGAAATACAAGTTACATTAAACCAAACACTTACACAACCCTCACCCCCTACTGTTACCTGACAGCTTTTCTTAAATATATTCCAAAACACCGAAAAATAGCTTTTCTGTTGGTTTCATTTCAGAATGAATTTCTTCTTATCCTATAGGCAGAAATGGCAGCTTCCACGTAATGAGCTAAGAAACACATGTAGCTGTAGTAAAGTTGAAATATCAAGAAGTATTTCTTAAATGTTATTTCTATTTCTAAGTTTTTGGATGTATTCCATTTTGTTATGATAGGAAGCCACAGAAATTTTGCTTTAAGGCATTCCCTGGGTCCCCTCTGTGATCGGCAAATAGTGACGAAAGCTGAGACCAGTATCAGTTCAGGATACATCCTACAGGGTCATCATGGTAAAACTGCTGCTGGGAGGAAGATGTTCACAGAGATCCAGAGTGCCTTACCCGTACTCACATTTAACATCATTTTACACCATGAGTAATTCCATTTAAATCAATGGGACAACTTGTGGAATTAGGAACTATTTAGTGTGAGTAAGAGTATCCCAATCTGGCCTAGGTGAGTCCAGCCACTACGTGGAAGTGGGATTATGCTAGCTGGTTAAATTAGCTCTAGCATCTGGCCATCAGTCAGCTGACTTGATGCCCACCTCGAACATGTTTTGGAAGGTCACTTATAAAAAAATGTTGTAAACTGCATTGTTAAGTTTATTAATAGAAATAACTATATCTCTGTAGACATTGTGTCAGAGCTCTGACCTTGCCCCCATGGGTCCTGCACTTCTAGGCAGTTTATGCTAGCCTCAGTGGCTCACTGTGACTGTCTACATAGTCCTTCTCTCTCTAGGGCCAGGGTTACAGTCTACTGAGCCCTTTTCATCATAGGCCAGCAAGGAGGTTGGTGAGAGAACTCCCACAGTCTCTCTTGTCCCTGGGGGCTTATTTCAGAACAGTTTAGCCTCCTATCCTGACAGGGACCTGACTTCCCCTCCTAGGAGATGTTCCCATACTGATGGGTTGGGGGAACCCAGGCCCACCCTCTACTCTGGGTTCTGGCCCAGGGACCCTAATGGTAGCAGCTGTTGGCAGTCACCTTTTCACTGCCAGAGTTGCTACATTTCCCTGGGCCACTTCCTCACAGCTCTCTTGCTTCTCCCTTCTTCACCCTTACTTTAGGGCTCCCTTGATGATGGTTTGGGGTTGTTTTCATTAACCAGCCCTTCAGCTGCACTTCCTCTCCTCTGTCTCCCTGGCTCTTCTCCACCTGACTGGAGTGAGCTCTTTTTATAGTATCAGCGGGGCCTTAATTAGAGTCAGGTGGTCACATTAGCTTAATGGCCTCACCTGACTCTTTGCAGGTTAATTAGAGTCAGGTGTTCTCATTAGCCTGGAGCAGCCCCTGCTCTGGTCAGTCAGGGAACAGAAAACTGTTAATCCAGTGGCCAGTATATTTGCCTTCTGCTGTACCCAAATGGCCTGGGTCTATCACAACATGCATGGGTATTCCAGGGCAAATACTCTTTTATTTCCGAGTAACATTTTGTTATCTGATTGCTAGTCTCTGCACAAAGAGGCTATCTGATTAATATGTAGACTAACACACCTTGGTATATTTGGTAGCTTTATGAACTGCAACTTCACCTGATTAAACTGCTTGTTCTAGAAAGAATTCTGTGCTTTCTACCCTACTCTGAGTCTTTTGACAGAGATCTAGGGGAGGAAGGTTTTCCGCATTTGGACCATTGAGGAGACATTGCTTTTTAGATCAGGTGGACGAATCCTACACTATTTCCTTCAATTGTGGGAAAGCAGGAGGGACACTGGTGGCCTACGACTCTGATATATTCAAATTCATCCTTGTTCTGTCTTCCAAAATCAATGACATAGGGGCCGGGAGCAGGTGCCTCTTCTGACTGGTGTTTACAGAAGTGAATACAGAGACCCTGAAAGGAGTTGTGTTCAGCCCTTGACCACTGGGACAATTACTGCATCCCTGAATGTAAGGGTGGTGACAGGGGGTGGAATAAAGAGAAAGACAATCCCGGGAGAGGGAAGTCCCATCCCAGAGGACCCATTTCTGTGTTCAAAGACATTTTTTTTCAAATGCACACTATATGGTTCTCAGGGGCATATTCACTGGCCAGTGCATGAAATTCCCTGTGCACTGAGGAGGGGAATATGCCCCAAAAGTTTTATGGAATCTTATGATGAAGTGGAATGCAGTATTGTCTCTGACTCTTCCCATCTATTCCTGGCTATTATTTTGGAGGCTCTACTGTAACTAACTAAGGGCCTGCTGTAACTAATTTGCTTCCTCCTCATCCCAAATAGTTTTCTATAAATGGTACGCCCTGCTTTGCAAAGAGGTTTGGAAATGAGATTTTTCATTTTAAAAGCATTATTATAGCATGGTAATATTCCACCATCCCCCTGCCAAGCTTCCCCTTATTACATGTCAGCAGCACTCACCACAGTCCAGCTCTCCCTCTGTTCAGCAAACTGCTTTCACAGTGGATGATGAAACTTGGCATGGATAAACAGTAAATCTCATTAGTGATGCCCACACGTGCTGTGTAAGGGTTTGTATATGATCTACAGTACTAAAGGAAAGCACATACTCTGATTGCAAAAGAGAAATTGAAAAGGGTTCATCTCTATGGTTGCTAAGTCTGCACAGGCAAAGCTTGCATATATTTTTCAAAATGGCTTATCATAAATATATATTTCAACCCATTCTGTTTTCCATGTGCAGCACACTGGAATTTAGGAAAGCAGCACTTTCAGATTCAGATCCATGCTTTCCCTTTTCTTATGCTGCACGCTTTCATAGTTAAAATAATGCTTAGCACTTATGTAGGACTTTACAGTTTAAAGTCACTGTCATTGACTAATTAAACCTCACTGAGGCCCAGTGGTTGCCATTAAAAAGTCAACATTTATCAGATACTGTACTGCATAGTGAGCAACGATGTTGGAGATACTGCACTTATTTCCTGTTTTCTGAATAGAGAACTACCATGATTTCCAGCACTGTGGTGACTGAAGATGAATGCTGAATTTTGAATGGTGACCACTGTAAGTAGTAGTATCCTTATAGGACAGATGGGAAATCTGAGAGGCTAGGTGCTTGATTCTCATTGACATGAAGGCTGCTTTGCCCCACCATGGCAGTGTGAAGAGGTCTTAACGTGGCTGTAAGTGTAATTTACTCAACTTTAAAGCCTCTTCACACTTCCAGGACTGCATCAAGCAGTCTTAGGGTATGGCTACACTTGCAGCCGTACAGCGTGTTGTCAGATGCTACCGGTGTGGTGCTCTGCTCTGTTCAATGTTGATATCACTCGGCTATGTGCGTGTGTTCCCTCTGTGTGCTGTGCCAGCTCTGCGCAGATAGCTGACACAGCAGACCCGAAGAGAACCCCCAGTGACCACAGAGTCTAGTAAGGTATGAAGGCACGTTGGCCCGGTTTATTGCCGTATTGGGCACAATAGTAGTTCCCTGTAGATTTCTTAGTCTATTTCAGGGCATACTACGAATATGTGCCCCTGGTCAATGGACTCAGCTCAGTCAGTGGCGGGACTTTCCACTGCCCCCTCGACTGGACAAAGACACCACCCCAGGGATGCATTCTTATACACAGGTACAAACAAGTTACACATCACTCCTGACGTATGAGGTGCAACCCCTCTACGTAGCAAAGTACAACCCCTCTACGTAGTAAGGTGCTGCCTCTCACCTTGTTCATGTTGGTTCAAACAAAACAACTCTATCCATCATATTACCCTTTTGCCCCTGCCACTGGGTTCGCCTGTTCCTTGTTATCTGTGTGGAGTGTACAAGTATGCGAATGTTCTGATATCTGGTGTCCAGTACCTTTTAGGTATGTCTCTTTCTGCAGCATCAGCCCTTTCCTTGCCAGCTTCTGTGAGCAGGGCCTGCCTCTGGCTCACAGCTTAACTTTGCTTTATGCTAGCAAAGTCTTGACCATTACTTTAGTTCAGGCCTTAGGCCTCATACCAGGCCTCTGATACCAAGGTTTATATCTCAGGGCCTCCTCTTACTACACAGCACTGCCGCGGGAGCGCTCTCGCAGCAGCGCTTTGAAGTGCAAGTGTGGTCGCAGCACCAGCGCAGCGAGAGAGCTCTCCCAGCGCTGCAGGTACTCCACCTCCCTGTGGGGATTAGCTTGCAGCGGTGAGAGCCATGCTCCCAGCACTGGGGCACTGTTTACACTGGCGCTTTGCAGAGTTGTAACTTGCTGCTTTCAGGGGTGTGTTTTTTCACACCCCTGAGCGAGAAAGTTGCAGCGCTGTAAATCGCCAGTGTAGCCAAGGCCTTAGTGTAAATGAGAACTAGGCCCTAGCTTTGCTGCACATTGTCATTGCCAGAGCCTAGATTAGAATTCAGGAGTTCCTAGTTTCTGGTCTTATACTTATATCCCTAGTGCTTTTTAACGTGGCGAGAGCTTCCAAATATACCTCACAGAGGCCTTGTCTACACTGGAGAAATTTGCAGTGCTAATCACCAGAAGATGAAGATCACTGGCTTACTAGCCATAGCAGTGCAAATAGTCCTCCCACTACCACCTCATGGCACATTGGTCTCTGCTCATACAGCTTATGTGGTCTGCTTTCTGTACTTTTTCAGAATGGAGATAAATTTGCTGGAAAATACTTATCCATACAAATAGCACAACAAACAGCATGGAGCTAGTTGCATACTGTTTTCACAGTGATCAGCCTCTCTGATTTTATTCTGATTCTATCATTGGCATGTATCTAAGGAGGCCATTGTATGAGAATACTGCCAGCTGGCTTGATAGCCAATGTGCAGGCATTAGTGGCCATCTGGGGTGATGAAGTGATCCAGGACCATCTGAAACTAGTCTTTCACACTACTTTAATGTATGACTGGGTACGTGAGCTACTGGTACCAAGATGAGTATTGCTCAGGGTGGCAAAGAGTACTGAGAGAAGGCAAAGGGACTGAAGGTCCAAGAAGAACAAGGCTTGGGACAATTACAATAGATCTGGTTTATGCTGGAAAATGTGCTCCTTTTACAACAAACTGGACTGAGTTCTTAGCATTCGCTCTCCTACATAGTCTGAGGTGCTTCTAGATAGCATAGAGGTTTCTTGCAGCGCAATGGTGATGGAAAAAAGGAAAGCACTTGATCTGTGAATCAGGTGGACCAGCAAGACAAGGATCCAGACAAGGTGGTTCCAGACACATTGCTGGAATCTCAGGATCCAGAGCTGGAGGTGGAGACTATGCCTAAGCCATTTCTGCAGGAGGCAGAACAGGAGAGATGCCCTCTAAAGCAGGTATGTAGCTTTTTATTGTAAAATGTACCAATGGGAGTGGATTTTGTAGGCTTGAGGACAGAAAAATGGTTTCCAGGTTCCTATGAACACTGTTCTTAGTGATTTTGGATAGGGGATAATGCCTCACATGAAGGTGGAAGTGTCCAACTCTCTGCCCAACTCTTCCATTCTCTCCTCCCCTACAGAATGAGTGATAGTTACTGACCCTCTCCTCAGCCCACTCAGTTCAGTTCCCCTGTAATCCACCAGGGTCAGCATGTCCCTCAGTAATGTTACCCCTTGCTTTCCACTGCAGAGTCCAGAGTGGAAGTGCCTGTTTCAGCTTGCATACAGGAGCAGCACCAGGGTTTTTGGCACCCTAGGCGGGGGTCCTTCCGCGCTCCCGGTAGGCGGCAATTCAGTGGCAAGGGGGTCCTTCCACACTCCCAGTCTTCGGGGCACTTCAGCGGTGGGTCCCAGAGCGAGTAAAGGACCCGCTGCAGAATTGCCGCCAAAGACCCAGAATGCAGAAGGACCCCCGCCGCCGAATTGCCACCGAGGGCGACAAAATGCCCCCCCCCCCAAATCCTGGCGCCCTAGGCGACTGCCTAGGTTGCCTAAATGGAAGCACGGCCCTGCTTGCATAGTAGCTGGCTGTGCCATGTCATGCCTCATGGCCAGATTCAAAATGATGGATAAGAGGGGAGAAAAAAAGTCAAAAGTAAGATAGAAATCACAACAAAAAAGGTCTAAAAATAAGATACTATTGCAAGAAAGTGCATATTGGTGTAATTGTTCATGTGACATCGTACTACTCAATCCATATACAGTTTACTGCTTGTATCTATCTGCACTCAAAAATCTTATTTTTTCTTGCTGTTTAATGCATGAAAAGCAGTCTTAGGCATATTTTGATGACACAGTGAAGTAGAGATAACTACAGACCATGAGAGTAGGGGAACTAATTATGCTGTCTATCCCACTAGCGCTCAGAAATCAAATACACAGATTGAAATCTTGTGGAGATATGATTAATCTTAGATGTGATTTCCCCCCAGTATTCAGGAGTTATGTCCAAAAACCTACACAAAATAAGTCTTCTAGCCTTACAATCAAATTTTGGGGCGTTCCATATTTCCCTCCACCCCTACAGAAGCTCAGACAACTTCTTCATTCGCAGTTCTGGTTCTCGAATATCATCAGCGCAAACAAAAACTGCTTTTCTTTCCCTTGTTAATCTAGTTAGAGTGACCACGTACTGGTCAATCTCCCATCCTCACATTAATCTAGTATCCTCACTCATCCTTATAAATGTTGTGTGTAAATTCTAATAATACATTCCTACCAGCTCTACTCAAAGGAGAAAGTGCCTTGTGACCAAGAACTGGAATTCAAAACTGAAATGGAATGGTTATTTTTGATCACATTCCTTGTTGTATCAAGGGAGATATGTGCTTTTGCTATGATTATTAACTCTTTCATTTCTTATCTCTCATTTTAGTGGCCTTTGTGGGTCATCCCAGAACAGACCTGGGGCAAGCAGACTGGACCCATAGAGATGGAATGACTGACAGACTTGAAGTCCAGGAAAAGGAAGAACTAGACATGCACAGAGATATGAATAAAGACTTATATATATACACACACCTATCTTATAGAGCTGGAAGGGACCCTGAAAAGTCATTGAGTCCAGCTCCTGCCTTCACTAGGCAGGACTAAGTAATGATTTTGCCTTAGATCCTTAAGGAGTGAACTAACAACCCTGATTTTAGCAGGGCAATACTCAAACCACTGAGCTATCCCTCCCCCCTTGGACTACACATATAAATTTGAGGACATAAAATAAATGACCTTTGAGAAATAGGAAGGTTTCAGACAGGACAACAGGGAAATGCTGCAGGGCTAATTTCAGAAGGAGGGAGAAATGCAAATGGAGGACAGACAGTTCCAAAGGGAAATTTTCAACTATTACATCAGGGCTCAAGCATAAGTGAAGTACTGACGCAACAACTAGCTGTTACACGTATGCCTGCAATCCCTGAACAGTACAACATTTTAAATCAGGATACCACTACTTATTGGATTACCTCCTACTCTTGCTGCCTCATAGCCATTCCACCCTTTACAAGATCCTGGAAAGGAAAATTGGAGTCCCAGCGAGATGCACTTATGAACTTCGAAGATAGCATCTCTATTGCTTTTTATAGTGTACCTATGTCAATTTGTTTTGCTGTTGCAGCTGGCCTGCAACTTTGTGTATAACAGAGGAGCTTCTGGAGTCCTTGTAATAACTCTCAGAATCCACTTCTTCAGACTGCCAAGTAGGGAACTGTGTGATAAAAAATCCAGAGGGCAATGCAAACACAACTATGTAACAGAGCACAAGTGTGTTTACAGGGCAAAACTGCAACCAGAACAGAATGGCTAATGTGGACACACTGCTGCATTGGTACTTACAGCAGAGTCACCCCACCAGTTCAGTTATAAATGGTTCAATCCTCTACTGTAGACAAAGCCATAAATATGATTCCACTTACCTTCCACACAGTGTTAACCATTTTCCTTACCACATTTGCTAATTTAACTCATTTAGGATTTTACAGAAGCGTTATCCTCTCTCAGCTTTATCCTTCTATTTGAATTGATCCTGCCAAGAACTCATAATCATCAATTTCTGCTATCAGAATATTTTTCATGTCAAATGCAACCTGATTCTTACAAAATAAAAACCATTACCAACCTTTGCCCCCAAATAGAATTGAAACCAAACCAAAGCTTTTGCAAAACTCAGTGATGATCAGTTAATGTTTTTACTGTTGTTTTTCATTTCAATGCAGTCATTGCATTACCTTTTAAAGGTGTGAAGCAGAAATAGATAAATGCTTTTCTCACTAATTCTGGCCCTGCTTTATAGATCTAAGAGGCTAGAATCATTATCCAAACTTTTGGGTAGTTACGTGAACAGAACTACCAAGACCGAGTTGTGTCAGCTTCCAAGCAGTCTAGAAGGGTTTGGACTTCTGGAATATGTTGTTTCTTTGTTGTGAGAAAAATGAACAGACACAAACTTGGGGTATTCTTTCTTATTCTACTTTTTAGATTGTTCCTATTATTTCTTTGACTAAAGATGAGTAAAATCAACAAAAGCAGCAACTAAGATTACATGCATGTAGCACAGCACCACTTTCAGGGCTCTATCAGAATATCTTTGCGTTCAACCTTTAAACCCACGTGTCACCAGACTACTTTCAATGTCTGTGTGTCTGTGTCTGAACCCACCCCAAACACATTAAAACTTCATAAGATCATATACTTTTCTGTCATTCACAGTCACTGCCACCAGCCATATGCCAATCACAATTACGCCTCCTACACCCAAGGCTGCCAGTCTTTCTGGAGTTGCCAAAGCAAATTCATTTTAATCTGTTCTAGGAATGTACGACTTTAATCTTGACAGTACTACAAAAAAATACCCATTGTTGATAGCAGGTGTCAGCAACAAAGAGAGTTAAACCAATGCTGAATGTAGTTTACCTGCAAGTGTGCTAAGGATAGACATAAGCACTGTTTCAACTGCATTCATTCCTGCTACCCTGATGTAAGCAACAGATACTTTTCTAGTGTAGCCAAGGCCTTAATTCCCCATTCAGCTGCTTTAAGCACTGCTTTGTTAAACCTAATCTGTTAAGACAATTGGAAACCTGCTTTGGTTTTTAACTAGGGCTGTCAAGCGATTAAAAAAAATCGCGATTAATCACTCTGTTAAACAATAATAGAATACCATTTATTTAAATTTTTTGAATGTTTTCTACATTTTCAAATATATTTATTTCAATTACAAGTGTACAGTGCTCACTTTATATTTATTTTTTATTACAAATATTTGCACTGTAAAAAACAAAAGAAATAGTATCTTTCAATTCACCTAATACAAGTACAGTAGTGCAATCTCTTCATCAAGAAAGTTGAACTTACAATCATAGAATTATGTACAAAAAACCTCAGCATTAAAAAATAGAACAATGTAAAACTTTTGAACCTACAAGTCCAACCAGTTCTACTTCTTGTTCAAACAATTGCTCAGACAAACAAGTTTGTTTACATTTGCAGGAGATAATGCTGCCTGCTTCTTGTTTACAATGTCACCTGAAAGTGAGAACAGGCATTTGCATGGCACTGTTCTAGCCGGCGTCGCAAGATATTTACATGTCAGATGTGCTAAAGATTCATATGTCCCTTGATGCTTCAGCCACCATTCCAGAGGACGTGTCCATGCTGATGACGGATTCTGCTCAGTAACGATCCAAAGCAGTGTGGACTGACACATGTTCATTTCCATCATATGAGTCAGATTCCACCACCAGAAGATTGATTTTCTTTTTTGGTGATTTGTGTTCTGTAGTTTCTGCATCAGAGTATTGCTCTTTTAAGACTTCTGAAGGCATGCTCCACACCTCTCTCTCTCAGATTTTGGAAGGAACTTCAGGTTCTTAAATCTTAGGTCGAGTGCTGTAGCTATCTTTAGAAATTTCACATTAGTATCTTCTTTATATTTTTTCAAATTTGCAGTAAAAGTGTTCTTAAAATGAACAACATGTGCTATGTTATCATCTGAGGCTGCTATAACATGAAATATATGGCGGAATGCGGGTAAACCAAAGCAGGAGACATACAATTCTCCCCCAACGAGTTCAGTCACTAATTTAATTAATGCATTTTTTTTTAACAAGCGTCATCAGCATAGAAGCATGTCCTCTGCAATGAAGGCCGAAGCATGAAGAGACATATGAATCTTCAGTGCATCTGGCAGGTAAATATCTTGCAGCGCCAGCTACAGCTGTGCCATGCAAACACCTGTTCTCACTTTCAAGTGACATTGTAATTAAGAAGTGGGAAGAATTATTTCCCACAAATGTAAACAAGTTGTTTGTCTTAGCAATTGGCTGAACAAGAAGTAGGACTGAGTGGACTTGTAGGCTCTGAAGTTTTACATTGTTTTTGAGTGCAGTTATGTCCCAAAAAACCTACATTTGTAAGTTGTACTTTTATGATAAAGAGATTGCACTACAGTACTTGTATGAGGTGAATTGAAAAATACTATTTCTTTTGTTTATCATATTTACAGTGCAAATGTTTGTAATAAAAAGTAATAATATAAAGTGGGCAGTGTACACTTTGTATTCTGTGTTGTAATTGAAACTGATATATTTTAAAATGTAGAAAAACTTCCAAAAATATTTAATAAATTTCAATTGGTATTCTATTGTTTAACAGTGTGATTAACTCAAAAAAACTGAGTGATTAATCGCATGAGTTAACTGCAATTAATCGACAGTCCTATTTTTAGCCCTTTTTGTGAAGAGAGGAAAGCATTTCAAACATTACCTATTTCAATGAAAGTATTTTCATCTTCTGTCCTAGCTGCCAGTTTGTGACCATATCAGCAGTCAACTGAGATGTTATAATCACCAATTTTTGGCTTCCCTCTAAGATCAAATAAAATAAAACAAGCTGTGAGCAGCACTAGGCCAGCTCATCAGCTGGTGGAAATCAGCATAACTCCAATGACTTCCAGGAAGCTACACCAATTACAGTGTAGTTGGCCCAGCTGAGGACCTGGCCCAACACACCTGATACTGAAGAGATCTGGGTTCTCTTCTCTTGGGAAGATTTCTTTACTTTTCTTAGCCCAGTTTCCCCATCTGAAAAGACAAAATACTAATACCCTACCTCACAGTGCTGTAATAAGGCTGAATTCTTTAATATTTGTAAAACGTTTTAGCATCCTCAGATGAAAGATGCCATGAAATTGCAAAGTAGTTGTAGTATTACGAGCTGAAGCTGGGACTGGTAAAAGAGAGTTCTTATCAAAACACAAATCTTTTCAATAATAGCAAAGAAAATGTAGGGCCAGAACATTTCTTTTTGTATCAATGGTCTTTTTTTACAAGTTTGCTCTCGGGCAGAAGTCACCCTATAGCAGAATAACAGATCGAAGTAAGTCCCTTAGTATTTTAAAAGGTGACCAGAAAAGCCTGCAAGACCTCATTATAGGGTTCTGTGTTTCTCCTATAATAGATGATCATATCACTGACACCTAAAGCAGAACAGTGAGCTGCATTCTTTATGGTGCTTTAGATATTAGTGACATCAACATTAGTAGGGGAAATGCAGCCCCCTGGACTCAGGTCTCAGAATGCAGGTAAGTCGCAGAAGTCAGCATTTAGTAATTTTTATTTTAAAACATATTCTTCCAATGGCCTGATTCTCACATGGATAAATGTCTTATTAGTCTTAAATATTTTAAAAATATTTCAGTCTGTATTTAATGGCCAGTGGTTTTACTAAAAAACAACCAACCAAACAGTTTAGGTAAGTTGCAATTTTTAACACCCTGCCTCCTTCTTGGTTTTAACACCACCTGTAAAGCTTGAGTCTTCATCACTTTGAGCAGCATGGCTTGTATCTGAGTGTTCACTGCTTAACTGATTATTTCTGTATGGTCTTCTCCACCAGGACTTGATAGTATTTAGTGAGGATGAGCAGACCCCCGCCACCACCACTTTGCCACCTCCGTTTCCTGCTGAGGGCTCTTCAGATGGAGCACCACCACTGGTGCAGGCAGCTGCCAGTGACTCCTGGAACAGAAGTATGATGGCTAAGCAGTTCAAAACCTGAGCAGGGACAGAAGTTCTGTATTAACACAGAATCTTTAACTGAATGAGCTTTACCAAAATAAGTCAGTTTGGGAGGTATTTTATATAACCACTTTACTGCTGAATAACATAGCTGATACATAGGGCAAAACTCACATCAGCTTCTGGTGCTTCCTGTGCTTCAAAGGAATAGTCCATTCCAATGGACAGGGAAAGAGTTAATTGAAATGGGCAGACCTAAAAAGGGTTCAGTTTGATTTCAGGCAACCATTCATAAATTTGGATGCTTGTTCTGACTCTGTCTCCTTTGGTTCCTTACCTTCAACCCTCTGATATTAATTAGACCCCCCTGAAGTCTTCCCCTACAGGGCTGCGGCATATAGGACATCAGTTTTTTTGCTTGTCCATGGGCACCCTCTGTATTTAAATTTTTCCTACACTCTAAACTTTCCCTCTTCAGAGGTGTGCACTGAGTGCATTGCTTAGAAGATTGGAATACAGCAGAGCATAAGACGCAACCAGAGAGGCTGTCAATACTGCTAGATAGCAGGATGTTCAAACGGTAGTGGGGAAGGGTGATAGGAAGGAAGGGACATGTGTGGAAAAGGAGTTATTAAGAGGCAGCCAGGGAACGGAGTGAAGGAAGAGGCTAGGGCATAGAGCTAGTGCTATGGAAGGGGCCTAGAAAGAAGAAAAGTTTTTTGAGGCTGTGGAGAGAGGAGGAAATATGAACCATAAAGAAGTTCTGAAGCATTTCAGAGAAAGAGTTGAGATTCAGTTCAGTTAATACTTTTGAGACCCCAGATTGTACAGTCCTAGTTTAAGAAGAGTCTCTGAAATGGAGTTATTTCTATACAGACGCACCTTGAATTATGCAAACCCAACTTACACAAATCTGCACTTATAGGAAAAGTTCCGTAAGCTTTTTTTTTGGGTTTTTTTTTGCGTAATTGTCAGGTATATGTTCCCAACTTACGCAAAATTAGATTTACACAAGCTGTAAGTTGGGGAGTGTCTGTATTGCTTTCTAACAGCTGATGCTGGCTTAAGTTATTTTTGTAAGTAGGAGCTGTTCAGCTTCTCCACAATATGGTTTGTATTTGTCTCCCCTCTACTTCAATAGGATAAAGGGCTGAAATCAGCTTCCTTAAGAAGGGTTCATGTGTTCCTGCTGCTATCTCTTCTACTGCACCTCAAGTGAGAGTTCTATGACATCACAATTGGTTGCCGTGGAAACAAGTGATGTCACAAGCAGAGAATTAGGACCTCAGGCGCAAGACATGGGGGCGAGAGAATAATAAGCAGCTGGAGTAGGTGAACTCTCAAGGAACCAAGATCCTGTTTTCATGCCAACGCTTGTCTCCTTAGTGATAAAAAATGAGGGGGAGTGAAATGCAGGAAATCTCATAGCTTAGAAGCTGAATTTCTTTTACATTTTTAAAGTCTTCCATAAGACTTTATATTATAAATATAAATTATATTTAGGTGTAAGCATAAGAAGCGTATTCAGGGTGGGTGGAGGGGATTGTTTGCTTTTACTCCTTGTCCTTCCCTGCCTTTAAAAACATAGGAGAATGAGTCACCTCATTATTTGTGTATGTGAAACAGCCATAAATGTCTTCCTAAAAAGCCTATCATAAAAATGCAGGGAAGGGAAAGAACAAGGAAGAGGGGATTCATTATTCTGTTCCTGTGAATGTAATAGGTAAAACCAAAGCTGCCTGTGGTAAAAGCTGGACTTCACTACATGTAGGGCTGAAATCCCTCCCTCGTTATCCGGCGGGGGTGGGGGGGGAGTTTATCAACCTACCATGTTGCAAAGCTTAAAATAATACTGGGGTCTGTCATGTGAATTTTGGGGAAGATGGACAATTCAAACCAGTTCCACATGCCTTTAACAAATCTTTCTGCTATAAACACACACAGTATAATCCCTCTATGTTTTCTAGACCGGTTCTCATTATCTCAGCTAATCATAGAAGATTAGGGTTGGAAGAGACCTCAGGAGGTCATCTAGTCCAACCCCTTGCTCAAAGCAGGACCAATCTCAACTAAATCATGCCAGCCAGGGCTTTGTCAAGTTGGGCCTTAAAAACCTCTAAGGATGGAGATTCCACCATCTCTCTAGGTAACCCATTCCAGTGCTTCACCACCCTCTTAGTGAAATAGTTTTTCCTAATATCCAACCTAAATCTCCCCCACTGCAACTTGAGACCACTGCTGCTTGTTCTGTCATCTGTCACCAGTGAGAACAGCCCAGCTCCATCCTCTTTGGATCCCCCCGCCTTCAGGTAGTTGAAGGCTGCTATCAAATCCCTCCTCACTCTTCTCTTCTGCAGACTAAATAATCCCAGTTCCCTCAGCCTCTCCTCATAAATCATGTGCCCCAGCCCACTAATGATTTTCATTGCCCTCTGCTGGACTCTCTCCAATTTGTCCAAATCCTTTCAGGGGGAGGGAGTGGGGAGTGGACGTAATACTCCAGATGTGGCCTCACCAGTGCTGAATAGATGGGAATAATCACTTCCTTTGATCTATTAATGAAGCTCAATATGCCACTAGCCTTCTTAACAACAAAGGCACACTGTTGACTCATATCCAGCTTCTCGTCCACTGTAATCCCCAGGTCCTTTTCTGCAGCATTGCCGTTTAGCCAGTCAGTTCCCAGGCTGTAGCAGTGCATGGGATTCTTCTGTCCTTGTTGAACCTCATCAGAGTTCTTTTGGCCCAGTCCTCCAATAGGTCACTCTGGACCCTATCCCTACCCTCCAGTGTACCTACCATTCCCCCCAGATTAGAGTCATCCATGAACTTGCTGAGGGTGCAATCCATCCCATCATCCAGATCATTAATGAAGATGTTGAACAACATTTGCCCTAGGACCAACCCCTGGGGCACTCCACTTGATACCAACTGCCAACTAGACATCAAGCCATTGATTGCTACCTGTTGAGCTCGACCATCTAGCCAGTTGTCTATCCACCTTATAGTCCATTCATCCAATCCATACTACTTTAACTTGCTGGCAAAAATACTGTGGGAGACCACATCAAAAGCTTTGCTAAAGTCAAGGTATATCACATCCACTGCCTTCCCCATATCCACAGAGCCAATTATCTCATCATAGAAGGCAATCAGGTTGGTAAGGCACAGGCCTTGTCAAATTGGCTGTACCAGATGTGCATGGTACTTGATTTCAAAGATACCATGTACAGCTGAAATGGAACCCAACCAAAGAAAGGGGTTTAAGATATATAGTATTATTTTTTAAAAGAAAACAGCTCAGCTGAAAGCATCTGCACTAATTATAATTCACCTTACAGCTCTATCCTTTTTCTCTTAATATGTTATCCAAAGTTTTGATTTACGCTGTCACCATTTCAATCTCATTTTTGCTGAATAGCATACCACTGGTAAGTATATTTGGAAAACATACAGCTCTGAATCTGAATATGCCAGAATGTTCCCCGGTTTTGAGTTTCTGGCTTTTGCAAGTCAATGGTAGGTTGCATAGTAGGTTGTTGTGCTTGTCTTTCCATTCTAGTTTTCAATTAACATTTTTTCCCATATGTTCAGTAGAGGCTTACTGTTAGAATGGTGGAGAGTGCTGCAAGGTGTATAGGGAGAGGTATGTGTGGGGAGCAGAGTGCTGGACTAGGAGGGGTTCTGCAGATTAGGAATGAACTGTAATTTTTAATAATTATTTATATTGCAGTAGCACCTAGAGACCCCAATTAGGGCCTCATTAGGCTATGTGCCAAACACAACTGTAAATGACAGTCCCTGTCCCAAAGAGCATAACATTCCTAACATATGAGACTCAATAGGTGGATAAAAAAAGGGGGGGGGGAAATCAAGTGAAATAATTAGGATAGCATAATAATCAGCAGAACAGTGTGTGAAAGCTTACCCAGCACTTGCTTGTTCTGTCCTGACTCTGGCTATCAAGTACTTTTCAGTCTCAATTCTAGGAATGAGAAAACTGCAAACACACACACACACGTCTTCAATCATATTTTACATGTTAACCAAGATGTGGAAAGTCAATAATCAGAGTCAGTTATTCTACTTATATAAGCAGATCCAATAGCCAGACTTATTAGCACAGTTTAGTAAACACCTTGAGTATTTTTCATCTACAAATTCCATTTCCAGAACTACTCAGTACCCACTAAGAACAGAGAAAAGGTATAGTTCAATTTTTAAAAAGCAGCAGCAAGCTGAAAGTGGTGCATGAGGCTTAGTTCTAGATAAAGCGACAGCAGTTAAACCACAGTTGAAACCCCAAAGAGAGGATGGCTGAGAAATAGAAGCATATCCTAAAAACCTGCAGCATTCTCTTGTCATATACCATAAATGAGGTATGACTGCAATCATAGTCACTGAACACATGACACTTAAGTGACTTCCTTTCCCCCTTCCTTTGAAAAACCTAATTTCCTTCTTCTAGTTGCTCATTCTACAAGGTGGCTGTCTGCAGTGAATTGCTATGAAATTCAACGCAGCCCTTATTACAATCACCAAAAAACTCAACAACCACCAAAAAACCCTCAGATACAAAGAAAAATCATCAAAAGAGAGAAGGTTTCCAGAAACTAGTCAAAATGCAAACCCAGCATGGGAAAAGGGAATGGGATTTAACAATGTCTGACACCTAAACATTCTGTTTGAACTGGTCTTATGTATGTTAAGGAATAATGGGCCAGATCTTCAACTAGTGTGAACTGGCATTGCTCCATTGAAGTCAGTGGCGCTATAACAACTGAGGATTGGCCCAGTATCTTTGTTCTGTAAATTCCCAAAGAAATGTCAGTATTATATCACATTGCCTTTATTATTAGCCACATTTTTCAACAAGAAGCTGGTTATGAAACAAGGCTCTGAGGTGAGAGACTTCCTTTGAGGGATTTGACACATATGGTAGATCTACCTTGCAATAAAACACCCATGGCTGCCCATTTTAGCTGACTAGGGGTTGGGCTGAGGGGCTATAAAATAGTGTAGACATTTAGGCTGAAGCCTGGGCTCAGAAACCCTTCTCTCTCACGGGGTCCCAGAGCCCAAATGCCTTAGTGGCGGCGGTGGCTGTCCCTTGATACGAGGATGATGTCTGTCAGGGGGAAAAGTCATGATGAGACGTAAAATGGCTGAGGAGTCTAATCTGCGCTCTACAGGTTTTTCCATGTGTGTTACAGGTGGTTGCTTGGAAAAAGCACAACTGCTGGCTGGGAGGCTGTACACTTTCCTTCCTTCTCTGCCATTTCTCAGACAATTCTCTTCAAAACAGGCTGAGGCTTGATGTATGATGCAATATCATTGCAGTCTATTGCCAGACAGCTCTTAACAATTCGTGGGGTCAATACTTCCCTTCTTAAGATATACTTTCATGGTACCCTTGTAGTGTTTCCTCTGTTCCTCATGGGTCCTCTTAACATGACTAAGTTGGGAAAAGAGGACTTGCTTCAGAAGACGAGTATCAGCCATCCGCACACAATGACCAGCCCAGTGAAGTTGATGTTTTATAATCTTCGCCTCAACACTGATGATGTTAGCTGCAGAGACCGCTGCCATTGGTATGATGATTTTCCTATCTGATATGGAGAAAATTCCTAAGGCAGCACTGTAGGTACCGCTCCAGATGCTTAAGATGGCTTTGGTATGTCACCCACGTCTCACACCCATAAAGGAGAGTGGGGATGACTGCTGCATTGTAGACCAGAATCTTAGTTTCCATCCACAGATCTCTGTCAATAAAGGTGTGATGAGGCAACTTGCTGAAGGATGTGCTAGCATAGCAGATCCTATGTTCAAGCTTCACATTAAGATCCAAATGTCTACAAGGCAGTTTTATAGCCCTGCAGTCCAAGGCCCATGAGCCCATGTCTGTGAGGTGCCAGAGCTCAGGCTTCAACCCAAACCTAAACATCTACACTGCAATTTTACAGCCCCACAGCCCAAATCAACAGACATGGACCAGCAGTGGGTATTTTATTGCAGTGTAGACATACCCTGTATATGTTTGTGTGCATGGTCTGAGAAGCCAGACACTGAAAAGGGAAGTTTTGGCTATTAGACAACAAGAAACTTTCAGTCCTTTTTTAAATGGTTAACTGGACAATTATTCTGCAAGCTTTACAATCCAGCTTGCAGAGTGTCTCGTTGTTATCCTGTCAGGCAGTTAATGTTTAAAACCATTTATTTTCTGTTTTCATGGTTGCACCTCAAGAAATGCGTTCTATTTTATCTAAACTGAAATGGATCTGGCTGTTCTGTTTTGGAAAATATTGACTGTAATGTCCTGGAGTGGTCTGTTTGCCTGTTTTCAAATTCAAAACAAAGTAAAGAGGAATTAACTGCTGAATTGTTGGTCTCATATCAGAGAAAATCAGCCCCCAGAAATTGCCCTGGCACTGACTATGGGTAGGCTGGGCTCCAAATGAGCCACACCAAAAGGCTAAATAAAAGCAGGTTCACCCTCCATTCCCCTGACACAGCTCTGTCAGGGCACGCCAATTCTAACCTACAGCCCCCTCCTTTGAACACATTAACTAAGACATTAAAAAGAAAACAGGCAAAAGAGTAGTGCAATAGCCCACTGTATGTTGCCTTGCCCTTCATGGGCTGAGGACATGGCAACTCAGCCCTTCTGGGGGATGGTTCATATCCCATTGCACCCAAGCAGTGCTCTCCAGCTAAAACTCAGAGCAGCCCTGATAGGTTTTAGACTAGGGACAATTAAACCAATTCTAATGCTTCTTGGCAAACAAATATCTGAGAATGGGCTCTTCAGTTTAGCAGAGAAAGGTACAACATAATCCAATGGCTGGAAGTAGAAGCTAGACAAATTCAGACTGGGAACGAGGCATACATTTTTAACAGTTAGGATAATTGCCATTGGAACAACTTAGCAAGGGTTGTAGTGGATTCTCCATCACTGGCAATTTTAAAATCAAGACTGGATGTTTTTCTAAAAGATATCCTGTAGGAATTATTTGGGGTGGCCTGTGTTATACAGGAGGTCAGACTAGATGATAACAGTGGTCCCTTCTGGCCGCAGAATCTATGACTCTAGAGGCAGCAGTAGGACACAGAACCTTCCATGGACTGAAAAAGTCAATTAGGGAAAATTGTAGGAGGGCATTCTGCGACTATTCTACCTGCCCAGATTTCAGTACTCCCCCATACTGATTGCCCAGGAAGGGCTAAAGCCTGCAGCCCATTTTTTCTACTAAGGCTAAAGAATAAGTAATCAGACGGTGGCATGATAGTGGAGGACAGGTGCAGATGGGGTTCATTAAACTGCAAGGCTCAGCTGTCAATTATAAAAAGGAGAACGAACAAAGGTGGTGGGAAGACGTTGGTCTCAGCCTGATGGTTGTTTGGCTGCTACAATTTGCACCTTGGAAAGAGAAGAATCTTGTCCTTTGTTGATTTTTCTGCTTGTGTCAGGAAGGGGGAGAATTATTTTTTACAAGATTAAATTCTGGAAAAAAAGAACAACTGTTTTTGTTTTCTATTTGGTGAGCTACTTGGGAGTGGGGGTGGGGAGCTCACTCTGTGACAGATCCTAGGGGTCCTGACTCCTCCTTAAACAAAAAGGATCATTAATAACATTGTGGCTATATAAGCTAAAATGAGATTAACAATCCTTATGTTTAGGCTGGAGTGAAGGTATCAGGAATAGTTCCAGCCCTAATGCACATCATTACATAATTACTAGGAATGTTAACCATGCTCTGAAGATTCCTATATTGTACATTGCTGGAGACAACCTATAGGACAAAAGGAATCAGTGATCTGATTAAAACGCAACAACTCATATGTTCCAGATGACATACAATGCAATATAAAAGAATTATGCTCTCACCTGCATGGATGTATATAAGGTATAACAACTGAAGTCAATATTTCCACTAATGTAGATGGGAAGAAGAAGAATCAGATCAATATTTATAAATTAAAAATCAGAGTGAGAGGGTCAGGGCCGGCTCTAGCCATTTTGCCGTCCCAAGCATGGCGGCATGCCACGGGGGGCGCTCTGCCGCTCGCCAGTCCCACAGCTCCAGTGGATCTCCCGCAGATGTGGCTGCGGAGGGTCCGCTGGTCCTGCGGCTCCAGTGGACCTCCCGCAGGCGTGCCTGCGGATGCTCCACTGGAGCCGCGGGACCAGCGGACCCTCAGCAGGCATGCCTGCGGGAGGTCCACCGGAGCCGCCTGCTGCCCTCCCGCCAGCCGGGAGAGTGCCCCCCGTGGCATGCTGCCCCAAGAACATGCTTGGCGTGCTGGGGCCTGGAGCCGGCCCTTTAGAGGGTGGCCTGTGACCTTGTAACTGTGTACTCCTCCACTCTGAGACCCATGTTTTAAGTTTATGCAGCCTTTCAAAGAGATGCTTGTTGGCAAACTCGGGTATTTTCACAGTGCAAGCAGTAAAAATATTGACAAATATTTAGAAATAGAGGAGATGAATCCTCTTTGGGCCCAACTGATCAAAAAATACAGTTCACGTACTATGTCCATTGGCTGATGCGCGAGTCCATAGACTTCTTTGTGGAACAAGGCAGTTTAAAAGGAATTAATTGCAACTTTGGAAGAAATTCTTCTGGCTGCAAGGAAATAAAAGTAACATTCTGGAGCACTTTTGGCTGCAGATAGTGCCAAGACAAGGAGCGAGTAAGCTCTTGAATCTCTCCCCAAAACTATTGCACGGGGATTTGACAGTTTTGGATGCATTTTGACTAGTTCCTGGAAACCTTCTCTCTTTTGATGATTTTTCTCTGTATCTGAGGTTTGTGATACTGTGATACCAAGCTATTGAATAAGACTAGTGTGATCATTTCTAGGAAACCAAGCCTCTCATAGGTGATTAGCATTTAAATAAGACAGTCACTGAGGACTATATGTTACATGCACCAAAATAGCATTCAGATTGAGCAAGACAAATTTGAATACAGTACTATGACTAGAGATCATAATTACAGATATTGAAGAGAGCACAGTGTTATGGGTTGGTTATAACCAGTTACAGGGCAGCACTATTGAAATAACAGGGGTGCTGCAGGTCAGGATCAATCATTGGCAAAGATCCGTGGGAGAGTAGATCTAGAACAGCAGATTAGGTTGCAGAGTCATAGGAAGGCTGGTCCCCCAACTACTGCTTTGAATAGTAGATAAAGCACTGGACTGAGACTCATGAGACCTGGTTCTGTTCCTCTCTCTGCAAGTGACCTGCTGTGTGGCTTAGGGCATGTAATGGCCTTCTCTGTGTCCCAGTTTCCCCATCTGTAAAATGGGGAGATAATGATACTAACCACCTTTGAAAAGTGCTTTGAGCTCTACTGCGGAAAAGCACTATATAAGAACTAGATACTATTATTATTGAAACTTAGATATTTTGGCTCAGATACAACTGTGATGGGTGGCAGTATAACACCCTAAAAGAGAAATTTTCAGTTTGTGTGCTGTTTAATCCTCACCTTCTTTTGTACTTTTTGAAAACATTCCCAAAGTGAACAGAAATAGAAATCAATATTTTCAGAAATTGAGTGTCTAAAGTTAGATTCCTACAGACTTATTTAAGCATTGAAACAAATGGGCATAATTTTCAAAAGTGACCAGCTCTCCCAGCAGCTCACATTCACTTCAGTGGCAATCAGCACTCCTGAAAACCAGCTCACATATTTAGGTGTGTAAATAATAATTTGGGACCCTAACTTTAATGCATCTATTTTTACAAATCTTGGCCAGAATGTTTTCCTAGCAATTCTGTCCCACTGTTTATGTACATAGAGGGCATGTTAACATTTGTCAAACCCACACCGCCTTTTGGGGGAAGACTATTGGAGGATGGCAGAATCCCTGCATAGAAACTGTAGCTAGCTGTTCAGACTGAACCTGTTCCAATCTCCAGAGATACACCAAACTGGATTCACAAGGGAGACTTACGCACTTAACTGACAAGTTAAGTGCCACTCGCATTCACAAAATCACCATTCAGCTGCTGCCTAAACCAGTAGATCCCTAAAGTCCCTAAGCACCTAAGTTTCCACCAGCAAAATGCCCCTGGTACCTAAATTGCATGTCCAGCCACCTACGCCCTTGAATAGTGGCCCCACCCCCCAGCTCAGTGCCTAACTTGTGCCTAAGGCCTGGTGGGAGTCACAAAATTCCACTGCCTACCTTGCATTTGGGGCCTGATCCAGTAGACATGCTCAGAGGATACCTTAGAGCATGTCTACAGATTGGGCCACGCACAAAATGGTGGAGGTGATGCCACTTCCCTTTCAATGTCCCAGTGCATAGAATACTAAACCCAGGGATTTAGGGTGACCAGATGTCCTGATTTTATAAGGACATTTCAGCTATTCAGGGCTTTGTCTTATATGGGCACCTATTACCCTCCTCCTGCCCAATTTTTCACACTTGCTCTTTGGTCACCCTACAGGGTTGAACCAGGACTCCCACCTCCCAGGTAAGCAGTGACCAAGTCATTAAAAAAAAAGTGCCAGAATGCATTTCCATTCCTCATCACTCAGAATTCATAGTACCAGAAGTCTGAGGAAGAAGCTAGCATGGTGTTCTAGAGCATTCCGCATGACTCATAGGTCAGAAGGGACCAATATGATCATCTAGTCTGACCTCCTGCACAAGGTAGGCCACAGAACCCTACCCGTCCACTTTTATAACAACCCCTAACCCAGGACTGAATTACTGAAATCCTCAAAATTGGTTTGAAAACCTCAAGCTGCAGAGAATCCACCAGCAAGCGACCCATGCCCCACGCTGCAGGGGAAGGCTAAAAACCTCCAGGGCCCCTGCCAATCCGCCCTGGAGGAAAATTCCTTCCCGACCTCAAATATGGTGATCAGCTAAACCCTGAGCATGTGTGCAAGACTCACCAGCCAGCACCCAAGAAGGAATTCTCTGCAGTAACTCAGTTCCCATCCCATCCAACATCTCCCTGCAGACCATTGAGCAGACTTATCTGGTGACAATCCAAGATCAATTGCCCAAATTAAACTATCCTATCATAACATCCCCTCCATATACTTATCAAGCTTAGTCTTAAAGCCAAATAAGTCTTTTACCCCCACTACTTCCCTCGGAAGGCTGTTCCAGAACTTCACTCCCCTAATGGTTAGAAACCTTCGTCTAATTTCAATTCTAAACCTCCTAATATCCAGTTTGTACCCATTCGTCCTCGTGCCTACATTAGTACTAAACTTAAATAATTCCTCTCCCTCCCTAACGTTAACCCCCCTGTTAATTTATATAAAGCAAGCATATCCCCCCGCAGCCTTCTTTTGGCCAGGCTAAACAAGCCAAGCTCTTTGAGTCTCCTTTCATAAGGCAGGTTTTCCATTCCTCGGATCATCCTAGTAGCCCGTCTCTGGACCTGTTCCAGTTTGAATTCATCCTTCTTGAACATGGGACACCAGAACTGCACACAATATTCCAGATGGGGTCTCACCAGCGCCTTATATAACGGTACTAACACCTCCTTATCCTTGCTGGAAATACCTCGCCTGATGCATCCTAAAATCACATTTGCTTTTTTAACAGCCGTATCACATTGGCGGCTCATAGTCATCCTGCTATCAACCAATACTCAAGCCTGCAGGCGAGAGCCCTAACCATTGTGCTGCAGAGGCATGCTCACTCTCACTCTCTCTGGCCCAATAACTTTATACACAGTGGAACAGGTCCAACAGCAGAGACTGAGAGCCCCACCCCAAAGTACCACATAGCCCAGTGGTCAGGACACTCTTCACAGCAGTGGAAGACCTGGGTTCAAGTTCCTTCTCCACATCAGGCAGAGGGGGAATTTAAACTCAGGTCTCCCACATCCTGGGTGAGGATGCTAACCACTGAGATATTGGCTGTAAGGTGGGCACCACTGCCTCCTCTTGGCTTAGGTGCGTAACTTCCAGGGGAGGTTTCATGGCTATGAATCCCAAGCAGAGAAAGGTGCTTAAATCCAGGCCAGAGGGAGGTGACTAACTCCCGATGGGGTATAGGTTTACACCTCTTTTGCATTGCCTGCCAGGGAGCTTAGGTCGCTCCCTATGTGGCTTACTGTTTTTTGTGAATCCCATTTTTAGGTGCCTGACTCTCCTCATATATTGTACAAGGACCCTGGGTCCCTAACTTGGAGTAGTGAATTCCACTAGGCAGCACGTTATCTAAAAGTGAGATGGTGCAATGGTCTGTATTGCAGCACCTACATGCCCTCATGAATCTAGCCCACAGTGCTGTTTGGAGTGTCAGAATTTGGCCAGTAGCACCTGTGCTTGTTCGCTATCCTTTGCTTCCTATCCCTTCCTGGGGAATGAATGAAGTGGTTCTGAAGCAGAGGCAATGAAAACCAACCAAAAATGAATGCTGAATGCAGCATTTCCTAGTATCAGATCCTCTGTGGAGGTGTTCTGGTTCAGTAAGCGGGTGTTCAGGTTAAGAAAACAGCAGAAGGGTAAATGGAATGAAAAGCTAACATGAGAATTGGGAGCCAATGCCAAAGGAGAGAGATGTGGATCTTAATAAGAGGAAGGAAAAGGAAGAGCATCTTCAACACATTTCTCAGATGGCTCCTTGCCACTACTCTCAGCTTTACACTGTTTCACTGTGAAAAAACTGGAGTGCATGTATTATTAAATGACTTCCACATATGTTTTCTACAAAGGCTATAGTATTCATAGAATCATAAAATATCAGGGTTGGAAGGGACCTCAGGAGGTCATCTAGTCCAACCCCCTGCTCAAAGCAGGACCAACACCAACTAAATCATCCCAGCAAGGGCTTTGTCAAGCTGGGCCTTAAAAACCTCTAAGGATGGAGATTCCACCACCTCCCTAGGTAACCCATTCCAGTGCTTCACCACCCTCCTAGTGAAAAAAGATTTTCCTAATATCTAACCTAAACCTCCCCCACTGCAACTTGAGACCATTACTCTGAGCAGCCTAGATCCTTCCTCTTTGGAACCCCCTTTCAGGTAGTTGAAAGCAGCTGTCAAATCCCCCCTCATTTTTCTCTACTGCAGACTAAATAATCCCAGTTCCCTCAGCCTCTCCTCATAAATCATGTGCTCCAGCCCCCTAATAATTTTTGTTGCCCTCTGTTGGACTCCTTCCAATTATTCCACATCCTTCTTGCAGTATGGAGACCAAAACTGGACACAGTACTCCAGATGAGGCCTCACCAATGCCAAATAGAGGGGAATGTTCACATCCCTTGATCTGCTGGCAATGCTCCTAATTATACAGCCCAAAATGCAGTCAGCCTTCTTGGCAACAAGGGCACACTGTTGACTCATATCCACCTTCTCGTCCACTGTAACCCCTAGGTACTTTTCAGCAGAACTGCTGCCTAGCCACTTGGCCCTCTTCTGTATTGAGAAGGCACTTTAATTTAAACTTCTAACTAGTTTATATTTTTCTAAAAAATATAGAGTAAGGTATACAGATTTCAGATCTTTCCATTATTAGAAATACATTATCTCATCATTCCTTACCTACGTACATACGCGCACACACAAACATCCCTCCCCTCCTTCTCCTGTCCCAGCAATTAAAGACCCATCTCTCAAATGTAACATTTAACAAGAACATACAGTCTGTCTTTTAACAAAGATACTGTATCTACCATTGAATCAGTACATTCACTGATTCCAATCTCCTCACTGTATCAACAGTTTAATACTGTAGGCTGTTGGTGTACTGGTCTTTCTATTATCTCTGAGCTCTATTTCCTTTGAGCACTGTAATTACTCACAGAGGAACTTTCATTCACACATTCTTAAACCGTGAGATACATTTCAACTTTTTAAAAATCTCCTGTCACACCTGCTGACTCTCTGCTTTGAAACCTGTAATGCATGCCTATCGGGCTAACATGGAAATTGCTCACAGCAATAGCCTCTGGGAGTCTAGCTCTGTCTAACAAAACCACATGGTGGTGTACGAAGAATAATGCAGTGTGTGCCAGTAACAAGAAAGTAGAGATATCAAGAGAGAGCAATTGAGAAGGCACTAGTACTGTAGGACAGAGCTTTATATCTTAGAGGGGCAGTAGCACATGGGAATTGTGTGAGGCCCGGAACCATAGGTGCTGGTACTTGGGGTGCCGGGGGTGTTGCTGCACCACCTGGCTTGAAGTGGTTTCCATCATATCCAGGATTTACAGTTTGGTTCAATGGCTCTCAGCACCCCCACTATACAAATTGTTCCAGCACCCTGGGCAGAACCATATTCAGATGACTGGGAGCATCTCAAGACCACCTGAAGCAATCTTTCCCAAGCTCCTTCTGGCGAATGCTCAGAGATAACATTCCTTAAATTGCATTGGGACAAGGTCCTAAACAGTGATAGTAAGAGTAATAAGGGCGGGGACTGTATGTTGGAGAACTTGTTCCACCACTTTATGAAAAGCAAGGACTAATCCCCCTCGCTCCCTCCACCCTTTTCTTACATTCAAACAGTTTTGTGAGAGTATGATACCTGTATAAGGAAGTTGAGATTTTCAAGATTAATTCTGGTCTGAGTTTAATTACATACGTCACCTTCGCAGGATTGGGCCTTAAAAGGCACAAAACCAAAGGAAGAGTGGAGGTTGGGGTCCAAGTAGATGATCCAGGTGATGACTGGCACATATTAGTAACATGCATGTTTTGAAGTTTATTCAAAGTTGGGGTGAAGTGGAATTGGCAAAAGAGGAGTTAATAGGAGCAAGGAGGAGGAAAAGTGACACTGAGGGGACAGAGAGAAAGTGATATGGAGAGAGGAAAGGAAGGATGAAGAGGAGCATGTGTGGGTAAGGAGATTCAGGCTGGTAGTGGAGGGACTGCGATAGGAAAGGTAGGGATACTTGCCTTTTGCATTTTTTAAAAAGCCTTTTACATACTTTATTAAAAAACCCAGAATGATGTACAATTGCCCTTGCCTAATTCTATGATTTTAGCTTTACCTCTACAACATAACCATTGTTCTTTATGAATGTAACAAAATACCACCCGGTCCCTTTCCACCAAACAACTGAGCTCCAATCCACAAAGCAGGTTCTCTCTCTATAGAAAGATAATATTGTGTGCGTGCGCGCAGGCAACCCCCACCCCAATTCCCCACACTCATCGCCACCCTGCAGAACATAGAAGTCCAGATGAGTTCTGACAATTTCTCTAGGCCATTAGATTTCTGAAGGCTGCTCTGGAGGCAATGCTGTGCTGTTGTCAGCTCTGCACCTCTGAGGAGGGAACCTGCTTAAGCTGCCCCACTATCACCTCTGCAGGTATCTGGGGGAGGCCTTACGGGAGCCCCAAAGTTTGGCTTAAGACACTGTAATGCAGATCCCATTTTGAAAGCAGAGCAAAGCAGGGACTTTCAAAAATTGTTGCAAAAAGTTCTATGTTTTTAGCTGAATTAATAGTTATTAACCATTTTTTAAATTAATAGAACTTACCTTATAAGGATTTCAGGAGTGTCTGCCTGTCTCATGCACTCCACTGCTGAATCAAACTGCCATGTTAACTTACATCAGATTGTCAAGATTACATCTTATGGGTTGATTGTTAATTTTCTAATTATACATAAGATACTTAGGTTTAGCGATTTATGGTAATTCGTAACGAGATGTAATAATTAGAATTGTACATTAGTGCACTTTTCTATGAATTACAAACTGCTTCATAGACAGTAGATCATTCCAACTCTACTGTTGACTCACTGTGTAAGCTCAGGAGAGTCACTTAACCTCTCCTGGTCTCATTAACTCCCCTGTAAAAATGAAGATACTGTATTGTACACCTTTGTAAAATGTTTTGAAATCTATAGCTGGAAAGTGCTAAGCATTATTGTTATTACAATTCTTACTAACTTGGGCAGCCCAGCCTAGCAGCTAGCACACCAAACTGGGATTGAGAAGATCTGGGTTCTAGTCCCAGCTCTGGCCTGCTGGGTAGCCTTGGATAAGTCATTTTCCCGCTCTGTACCTCAGTTTTCCCATCTGTAAAATGAGGATAATCTACCTCCTTTGTAAAGCACTTTGGGATCCACTGATGAAAAATGCTATTTTAGGGCTAGTCACTGTATTAATATTATTACTTTTCTCATCCAAGATGCAACTCCTTTTCTGTGACATTATTCTCACTTTTTGCCTGACAGGTATCATATCCTTCCCTTCACTGAGAAGCCTATCTACCTCACAAAAATGGGGCACAGGCAGGAGAACATACAGCACAGTCACAAATCCTGCTTCAACAATCACTCTTATGCCTCCTTCAAGGACACAGTCAGCAAACACGCCCAAAATTGCAGAAATTTTGCTTGGTCGTCAGTCATCAGTTCCAGAAAAGCCTGTCACAACCAGCCAGCATGTCCCAGAGTCAGACTTTCTTCCCTCTAGCAGTGTAGCTTCTGTGGAGACTCTTTACCTCTCCCCTACCTTCAGCATCTTTGATCCTTTAAGGAATAGTGTGGCAAACAGTGAGATTCTGAAACCAACTCCAGCTTCTTCTAAACAATTCCCTGGACCTAATACAACCACCATGCTAAACTTCAATTCCTCCACACCTAGTAGTCTGCAGACATTTAACACAAATCTCCATCTTTCCCCAAGGCCAGGTGAGTTTGTGCATTCCATGTCTAACAGTAGACAAGTGTCTAATCTGCATTCTAATTTCTTTGTTACCTCCTCTCCCAGCCCACATCCTCTTTGTAGTTCTTGCAAAACATGCATGCAGTAGTGACAGCACTCAGCAAAGGAAGTTAGCTCTTCTGAATTTAAAAGGTGTTAAGAAAAAAAGCTATCTGTGCCTTGTCTTGTGCCTCCTTGCTGTCACTAGAGTGAACACAATACTAAATGTTCAGAGCTACTTAAATGGAGGTTAAGTAACATCTTTCCTTCACATTTTCATATTCAATATTAGATACGACAAGCCAAAGCAAAATCTTACAGAATGAAAGCGTAATAAGTATCTTTATTTAAGGGCCCTTGAAAATGCTGTAAGATGTTTGTACATCATTTAAGCAAATTTAGCGCAGTTGCAAGGTGCTGGATTATCAGCGCTAGGGACTGAAATTCTCCGGTTACTCACAGAACAGCTTCAGCATAGTTAATGTCAGAACAAGCTTTTATCTCAGTCTCACCTCCACTATTCAACCCTGACCATAAGGTAATTCAGTCTCCATGGCCCATTCACTGCTTCGCTTCTCTGTTGAGATGCCAACAAGAGGGTCCAGTAGTATCAGCTCGCTTCCTTACTAGGGCCTGGACAGAAACCACAAACTCACTTCACCGAAGCCATTGAAAAGCTATCAGATAGTAATTAATGATCTGCAGTATATCAGAAACTAGTGGTTTAGAAGTGAAAGGTTCCTTATCCCAATCCTAGTCCCCAGACCTCGCTAGTCCTATGACTTTTGTATCATACAGCTTTATACTTGTGACACGCAAACAAATGAAACCCCTTTATTTTCTTCTCACATGAGAAGTTCTCTCTAAACAGAAACTGTCAAGAGTTACTAATCTTGTGTTTATACCTGTGAGAGTTACTGGATGTTAGAAGAAACCTCTGAAGGAGGAGACAGGACTAGAGAATGAATAGCTGCCTCCATGAGAGTCAGTGCAGTGTTCTGAAGGTTCACTTATTAAGAAATGCTTCTCACTTGTTGATAGAGTCAATTGCTTTTGAGAGCAGCTATTTTTTAAGTTTAAAATGGGAATTTCTGAGACTTTCCCATTTAGGTTTATAGAATGTTGATGTACGCAAAGAAGCATTCTTGGGTCTTGAAAATGTAAACAAAAATGCATCATTTGGTAATGTTTTTATGTCAGTTGCACTAAGCATTATTCCCCTCTTCACCTCCTAGTCACTCTGGTGAGTCAGCTTATTGTTCTCACCTCTTAGGAATCCATCTCTGCCTGACAACATATCATACTCAGTCTAGATCACTGAGCCAGATTCATTTTAGCATTTTGTGCATATAATTGTTTTGGAGAGTGTGGAAAACAAGGTGAATTGCATCCTAAGGTGACAGTGACCACCTTAGAGGGTGGAACCTCTAAAAGAAGAAATTTTACTCCAGCAAAGTGTCACTACTTCCAAATGAAACAAAATTCATGCCACCAAGGAGATACTAAGTATTTTCAGAATAGAAGAGGAAGCCAGTTACTCATGGAAGCAGCAATCAAGTGGAGAATCTCTCCATCCCAGAAAAAGAATTTAAAAAAATAAAAAATAAATGTGATCTGTTTGGTGAAAGTCAGACAGCCAAGACCCCTGTACATTGTACATGGAGATTTGAAAGACTGGCACTCATACTGTTAAATTACATAGGTGTTTATATTTTAAATAGTAATGTGTAGATATAATCAAAATATTATCAGTAGCCTTGAGGCAAAAAATCTGTTAAACTGCTCCTTTCAGAGCCTATAGTTATTTGTGTCACTCCATCTTTTTTATTTTTATCCTGCAGGACAAAATGATTGCATCCTATTTGCTTTTTCACATACGAGGTGGAATCAGTGCACAGTGATGCAATGATATCGAGCATCAGTAAAATGTCACAGTATTAAGACTGAGTGCTAGGTCATGGCCTGTAATAAAGCTCCTTTTTGGCACTTTGGCAGTGCAATGAAGACAAAGCTTTTCTAAAAGGACAGCTAAGGATTCCTCCAGCATGGGGGAATAAGGCTAGGATTTCATAACTCTCTCCTTCCCAGCAGTTAAAGGAGGGAGAGTGCTGCACTGTTGTGATCCTCAGGTAGCGTAATGAACTCTGGGACCATTACAAACTGGTCTGACTTAGAGCAGTTCAGGGGCCAAACAAGTCTCCAGCTGGTCCTAGGAAAGAGAGGAAGACTGCAAAATTGGCATAAAGCTACCTTCCCCTTGTCCCAAGATGTGGTGGGTGCTGCTCTGGCCCATCTGAGGATTTAATCCTCAGTGTAGTGTCTTTGTAAGGCTGTGGGGCCTAGAAATGTCATTCCTATATTCTCTAGCTGTCCTACAAGCTCTGTGCTCTCAAGTCACGTATGAAGATCAGGAATTGTCTCATGAATTTTGAAATAAGTGGGTGTTCCACCTATAAACCTAAACAATGGTCTGTTACAATTTAGCACCATGCTGGATGTTTTAGTAGGTCCTTTTTGGCTTGTGAATCAGTCCAGTGTTAAGGCTGTTTGGGTCTTGTGTCAAGTACAGCATGTGGACTGAATGTTACATAATACCACCTCATTTTCCTACCAGCTCTACTCTTTGTGCCTTTTAGGGCAGGGGTTAACATTTTTATGTGTATGCGCCCAACACCCAGCACAATGGGACCCAGGGCCCAATCAGGCCTTCAGACACTACCTTAGTATAAATAATTTACTACTGCTACTATTAATTTTATGCAAAGATTGTATAGTGTTCATTTTTGTTTCTCTTTTACATATGTTTTAGGTTCGACCAGCTCCATGGCAACAACGTCCTCTTTTTCCACCTTTTCCATTTCATCCCCAGACTCAGTTGTTCCAGAGAACATAGTTCATCCTAACCTTATCCCTTCCTGTGGACCTTCAGGCTTGTCTTCACCTCACAAGCTCTCCTCTTCTGTTTTCTTTAATTGTCTCAAGGACAGGGTTACACATCCTTTTTCTTGCCAAAGATCTGAGGAAGAGGAGAGTGAAAACACCAGCATCCTGAATCTCCTCCCAGATAATTCAAGATGTGCTGGAAAAGTGAACAGTTTTGAGAGCAGAACTCTCCGCATTTCTGGTGGGAGCTGGGGGGCATTTCCTGTGCAGAATGTAGATCCCGTGGCTAGCCCCAATATGCCTTCTGCTGAAGGGTCACGTAACGTGGGCACAACACAGAAAGCCCTGAGCACTTTGGAGGAGATAAAAAATGCAGTTCTGGGACTGCGAGGGGACATAGGTAAAGTGGCCCAGGAGCTGCAAAACATTGGCAGCCAGATGGCAAGTCTGGTGGGTGACATTCAACATTTGAGCAAGTTCTCAGCATCTTCCCAAACTTCTAAGTATGCCCCATGTCAGCAGTAATTTTCACAATTTTCAGTGTAGCTTTGTGGTATCTTGTCCCAACAATACACTTCATATAAGTCATCAGACCTCTTTTACAGTGTTGAAATAACTACAGATAGAAATGCATAGGGCTGTTCTGTTCTTGTCATGGTCAATAAATAAATAATTTACATCTTTATCCTTTGAGTTTTATTAACATTTAGACTACACACACCTTGCATTTTACAAAATCCTCACATGGTACAGGACAAAGGTTTTGTGCATGGAAATCTGCCAGAGCAGTTATTTGTCAGCAAATAAAATAATATGTATCATGCAGTTCATTTATAGGGTGTCCCTGCATGTCTGAACACCCCTGCCCCCTTTGCAAACTGTATAATATAAGTCTTAGTGGGGAAAAAGGCAGCACGTGCATGCTTGGAAGTACCACAGATGCGGTACTAGGGAATCCCAGAGGCAGCCACAGGAAATAGCTTACCAGAGGTGTAAGACTTAGTGACCAAAAATAGGTGTAAGTTAATTGTTTAAAGAAACAGAAAACTGAAATGACAAGATGCACCATTAAATGAACCAGAAAAGAGAAATGAACAGCAATCCTAATAATTACCCCAAATCATCCAAAAACTGACTTATTGCTGCCACATGACTCACTACTTTTTCAAGCTGTCTGTAAGCTCTACAGTTTGTTACTCTCACTGCTGACTAGGTAAGGACTAAAACCTTGTATATTAAAAGCACTAGGCCCCTCTTCCTTCCAAGACAATGATCCGCTGGCTCCTTCCCCACCCTGTGTCTTCCTAATGGAGGATGACAAACTCACCCCCTTTCTATTTTACTTCATAAGGAGGGATCCAAGTTAGCTTCTCTCAAGAATGGTTTTCCCTGGTTCTAGACCAAAACCTAAACAGGTGGATTGGCTGGTTGGCCCTGGACCCTCCCACATGCAACAGGTCCAGTCTAAAGAGAGGCCTGAGGAATGGCTAGCAAACACAACATGGATTCTCAATGAATTCCGCAACTGACAAAGAAATTTCACTAGCCCAACCATCAGAACAAGCCCTCAGCCACAGCAAATCAAAACCCCCAAATCTTCAGGCCCAATCCATTCTTGTCAGTGGAACTCCGGTTGCACATACCCAAAGGCAGAAAAATCTGCCTGGAGGAGCTCAAGATGCCCTCAAACCCAATTCTTTCAGAAGGGTACGGAGCCAGATGTGATGATTCAATGCATCTCCTAGGGAGCCACTTGTGATGTGGCTTCTCTGGAGTCCTAGCTGGAGTTTAAAACTTCTACTCTTCATCAGGATCCCCAAATGAGGATGGTACCAGCATCTGCCCATCACTGGAATTGAATGTGTCCAATGGTGCAACTGCAGGCACAAGGCAGTTCAACTTGCAAACACTGTACCTATGGGGAAAGTGGAGGAGGGAATCAAATCCCTTATTGAAAGGATGTCACAGATATGATTCAGTCAGATCATCTAGATCAATCCCACTTAGTTCAATGCTTGAATCAGAGACCTCTAAGAAATACTTAGATGCTGCAGAAAGTGATGGTGATAAGATGGATGTGGCAATCTTCTCTATGAGTTAATATTGAACCAGTGGCTTAGCAAGGTGTGTGGAAGCCCCATGCAACTGTAAGTGCAATCTTTCAGATGAGACAAAGACAGAGAGAAGACCTGAATGCTTGGCACTCCTTATAAAAATAAAGGCCAGTAAAGGTCACACAGTGTCCTGACCAAAATTCCATTATGTGTTGCCTACCTAAAAACTCCCCACATAGTTTCACTTGGAAAAGGTACTCTTCACTTCTTGTCCTAACCAGTTGTGTAATATTGCTCTGTGTTACTGAAGTTAGTTGTTTTCATCCTGAAGACGATCGCATTTCAGGTACGGATTAAGCATGCCCTATGTGTAGTTTGTGTGTTGCTTTCAATTTGTAAAGCGCTTTGAGATCTTTTAGGACAAAAGATGCTATGTTGAAATGTAAGATCATCATTGCCTAGGAGGAAAGCATTCCAGAGATACAGGACCTTGATAGAGAAGGCCATGCCTCCTGTCCTTTCAAAACTCTATAGTGGGATGATCAATTCCAATAGTCAGTTGACAGGACAGAAGGCTGCAAGTGGTCTCTCAGATAGACTGCTCTTATATTACTTTAGGGTGTAAATACTCGACAGTCATACTTGCTTAACATCAAACATAATTTGCCACAATATTTTTTGACATTATCCAAGGTTTTTCATTAAATGGGTGACCTTCCTCAGAGAGTGGTGCGTGGCATCACAGGGAGGCACAGCCAGCATTGTGAACCTTCTACTGTAGCCTGTGAAGCAGGGGCAAGCACCATGGGAGAGCGCATGCTTCACCCTTTAAACAGGTATGGCAGTGCCTGCTGACTTTTACTGCCAGAGGATTTCTGGCTGAGTCATGCCTCTAGGCACTTCTGCTTGGGCTGAATAGCCCCTAAATCCCACTCACCTTCCTGCTTGCACATCACCGAGTCACCTCTTGAAAACCAGAGAGAGCAAGGAGAGAAGAGAGAACAAGAGGTTAATACTGAGATGTGCAACTACAAGAGAACTGACTGAAGGTTCTGAGGTCACAGGAGGAGAATATATACAATGATAACCGAGGTTCATCAATTTGAAAAACTCAGAACTGGAAACAGAAGTGGAAATGCCAATAATAGACTCAATGTGGCTGATTTCAAGTGGCAGTTTAAATGCTGTCTGATAAAGGTCTAATGGAGAACAACTGACTGATGAGATTTGTTTGGAAGGGAGCATGCAGCGATGGAAAGGATGGATGGACCTAATCATTACGCTCCACTGGAAGACACAACTGTGGTTAATCAGAACCTGTCTGGTGTTGATGAATACATTAAAAGCTGCTGTGGGCACACTGCCCTCTCCTCTCAGGGGAGGTGGGCAGAATATTTCTGCCATGGATGCTGCTAAAATAAGCTATTTGATTCTCTCTCTCTCTTGTATTGCTAGAAGATTATGAGAGATTTCTTTACTGAAGATGTGACCCCATCCTCTCAAAAACCACAGCTTTGTATAAAATAAATCCATGTGTAAGGGAGAACCATCAAAAGGGCAGGGGATGTGGAGATAAGACTACCTACGAAATATGAAGCTGAAGAATGAACAGGGACTGAGAAACCCAACCTGCTTCAAGTCTGTTACCTCCAACCCTATATATTGTATTAAATGAGTGGCGTTGGCTCCAATGTCTTGGCCAGATTCCAACTTCAGCAATTGCATGCCCTCAGCTTTCATTTGGGCACACAGCTCTTCACTTCTCGTCTTACACTACAGAGTAGTGTTTCTGCGTAGTGTTGATCTTTACTCCTGTAACCCAATTTCTCTTCAGTTTAGGATTTTTTGGCAGCACATCTGTATCTTTTATGAATCAAAGTGAATGCCAACAAGCACAGCTGCTCCTTCCAGCTGAACTTTCCGAAATTTGAAGAGCTGAAAATGACAACAAAAATTTAAAGTCAGAAAGATAAAATGATTTCACCTTGGAATGTTGCGATAAATTCCTAGCAGATCCATGTTCCTGCCATTTCCACAGGAGTCTCAGGAGAACCTAAATTCCCTGGAGTCAAACCAGGACACAACACAGCCTGTATTCCAGTTCCCACCTTTTAAAGTACTTTTCTTGGCATCTTCCATCTGTTTGTCTTAAATTTCTGAATGCTGCAGCTCCTCTGAGCCCCAAACTCTTGTTTCTCATACTCTCTGGAACAGATTTATAATTACAGGAGAGACAAAATAGTTTTAAAACACAAGCTAGTCGCAACTTTAACTATGGTGTAATAATCTCAAACCTCCATGTTTGAAGTTCACTAATTCCGTGCCCCCCCCCCGGCAAAAAAAAACTACTGTACAGAATTATCTAGTGATGGGAGGTGCATGTTACAGCCATGCTTCAAGAGCTTTTACATCACCATCACGTTCTTACACCTATCCTTAGGATTCCAGAGACGAGGTAGGAGCAGTCTCTCCTAGGGTGACCAGATGTCCCGATTTTTGGGTCTTTTTCTTATATAGGCTCCTATTACCCTCCATCCTGTCCCGATTTTTCACATTTGCTGTCTGGTCACCCTAGTCTTTCCTCCCTCTCTCCACCACCGTACTCTCAGCTCCCTTCCTGTTTTTTCCTCCCAAGAGCAGAAAGTGTCTTCTTTCACTTCTCTATATCACTCACTCCCCACAACAGGCAAGAGAAAGGGACTCCCCCAAATGCAGAGGAACATTGCACTCCCTGCCCACCTTATCTCCTGAGGCAGTAGTCTCTTCATCATAGAATCACTCTGGGCACCATGCCAACTCTGTTCTACTCCTGGCAACTGATGCTCCTCTCAGTCTGCCATCCAGCCTTCCACAAGGGAGGCAGAGGATGGAACCTGGGAAGGAGAACAGTAGGAAGGCAGGCCAGGGGAGGAGGGACTTTTCCCAATCTGGGTGAGGTGAAGCATGAGTGAGCACTGCCCCACCCAAGAATACCGATTCTCCAGCTCCTCGCTCTCCTAGCCATAGATCCTTCTTTCTTCCTAGCCTAGCCCCTTTACGGGCTTCCCCAACTGAGCCATCATTAGCAGGCACATTTCAAATGTGGCCACAGATTTTGTGCGCCCAGTTTGTCACACCCAGGGCCTGATTTTCTGGGGTACTGCACAGCCACCGCTCCCACTGACTTCAGTCAGAGGTGCTCAGCACTTCTGAAAATCAGGCTCCAAGTATCTCAACTAAAAGTTGAGGCACTCAGAATCAGAGGCGACTTTTGATACTGCTGGCAACAGTGTACAACATTTCTGGAACATTTCTGGAAGACTAGCCGGCTCCTTGAAAGTTAAACAGCTGCTGTATTTCAATCAAGAACTGGCTGGACTTCAGTGGTGACTGAAATGCATCGTTTAGGAAGCATCTGGGGATCCTTGAGGCTAGGATAGTGGTTTTCAAACTTTTTGTATTGGTGACCCCTTTCACACACCAAACCTCTGAGAGTGTGTGGGAGTGGGTGAGGTGGGGATTTAATTTAATGGGGGCTTGGGGCCGTCAGCCCCACAGAGCTGACAGCTCGCAACCCCCATACAACCACTCTGCGACCCCTTGATGGGTAACGACCCCAAGTTTGAGAACCCCTGGGACAGGAGGTGGTAGAGAGATGTAAAATATTATTAAATAATGAGGGCTCTGTTATCCTCCCATACACATACACAATTCCTATATGTACTGATGCACAGAGAAAAAAGGAAGAGAGCTCACATTTTGTAAATAAAATACATCACTTATTTTCAGAGAGTTTAAATACAAGTCCAACAATTTTTAAGGGTGACACTGAATGAACATTTCTAGCCTCTAAATTAGCTTTGTTTAGACCATTAACATAATTAATCTCCTCTAACTCAGACAAATTAGTGTTTCCATGTGGCTCATTAATCTCTGCCTCTTCACCTAAAGAGGCCATGCTTCATGGCACCAATATTATGTAAAACAGCAGCATGCCAGGAATATCTCAGAGAGCGTGGAGGGGCTGAGCATAGCAGAAATATACTGCCTGATTTTGTCTAGACATTCTAAAAGTGTTTTTTGTTTTTTTAAAAGAGGCTCAATTTTGATCACTAAATCGATTGAGATTTGCCATAATTTCATTCTGACTGAAGTTTGGAGATTAAGAAATAGGGGTTTATTGGTCATTTTTTAGAGGAAAGCTGCTGCTACCTTGAAAAAAGAGAAAGCAAACTCACATGTTTGTATATGAATAACCCTATCCCTGTAATTGATTCACTTAAGAGCCATTTGCTAAAAGGCCTTTGAAATGGTCTGGAAAAACACATGAACCCATTCCTTACCAGCCTCTTCAGTCTTCCGCTCTCTTCCCCTCAGTCCCTCCTCAGTTAAGTGGTTGTGTTTTCCTTGCTAACCAAGTTGTGCACACATGGCTGGGTAAGGAAGCAGTTAGGCACGGAGCACAGAGCCACTGATTTACCTTAAAACAGCCACAGCTCACACATCGTTTCCGGGTCCCCAGGCCTTATTTACACTGGGAATGTGCCCCACTTATTGCCATTGATGGCCAGCTGCACCAGTGCAAACCCTAGGATAGATCAGCCAACCTGCTATTTGCATTAGTGCAACATTTACCCTGTTTGCAAGCATGGCTAAACAGTATCAGTGCAAATTACAGCTTCCCCATTACCACTGTATCTGAGCTTCTCTTAATCTTTATTGCATATATCCTCACAACACCTATGTGTGCATAGGCACCGACTCTGTGGACGCTACAGGGCTGGAGCACCCACATGGAAAAAAAATGATGGGCACAGAGCACTCACCAGCAGGCCCCTAGCAGCACCTCTCCCTCCCGCCAGTGCCTCCTGCCTGCAGATCAGCACATCACCCTCCCTCCCCGTGCCTCCTGCCAGTCACAATCAGCCATTATATGGCATGAAGGAGGCTCTGTGGGGAGGAGCGAGGCCATGGTGCACCGGGGAGGGGGCAGCATGGGGCAGGAAGAGGTGAGACCTTGGTGGAAGAGGTGGAGTGGGGGCGGGGCCTGGGGCAGAGCCAGGGATTGAGCACCCCCCAGCAAATTGAAAAGGTGAGGCCTGTGCAGTAGAGTTGTTGTGAGGATAAGTACTATTATTCCCATTTTACAGAGAAGGAACTGAGGCACGCAGAAACTAAATGACTCAGCAAAAAAAGTCACATGAGAAAGCTATCCATGGCCATGAGAAGCAACCAGAAAAGCAGGGCCTCTGGACAGTTAGAGAACTTTCTACAGTTTTGAGCGTACTTTCTCTGTCCTGTGCTAATTGGCTGTTTGCTTCAACACACTCTATCCCATTCCCTCCTAGTTTCTTCACCTCAGCTTCACTCGACAACTGCCCCTCCTCCCCTGCCCTGACCCCTTCACGTCCTGTTTCCCTTCCCTTTTCATCCCATTTAACCAATCCCATCCTGACTAAACCCACCTCTCATCGGGGTGTTTTTTTTTTAAAAGCTGAAGGGTTAACCATGTGCATTTTATATAATAACCTGGTATATGGGTTGTGCCAGCTCTTTTCCAGACCCAAAGTCCGGAGTATTGTCAAGGGACCTGAAGCCTAGCAGATAGTAATCAGCTTAGAAAAAGCTGAAGTAAACAAATAATCTTGTTTTGCTAAAATAGGCCTCGTCAGCAAATTGCCAGGTGTTAAAGCTAAAAACTAAATAATTATGTCTTATTCAAAATTGTAAACTAAACAAAGAATCCCTGTTCCTATTGTGTTAGTCTCTTCTGTAGGGAGACGTTCTTCCCACAAATCCAACCTGAGTTTATAAAAAGTTAGCACGTCAGTATAAAATATGGCATGCTTCCACCTCCTTCCCAGGGACCAATGCCTGCCTTAAGACATAAAGGGGACAATCTTTATTGCCATATACTTTCACTGTTTCTTTGCTTTAACCCCTAAAAATATACCTGTTAATCAAAAAAGTTGCTCCATTCCTATGAACCCCAAATCAAAATTCAATATGTATATTTTATACTAATAACATTTCACCAAAGTATTAATTAAATGTTAACTTGCTAACTTAAGACCATGGGCGGAGACATTATGTAACATTTTAACCATTGGCTAATGTGCTTATCTTGTCTTGCTGCAAAACCCGGGGTGTAAAACTGCCTACCCCGTCATTTTCCCCCACCCATGGAAAATCTATATATTCTATTGTAATCAATTGACAGTGTCTCTAAGCCTAATAAGTAAAATAACACTCCGCCAGCACTGTATGTAATAAACTCCTATGCTTAACCACTACACGGTGTGAATTTATGTCCTTCAAAAGCACTACAACTGCACAGTTTCTGTGCACTATGTGGCTTGGCAGTGTGTTCACCTTGGGAGTCACAGCACAGAAAGCTGCTTTACTGTGCAGAAACTTGCCAGTGTAGACAGGGCCTGAGTTACATTCAGGTTTCAAAAGGTAATAACAAAAGGTGATAAGCAAGCTCTATATGTCCTTTAGAGAAAATCCATGCCAAGTACTGAGGATCTTTTGCTTATACCAAGTAATCCTTGTCCCTCAGAGAATAGAAGATCTTCCTTTTGATGGAGATGGTTTGTTTTGCACACAGATAGAAAAAGGTGCTAGGAAAAATGAGGAATGTCAGATCTACAGCTAGATCTTGGGCGTGGGGGTTAATACAACAAATACAGAAATTAATAACATTGGACAGGTAGATTCTAGACATCATTGCTTGTGGTTATTTGATTCAGTTCAGCTTGTCTCTTCCCACTGTTTTCTCACTGAGCAAAGATCCAGTTCATTAGCTTCACTTAGAAAGGAAGTTCATTCCCTTTTGCAAGCAGGTGCAATAGAGGAAGTACCTCATGAGCTCAAAGGGAGGGGGGTTTATTCACATTATCATCTAAATTCTGAAAAAACACAGAAGCCTCCATCCCATTTTGGATCTCAGATAATTAAACATTTATAGTAAAAAGTTTTGTTTCCACATATTCTCTCTAATTTCTATAATCCCTTCCTTTCCTTCAGACTTGATTTGCAACTAAGAATTTATAATGTATTTCCACATTTCAATATGATCATGTCATCAAAAATATCTGTTTCATGGTAGGAAAGGACCATTATCAGCACAGGGTCCTCCTTTTCGGTTTATCCACAGTCCCAAGAGTGTTTACAAAATGCCTCTTGGTTGTAGCAGCATATCTAAGAAAACAGTGGACTTATGTATATCCTTATCTAAATGACTGTTTAATAAAAGTGTTATCAAAGGAAGAGAATCTGTTTGCTCGAGGGCAGACAAAGATAGAGGCTCAGTGTCAGGGGCATTTCTGATAGATTGGGGTCAGGACCTTATGTACGCATTTTCCCCATTCAGAGAGTGATGAAACAAAACAAGACAGAGCCAATGTAATTTTAATAGCACCATTCTGGGTGAGACAACAGCGGTATCCAGACTTAATTCACCTGTCCAGAGGGTTAATCACACCTCTACTAGTAGTACCGTATTTGTTGACACAACAACAGGGGAAAGTTATCACCCAGATCTTCACTCTCTTCATTTAACAGCATGGGGAATAAGGCTCTGGGATTGTTAAAAAAAAAGTTTCAGAGTAGCAGCCGTGTTAGTCTGTATCCACAAAAAGAACAGGAGTCCTTGTGGCACCTTAGAGACTAACAAAATAGCCTTGTTCATTAGAGGTGCAAAATGTACTGATACATTCAAGCAAAGAGTCCACACAAAAATGTTATGGTTATAAACGGAAAAGGATTTTATTGCAAGTTTCCATGTACGAGATAGATCGTTTTATAGCCCCTATTAGTTGCATATTAGAATATCTGAATATCTGTTGCATCTTAAGAGAGTGAGTCTTTCATTGTCTACAGTTAAGGTTAATCTTTCAACCATATCAGAATAGCATGGTCTTAAATAAGTTTTTACTCATGATATAATTAACGGTTCTTAAAGGTCTTAATAATTTTTATCCTCCTATTAAGAAACCTTGTGCCATCTTGGGACTTGAGCTTAGTGATTTCACAATTAATGAAACCTCCTTTTGAGCCAATGGCAAGTTGTACCTTGTTCCATCTATCTATTAAGACAGTGTTTTTAATAATTATCACTTCAGCAAGACATAAGTGAATTGTACGTGTTACTGGCTGGTCTCCCATTTACTGTTTCATAAGGTAATTCTCTGTACACATTCAAAGTTGTTGTTTTTTTTAAACCAGAGATGGTTTCATATTTTCACATAAACCAATATCTAATCTTACCAGTGTTTTTCCCCAAGCCTCACAGTCAAGAAGAGGAAGCTAAGCCACATACATTAGGTGTCTAAATAAACAGGTAAAGCCCTTCTAACATCTAAACAACATAGACAGTCTCCAAGCTTGTTTATAGTGTTTGAAAAGAAAAATAAAGAGAAGACTGTTTCCATGCAAACTCTTTCAAGATGGGTTAGGTTATGTATTAATGAAGCTTATAAGTTGCTTGGTTTACCTGTCCCTTAGGGACACATTCTATCAAAGGCAGCCTCTATGACATTTTCTAGACACATTTCTTTAACAGAGACATGCAGAACAGCAGCATGGAGTTCAGTCCCTGCTTTTCCTAAACATTACTCAATAGACTTGGAATCTAGGTCTGCTGCAAAATTTGGCAAAGCAGTTTTACTGTCTTTGGGTATGTCCAGACTACCAGCTGGATCGGTGGGTAGCAATCGATTTATCGGGGATCGATATATCGCATCTCGTCTAGACGCGATATATCGATCCCAAAATGAACTCTCGTCGACTCTGGAACTCCACCAGGGTGAGCAGCGGTAGCGGAGTCGACGGGAAGCCGCGGCTGTCGATCTCACGCCAGGAGGACGAGAGATACGTAGAAATAAGATACGTCGACTTCAGCTACGCTATTCCCGTAGCTGAAGTTGCGTATCTTATATCAACCCCCCACCCCGTAGTGTAAACCAGGCCCCAGTGTACTTAGGACTCCATGGTCCCACCATCTTGAACCACAGTTACTACTTGTTAGTCTATCCCAAGAGTGGGAATATGAAGACAACACTCAAAAAAGAATTGAAGGTTACTTCCTGTAACCAGAGTTCTCAGAGATGAATTCTGCACATTCACACTTCCTGCCTACTCTTTCTCCACTACCTTAGAGTCCTACTTACCAAGAGACATAGGTGTCACAGAGGAAGACACTGAGGCATCAGGAGCGCCATACCCCTTCTACACCCTTGCTCTAGAATGTTTGATGTTCACTGAGGGGAGGAGCAAGGAAGATGCAGGAGTGATCCAATGGGGACTGCTAGCTAGAATTGTAACATTCAAACTGCAACAGTCAGAGCATCCCAAGAGTGTGACTATGCAGAGTCCATCTTGAAGAACTCTGGTGATGGGTAAGTAACCTTCATTTCTCTCTGTTTGTGTGTTCTACTCCTTTGCCCACACTGTCTCTCCTCTTGTCTATTTAGGCCATGTCTACACTATGAGCTAGGGGTGTGAACCCCTTGCTTGCGTACACTACTCCTGGGGGAATTTTGCACCAACATATTTTTAAAATTTGCACACAATATTTTGCATCTTTTATTTGTCAAAACAACACAATATAGTCCTGTCAGGTTCAATTATTTTGGTAATTTACTTCAAAATACTAGTCAGCAAGTATGTCTGTAACAATATAGACAATAAAAGATTCAGGAAATGTTTTTTGACAAATAGATTCCTTACTAGGTATATTAATACTGAACTTTGAGAAATAAGTCATTTAAACTACAATACAGAAATGTATTTCCCACACCTGTCAGAAGCAATACAGAGACTTGGGGGAGTCAGGGTAATGGAGGAACAGAGGGAGAGGGAAGTAATTGCTGGAAAGGATCCTGGCAGTGAACCTGAAGGATTGTTGGATGTGGGTGGGAGAAGTAGGAAACATTTTTTGGGGGAGGGGAGGGATTGTTAGGAAGTTGGGGAGCCTCTCCCATGCAGACACTGGTTGACCCCTAGCCTCTCCCATTCAGTCAGGCACATCTGCCTCTGCTCCCCTGTGCCACTGCACTGCCCCACCCCCCTGTGGCCCCGCACCCTCTCTTCCATTCACTTCTGGCTCAATGCTGTCATCCCAGTAGCTCCTGTGCCCCTGCCGCAGCCAGTTTCCCCCACTAGTCCTTCCGAACCTCAGTCTATGTGACCCCCAGCAGCCCCATGCCCTCCTCTGTCCATCTCATAGACTTTAAGGTCAGAAGGGACCATTATAATCATCTAGTCTGACCTCCTGCACAATGCAGGCCACAGAATCTCACCCATCCACTTCAATAACAAACCCCTAACCTATGGCTGAGTTATTGAAGTCCTCAAATTGTGGTTTGAAGACCTCAAGCGGCGTAGAATCCTCCTGCAAGTGACCCGTATCCCATGCTGCAGAGGAAAGCGAAAAACCTCCAGGACCTCTGCCAATCTGCCCTGGAGGAAAATTCCTTCCCGATCCCAAATATGCCAGGCTCCATGGGCAGGGTGCTGTGAGGAAGGAAGTCACTGCCCCTTCCCTCTCTAAGGCTGGCTACTCTGGCCCTGAGTTGACTGCCCTTTCTTCTGGTGCCAAAGCAGTCCCTGGTGGATGAAAAGTGTAATTTCAGCACCTCCCCAACAGAATCTATTTTCTGTGGGGGGGAAAAATCTGCAAGGGATGTGAATTCTGCATGTGCGTAGGGGCGCATAATTCCCCCAGGAGTAGTGCACATACTCATGCTAGCTCTCATCGAGCAAGCATGATTGTAAATAGTAGCATAGCTGCAGGGTAGCACAGATAACAGCAGTAGAGGCATGGCTTAGCCGTCTCAAGTACGTATCTGTCTGAAATCAGGCGGTACGTACTTGGCACAGCTAAGCTGTGCCTCCGCTCCTGCTACCTGTGCTACCACAGTTACACTGCTATTTATACTCACTCTTGCTTGATGAAAGCTAACAAGTAGGTGCACACAAGTAGGAGGATCACACCTCTAGCTCATTGTGTAGAACTAACTTTATTATATACTACTCTGTGTTTGTACAGTGCCAGGCACAGTGGGGCCCAACTCTTGGTTGGCCCTTAGGTAATATGGTAACGACCATGATAATTATTATTAAGAAGTCTGTCAGAGCAGGGAGTCAAACATGTCTCCCAAATCCCAGGCTCTAGCACCTGAGCTCTGAACCATCCTTCCTCCCTTATAACTCCTTCAGGCTTACAACCATTTTCCCTATCTACACAGAGGGCTGGGCACTGCTGGCTGAAATCCCCAGTGCAGAACAGGCTGCACGCACTCCACTAATGCCACAGATGGTATCTGATTTCTGCAGTACAGAGACCACAAGCAGGAACCTCAGACATGCCCATTTTAATTTTAAAAAGAAGCAAAGGTTTATTTTCGATTATATGACAAGAGGAAGATTTCAGTGAACCACAGCCCAGAAAAATCAAATGTTCTCCTCTCACAGAGGACACGGAAGTACTTTTGGATGCTAAACACGACCAGTTGCATCACTCCTTTCCCACTCAGGCCACTCTGTTCAAATAATTAATATTTTTCCCTGCCTTTGAACAAAACCTAATTTCACCTGTATTCCCAAGGGTCACAATTCCTTTCAGAAACCTTCTGTTGGAAACTCTTGGATCAGGGATAATGGGGCCAGATCTTCAGCTGATGTGAACCGGCACAGCTCTAATGGAGTCTGCTGAATATCTGGCCCCTTTTGTTTATTTTCTCTGTAAAGTACTGTGGACATTTATGGTAGTACACATACACACTACACATAGTAATAATAAACCCTGCCCTCAAAGTGAGCCCAAAGTCTGAGAAAATGGCCATACAAAACTTCCATGTGGCAAGAACACTGTTTTTTAAACACCGCTGGGGTGTGTGTTGAGTCTTGAAGTGATGTCCCTGGCTTCCTAACCTTGGCCATGTTTGGTGTTTACTTGCCATTGCCTGTGTGCCTCGGCTACAAACATTCACTTCTTAAATGCAAATCACACTTTAATAATGGAGAGCAGGCAGCTCTCACCACGGCAGCTTAGGGAGCACCGCACCAAGGAATTTCTTAACATCCCTCTCCGTTGGTAATTCTCTGGTCCTTCAACTCTGTGTATCTGAGCCCCTCACAGACATCAGTGGATCTATCCCCAAACACCTTTGTGAGGTAGGGAAGTATTATCTCCAGGTTACCGATGGGCACCTAAAGCATTCAGGAGTGAAGTGACTTGCCCATGGTCACACAGGGAGTTTGTAGCAGAGCTAGGAACTGAATCCAGATCTTCCCAGTCCTATGCTTTACCCACAAGCTTGTCCTTCTCCTTTAAGTGCAACTCTTTTAAAGAAAAAACATATTACACACTAGCAAAGCACTTAAGAACTTGTCCTCAACCTTTGCCTCTGTTTCATTCTCCATGCTCCCACTAACACATTTATTCTCTCTTAGCTCTGTCAGGGTTGTCAGCCTTATCAGAAGGCTGCGGTTTCCTGGCACCCACTCTGGGAAGACCTGTGTTGCAATCACCAACCCATACTCAAATACCCAAAGATTAACCTTCTTTGGTTACCATCCCACTCCTAGGCATGACAACAGCAGCGATGGGGAGAGATGTGCCCACTGCAAGCACATAGGTGGGGACTCCATTTCATCAGCGTCTCCATTCCCTACACAGTTTAAAAGGAACCCATTTTGATTGCTACAGAAGTGGAAGTCCTGCTTGGCTGTCACTGATGCTCCATAGACACAGATGTTCTTAATCCCCCCTCTCTCCTGTACTAAAAGTCAGATTGTGGTAGAGGTTGCATGCATATGTGGTAGGGTAGCACAACAACTTCAGACTCACTGTAGCCTTGTCCACGTTGGCTGTTTCCTTAAAATTCCCCACCATTGTATTATCCCCAGGGTGACTCCACTGCTGGTAGTGAAGGGAGGAGCTCTAATGTAGACAAAGCACCAGAAGTTGTCAGTATTTTTACCACCACATCCCGTCAATCTGCTGGGGACAAGGTGAGATGACATGGTATTAAAAGCACCAGTAACTTGTCTACACTAGTGCACCCGCATTGGTACCACAGATGGAGCTACCCCAGTGACAATGCATCTAGTCATTCATTATCAGAAAAAGTTCAGGACAAACAACCTGTACATTCTTTCCAGCCAATCTTTTGCCCTAGTGACCCATGCCATCACCTTCCTTGGTTCACCTGTTGTATCAAAACCTTTTTCTAGGATTACCATCTGTTTGTGGGAGGACAAATTGCTGTGGTGTTTCCATCTTTGTGCTATAATGCAGCATCAATGCATGATGACATTGTATAATGATGTGCCACCATGGTAACTGAGAGCTCAGCCCATCATTACAGTGCAGCATGATGCTGAGACACCCAGAGTCCAGAGTGTGTTCTAACTGTCCTGTGAGCTGCAGGCCTTCAGGACTATGCTGTGAATTTAAGAGACCAGATGGGTGAGGGACTCTCTTTTATTGGACCAGCTTCTGTTAGTGAGAGAGAAGCTTTCAAGTGACACAGACCTGAAGAAGAGCACCATGTAACTTGAAAGCTCGTCTCTCTCATCAACAGAAGTTGGTCCAATAAAAGATATTACCTCACCCATTTTTGTCTCTAATATCCTGGGACCAACATGGCTACAACAGTGCATACTGTGAATTCTAAGGCAGTGACATCCTTCCTTCAGCATTTGGAATTCAGGGTCAGCCCATGTGCTCCCTTATACTGGAGCGGGAGGTTGAGAATGGGAGAGCCCCAGCATAAACATGCTCAAACTCTCCCTCCCAAGGAGAAGGGACTGCTTCACATTGCTGTCTAGCAGCTTTTGTGCTTGGTTCTCAGGATTTGGGAAGTGAAAATACGCTCCCTAGGAGACATGCTGTTGCAATATGGAACTCTTGAGGCATGAGGGAATCTCAGAACACCCTCCCCTTTCCCCATCTCCCCCAAATTGCTTTATCCCCAGTTTAGCCAATGGATGTATTCAGGTCTAGATTCTGCTCTGGGAGATAAAGGTCGGGAGGTATTTGCTCCATTTCTAATTGGAATAGTTCTCATTTCAAAATGTGCTGTTTAGAGCTAATTGCATCAGCAAAATTTGCCTGGACCTGGGTAAGGACTGTCAATAATATTTAAGAAAAAACAAACAGAATATTTCCATACTATGGGGAGCATGTATCTTTGCACTACCCCTAGAATCCAATGACAATTAAAAACGTCACTGAGTCTGTTACAGTACAAGGGAAATGTTAATTAACTCATTTATTTATCAAATTATTATTACTGTAGCGCTGATGCAGTGCTTTGGGATTCTACAGAGGATTCTACCTTGACTTTTATTTTTAAACAAGATGCACGTGCTTGAAATGGAGAAAACAGAATCCATGGAGAAGGAAAGGGTTTGCTGTAATTGTACTAGGCCTGATTCTGTTCCAATAAGAGGCAATGGCAAAATTCCCACTGACTTCAGTGGGGGCACGATTGGATTCTAAGACTATAAAACAAGACGTGAGTCCAGCACAAATAAATAGTGACTTTCTGAAAGATGTAACACCCATTTCTCTTCCGTTTGCTGGAATTTCCAGAAAATTAAACTAGCTGTTTTGCTGAAGAGGTTGCACAGGCAAAAGGTGCCTGTAATCCCTGCTCCATCCAGAGCTCAAGGTAAGCCAGTGCCATCCCAGAAGTTAGAAGAATTTGCCAAGGAGGGGGCATAGCTTGTAGGATTCCCTGACCCAGGTCTTGATCCAAAGCTCACTGTAATCAATGCAAAAACTTTTACAGACTTCAATGGGCTTTGAATCAGTCTCATATAGACTCAGACTTTAAGGTCAGAAGGACCATTATGATAATCTAGTCTGACCTCCTGCACAACGCAGGCCACAGAATCTCACACACCCACTCCTGTAACAAACCCCTAACCTACGTCTGAGTTACTGAAGTCCTCAAATCATGGTTTGAAGACTTCAAGCTGCAAAGAGTCCTCCAGCAAATGACCCGTGCCCCACGCTGCAGCAGAAGGCGAAAAACCTCCAGGGCCTCTGCCAATCTGCCCTGCAGGAAAATTCCCTCCTGACCTCAAATATGGCAATCAGCTAAATCCTGAGCACATGGGCAAGACTCACCAGCCAGACCCCAGGAAAGAATTCTCTGTAGTAACTCAGATCCCACCCCATCTAACATCCCATCACAGGCCACGGAGCATATTTACTGCTAATAACCAAAGATCATAGAATATTAAGGTTGGAAGGGACTTCAGGAGGTCATCTAGTCCAACCCCCTGCTCAAAGCAGGACCAATCCCCAGATTTTTACCTGAGTTCCCCAAATGGCCCCCTCAAGGATTGAACTCACAACCCTGGGTTTAGCAGGCCAATGCTCAAACCACTGAGCTACCCCTCCCCCAAAAAATTAATTGCCAAAAATTAGGCTATCCCCTCCATAAACTTATCAAGCTTAGTCTTGAAGCCAGATATGTCTTTTGCCCCCACTACTCCCCTTGGAAGGCTGTTCCAGAACTTCACTCCTCTAATGGTTACAAACCTTCGTTTAATTTCAAGTCTAAATTTCCTAATGTCCAGTTTATATCCATTTGTTCTTGTGTCCACATTGGTACTAAGCTTAAATAATTCCTCTTCCTTCCTGACATTTATCCCTCTGATATATTTATAAAGAGCAATCATATCTGAGTCTCAGTGCACTCTCCTCTCCACCCCGTCCCCCAAAGCAGTCTCCAGTGGCATCCTGGTTGAAATTAAATCTGACCCAGGGAAGGAACCATCAGAGAAAGCAGAAATACAATGCACACATGCACATACACACACTCCCCTTTTGCATCACACCCTTACCAACCTGCAGTATGTACCTGTGTTGAATCTTCAGCATGGGTGAATCAAGCATAATGCCTTTACCAGAGCTACTAAACACCTCAGATCATTAAAAATAGGTGGAGCACACCTATTTAAATGAGGGTAAAACCTAACGGACTTCAAATGGAAGTATTCAAATCAAATGCTAACCATGAAGAGTGTAACCTCCTTGCCTTGGAACAAGTCAGCTGACAAAGCTTAAATTTCTGCCTGAGTGAGAAGTAGGGTTAACAGATAGTCACTGTGAAAAAACAGGACAGGGGGTGGGGAGTAATAGGCACCCATATAAGAAAAAGTCCCCAAATATGGGACTGTCCCTTTAAAAACGGGACATTTGGTCACCCTAGTGAGAAGTCACACCTCAGCAGAATACACAATCTGCACTAGATTATTGGGGAATCTGATGAATTCTTTGACAGGTCCAGATGAATTTCAAGAGTTAAAATCCATAGCAAGTAACTCTTCACATAAGCTTCTAACTTTTCCAGAAATATTCCTGTGCTTGGTAATCACGAGAAGTGCAGCAGGGGCCAGGACTCTATTTACTTCTCGAACCTAAACCCAAGCAGCTTGGCTAATGGAGTTTACAAGCTCCACTGGCTGCTTGTAATTTCCAGGGCAAGTGGCTCACAGAATCTACAAACTCTGTTGGTTGTGCTCACAGAGCTTGTAACCTCCTTCTACCTGAGCAAGTCAGACAGCAGCCCTTAAAGCGCTGCCATCTGTGACAGTGCAGTCTGCAGATTGTAAACTCTTTTAACCAGAGAGCTTTGTCTGATAGACTGTATGGATCCCACTAGAGCAGCTGTACCCCAGCTTCTGAACTCTGTCAACTTTTAGGGCATGGCTTTCCAGAGCACTTGATGTTGGCCGAAATTGCTCCCACTGACACCAAACAGGACTTGTGCAATTAGGCCAATGTCAAATCCTTTTGAAAATTCCACCCTTCTAGTCCACTGCTAGTAAGTAAAACATTCAAAACTCCACAGCAAATAATGCTTAAATAGCTTCTGGCTTGATCAGAAATAGTACTTGGCGTTAGACTTTCATCAAGGACTCTTGGATAAACCAGACTTGAAGTTTCTAGGCCAAGCCATTTCTGAGATACGACATGACAAAGAAGTATTGGAAGAATTTACAAAAAGCAAAGAGCACAGTTTATTTTCAAAGCATCATCGCTCAGAAATGGTTAGTTCAGTTCACCGTACATTTGTCATAAATATTCTTTACTGCCACAGACCGTACTTGCAAAAATTGAAGGACAAAGGCCTTTTGGTTGAAGGAATTTAGAAGCGGTCCCAAAATTGAGTGTAAAGTTATGAAAAGACTGCCAGCTTTCTATAGTATATACACTCACACATACTGTGTAATTATATACACAGACTCTGTACAATTAGTCTATATTGGAACATCTTGATTTTATGAACTCTGTTTTTAGAGGATTCTGTTTTATCCAAAATACCTGTGTGTTCCACATCCTGAGAGTAGATTTATATATATATATATATTGTGATGGGGCAAGGCCAGATGGCTACAGTAAAGTACTGAGGAACAGGTATCTTAGCCCCAGGCTAAACAAATCCCTAGAACCTTGGTAACCAAATGGCAGTTGCTCCAGGTTAATCAAGGCACCTGGGGCCAATTAAGATCTTTCTAGAAGGCAGTGGAGATAGCTACATTGATTAGGACACCTGCAGCCAATCAAGGCAGGCTAATCAGGGCACCTGGGTTTAAAAAGGAGCTGGGAGCAGGAGGCACAAGGAGGGGGAGAGCGAGAGCTGCTGGAGGACTAAGGAGGACAAGCATTATCAAACACTAAGAGGACGGTCCTGTGGTGAGGATAGAGAAGGTGTTTGGAGGAGGCCATGGGGAAGTAGCCCAGGGAGTTGTAGCTGTCATGCAGCTGTTACAGGAGGCACTATAGACAACTGCAATCCACAGGGCCCTGGGCTGGAAGCCGGAGTAGAGGGTGGGCCTGGGTTCCCCCCAAACCTTGCAACTCCTGATCAGACACAGGAGGAGTTAACCCAGACTGTGGGTTCCACCAGAGGGGAAGATCACTGAGGTGAGCAAATCTGCCAATAAGCACAGGACCCACCAAGGTAAAGGAGGAACTTTGTCACTATATATATATATATATATATATTACAGTACAAGTTTACAAAGGTCAGACCTTTATAAAATTGGGGTCTTTCACACAAGACTTCATCTCTAGAAATAGTGCAAACACCCCAGACTCATAGCTGTGCCTCTGTATCACACCATCCTTTGTGTGTATTTGTATAAATACATTTATACACACATATATACCTGCCTCTTTTATCTAGCTGTTTCCTCCTTTTAAGAAAATGACTCAGACTGGCTTCTGTGAATACATTTTAAAAAAACGTAAGATTAAAGAGCTTTAATATTCACCTTGCCATTAGTCTGCTTTACTTTTAACAGCGTGAGCAATTCCAATTCATAATTTAGTCTGCACTTGTCCCCCTCTATACAGGCTTTACCTTCAGAGGAAAATTGTGAAGCATTCTCTGAGGATTTCCCACTTTCAGGGTCACATGAGTTCCAGCAAGCTCCATTGAGGAGTCACTTTCAAAGCTCATTAGTTGAGACACTTGCCTCCAGACATATGTGCTAGTTGTTTGACATGCATGCCTCAGCGGGTTCAGGCTATATACTGAATATATGCATAATGATTTGGTCCCTTTCATCCTCATGGCAAGAGGAAGATCTCTGCTTAGACTCCAGTCTCTTCTGTTCTCTTTAGTCCAAGGATAGATCTGAGCCCTAGTGTACTTTGGAACATAGGAGGATGGTTAGGGATCCTCCTCCCTCTTATTTGGTGGGATAACAGAACAGATGTAACCAATTGGCAGAGTCTCCTCCAACTGATGATCAGACTCATGGTGCGCATGTGTCATACATATTACATCACTACCATGAAGGAAAGGATAGGTGAAGGAGTCTCTCACTTGCCTGAAAAAAATAGTCACCCCATTTTCAAATCAGAACTGCCCATTTGTTGCCCATCAATTGTCCATGTAGTCTGCTATCCATCTTCTAGCACTGAACTATATTTGAAGCTTCATAGGAAAGAGTGCCTCCCCCCCACATAAAAAAATGCACCTTGTCACAGTTTTGCAGTTTTATATATCACAGGAGGAATTTTCTTCCTGATCATAGTTGGTGATCAGCTTATGCCCTCAGTAATGAAGAATAATAGCTCTCGTTATTATTCTGGCCATGGTGGCTCCTGGCACAACTGTATCCATTACATACGTCATGTTTTTTGAATGTTATTAAGCAGGGAGTTCACTTATCTCAACAAAGGAGGTAGAATGCACACTGACCGGCAATGTAATGTTTGTGAAGTGAAACTGCAACACAAAGCAAATGCTCTGCTTCATTAGGACAAAAGCTAGTGGAATGCTAACTAGGTGTTATTGTTAACAGGCAAAACAGCACCCAAGCCGCCTTTATCTCTTTTCTAAGTTCTTAGATTTACTTCAATAATTCCTTGCACCAATGAGTTCTATAAGTGAAATGAAAAGAAAAGGGGTTTTTTTTGGACATGTTCTCTTAGCCTCCTCGTCCCTTTACTTAATATTGTAACAGGAAAGCCTCTGAAGGTCAGGGATTTCTTGACAAGCAGTGACATAATTTGCATTGTGATAGCACATTTCCAACTGATGGATTCCAAAGCATGCTTCAAACTATTCATAATGCAGGAATCATTACGCTCTGTGATTAAAAAGCACAGAAATGCTACTCAATATCCAGGGGTGGCTCCAGGCCCCAGCACGCCAAGCCCGTGCTTGGGGTGGCAAGCCACTGGGGGCGCTCTGCCGGTTGCCACGAGGGCGGCAGGCAGGCTGTTGGCAGCTTGCCTGCAGAGGGTCCGCTGGTCCCGCAGCTTCGGTGGACCTCCTGCAGGCAAGCCACCGAAGGCAGCCTGCCTGCCGTGCTTGGGGTGGCAAAATGTCTGGAGCCGCCCTGCCAATATCCTTAGGACAGGAAGTGAAGATGAATTTTGAAACTAACAAACCACAAGAGGAATTTTAGTGGGGCATAGTGTAATTACCCACATTGGATTTTGCCAGAACAGCAGTCAATAGTCCTATTCTTACAAAATTTGCTCTGGGATCCTTAATAATTCCAAGTGGTTAGTGTGACGGTACCTTCCATAAGGCTTTATGGGAAAATGACATAACTGGGATATGTTTTGTGCTGCCTGTGCCATGTAACATATCTCTGTAAAGGTTATGGTCTACTATATCTATTCATCCTATTTGTACACATATCAGTTTGTACTTGAGGTTAAGAATATTGGCTGTATACTTGCTTGATTTCTAAGTAAGCTTTGTGAGGCATGTGGTCAGCTTCTTTAGGAAGGAATTCGCAAGGTTAAGTACCTGATCAGGAAGCACTTGGGGAACAATGCATCTTGGAATGCTCTGATCCACATAGAAGTCTTCCTGGAGACATACAAGATACCATGTGGACAATGGCTTCCAGCTGTAAAGACTGTGACTTGCCTAGGTGACTCCAGAACTCCATCTTGGAGCTGGACTTTGCATAGGAGTGAGGTCTCCACCCACAAGAGAAAGTCTATTTAAACCCATGGGAGACCCCTCCCATTTTGTCTTCAGCTGGCTAAAGAGGGAGCCTCTCCGCCCTCCAGGATACTTGGAAGAAACTGGAACAACGGGGTGTGAGTGATTGCTGGACCCAGGCTAAAAGGAGATTAGTCTGTAAAAGGGAGCATTCTAGAACTGGGGAGGATCTTATCTGTATTCAGTTTGATTAGACATAGGTTTGCGCCTTTTATTTTATTTTGCTTGATGAGTTACTTTGTTTGGTCTGTTACTACTTGGAACCATTTAAATCCTACTTTCTGTATTTAATAAAATCAGTTTTTATTTATTAGTTAACTCAGAGTATGTATTAATACCTGTGCATCTCTCTCTATCGGTGTTATAGAGGGTGAACAATTTATGAGTTTACCCTGTATAAGTTTTATACAGGGTAAAACGGATTTATTTGGGTTTAGACCCCATTGGGAATTGGGCATCTGAGTGCTAAAGACAAGCACACTTCTGTGAGCTGTTTTCAGGTAAACCTGCAGCTTTGGGGCAAGTAATTCAGACCCTGGGTCTTTGTTGGAACAGATGGGAGTGTCTATCGCAGCAAGACAGGGTGCTGGAGTCCTGAGCTGGCAGGGAAAACAGGAGCAGAGGTAGTCTTGGCACATCAGTTGGCAGCTCCCAGTGGGGTTTCTGTGATCCAACCCGTCACAGTTAGTACCTCAGTTTTACATTTCATCCAGAAGATGGCACCTCCTGCCACCAAGACCTTGGTTGGGAATTGAGACAAATGATGAACCAAAAAGAAGAGTTCCACTTACCAAACTAGCAACATCACTTCCTGCAGTACCCTCTTTTTCCCTTGGAGCTCTACCATCATATTCATAACTACTTATTGCCTTGGGCTGGCCTGGGATCTCATTATATATATGGGGAGACAGAGCCATCTCCTCTGCTGTTGCAAAAGGACAAATGCTACTGAAGTCAATGGAGCTACATCAATTTACATCAGCTGAGGATCCTACACATAAGGTTATAAGACATTTTAAAAATTGGATGGCAAGAATCTTAAGCGTCTTCAAGTCTCTGTGCTGTCTTTTAGTTATAGATCTTAAAGTAATCAGAAACTAGGGTTGGGTTGTTGGATTTTTGATAATTTCTGGAACACTGTGCACCATTCTCTCTCTCTTCTCCCCACCCCTTTTAATTAAACTTCCCTGCCTTAAAACCACACCAACATACATCTCTGAAGAAACCTCTGCTGTCATGTCAGCACCAAAGAGTAGCTTGGAATTTGGCCAAATATTTTGTTGGGTTTTGCTACTAATTCAATTGCTGGAGCTTTAGCTTCAAATGTTGCCTCTCCTTTTGTGGCTGTGCCATGCAAAATTTCAGAAAGGTCAAAAACTATAAAAAGCAATTAACAGGAAAACACGGACACTCCCAAATTTGTGTTCAGAACACCTGACTCAACAAGGTATTGTGACAGAACTATAGACAGCAAAGTTATTAAATATCATGTCACAAAGCTGAAAACATAAGGGAAGGCAAAATCATACCCTGTTTCTCCAAAACCTTTCATCCAAAGTGCTTCACAGACACTTTATAGGGATCATTCATCCACCACTGAAATATAGCTGCCTTCATGTCAGAATGACACACACAGTATTGAAGTGTAGCCAATACTGGACTGGAAGGGCACTGTGGTTTAATACTGTGCAGAAAAGCTACATTACAGTTTGGGACAGGCAGTGAGGGTGGGTGCCTTATCCAACAAAGGACAGCGGAATTTTAGGTAGGCAGAATGGAACTGGAGTATTGGTTTGATAACAAGGTTAGCACCTCTATTCTTGGGGAAAGTTACCTGGGAATTTTATCTGGGACTATCCCTCTGGTTTGTCACCCCTGAAGGTGTGAAACCAGACCCCCAGTTATCAGTTCATGTAGGCACCCACACGCCTCACAGTTTGCACACCAAAGACTTGCTTGGTGGTAACAAATAAACACAAGGTTTATTTCATAGAAAAAAACACAGATTCAAAGTGGGGAAATCCTCAGTTGTCTCAATGTCTTTTCATTAACTTTAATAGCCCGCTGTTGTGTTTTCCTGGGTTGTACAATGGATCCTTATTTGAGTCTGCTTTTGTATTTACACCCAGCTTAGGCAGTGCATCCCCATCTGTCCTGCTGTGAGGTGAAACTGCAGTTTATGAGCACAGTTCTCTTTACACACAAATGCATGAGTTCATAACCATAACCTGTATACATACATCATAATCTAAGTTCCCTGTAAGCTGCGCAGCCACACAGCAGCCTATTTAACACCTTGCAGGCACTCAGGGAACCAGACTGGGGACCTACTGTGGCCAGGGGAGGGGCACCCTCCTGCACTCCAAACCCCTCATTCCTGGCCATACCCTAGAGCCCACACCCCCAGTTAGAGCCATCACACACCTGCACCCGAACTCTCTGCCCCAGCCTGAGCCCCCTTTCACACGCCGAACCCCTTGGCCCCACTCATCACCTCCATATTGGTGCACATCCAGTGATGAGCTCCCAAAATCCTAATAACCGGTTCCATACTGGGTCCTCGGTGGCACTTCGGCGGTGAGGGGGTCTTCATTTGCTCTGGGTTTTTGGCAGCATTTCGGCAGCAGGTCCTTCACCCAGAGCAAGTGAAGATCCCCTCCCACCCGCTGCTGAAGTGCCGCCGAAGACCCAGTAGGTAAGTATAAGCCCCATGTGCCTGTCTCTCCCCCTCATCCGACCCCAACCCAACTGCCCCCTCAGAATCCACAACCCATCAACCCCCCTGCTCCTTGTCCCCTGACCACCACCCTAACTGCCCCCTGGATCCAATCCCCTACCCAGCTCGCCCTGCTGCCTGTCCCCTGACTTCCTCAATCCCATCCACCATCACCCCAACAGACCCCCAGAACTCCCATGCCTACCCAACCCCTCCCCACGTTCCCCGTCCCCTGACTGCCCCCCCAGAACCTCCACCTCCTCCAACTGCTCCATGCCCCTTATCCAACCTCTGCTCCTGGCCCCGGCTCAGCCCCCTTACCATGCTGCTCAAAGTAGCAGGAACTGCAGAGCCGTGCTGACACTGGCAGCGCAGCAGGCTGGGGCTCTGTGAAGGGGGGGAAGCGGGAGAGGGGCCTGAGGAGCCTCCCCAGCTGGGAGCTCACGTGGGCCAGACAGGATAGTCCCGCAGGCCGGATGTGGCCCATGGACCAGAGTTTTCCCACTCGCCGGCCCCTTTAATAACCAGTTCTACACCAGCTTCTAAATTTAACAATGGGTTCTGGCGAACTGGTGTGAGCCAGCTCCAGCTCACCACTGTAGCACATCACAAAATTCATTCTGCACATGGGTGGGGAAAAATTAGACAGATCACTGCTCATAACATTTAAGTTTAGAACATTGCACACTTTCATTAAAAAAAATTACTTGATACATTCTTATAGCACAACAACATTGCACACAATCAGTTGATTCAACTGCTTATACTTTGGGATGCAACCCCCCCATTCTCCCCTTGGAGTGTCTGGACCCTAAGAGGATATCCTGCTAAAAATCTATCTCAGCACCATTGTGAATGCAGCCACACAGGCCTGACAAAGCTAGGGCAGCAGGCCTCAAAGTTTTTACTTCATACCCTCCCCCCCACCACACCCTGACTTAGGGCTGGGAGCAGAGCAGCAGCTCTGGGAGGGGGGATGCGGATGGGGTAAGGGACCAGAGGCTGGGGTGACAGCTGGGGCTGGGAGCGCCGCCTTGGCCGGGGTCAAGGCTGGCAGCTGGTGCCCTGGGTGTGGGGCTGGCAGCTGAGGCCAGGAGTAGAGCTTACTGGTGCTCCCTCCCCACCCCCTGTGGGGGCTGGCCTGGGCCCCAGCCGCACTGTCCCTGCCCCAGCATTCCTTCATGGGGAGGCGCGCCCCATAGCATGGGGACCTCTGAGCTAGGGCATTGCAGTGGAGACATTGTGCCCTGTGCTAACTCTGCAGTGAAGTCGTACCCTAAATTCACAACAGTTCCAAGAACCATGTCAGGGCACTGAGTCACTGCTGACTCAGATGGAAGAGAGCCACCTACTGAATCATCAGTATTACTTCCTGCAACATCTGGGTTTCCCCTGGAGTTCTTCCATCCAAGCACTACTGATCACAACTGACATTGCTTAGCAGATGCAATCACAATCAGCCTGAAGGGAGATTTGCACACACTTGCCCCATCACACACACCTGAGTGTCAAAAGTCTGATTATTTTCCACAGTTAAAATGACATCTGCAGATACGTTAGCCATTTAGCCCAGGCAAATATGACTGGTTTGAATTCACCTTTGAAGAATAAATAGGAATGTGAAGAGGTGCAGAAATCAAAGCTGCCAGAATCAAAAAGGTGCTGAAATCAAAGTGGTAGAAATCTCCAACTATGTCTTGAGACAGTTGGTCAGGAAACAACAGAGTCCTTGCAATTAAAGGAGGAAAAGGCTAGTATTAAGCTACTTTTGTGTGGCCCTCTGTGATAAATGAAGAGGGGGGGTAGCTCCCTTTTACAGACACCCCGCCAGCCAATAGCTATAAAATCCCTATTAGTAGCTGTTCTCTAATTGCTCTACCTGTAAAGAGTTTAAAGTCTTACTGCTATGCAAAGGTAAAAGGAAGTGAGTGGACACCTGGCCAAAAGAGCCAATGGGAAGGCTAGAACTTTTTAAAATTGAGAAAAGATTCCCCTTTTGTCTGTCTGATGTTGTTCTCCCAGGGAGAGGTGGACAGGGAAGCAACTATACTATAAGAAGCTTCAGCCATAAAAAAATCATCAGTATCATACCTAGGAACTACTCATTTAAAAGCCCAGATATGTAAGTAGATCAGGAAATGTCTAGGAAGACGCGATTTAGGTTTATCCTTTTTATTTCTTTAGGGTTTGTGGATTCCTCTGCGCTAACCCTGGTGCTTTTGTTTTGCTTGTAACCATTAAGCTGGACCTCAAGAAAGCTATTCTTGGTGCTTAATCCTTGTAGCTGCTCTTTTAAAATCTAGCAACAGCCTGATTTCCCAGGTGTTTTTTCTTTCTTTTTTTTTAATTAACATTTACCTTTTTAAAGAACAGAATTGGATTTTTGTGTTTTAAGAGATTTGTGCACACGTTGTTTAATTAGCTGGTGGCAACAGCTGATTTCTTTTTTTCCCCCTCCTCTCTCAGCTCTTCCTTGGATGGGGTGGGGGGGCCTGAAAGGGCTTGAGGGTACCCCACAGGAAGGAATTCCCAAATGTGCCTTCCTGGGTTCTCAAAGGGGTTCTGCACTTGGGTGGAGGTAGCATCTACCAATCCAAGGTAAAAAATATAAAAAGCTGTGACCTTGGGAGTTTAATACAAGCCTAGAGTGGCCAGTATTCATTTTTAGAATCCTTGCAGGCCCCCATCTTCTGCACTCGAAGTGCCAGAGTGGGGAATCAGCCTTGACACCCTCCATCCCTACCAATTCACAGACTCTGTTCACCTTTGTGTTAATTTCATATGCAGTCTCCCTCTGGGCTATGTATTCGGAGGTTACAGTTGGAACCTGGGGGATATCTTTTCCACAAACCAGACAGCTCTGTGGGAAAGACCCCACAAGTCATCTAGCTCCTTCCTTCTCCTGCCCCACGACAGCTGATGAAGTGTTCCCTACAATTTATTCTCCAGTCTCAGCCCTCGGAAGACTAATCCACAGTCTAACAAACTGCTAATCGTCTTCCTCACATTCAGGCTCAATTTCTCTTAACTCAGCCCCATTCCATCATGCCAAGTTATATCCACTCATCCCACTCAGAACAATTGCTCTCCCTCCTTGCTATGTACCTCCTTCAGATCTTGCTGGTGATTACCATATCTGCCCCCAAAGGAATTGTTTGGCCGAGTCCCTACATATTTAATTCTTTTAATCTTCCCTCAAGTCAATTTTTATATCCCTTAGTACATTTTGTTGCTCTTTGAATTTCCAGAATGTATCAATTTCACAGAACGCTTCCAGTCGATTAAAGCAGACAGCACAGGATATCTGGTGGGGATCTGAGAGTCAATGCAGGCAGCAATATTACTTCAGATAAGATACCCACCTACACCTCTGGCCATACACGGAAGGGGAAGCGTACAAATGAGCAACCAGGAGTTCCTGCTTAGAACATGACAGCTGCTGTTTATCCTGTCAGCAGTTTATTCTTCTGGAACTGGAAGTCTTAAGTTGTGCCACAGATCAATTGACCTTCCATTTCCTGTAATCTTCCTGCAGACCTGGCTGACAGTGTTAGATAGACTCATAAAAATCACAGAAATGTAGGGCTGGGGGAGGATCTCGAGAAGCCATGGGGAGAGAGCAAAGAAAGACGCATGTGTCCTTGGCAAACAATGGCGACACAGAAATTGCCCCAGAAGAACTGACCCTGGGTCCATCTAGCCCAGTATCCTGTCTGTGACAGCAGCCAGCATCAGATGTTTCAGAGGAAGGTGTAAGAACCCCACAGTTGGGAGATGTGGGATAATCTGCCTCACCCCCCCCCCAACATTAGGTTTCATCCTGGTCTCCAGTTAGAGATTGTCCCTGAAGCATGGGCTTTAATATCCCTTCCAACATTTTCATCATTCATTATAACTCTGGATATTCTTGGTATCCATAGAAGAGTCCACTCCAAATGAATCTAGCTAATTTCTTGGCCTTGATGACTTCCTGTGCCATTGAGTTCCACGGTCTAACTATGTGTTATGTGAAAAGTATTTCCTGGAATTTGCCACCTTATAATGTAATAGAATGTCCAAAATCATAGGATTCCATCTTAAACATTACAGACAGGCTGGGGTGCCAGGTGGGCTCTCACTGCCAGGGGGTTCTAACTTGGAAGCAAAGCCACTTACCTGCATATCAGTGAAGACGCCCATTGGCTCAGCACAGCTTCCCCACAACAGTAGGTTTGCCAACTTCCTAATTGTATAAAACCAAACACCCTGCCCCAAGGCCCCACCCCTTCTCAGAGCCCTGCCCACACTCATTCCAGCCACCCTCCTGCCTTTACCCTCACTCACTTTCACTGGGCTGGGGCAGGGATTGGGGTGTGGGGCGGGGTGAAGGCTCCAGCTGGGGGTGCAGGCTCTCTGGTGGGACCAGAAATGAGGGGTTCAGGGTGTAGGAGGGGGCACTAGGCTGGGGCAGGGGATTGGGGTGTAGGAGGGGGTGAGAACTCTGGCTGAGGGTGTGGGGTGGGGCCAGGGATGATGGGTTTGGGATGAAGGAGGTGGCTCCGGGCTGGGGCTGAGGGGTTTGGAGTGTGGGATGGGGCTCAGGGCTGGGGGTTGGGGTGTGGGAGGACTGCAGGCTCTAGGAGGGAGTTTGGGTGCAGGAAAGGGTTCTGATCTAGGACAGGGGGTTGGGGTGCAGGTGCAGACTCCACCCAAGCAGTGCTTACCTCAGGCGATTTCCGGTCAGCAGCGTAGTGCGGCTAAGACAGGCTCCCTCCCTGCCTTGGCTCCGTGCTGCTCCCGTAAGGGGCCGACATGTCCAGCTCCTAGGTGCAGGAGCGGCCAGGTGGGTCTGTGTGGTGTGCACTGCCCGTACCTGGAGGCACCACCCCTGCAGTTCCTAATGGCCAATGGGAGCTGCGGAGCCGGCACTCGGGGTGAGGCCAGTGCATCGAGCCTCCCTGGCCTGTGTGCCTAGGGGCCACAGGGATATGTCGCCGCTTCCCGGAGCTGCACAAAGCCAGGGAGCCTGCCTTAGCCCTGATGCGCCACCAACTGGACTTTTAATGGTCTAGTCAGTGGTGCTGATCGGATCCACTAGGGCTCCTTTTTGACTGGACGTTCCAGTCGAAAACCAGACACCTGGCAACCCTACGAGCCATTTGAATCCAACCCTGAGCTTCAAGAGGCAAATGAAAAGGCGCAAAGGGAAAGAGGGGCAGGGACTAAATACCCATCTGATCGTGAAGCCATAAAGAAGGATTACTTGCTTCTAAAGGGTGTCAACAGGACATAGGAAGAGAGACAACTTGACAGCAAAGGGCCCATGGACACAAACACCACTGTCAAAGTGCACTATTGAGTAAGCTGCCAAATGAGTTCCCTTCCTTGGGCTACGAGCACTGTGACATGAAAGATCTCTCTGCATGGTTAGAAATATATTTATTTACTTCCATTTTTAAAACAAAAACGCACTTCTCTAGTGCTCTAAGAACCCCACCCCTCCTTACAATCACATACAGAATTAGAGAATACAGTAAAGCCCCATTGATCTCACTAACAAAATCCAGCCCTAATCAGATAATATATAATCAGACTGACCTCTATCCCGTTCTGCCCCAATCCTGTTTATGCTCTGACCTTCCCCAATTGCCTGGAGGAAAACATAGCACTTTGCAAAGCTCATCAAGATCAGCCAGGGAGGTGAGTAAATTCCAATGCCAAGGGGCACTTCAGCAGAACATCCTCATGTATATACTCAGGGAGAACCTCTGCTGAGCAGCTGCTGCAACATGGCATAGGAGGAAAGGCCTCTCGAGTAGGGAGGTCTCAAGTCATTTATAGGTCAAAATTAACCCCCTTAAATTCTACTCATAAGCCAACAGAAAGTCAGTCCAGATGGTGTCATGAGGTCCCAGAAAGTTACTCTACTTATCAAGTGGGGCAGCTGCATTTTGCATCACTTTCCACTTCCAGTTGCACGGAGACAGCACTGTAATGTGTAACCCCCAAAGTGCTAAAGGCACGGATGATGGGAGCAAGAACTGCACCTGTAAGAAAAGGCAGAAGGACAAATCTCTCTATAGCTGATGAAAACCCATACTGGCCACACCAGCTAATTGGCCATCTAAACACAGCTGTGGGTTTGACGAGAAACCAAAGTGATGAATTCTGGTACTGCACAGCAGGTGCAACCCCTCAGATCAAAAGGGCCAGTATGATCTCTGCCCTAGCTTCCAGTTCAACATCAGTTCCATCTCATCTAGACTGAGCCTTAAGCTAGCTTGCTTTCAATCCATACTCCTGTCTCCCGCAGGCACGGGGTAAGGGCCCCAACCCCGACTGTATAAGAAAAGATGGAGACAAAGTCAGGTACACACAATCTACATACACACAATAAACACACACACACACACACACACACACCACACATAAGTTATGTGACTATCTGAAAATCATGACAATAAAACCTTTAAGCCACCCCCACAATACCATATATTCTCTGTTGAAACAACAAAAGCTAGAAACTCTGATAATTCAGCAGCAACTGGCAGCTATTGGTTTTATGGGCTTGGCTTGCTGTTAAAAGTTGTCCATTAGAGGTCACTAGAACCCAATCACAGCATGAAGGGAGCCTTTACGGGTCCTTTTGTGGCAGAAAAGATCCTAGGAATAAAATCTCTACTTAGAAAACTTTCCCCTCAAACAAACAAAGAAATAGAGGCAGTTCTTCACCTCGACCCCGGCAACAAATATGATAGAAGACTCTTTAAAAGGAGAGGAAGAATGTACAGAGACAAATAATGGACCATCCTTTTGTTGGTGTGCTTTGAAGGAACAATGTGGTACGAGTGAATCTGTATTGGGAGAAAATGTATATTATTTTTTCCTGTGATGATCAGAGTGGATTTATTTGGCTTTCCACACACAGAGCCCAGAAAAGGCATAAGCTGGCAGGCAGACAAAGGCAATGTCTTAGGCAGGCAGGTAACGTCCAGTTATAAAAACACCCAGCCTGACACAATATAAATCTCAGAAATTGTAGGAGTGCCACTCCCTGCCAGTGACTGTGCAGAAATCAACACTTCCCTCTGCACCTGCTGCAAAAGCAGCAGTTGGGCTGAGGCAGTCCCAGGCCCATCTAAACCCACTCTCCGCTCCACTACAACAGTCAGAGTTAGAAGCACTCCCCCTACTTGTTTCAATAACCCGGAAAGAAAATAACTGTGCCATGACACTGCAATGCGGAGCCACAGCATTCATCTCTTCTTGCCGAGGCACGCCAGCAGCACACATCAAGGAGCCAATGCCCAATTTAGTGTTTGCAAAATGCCACTCCCCGTTTGCAGTACGTCGTGGCTAAGGGCTCCCCGCCACACCCTGCAGTTACATCGGATCTCAACACAGGTGGATATTTCATCTGCCCACTACATCCCTCCTGACGCTTCCATCCCGTTGATTAGAGTGACACTGAGGGATGGAAGGAGAGGGATTTGCCACTCAGCCCAACAAATAGACAGACCTAGAGAAATCCTGGGTCCTGAAAGCTCCTGGCACACCTGGAGGGTCATGGATACCTCTTGATGCCACAACAGTGTATGACAAAACTAGAAGTGGGCCTTGCTGCAGCAGCATGGTACAAAGACACAAAATGTCAGGATATAATCTCATGCTGAGACTATTATGTGCCCCTCAGGATGGCTACAAATTAGGCTGCAGTTCTTAACTGGGGCCATTTATGACCATCTTAGATTTAGCTGGTTATCCCCTGCTAATGTCTCTTGTCCTTAAATACTCAACTGGCTCATCTGAAATTATGGTCACATAGCTTCTATCTGCTGCATCAACGTCTCTGAACAGTCTCTGAGAATCTTTGTGGAGGCAGTGTACTGAAGTGGCCTGGGGACTGGGGGAGGAAAAGGATATTTGAGGGCTTACTGGATCTTCCTCTAGATGAAAGAGGATGACAAGCCTGAATTTCATAGCCCACAGCTGCACGATCTTCCATTAACTACTCACAAATATTTGCACAGGGAAATTGTGTTTCAACAGATGACATTTTCTCACAGTGACTATTGTGCCAGTGAAAGGGCCAGACTGACAGCTGCCCATGGTGTCTCCAGGCCTGTATTTATTCCCAGCACAGGAAACAATACCAGTTTCCTATGCACACTGCCCTCCTCTCCGCCCATACACCTCACCCCTGAGCTGCAGGGTGAGAGAGGACTTTATATGCACTGGCCTCTTCGCTCCTTTACTACTCTGATGGTCCTACTCACATTCCCATGGGATGACAAGTTTTGTGACCCATCCCCCAAAAGCTGGCTTGATGCCAACATTATTTTACACAGACTGCTACCAAGCAACAACCTGCAGGTTATGACTTTGCATCTCGATTGACCTCGGCTAGAATTAAACCACTGTCCTAGAGATGAAAGGCTCCTTATTGCATAACAATCCCTTGCACCACCCAGCCTCCCTCCCCTAGTGTTTAAAGTCAGCAACCCTTTCTCACCAGAGGACACACATAGTGTTAATCCACATCAACCTCTGTGCTAATGTGCAGGTTACCTAGGTTTACTTCCTATTCTCTTTCACCCCACAGCCTGGCTACAAAAGAGGCCATGTGCTCAGCAACACCCCACTCTCGCAATGCCCTGCAGCAATTCCCCCATCCCTCTTCTAGGCACCTCAGGAACTACGAGAGAAAGATCTCCCAAGAGAAGCCCTCCTCAGATACAATGCTGAAGCCATCATCCATCTAATGCTCCATGGGGAACAAGAGAGAGGACTAAGGTGTCATGAGTTGGAAGGGCAATTTTTTACTGAGGCTTCTGGACACATGCACAACCTCTAGTTCTCTCAGGTTTTCTTGTTCCCAGAGTAACCAACACAACTTGCATTTCCCAGTGTCACAACACAGGATTTCCTTAAATCCTGCCCTGGATTAAGCCATCGTGGAAGAGACTGATGACCACCCGATAAGCAAGAAAGGGGGTAAAGTGAGAAATTCAAGGTGGGGGCTTCTCGGAGGTAAAACCAATCCAGCTTTCCTGGCCCCGTCAGGAGAAAGAAATAAAAATCTATGCAGTAGTTTGCAAAACCTGCTATAGTGAGGAGGAATAAGAGGCTACAAAGGGGAGGAATTTCTTAGAGGGGTGTGAGGGGCCGTAACTGAGAGTGCTGGGATGAAATTAAGCAAAAAGAAATGTAGGCTAGAGATCAGGCACACTTGGTAAAGCTGTGGAATCGTCTCCAAGGGAAATTAGGAAACCCACATTGCTTGGGCCCTACCGGCTGGATAAGGCAACCAAGTACAGGTTTCGGAGAACTACGCTGCACTGGCTGAAGTGGGAGAATGACCTGGCAGGTTTGTTCGTCTTTCACTGCTTGGATTATATTTAACATCTAAAAGGGGAAGGCCAAATAATGACTGGATTGGGCAGGTGATGAGGCCGCTCTGTTTTGCAGCATTCTTTGGTTTTTAGCCTTAAAGATCATCATCCCCAAGGACTTCCTCTCTCTAATTAGACTATGGCTGCCGCTCCGCTGAGAAAAGCATGCAGGCGTCAAGTGTAACCCTGCTTCCCCACCCCCGACCCCAAACTCCTACCTTAAAACTAACAAGCAATTCTGCTGCTCTCTAGTCACCACAGCTGCAGCATCTGCCAGTTCCCCTGATTTCCCCCTGGATCTGAAATTGCTGCTGAGCAAATCAGTTTTCGGCGGCGACTGATGGAAGGGGGCCCCTTCTGAGGGGCAGAGGCAGGGCCGTCCTTAGGCGTAGGCAGAATAGGCAGCGGCGTAGGGCCTCACTCTCCCTGGGGGCACCACGCTGCAGGCAGCCCAGACAGTGTAGAAGCAGGGCTGCTGGGTCCTAGAGAGAGCCCAATGCAGCACAGTCTGAGGAATGGGATTGGCTGCTGGGGTCTCTGGGAAGGGGAGGGGGTAGGGGTTGGGGAAGGAGCTCACCTGTGAGTGTGACTCTTTCCCCCCGGCTGAGGTGAGGTGAGGTGAGGCAGGCTCTGTGGCTCTGGAACCAGTATCCTTTGTTGTCCCCCATAACATCCATTCTTCTCCCCCCCGCCCCACGGAGCACCTCCTCCTTTCTCCTTCCTCCCCAGGAGCACCCCTCTCTCTCTCCTCCCTCCCCTCCATCAGGGCTGGGTTGGGTGAGGTGCTGGGGGATAGGTGAGGGGAGGGCTGGCTGGCTGCCTGCTGAGGAATGAAAGTGAAAGTAACTCACTTCCTCGGCAGGCAGCCAGGATTGGAATGTCACACAGGGCTTGGCTGGGGTTAGCCAGATGTGTGAAAAATCAGGATAGAGGATTGGGGTACAGTGATCAGATATCCCTATTTTATAGGGACAGTCCCAATTTTGGGGTCTTTTTCTTATATAGGCTCCTTTTACCCCACCCCCCATCCCTGTCCTGATTTTTCACACTTTCTGTCTGGTCACTCTAGGTGGGGGTAATTGATGCCTATATAAGACAAAGCCCCAAATATCGGGACTGGCCCTATAAAATCAGGACATCTGGATCTGGCCACCCTAGCTGGGGAGCGCCTCTCCCATGGGCTGGCAGCTGCCAGTGATCCATCTCATCCGGGGGGAGCTGCACAGGGCAGAATGAGCTACTGTGGCTCCATGGGTGCCCCGTCCCTGAGATCAGATGCAGTGCTAACTTCACCATGGTCCATTGGGCTGGTGGTGGTGCCCATTGGCGTGTGATTGGACCTGAGGGTTTGCTGCTGCTGTTGCCACTCTGCACCCCAAGAGGTGGATTTTGGGGTCCTGCAGTTTTCCACCTATCTCCTCCTCTACTGCAGTTGTTGAACCAGCAGGCTGGGGGATGAGCCAAGCATGAAAGCAGTACTGTGTTGCCATTTAGATTGTCATTTAACAACTTTGTTTGCCAAAAATTCTTGCTAACAATCCTGAATCCAATTTCAATATTTTTTTTTTAAAAGTCAATATCTTATCCAAAAACAGAAAATTAAGTTGTTGACAATTATTAGTGACAGGTTTGGTTTGAGGCAGGGAGTGGGCCAGTTTTCATCAGAGAAACAAAAAATGTTGATTGACTTTCCTATAGCCTGTTACTCCTGATATGAGCCCTCCAACAAGTGTAATATGCTCATCTCCTTACTAGTGTATAAAGCAGGGGTCAGCAACCTACGGCACATGCGTCAAAAGTGGCAGGTGAACTGATTTTTGATGGTATGCAGCAGCAGGCTGAGCGGCTCAGCCCATCACTGCTCTGGGGTTCCGGCTGCTGCCCTATTGCCAGCTGGGATACCAGCCATCGGCCTCACTCAGCACCTGCTGCTGGCCTGGGGACCCCCAAGGAATCCCAGGCTGGCAGTGGGCTGAGCAGGCCAGCTGAACCACTCAACCTGCTGTCAGCCTGGGGTTCCATTCACTCAGCCGGCAGCGGGCTGAGTGGGCTGGTGGCGGGCTGAGTGGGCTGGTGGCGGGCTGAACAGGGCCGGTAGAGGGTTGAGTGGCTCAGTCTGCTGCCAGACTGGGGTGCCAGCAGCACTCAGCCTACTGCTACTCCAGGGTTCCGGCTGCCGGCCCCTTGCCTGTCAGGAGCTCAGCCGCCAGCCCCACTTTGCCTCCTGCCAGCCTGGGTGAGCAGAATCCCAGGCTGGTAGCAGGCTGAGGGGGGGTTGGCGGCCGGGATCCTGGCTGGCAGGAGTTGGTGGTCAGAACCCCAGACCAGCAGCAGGCTGAGCAGGGCCTGGGATCCTTGTCTAGGGTTCCAGCCACCAGCCTGCTGCCGGTTTGGAGTTTCATTTACTCAGCTGGCAGTGGCCTAAGCAGGACCGGTGGCCAAGACCTCAAATAATAACAATAGTTTATTTATATAATATAGACATAGAGAGAAACCTTCTACAAACATTAAAATGTATTACTGGCACGAGAAACCTTAAATTACAGTGAACTTGGCACACCATTCTGAAAGGTTGCCGACCCCTGGTATAGAGTGACCATATGTTGTACTAAGATTCTCCTGCTTTTTTTTCCCCCCTGTGAGTCAGTATAACTTTTGCCAGCCCAGAAGTTGGGCAGCCAATGTTTTACATTTTCACAATGTTTTCTCCAACTTTCATAAAGTAAATACATAGTTAATATGAGTTAAAAAGGCCAGGGACACTTCTTTGTGAAGAATCTGTACAGCAGATCATGCCCATAGACGATCCAGAAAAGAAATTTGAGGTTGAATTTTTTAATGTTGTGATGGATAAAGCAGTATCTGCTGTTGATGAAAGGTTTAATACCTTGCAAGTACACCATGAACAGTTTGGATTTTTGTATGACATAACTAAATTCAACGAAATAGGAAAACAAGAGCAACTAATGACAAAGTGCAAGAACCTAGAGAGCCTCCTGAAGCACGGTGATAGTTTTGATTTAAATGGACTTGAACTGTACGAAGAATTGAGTACACTGTCATCAATGTTGCCACATGCAAAATCGGTGATGGACATTGTACAGTTTATTCTTCCCCGCAAACTTGTTGACATATATCCTAATGTGTACATTGCCACTCGTATTCTACTGACAATTCCTGTAACAGTAGCATCAGGAGAACGGAGTTTCTCAAAACTAAAGCTCTCTAAAAACTATCTCCGCTCTACAATGAGTCAGGAACGCTTAACTGGTCTTGCTATTCTTGCAATTGAACAAGACACGACTTTGTCTTTGTCATACGATGACATTATTACTGATTTTGCAACCAAAAAAGCCAGAAAGATTGCTTTTAATTAAAAACAAATCTTTGTTTCAATACCTCTTCATATACATTTCCAATAAAATTTTGATAAATTAAAAAATATATATTATTTGCATCATTCTGTCATATCAGAATTTTTTCTATAGTGCTGCTTCTTTAGTGCTAGTCCATCAGCATTACAGTGTGCTTAATTAAGTTAAACTGGTTTTAATAACGTGAATGTGGCAAGTTTTCCAATACTGTAAGCTTATGTTTGTGTTGCTAAGAGCAGATCAGGCACAGAGGCACCAGTTTAATAATCTCGCCTAGGGCACCATAAATCCTAAGGCCGGCCCTGGGCAGAGGTCTAACTGTGGGTGGTTTTGAAAGGCCTTCCTTGAGAGGAGAGGGAAGTGTGGATGGCAGTGCCCCTGCAAGCCCAGTCATTTATCCCACCCTCCCCATGAGAGGGGAAGGTCCGCTCACATTAAAGCAGCTTCTCCTTTGATGAGCTGCATGCAGGCAAGGAGCAAGCTCGGGAAATCACATGAAAAGTGACAGGGGAGGACAGAGAAAGAGATGCCCTTTCAAAACACTTGCAGCTATTTTTAACCAAAGAAGGATACAAAATGAATTAGTGAGGAGATCTCCTGAGGAAAATTTGCACCAAAAAATTAAATAAAAAGGAAGAAGTGACTGAGTGCTTGATTCTAACCACAGCTACACTGGGGTAAATCCAGAGCAACTCCACTGGCCCTGAGCCACTGAGCTTAGATCCTGGCCTGGGGTTCTACATAGGTGCAAAATGTTAGCACGGTGGGGGTTGGGTGAAATCTCATTGTTGCTGGTGGGTATAAGAGCTGCTCTTCATTCGGGATAAATGTAAGAAGCAATTAAGCTGCTTTTGGAGTAAGATAGCTGTACCATGAAGACACACTGCCCAGAACGCCAGCCCCATGCAAGGCAGGTCAGGAGCTGAGCTACTCAAACGGAGGAGTTTCACTGGGGGCTAGTAGCAAATGCAGAAGGTTGGGTTGGGTACTGTTTTGGTGGAGCTGTGTGTGTTCATTTGTGTGTGTAGCATGCTGTAAGGAGGCGCCCTGGCTCCCCGCCGTGCCTGAGAGGGACGAGCCAGAGCAGGTGCCTCAGTGGGCGGAGCCAGCACTGCCTGTCCCCGCCCCCCGGAAGTCAAGGGGCGGGACAGGAAGTATAAAAGCCCGGCCCCAGCGCTCAGTTGGGCTTAGGCTGCCGGAGAGGACAGACGCTGGTGCCCGGGCTCCCGCCGGGCCTGACCTGGCCCGCGCCCACTACCCAGAGGAGCGCTGGCCTGACCTGCCCCACGCCCACTACCCAGAGGAGCGCTGGCCGGACCTGCCCCGCGCCCACTACCCGGAGGAGAGCTGGCCTGCCTGCCCCGCGCCCACTACCCAGAGGAGCGCTGGCCTGCCTGCCCCGCGCCCACTACCCAGAGGAGCGCTGGCCGGACCTGCCCCGCGCCCACTACCCGGAGGAGCGCTGGCCGGACCTGCCCCGCGCCCACTACCCGGAGGAGCGCTGGCCTGACCTGCCCCGCACCCACTACCCAGAGGAGCGCTGGCCTGACCTGCCCCGCACCCACTACCCAGAGGAGCGCTGGCCGGACCTGCCCCGCGCCCACTACCCAGAGGAGCACTGGCCGGACCTGGCCCGCTCCCACTACCCGGAGGAGCGCTGGCTGGACTTCCCTCAGGTCCGGTACCCAGAGGAACGTCGGCCTGACCTGCCGTGTGCCCAATACCCTGAGGAGTGGCCTGAGCTTCCCCACGACCGGTACCCGGAGGAGCCCATGGTCTGGGACCCCCCAGACAACGCTGGCAAGGACCAGGTACCCAGAGAGGGGGAGGTTGGAAGTGGCCCGGGGGTAGCCCACCCTGGTTTGGCTCCTGAAGAGCCCGAACCCATGTCAGTGTGTTGCGGCCAGGATCCCCACTGACCGCAGCGGGTCTTGACCACTGCTAGGGCCTCGGGCTGGAATGCAGTGGAGTGGGAGGGCCTGCATTCCCCCTGCCACCCGTAAGCAGGTGGCAGACTCCCCCTCTTCCCGCCTATTGCCACTGCTCTGCCCTGATCCAGAGGGCCAGAGCCAACTAGACTTGTGGTTGATGCCCCCCCGAACCAAGAGCTGGGCCCCCTTTGACTTTGCCACTGCTCTGTCCTGATCCAGAGGGCCAGAGCTAACTAGACTTGTGTTTGGTGCCTTGCCCGAGCCAAGGGCCCGGGCTGATACTGTGTTTGCTCAGCCCCTGCTAGAGGCCTGAGCCTGGACTATTACTGCCCGCCCTGCCAAGGGCCTGGGCTGATACTGTGTTTGCTCAGCCCCTGCTAGAGGCCTGAGCCTGAACTGTTACTGCCCGCCCTGTCCAAGGGCTGGGGCTTATTTACTTTGAGAGCCCCGACCCCGGCTAGAGGGCCGGGGCTCTACCTTGTTTGCAGAGCCTGTACCCTCTCAACACCTGCGGAGGGGCTAAGCCTACCCGGACTGCAGCGTGCTAGGAGGCGCCCTGGCTCCCTGCCGCGCCTGAGAGGGACGAGCCCCGACACGACCGGCTTACACATGCACACAACAGGCTGTAGATGCAGCCAGAAACACCACAGAAGCAGGCAGAGAAGACAGCAGAAAGCCAAGGACAGGCAGAGAAGCACTTGTAGCAGGACCCTGAGAGAAAACTCAAACAGCTTTTTGGCTGGAAAAAGACTTGAAATGAATAAGCAAGGAAACTCTTCTGTTTGATTCTTGCTGTGTTCAGGGAAACAAGACTTTGCGTGCATTCTTTTTAAATAAATAAGATCACATCAAAGACATATATGACTCCATCGTTGATTTCTCCTTAATGGGAACAACCTGCAAGACCCTGAAGATTGGCTAAGCCCTGAATCAGCTGACTTGGACCAGCTGTGGCCATGCCATGGAACTTTTACCCCTGTATAGACAAACCCTGGAAGACTTCACCAGCAGAGACAGTTTCTAGGAATCTAGGGCTTTCTCCAATTCCTTGAGGGGGCAAGTGCTCCAAAACAAAAGCAAAAACTGGAGAAAGGGACTAAGTGACTGGGAAGCTGGAATCCTTCCCCTGTGCCTTAGGTCACCAGTTCCGACCCCTAGGCTGGTAGTGGCTGGAAGTTTTGAATGCTGTTCAGCGACCGGTGAGACAGCAGCTGGGGGGTCTCTCAAGCCAGTTCCCAGCGGGACAGGTGCCCATGTCACAAAAAACATTACTGGAATTGGCACTGATTGATTCCTGTGGCAGTCTGAGCAGACAGACCAAGATCCAGTGGGCCACAGAAACTGACCTTCTGTCTTGCCCAGACAGGCAGCATCTGGGAAGCTCTTATACCCGCTGCCCACACTTTGCCCATTTGTGAATAATAGAGGAGTTCAGTCTCCAAGGGCAGCTGTCAATCTCGATACTAGATTGACTTAGAAAGTAAAGTAGCTGGATGTGCACTACACATTTCAGTCCTAGGGGTGGAGACTCGCAGTGTACCTTAGTAGGTGGAAGGGAGAGAAAGCAGCACGAGGGAGTCATGACCAGCAGTCAGCAAACCCATCCCTCCCCCAGTGCATGTGCGTGTGCACACACACACTTATCTTTAGCTCCGTCCTCTGGTAACAGTCTTAATGCCATAGCAACCATAACTTTCAATTATGCATCTAAAAAAAATAAATAAGAAAGATATATACCATCACTGAATATCACCTCAGTGGCAGAATGTAATGTTCATTGCAGACATAATGGAGGTTTTGCATAATCAGACATACATTAATACTCAACATGCCAATGTTTGGTTAAAATTCATGAATTCAGATCTAAATAAAAATTGCTACTGACTCAGGGTTTATTTCCTTTTTTAAAAAAAAAAATATGTTAAGGCTCAAAGTCACATTGGTGCAGCTTTCTTTTAATCCTGTAAGTAATGTGGAGACGAGGATGCAAAGATTAAGTTAGGTCTCAAATAAAAGCACCTCATGAAAGGGCTGATGAAGGCCAGCTTTGTTACAGTGAAGAGTGGGTAGAGTAAAGCAGCAACAGCAAAAAGTTGGCTAGAGGACATGAGTTTCTGCTGTATCTCCTAAAGCTGACGTGTACTTGGGTGTCACCCACTTCCCCCCTCCCCTAACACCTTCCAAACCTAAAAACCATAACTGAGGGGGTCAGAGCTAAACTTTGGAGCCACTGTTACTATCTCCATTGGATGTATCTGGAAACAAGCCCCAGGAAACATTGTGCAGCCTCTGAGTTTGTACTGAAGCTATCTCCCAGCATGCTGGCAGGAGGTATCATACTTCTAGAAGTGGTTGACCACAAGGACAGGTGCCCTGGCTTAGTTGGTAGAAATTGTTCACAGCAGAGCTTGAGGTTTTTAGATGGGGCACATCTTATCTCTGAGCTGCTCTCAGAGTAACGCTGTTCAGGCAACAGCCCTGCTCCAAGAACTATATTAGCCTACAAAAGAGCAGCAGCAACAACAGACAAGCTTTACCTGGCCAGCCACTCTCCTCTGATACACCCTTTCCCTGCTCCTCAACTCTCTAGCCTTTTCCACCATAAAACTCCTTCTTCTGTCCAACCAGCAGGGGCTACTCATTGCCTCTGCACCTGGCCTCTGATACCTCTCTTCCTTTCTAAGAATTTTCAGCTGGGTCTCATCTGGGTGGCTGCAAAACCTCTGTGTTGGCCAGATCTCCAGCTACCCTCCCTAGGCTTTCACCCTGAGCCCCTCCTGCCTCAGTTAATGAGGAGATCTGCAAATAGAAGCTCTGAGACGCACTAGCAGTTTGAGTTCTATGAGTGTTTATACAGCTCGGAACCAACTCACAAATCCTGGCCTGGCTGGCACCAGGATTGGGGTAAAACTGGCAATGGGTCCTTCTGTAAAGGGATCAGTTGGTGCAACAAAACTACATCTACTCAGAGGGCTGCAGGCTGGGCCCCTGCTGTTTTATTTAACTGAATCACAACTGAATAGGTCAATGAAGCGGGAAATGCCCCCAACCCCCATGAAAAGTTTTCTAAAACAGAAAGTAAGGGAGGGGGTGGAACATCCTGCCATCCCATAATACTCTGGTTAAAGCTATCATGACTCCTTAACGATAGGTTCTTCGGGGACCTGTGATTGTTCCAAAGCCCTGGTCAGGGTGTATAAACAAAGGCTCCTTAGGAAGATTTCTTGCTTCTACCAGCAGAAGAGACAAGGAGAGGGAGCAGTGACAGGACTCCAGGGAAGAGAGGCTTTGCCAGGCTTGTCCGGTTGTGCCTGAGGGTACAGTCTGGCCCAGTGGGAGAAGAGAAGAAAGAGAGACAGAGGCAGTGAGGAGAAAGAGAGATTTCTGTTGTAAACCAGAATTGTTGTCCCCAGTGGTTTTCCTGCTCCTCACATCTTCATTGACCTCTGAGCAGTCAGGTTGCAAAAGGAGAAGGACAGCTATAGCATCAGCTGAGCTCTAAGCCACAGAGGGAAAGGTGATTAAAGTGCAGCTTTCCCTTCTATCTAATTCTTGATCTAATTCTTGAATGAGTGCAGGGATTTCCTCACACTTCCCTGAATTTTCCCAACACCCCCCTCCACCCACACACACACAGTTTTGTGAACTAGTTATATGCAGTGTTGCCAGTTTAGTGATTGTTTGGAAATTTGAATTGAAATTGAAACATTAATACACACTTTAAAAGCATATACAGTGTATGATAAAATACATGTATCTGAAAAAGTATAAAGTATGAACACAGACCAGCTTCCTTATACAGTTGTTGGTTTTCATGACAATGTCAGTGCATTCATTGCGGTGATGTTGGCCAACCTAATAATTTCAAATTATGATTTGTAAGCGAAGTCTAAATGAGCTCTCCCTGACAGCTAGTGATGAGCTGGGGGGAAAGACTTCAGGACCAGAGTGTATTTACATTCACACCTAATCTACCTAGGTATCCAGCAAACAGGGCTGTGTTGCCCAAGTGGTAGATTTTGGCTGGGGTTGGATTACAAGTCAGTTGAATACATGTGTGCGCATGAGCACCAGGGTAGGGGGGAATGAAATGTTGTTGTTATTGTATGAGTAAAGGGCAGTAGAACTGTACTTAGCTTGTGCGGATTGAGGGCATCAAGAGAGAGAGAGAGAGAGAGAGAGAGAGAGGGTGGGGACAGGTGTTTTGCTTGATGGTCTGCCTGAGTCGCAAGTACTATTTGACCTGTCCCTCTCCACTGTTTAAAGACAGAGCTGATTAGGCTCCATAGATAGTCTTTTGTCTTGTTAAGTGACCACTACAGCTGAAATCAGGTCTAAGTGCTTAGACCTGTTGTGGGACAGTGTTTCTGTGGAAGAGAGGGCCCAGTCTGCACTAGCAGGGAGGTTCCCCCACTGAGAGCTCAGCTGAAATCACTGAGAGCTGAGGAAGAGATCAACTAGCAGAGGTCACACTGGCAACAGAGCAGTGGAGTGAACAGTGGCAGAATGAACAACAGCAGCCAGAGTGAACAGTGAGCAGCTGGAGGAATGAGCAAGATATTTTCTTGCCCCCAACCTGGGAGGTGAACTCATGTGAAAGCACCTCTGAACTCTGAGTCTCCACTGACCAAGGACAACACCGGTGAGTGTTAATGAGGCTGTTAAGAATGCTAAAGACACAACACAGGTCATGCGAACAAACATGGCTGTGGCATCTTACTTTCTATTTAAGAAAGTGATACCACACACTACAAGCTGGGGGCCAATGTTAAGTGCATTGTCATCCTTGTTTATGCTGAAGTTGAACACTGGTTCTTAACAAGACCAGCGAATGCTCACTGTCTTTCTGCAAGAAACTCAGCTGACTGGCTAGAAGCATGTGATGCAACAGTGAAAGACTCAACAGTTGAAAAAATGAAGAATTCCCTCACCACAAAAAAATTTTGCATACATGGCTGATGAATGCACTGATGCAAATGGGCATCAAGTATTAAGTCATTGTGTATGTTATCGTGATGTCCGTGATAGGCTAGTAGATGCATTTCTAGATGTTCAAGTTATAGAAAACACATCGGCTGCATCTGTGACAACCCACAGCTTAGAAGAGTTAAATGCTTGTCAATTGGACCCCAAACAGATGGCTACTTGTGTATTTGATGGAGCTGCAAACTTCTCTAAAAGACATGGTGGAGTACAAGCTTTGCTCAGAGAAAAGTGTAATCTTAATCTCTCCTATACACACTGCAGAGGCCATCTACTCCAACTAGTGCTAGTACGGGCTGCAGACTCTTCAAAAGACATAAAAAAAAGCTATAAATTTAATGTCTTCATTATAGTCTTTTTTTCAGCAAGAGTCCAAAAAGACTGAATATTTGGAAAATATAGAAGATACTCTAGGACTGAAGTTCAAATTAGTCCAGCCTGGGAAAACCCTCTGGCTTTCTTATGAGCGATCCTTGGCTGTTGCCATTATTACTGTCTTTGGAATGTATTTACCAAGATGGGATGGATCTAAGTAGTGAGGCTGGGGGATTACTTTTGCTACTATGTTCAGAGATGATTATTGCCATTCTTTCCCTTGTAAGTCAACTGTTGAAACCACTTGGGTCATTAAACAATGCCATCCAGGCATCTGCTACAACAGTAGCAGATCTTTGTCCAGCAATAGAAGCTACATTTGGATCAATCAGAGAGCTATCCATTGAAAAAGTACTGGAAGAAGCAAAGACTTCAGTCCAGAAGTTGACTAATGAAGTCATTTATATTGAATCCTTAAGTGAAGAGGACAAGAAGTGTTTGTTAAGACAACTGAAAAAGTACACACACTTGATTCTTAAAAATCTACAACAGCGACTTCTAGATTCTACTCAACCTCTGCATAGCTTTTACAGATCGCTGTCCCATAAAACACTGACAGCTGAGTGGAGTGAGACAACAGGGCTGCCATGTGCTCAGGACAGAATAGAGAATTTGAACACAGAGTGGAATATCACACAATGAATGAATGAATGAAGATTTAACTTCAACTTCTTTTTTATTATCACTAGTGGTTCAACCCAATCTCTGTGCTATGTTTCCTGGGATGAAAGAAGTAGGAATTCATCTCCTGCTACTCCCAGTCACAACAGCTACAGTTGAGCATTCTTTTTCATCATGGAACAGAATTTTGTGTTCTGAAAGAAGCTGCCTTCAGCCTGATCATGTGAATGATCTGACGAGCATATCAATTGAAGGAATGGAAGTACCAGACACACGAGAAGCCACCAAAGATGAATGCACTGCATTCAAGAAGTTCATTAACAGAGTTGTGCAAAATTATAACATGAAACCAAGAAGGATGTAGATGTCGTGCTTCACAGAAGGATTGAGTAGCCAACTTTAATTTGTGTGATGATTTTAAAACATGAGTTAAATCTAATAAAATAGTCACGAAACATTTTTCAGTCTTTGCTATGGTGCCATAGAGCCCACCTTCACCCTCACAGTCTCATCCCTCACTGGTCCTGCCTCCCCGCCAAGTACATTTGACACCTCCCCCTCAATTTCAATTCCTGGGGAAAACACTGAATGAGCGGGAGCAGTTCTCTGGGGCAGGGGGTGAGAGGTGAGGTGATCCCATCTGTGCTCAAGCCTATTTACATTCTAGCCAGAAGACTGAATTCCCCATTCCCTGCAAATGCTCCCCCTGCCTCCCAGCCTAGACTCGTTGAAAGCGGTCACACACAACAGGTTCATCTAGACCTGCTCGTTTCAAAGTGGGGGAGGGGGTGAAGGTCTGGAAGGAGAGCAATGTGGAGATCAGTGAGATACTGTATTCAGAAGCATTAAGTGGGTCAGCTTGGCCAAGTGACATTTGAGTTTGAGTGTTGAGCTTCATCGATTCCAAGGCCAAAAGGGACCACTGTGATCATCTAGTCTGACCTCCTGTCTCGCACAGGCCAGAGAACTTGCCCAGACAATTCCTAGTGCAGATCTTTCAGAAATATGTCGAGTCTTGATTTAAAATTGCTAGTGATGGAGAATCCACCACAACCCTTGGTAAATTGTACTGTCACCCTTAAAAAGTTACTCCTCACTTCTAGTCAGAATTTGTCTAGCTTCAATATCCAGGCACTGGATCGTGTTCTGCTTTTTTCTTCTAGATTGAACAGTCTGTTATTAAATATCTGTTCTCCATGTAGGTACTTATAGGCTGTAATCAAGTCACCCCCTAACCTTCTCTTTGTTAAACTAAAGAAATGGAGCTCCCTGAATCTACTAGTATATAAGGCAGGTTTTTCTAATCCGTTAATCTTTCTCATGGCTCTTCTCTGAACCCTCTCCCCATCTAGCAACATCCTTCTTGAACTGTAGACAACAGAACTGAACACAGTATTCCAGCAGCAGTCAAATACATGACAAATACAGAGACAGGGTAAAATAACTTCTCAACTGCTTCATGAGATTCTGCAGATTATGCATCCAAGGATTGCATTAACCCATTCGGCCATGGTGCCAGGGGCTGTCCATAAATGATAGAACTCATTTTTTGATGATTTTTCAAGACCCACCCACCTCTTGTAACACTGAAACAAACAAGCAAAATTAAGGACCCCCAGCATGAGGTAATTTATGGACAGCACCTCTCACTGGGAGCTCATGTATCCACCATCACCCCAAAATCTTTTCCAGGGTCACTGTTCTTCCCATTATAGAGTCCCTCCCCAAAGTCTAAGTATGGCCTACATTCTTTGGTCCTAGATGTACACATTTACATTTAGCCATACTAAAATGCGTATTGTTTGCATGTGCCCAGCTTACCAAGCAATCCAGATCACTTCAGATAGGTGACCTGTCCTCTCCATTATTTGCCACTGCCCCAGTTTTTGTTGTCAGCTGAAAACTTTGCCAGTGATGAGTTTGGGTTTTCTTCTAGGTGATTGATTAAAAATGTTAAATAGCATAGAGCCAAGAACTGATGCCTGCAGGAACCCCTAGCAATACACCCATCTGATGATGATTCTCTGTTTATAGTTACATTTTGAGACCTACCAGTTAGCCAGCTTTTAACAGGTTCTAGCTGTTTAATCAAAATGCGGTATGGTACAAAGTCAAAGTCTAAGTATATTACATCAACACTGTTACCTGTATCAACCAAACTTGTAATCTCATCCAAAAAGCAGACATCATTAGTTTTACAGGATTTATTTTTCATAAAGCCATGTTGATTGGCATTCATTAAATTGGCTTCCTTTAATTCTTTACTAATTGCTTCTAGAAGGATCTTATGCCTTGGTGATACTCTTAGTATGTACGGTTCTTGTTAGCCCCCATTGGGCCTCTGTCACTGGTAACTGTCCCAAAGGGAAGAGCTCAAGCCTTGGATAATACTGTGGTATTTTTTGACTCCATCTGGGATACTGGCCCAGATTCTGAGTGGAACCCTGTGAGCTTTGCAGCGTGGGAGGTGCAGCCCAGGGAAGGGGGAGAGGGCCATATATGGCTGTGCACCCCTTTGTGCCTCCTGAATTCTGGGCTGCTTTGGGGACCCCAGGAGCTGCTCTAACTTACAGCTGCTGCCTGTGGCTTCCCATAGAGCTGTGCCAATGCTTTGGCCACACCCCCTCTGGCCTCAGGGCACACTCCTATGCCAGGGCTGCCAGGGGAAGGAAAGTATATTCACAGTGAGGGGGTGGTGCCTAGGGGCTCTGAAGCAGCATAAAAGGATTGGGCCCTGACCCTGAATCAAGGCCTCTGTGGAGTGTGCGCTGGCCCCATCCCTACCCTGGAGAGGGCATAGCAGAGGGTAGCAAAGATTCGAGCAGGTGGGAAGGCTCTGAGGCATGGGAAAAGGGGAAGGGAACTGGGCTTGTTCTCATTGGATAAAAGGCCAGTGCCCCAGCCCAGGCATTCAGAGTCAGGGAAGGCCCTGCATTGGCTCAGAGGGATTTTTCACACCGGTGAGCGGTTCATAAACACGATGGGGCCAGTCTCCAAATGAAGAAATCCGGGGCAAACTCAGACCTTCAGCAGCTCTCATCTCATTAAAAAGGGACCAGCAATGGAACTAAAGCCGGAGTGAAGATCAACAAACTGAGGCAAACTAGAGGAGTTCAAGAGAATGGCTGGTTTCTGGGACAGGGGAGGAGGGGCCAGAGGGGCCTGCCAGAAAGAGCAGGAAGGAAAATTCAGATAGATCCAGGAAGGTGCTAAAGTGATGGGCTGGGCAGCCTTTCCCTGCCCCCAAAACACCTTATGTTCTTTTGCTGCTCCTGAAGGTTTGCTGGTAAAACTGCTGACACAGAGCATATGTGCTCATTGCCTCTGGCATCCCCCACATGCACACACCGGAGTGGAGAGAGGAGTTGTTCCTTATTCCTTTAAACTCTCATTTCCCTCCCCTCTGCCCTTGGTTTTCCATGTAGTTTTAATTGTGTTAGCGGCTGTCACTCCAGTGTAGCTTCATTACCAGTCTGCTGTCCCTGAAGGAGCTGAGTGACAAGCAGAGGGAGTTATAGCAGCACTGGGGAGGAGAGGCGGAATGGTTCCTTCCATGCAAATAGGGACATTAAATCACACTGAGATAGATCAAAGTGGTGAGGATTGGAGAGACTGGTCTCTTGTTCCCATTAGGAGGGATGTGTAAGCCTGCTGGAGACTCAGAGGGGATCTGGGCTCACATCCTGCAGCACAAGCTTTATGAGCGAGGGCCTTAGGCAAACAGTGTCACTGACTCACTGCACTGCCATTCACACATGTACATGTTTTCAAGCACATTCACGCATCGCCTCACCCTCTCACACGAATGGATCAGCACGCGTGCTCTCATGCATGCAGTCATAGCATACATATGCACATGCTCAGACACTTGCATAGCAGACTCTGACAAACATCGGGCAGCATTTCAAAAGAACTCAGCAGCCCCAGGGCACCAGGCTGCTGAAAATCTGGCCACTCAGTTTAGGGTGAATTTTTCAAAATCCTAAGTGATTTAGGTGCCCAAATCCCAGAGACTTTCAGGGAGACTTGTGCTCCTGACTCACTTCAGTGCTTTTGAAAATCCCACTCATGGGAGCTGAGCTCTTCTGAAAACGTGGCCCATACTGACTGGCAGATACACACATCCATGCAGATACACAATCACATATGCATTTACACATACACAAGATGGCACTAGTTAGCACACAGAGAGAGCTGTAGCTCTTAAAGCACTTTACACAGAAAGGTAAGTATTTTACACTACACAGACTGAAAATCAGGCCCAGGGAGGTTAATTTAAATGACTTGCACAAGATTATGTGGCAGGTCAGTGTTAGGGCTGAGAGTAGAAGCCCAAGGTGAAAGCTGGTCCAGTTCCCTATCACAGCCAATGCTGCTCTTGCAGTCAAGTACAGTCTCTTATACTCCACTCATTTACATAGATTTATTCTCATACTAGCACAGGCTCTTACAGAGCCTGATGGACAAACGTTAATTTGCTCTCTCTTGCACACACCGCTTCATTCACACATATGGCAGACACATATAGTTCAGACTCCTTAATATGGGAGACCGGCCCTTTAACTGCTGAGCTGAATGAGATAAATGAAGGCATCTCTGAAGTCAGTAAAGCATAAAATTAGCATTAGTGTGAAAATGACACCATTGCATCATCGTGAATGCAAACCAACCAACAACAAAGCAATGAGTGTGCACCTTTCCTGCCCTACCTCAGTACTTGGAATATTACTACATTAGAACAGCACATGGGCTTCCTCTGTCTCTGGGCCATGTCCCTTAAGGGGAAGAGGGTATTGCCAGCAGTAATCTGGTGTGTGTGTGGGGGGGGCGGGGAGGTGCTGCGAGCCTGCTTCAGTTTTCCATTTCTGGACTTTTACTGGAGCAGATTTATTCAGTCACTTGTGATCAATCCTCTCCCAAGTGCCAGAAGTGCCACATTAGCCGCTGTGCTGATTTCCACAGTAGCTACAGAGCAGCAAAATGCCGCAGCAAGTAGAGCTAGACTGAAGAGAGGAAATCTGCGCCTGGAGGGTGTCATGAAGGGTAGACTACCTGGGTCACACAGGCCAGATTCAGATCCTGGCCTCCTCTGGACCTTTAACTAGCTTCCTCCATAATTAGTACAAATCTCCCACAATCCTCTTCCTCTTTGGTAACTGAACAGTACTTTTGCCTTGTTGTGCACAATTAAACATTAAAACATTGTGTTCATCCAGGCACAAATAATGGTCATTTACCAGGCAGGCCAGGATGCATTGAACTAGGCTGCCACTGGGTAGCCTTATGCAGAACCAGAGTCTGGGCTAGCTGAGATGCTTGTGCCAGCTGTTTCAAGCATTATGCTGACTAGGCCTGGGTAAAAGGTTTGGTCTGTAGCTGCATCTGAATGCTCCAGATCTAGCTGGTTTGGCCACAGAGATTGGAAAGGTCATGAGAACATTCATTTGGCTGTGAGATTTCACAGACTTCCTGGTTTCAGCCATGCTAGAAATAAGTTAATTTTCTGCAGCGGTTCCTTGTCTCAGAAGGAAATGTTCATGAGCTTAGCCTTAAAAACAAAACCCTAACATGTTAACTGGGTCTCAGAACAGCTTTTGGAGATTCAGAGTTGGGGTTTTCTTATTTCCTTCCTGCTGTTGTGACTAGCTCTCGTTCACACCCAGAGCGCTGTGGTACCAATGCTCAGAAACATGATAAACTTCAGTCCAGATTTGCTCGCAGCTGCAGTGGGGTCAGGGTCAATTACATTTCCCTGCATCAGCTAGCCCTCACTGCCCTAAGGAATTCAACCCAGCAGTAGGTAGCTGCTACTACTGCTGCTACTCTCCCTTAGGCTGTCTGCTGGAGAGTGGAAAGCAACTCAGGGTATGTCTACACTACGGGATTATTCCAATTTTACATAAACCGGTTTTGTAAAACAGATTGTATAAAGTCAAGTGATGCGGCCACACAAAGCACAATAATCCAGCAGTGTGTGTCCATGTACCGAGGTTAGCGTCGACTTCTGGAGCGTTGCACTGTGGGTAGCTTTCCTGTAGCTATCCCATAGTTCCCGCAGTCTCCCCCGCCCATTGGAATTCTGGGTTGAGAGCCCAATGCATGATGGTGCAAAAACAGTGTCATGGCTTATTCTGGGTAAAATGTTGTCACTCATTCCTTCCTCCGTGAAAGCAATGGCAGACAATCAATTCACGCCCTTTTTCCCCAGCTTGCCCTGGCAGATGCCATAGCATGGCAAGCATGGAGCTCGTTTTGGCTTTTGTCACTGTCACCGTATGTGTACTGGATGCTGCTGACAGAGGCGGTACTGCAGTGCTACACAGCAGCATTCATTTGCCTTTGCAATGTAGCAGAGACGCTTACCATTCCTATTGTACTGTCTGCCATGCCATGCCACTGTAAATTGGCGATGAGATGATGGTTATCAGTTGTTCTGTACCATCTGCTGCTGTCATGGATGTTCCTGGTTGGCCTTCGCTGAGGTCAACAGGGGACGCAAAGACAAAAATGAGAATGACTCCCTGAGTCATTTCCTCCTTTATGTTTTATCTAAAAATAGAGTCAGTCCTGCCTAGAATATGGGGCAAGTGTACTAGAGAACCTGTGTACCAGACAGCACAGCCGCCCCATGTCAGATCCCGCAGAAATGATGAGCTGCATACCATTCTAGGGGATACCCCTGCAACAACCCCACCCATTGCTTCCCTCCTCCCCCAACCCTCCTGGGCTACTGTTGCTGTGTCCCCCCCATTTGTGTGATGAAGTAATAAAGAATGCAGGAATAAGAAACACTGACTTGTTAGTGAGATAAAATGAGGGGGAGGCAGCCTCCAGCTGCTATGATAGTCAAGGCAGGACATTAAATGGTGGCGGGGGAGAGGAGCCCAGCCTCCTGCTGCTATGATAGTCCAGGCAGTACAGAATCTTTTCTTTAGACATGAAAGTGGGGGCTGATGGAGCTCAGCCCCCAGTTGCTATGATGAAGATGGTTAACAGCCATTCTGTACCATCTGCTGGGAATGACTGGGAGTCATTCCTATTTTTACCCAGGCGCCCCAGCCAACCTCACTGAGGCCAGCCAGGAGCACTCACAGGCTGATGATGACGATGGATAGCAGTTATATTATACCATCCACCACTGGGAAGGGAAGGGGGGAGGATGCTGCTGTTCAGTGACGCAGCACCGCATCTACCAGCAGCATGCAGTAGACATATGGTGACATTGAAAAAAATCAAGAAACAAATTTTTTCCCTTTTCTTTCACGGGGGGTAGGGGGGTAAATTGACGAGCTATACCCTGAACCACCCCGGACAATGTGTTTGACCCTACAGGCATTGGGAGCTCAGCCAAGAATGCAAATTCTTTTCAGAGACTGTGAGGACTGTGGGATAGCTGGAGTCCTCAGTATCCCCTCCCTCTCTCCATGAGCGTCCATTTGATTCTTTGGCTTTCCATTACGCTTGTCACGCAGCACTGTGCTGTGGCCTCTGTCTATCATAGTCTGGAGATTTTTTTTCCAAATGCTTTGTCATTTTGTCTTCTGTAACGGAGCTCTGATAGAACAGATTTGTCTCCCCATACAGCAATCAGATCCAGTATCTCCCGTAGGGTCCATGCTGGAGCTCTTTTTGGATTTGGGACTGCATCGCCACCCGTGCTGATCAGAGTTCCATGCTGGGCAAACAGGAAATGAAATTCAAAAGTTTTCAGGGCTTTTCCTGTCTACCTGGCTAGTGCATCTGAGTTCAGATTGCTTTCCAGAGCGGTCACAATGATGCACTGTGGGATACCGCCCGGAAGCCAATACCGTCGATTTGCGGCCAAACTAACCCTAATCAGACATGGCAATACCGATTTCAGCGCTATTCCTCTCATTGGGGAGGAGTATAGAAACTGGTTTAAAGATCCCTTTATAGCGATATAAAGAGCCTCGTTGTGTGGACGGGTGCAGGGTTAAATCGGTTTAACGCTGATAAATTCAGTTTAAATGCATAGTGTAGACCAGGCCTCATTTTCACTCACAGTTTCTTAATCCTGCAACACTGATTTAGACTCCTGTTCTGTAGGCTCAGTGAAGGTATGTCCACACAGCCTGCAGGAGTGAGCTAGTGCACTAAAAACAGTGGTGTGGCCAACACTCTGACAGTGCAACTCGGAGTGGCGCTTAGCCTCTGAAGCCTAAATCCTACCCTCTCAAGCGTCAAAGCCCAAGCTGCACAGTATTTTTGGAACACTAGCACAAGCCCTGCTAGCCTGTCTCTTGATCTGGGGTGGGAAGCTCGCTTCCACCAGCTGTGTAGACATGCCCTTAGACGGCTTGGGCTTGATTCTGCTCCTACTTGCACTAGTGTAACTTGATGGACATCCATGGTGGTATTCTGGACACCAGTGTGAGCAGAAATAGGCCTCCTTAGAACTATCACACCCACGCTAGGCATTGCTGAGCAGGGTCTGGGAAAGTTGGTGTCACTTGCACACTAAGGACATGCAGGTGGCATTCAGGAGTAACTGCAAGTGAGGGGAGATCTGGGGCAAGAAGAAAGCATAAAGAGAGGGGTCACTTTAACTTACAGCCACTTACACCTTCATCCAGAGCCTTGGGGTTGAGGTTACACCCCCTGAGATTCCATTAATAAAGAAGGTACCAGGGAGGCTCAGCTGGAAGGTTAAATCCAGCTCAAGCAGACATACCCTCACTAGTTCTGCCCTTGCTAGCGTGCTAAAAATAGTATATCTGCTATGGTGGGAGGGGCTAACTGCCCCACGTGTGTGCCAGGCCAAGATCATAGGTACATGCTCAGGTGGCTCGTCCTGTCCACGGCTCATGCCGTTGTTGCTACGCTTTCCAGGTCTGTCTTCGTGCTCCAGTGTAGACATGTCCTAAGTTAGTATAAGTTATAGTATAAGGGAGGGTTCATTTACAGAATGCTGCTGAATTCGGCTCCTGGTCACTGGAGCATGACCAATCGTCTAGTGACACAAACTCTGTTCTTGGGATTTAAAAGGACACCCAACACTTTATAATAGCCTAGCCGTGCACCCCAGTGGCCTTATGTGGATTCAGCAAGCAAGCAGATGCGGGGGGGGGGGGGCTCTCACATCTGGGCCGACAGGGTTGGTAGCACTGTGAAGATGAAGGGTTTGATCCTTAGCTGGTATAACTCACCGTAGTGCCATCAGAGTTGAGACCTATGCTGATCCAGCTGCATGGTTGGCTTGCTCTAGAGAGCTCTGCCTAGCAGCGTGCTTTGCTCTTGTGTGACCTCTATTGGCCGCTCTGGGAGTAGAGTTGGCAGGTTCTAGCAGGAACTGCATTCTACTGTCTTCAGGCAGGAAGAGTCACCAAACAGCCCTGGCATCCTGCTTTCCCCCCACCCTCCAAGCAAAACCTTGAGATTCCATGACCCCAGTTGGGTGTGGTTCACTGTTGGTACCTATTCCATTAAGAGATTACAGTGAGCAATTTCCTGCATGCACAAGCTGAGCTGCTTGTTGCCTACATACATCTATGAAAAAGGTCCAGTAGAGAGGAATCCATTATAACCTTCCACTCCCCTCCTTGCCCACCATGGCAGACACAAGAGAGGAAGCAATTAATGTCAGCCAGATCCCAATGTATTTCAAAAACAGCCTTTTAAAAAAATTCAATACAATACTGTTGGTATTTGGGTTATTTTCTCCCCCCATCCCGGACTAAATACAACAGTAGCTACTAACCATTGACAGCTAGGCTTAAAATCCTCTTGCATGATCTAAACTGCACATTCGACAGGGAGTTCATCATTAAAAGAGGGAGAGGAGTGTATGGGGTGGGGAAAGAGGACTGGGATTCACCATGGCAGATGGAATCCTCTTCCCATACCTACACACAACTTCTTGTCACCTTCGGCCCACGGTTAGACGCACCTATCATTACACAGAGTGCCTGCAGCATTTCTGTATGTGGCCTAAGATGGAATGCTTGAAACAAAACCCCTTACACAGCTCAGCAAGAGAGGTGGCAGAAAGGGATTTGAGGAGAAGACAAAACAACAGGTTTTGGGAGGAGACACTTGGAGACGAAATGAGGTTGACTGGATTTGTTTAATTATTGGTTTTTTTTGAAACCTAAGAGGTATTTGTAAGGGGGGGAATCAACAGTTCCTAGTCCTAGGTTTATCCTGTATATGTGTGGGGTGGTACAGGTCCCCGGTGCTTATCGCAGAGGCCTGTGGGGCAGTACCGGTCCTTGATGTTTATCCTGGGGTGTGTGACGTGGTCCCTGGTGCCGGTGCTTATCCTGGGCATGTGTGGATTGGTACCTCTCTGAATACACTTTATGATTCAAGAACAAAAGCTTGGATTAAAAGATGCTTCATTGTGTCATCAGTAGAGTCTCTTCCTAGTTCATTTCTGAATGGTTACTAGATTACCCAGAGCACAATGGCTAGTTTAACCTGACTGGGAGCTGAGTACAGGTTTGTACTTCTTACAGATCAAGAGGTGACTGGTACATTTGTTTATACTGGGTCCTAGCTATCCGCCTTCCTGGGGACACTCTTCCAGGCTCTGTAAGGTGCCAGACTTACATCGGGGGGACTCTCAAAGCAGGGAACACTCCAATGTGGCCACTGGAGGTACCGCTGGTGACTCTCAGTGAGATGATTTCAGCCAGAAGAGAATACTCTGCTAGGGTAGAACTGACATAGAGGCCAGTGTGGTTTCACAAAGGAATGCTCACAGATCTGAGGGTAGGAAAGCCTGCACTGGCACAGAAACGGGAGGATGTAACTAAACAAGAATACAGAATCACTTGAGAGTTGGAAGGAAAATACTACGAGCAGCTAAGATAGTGTGAGCCAAAGGTGTTGGAGTGCTCTTGTAGTCACAAAAGTGATCATGTGAAAATGATCCTTTCTTATTCTACAGGTCTGCTCCCTGGCATAGAACTGCTGACTTTAGTGATTAAAAATGAGATGGTACAGATTTGTATTCCTTGTGGCCCAGCAGATCCACTACAGTTGGGAGCTGATGGGATAAGTGAGCTAGAATCTGTTGTGGCTTACTTGGCAACAGCCTAAAAGGCCTTGATCCGCTGAGGTGCTGGGTCCCCTCAGTTCCTACAGAAGTCAATGGGAGCCCAGGGTGATCCACGTCTCAGAGAATATGCAAAGCACCTTGCAGACAATTGCAGGGCCAAACCCTGCCCTTGGTTACATCTGTGCAACCCCACTGAAGGCATAAGCAAGGGCAGAATTCTGCCTGTAGAATCTTCATTGTTGCTACTGCTGGAGAGAGAGGCCAGCTTGGCTTTCTCCAATCTGCACCCAGGTGGAGTCTGTGGTGTTGGCCTTTAGGAAAAAGCATCATTTTAGCTGTAAACTGAGCACTTTGGATCTGGAAGCAATTTGAAAGCAATAAACACTGACCCCTACAATGCCGTATTCTACAATCATTTTTCAAACCATAGCCACAGCTTAGGAGGAATAAAAAAGGCTTTTAGCAATGGGGAAGGAAAAGTGCTAGAAAAGAACCAGTTCATTAATAAATGAGATGAAGGAAATTAATGATCATTCACAAATGGCTGAGATGCCAAGTTCCAGTCTAAAACCTGTCTTTAGCCAGAAACATAAATAATGTTGAACAATTGAGAAGTAAGGCAGATCCTGTAAAACATCTATTAATAAAGACTGAGGAAGGGCATATATGGAATATCTGAACATATGCAAATCACCTGAGCTGGATGGCATGCATCCAAGGGGCCTGCCTTTGCAAAATGCCTGTGCCTTGAACATAAGAGATATCTGGAAAATGGAGGTTTTCCTTCTGTGGAACACTTTGACAAAAAAAGTAAAAAATAATTTGGTTTTCATTGACATTTTTCCTCAGAAAATGTTGCGTTTTTGGTAAAACATCTAAATCTGAAATATTTTGGCAAAAACCTGATATACTTTGATTCTGAAATACTGATGGGGTGACTCATGGGATTTGTAGTTTGGGTGCCTCATGCTCCCATTCACGTCTATAGCCTGGGATCCCTAACTGGAATACATCACCCATGATGCATCATGGCCTCCTCTCTTGATGAGGGGCTGCTATGGCTCATGGAAGATAAAGTTCTGCTGGGGAAGTGATGCACAGAAGCAACTGGGAGCAGGAGGTCCCTGAAACACAATTCCCATGAGACACCACAGTGGCATTTCAGAATAGAAATATATCAGTTTTTGCCAGAAATATTTTGGTTTTGGCCATATCCCAGGAAAGTTCAGTTTCAGGCATTTGGGTTTTTGATGAAAAGCTGAAATTTCTTTTGATCAAAAACCCAATCACCCATTGACTTAAGAGGGCATTTATGGCACTCAGCACCTCAAAGGAGTAGGACCCATAGTATTTAAGTAATTAGCTAATAAACTTAAAATTAGCTAACACTAAGGATGATGAGTAAAAAAAAATTATCGAGAATTGGGCAGAAAAGCTGAGGAAAAACAAGAGCACTATGGTGCAGGTTTTCCACAAAAGGTGATCCTGGTCATTGCTGTCCCATAAGTCTAACTTTCTTCATAGTTCACTCATGAAACTAGTGGTGGTGGGTGCAGGACAGGCAAAGTAGCACTGCCTACCTGTTGTTTTAATTTAGGGGAGAGAGGCATGGGGGGGGGGGGAAATATGGCATGTCCTGGGTCAAGCAGCAGTGCTGAAAGAGGATCCATTCCCTGCATGGAGGAATTATAAGTACTTCTGCCTTTCTCCATTCCCAGGTTGGAGTGGGTGAGGAGACGGTTCCCTGCATAGAGAAGGCCAGCTAGCACTCAGGCTGACAGCCTGGGCTTTGCCCTGCTCCTGGGATAATGCACACAGAACATGGGTAGGGAGGATCAAGTCAGGCTGAGAGGAAAGGATTTATAAAGAAACGCCTCAGAAATGATCAAAGAGCTGAGGAACTGGCTGGCAAGGAAAGATTAAAACAGCCAAATACATCTAGTTTGGCTAAGCAACAGCTTAAGAGGGACATAGTAACAATCTGCAAGTATTTGAACAGTCTAAACATCAAGCAGGAGATGAATTATTTATGGTGGTAGCTAGGGGAGGGGTGACTAATGACAATGGGATGAAATAAAGAAAGGAAAGGTCAAGCTGAATGTTAGGAGGTCCTTCCTGATGGTAGGAGGCTATGGTATAGTTTCCTGTGCGAGGTAGGGAAAGCCTCAGGACTAGGGGATGTTGAAAAACAGACTGGACAAAATCCTAATAATTGTCTCACAGGGAATAATCCTGTGCTGGCTGAGAGATGGAGTGTATGATCAGATAGGCCTTTGGCATCACTAACTACTGTAATCCTAAAACTGTAAAGCTGGAGGGAATATGTGACACCATGTGCATAGTACATGGGTCTGTACAGAGCCCTTATGCTTGTTCCAGATCCAGTTTTGTGTCATAACCTCCCCCACCAACCCCAATCCACCAGTTTTGGCTTTTGGGTCTTTCTGTATGTTAATTCAAATATCCTCTATGGCTTTTTGGCCACCATGCCTCCCCTTTGTTTGGCAACCTTTCAGTAGCACTGGGATAAACAGCGATCACCACAAAGGGTATGTCTACATTTGGGGCTTGGGGGTGGGGGAGAAAGGTGATTCCCAGCTCAAGCAAGCTCATTGAGCTAGTGTGTTAAAAATAGAAAGCAATTGCACCAGCATGAGTGGCAGAATGGGCTATCCGCCCCGAGTACGTACCTAGAATCTCTGACAGACACACACTCAGGGCAGCCAACTTGTACCCCTGCTGCTCACCCTGCCGCAGCTACACTCCAATTTTGGTGTGCTGGCAGGAGTTGAGTGAGTGTCTGTATATGTCTCCGTGAGCTCGGAGTCACACCCATCTCCCTAGTGTAGATACCACCTAAAACATCAGCCCTTAGCAACAGTCACCATACAGTGGTGTCTGAGCTATAGGAGTTAGCTCCTGTTCAAGTATGGAGGAAAACAACAGTCTTCTCTGACACCACATAATGGCAATTGTTGTCAAACGGAGACACTGGAATGGAGACAACCCTCTCTGTATAGTGCTTCTGACTCACGTGATTCCTCCTTCATGTCACTGGGGCACACGCATCACGGGCCTCCTCCCTCCCGCCTCAGCTTCTGAGAGCTCAGAAATTCCACAGGAGCACAGAAGGTGAGGGCTCTGCCATCCCCTGCTCCCATACCCAGAGAGCTTGGGAAAATGGGCTTCCCATAATGCTAAATCAACCAGGCTAAAGGAACCCTCTCAAATACGGAGAACAGCCCCTGATCCAAATGAATGTACACAAATCCCTGGTGGAAAAGACAACAAATTCTGCTGTGTTTTAACAAGTCCCTCTCTCTCGGAAGAATCAATGTTTCTTCTTCTTTTTCTTCAAACCAGTTAGTAAATAATTAAAGAGAGAGACAAAATATTCTCAAAAGATAACCTAGTCCTCTGTTTCCATGGTAACCCACTTTCTAAGCCAGAAGCCTTTTGCATGAGCTGTATAGTGGAGGGTGCAAACCATTTGACGAGGTGGAGGAGACTGAGCATGGCCACGCCAATTCACGCAGTAGGAGAGGTGGGGGAGACCATGTGACTCAGCAGAGAAGAGGAGAATTGTCTGGGAATTTGAGCTTCCAGAAAAATAAGGGAACTTTCCCCTGTGAGTTGCTTCCATGTGGGGACTGGGGAGAAGCAGACAAAGCATCTGTTCTTGGGGGCCACTCTCACTATCTCTTTGAAGACCAAGTGACAGGAAACCCACCATCACAGACATGGCCATGATCTGGAAAATAACAGGAGCTCAAAGATAGATGGGAGCCCAAGGAATGCTATAGAAACAAGAGATATGGGGATTTGGTGACTTGGCTCCTCTAGGGCCATTGGTGAAGGCTGTGCTCATCCCCCCAGAACTGGCCCTTAGCCTTAGGAAGAATTCTGGGAGGGGATGTTTTTCTGGTTCACCGAGTGGTTGTTTTTTCCAACCTCCCAATAGTTCCTAAACAGGCTCATCAGGAGGAATCGAATCCTAACCATGACAGAGCTAGGCAAGTCATGGAATATGCTTATCTCAGCAAGTCAGGGGATACTTATGAGGCAGAGGAATGAATGGTAGGAGATCCCGGGGAACAGCTGTTCTTCTTTCCTTTGTGTGATACAAGCCCAATCTAATCTTATCCACCTGAGTACTTATCCAGGCAATCCCCTCAGAAGTGAGCCAGTAAGGATGCAAGCAGTATCCTTATCTGCCACTTGTCAGGCATGGCTAGACTGTGTGCAAATGGAGTACTCTGAAAGGTCCCAACTCAGATGTCAAACTTTTATCTTTTAAGGATATAAAAAGGTCACCTAGAAGTGAAGGCAGGTGTGCATACAAAAATATAAATGAAGCACCACCATTAAATGCTGGCTGCAGAAATATATTCTTTGCATATGGAAAAGGACATCAGATTTCCCAGCCTGACCTGCTGCTGAAAGTTGCAGTGTCTCAAGCGGATAATTACCTTCTCTGTTCCAGAGGGGACAGCACAAGGACATATTTCACACTAACACCACCTCTTGGTGTCAGTCACTTGACCATCACAAGCAGCATCCTCCCAACGTTGTTTGTTGTCACCAATCTCGCATGGGACATTGGGATGCCAGGCAGCTGGGATTGGTTTTTAAAAGTGAAGATCTCTGCTGTACTATAAATCAATGTTACCTGCCACTTAACAGGTAGCAAGGCCTAGAATCTCTACAGTCATGGATCCCTGTACCACCTTTGAATTGGGAATAGCACTGGCCCACATCACAAGAACGACACCCCTGCTCTTAGGGACTGCATGGGGATGGTATTACATAGCTGAGCTTTACCTGGAACATGACTCATCTTCCATCCATGTTGATAAACAGACATTAACCCAGCAATAGGAGAACCTGTTTCAAACGTGACCATATATTGGAGGAGATTTGGCACCACTCCCATCCCAGCTTCCTCTCCCATTCCTAGGTCAGATAAGATACTTATCCCTCTACCCGGCTCCCAGCGCAGCTGAGATTCCCAGCTCCGTGTCTCATTCCCTCTAAGGCCACAATTGAAATAACTGGGGACACACTGTGTGTAGGCTGTCTGTGTTGTGTAAAGCCCAGTCTTCAATTTCAAAGTATGCCTGGATCTAATATTGGACCTAGAATAGCCAATTTCAGTCTTTCATCTACTATGGATTGACCATTTTTCTTCCCAGGTAATACAGAGCCACAATGGTTATTTTTTCTTCTGCTCCAGTGATCGAATGTGCAGGAAGAACCCACTCAAGGAACAACCAGTGCAAAAAACATTTAAAACCCTTGTTATTGCTTTAATTATTCTGGACCAGCAGCCTTCCTGCTGGGGTGGGGATTCCGGCTTTCCTGTCCTCCCCAGAATGCCTGCAGTCAGAGTTGTGCACTCTCCACAAAGCACAGATTACTCTCAACGAATATATCAAATACATAAGTTAATTTATCCTTGTTTTTGGTTCCACTTGACACGTTTGGCGTTCACAGCCCCAGTTTATAGAGTGAAGCAGCTGCTTAAAAACCAGGTAAGCAAATCTGTATAGTACCAGGCAGCACAGTGCTTCTGATTCCAGTGGGGAAGGCGCCTCCAAGAGGAGTTTGCTGCACCAGCCCTCTCGCCTCCAAGAGAAACAATGTCTAGACAGGAACCCCTGTGGGACATTCCTTCTTTCCCCTGAATATGATGAAGCAATGTCCTCTGAACCTCCCTCTCTCTGTCCCCCTGCTCCTTTCCCTCTCTTTGCCTCATCCCTTCTCTCACTCTTTCTTGCTCTCAGAAATACCCGTGTCAGAGCCCTCTGAGCCTGTGGACTGCATCCCACTTTTTTCAAGCTCTTCAGGTCATTTCTTTGTCTTCTGTCCTATCCACCCATAAATCTGGAAAGGATACAAAACAGATGAGTTCTTAAAAATGGACTCTCACTGGTAGAGAGGGTGAATGGTGAAGCAAAGCTTGACCACACAGCCGGCCTGAAACAGGGGCACAGTCTCAGGGGGCTTGCTGCAGTGGTTATAGAAGAGAATCAGATTCTCCTGTTTTCACCTTGACCCTGAAGCAGATCCTCTAGAATTGGGGGGCAATCTGCCTTCGTACCACACAATCAATGGACACCAATCAGCAACCAGCCATGTACCTCCCTCACAACAAGTGCACATTCCTTTGCAAAACACAAACAAGGTGAGAAACACACACACAAAACTTTCACTAGGGAGTCAAATAGACATGATATTGCGCGCGCGCACACACACACACACACGCACACAAATTCTACCCTCAGAGCCTGATCTTGTGAAGTCCTCCACACCCTCAACTGCCATTGGGCTGGATTCTGATCATGCTTAAATGAGGGATAACGCCATTGATGTCAACAGAGTCAGACTGGTGTGAGGGCAGAATGAGTCCCATTGACTTCAGTGGCATTACTGTGGATTCACATCAGTGGAACTGGGAAGACAGTTTGGTTCACAAACCCCAGCTCTGAGCCTGGGGACTGACTGCACTTAATACTGACTGAGGCTCATTTTGTTTTGCCTTTTTTAATTCTAGTTTCTTTTTCTTGTAATGTATACATGGATATAGATATATAAAAAATAACAGATCCGATTCTCTATAGACAGTTTTTGCACCTTTGGGCTTCTAAAATAAAATTTGTCACAATTACAGAAACCTAAGGTGGAGGGAAACAAACCCTGAACATCTGAGTTTCTTCTCTTAGCAGCTTTCTTTCTTTCTTTTTTTGGGATGGGATGCGGTGGAATAAAATAAAAAGACAAATCCCAAACAAGTAAGTAAATAAATAAAATAAAATAAAATAAACATACACACCATAAAATGAACACATTCAGCAGTTGCCATGTTGCCTCCATCTCCTCCCTTCCCAGAGCATTCCTGCTGCGTTCACACACACTCATCAAAGTAACCTCAAATCACTTCCAACGCTCCCCCTCCATTTGGGTTTTCCTGCTGTCTGGGCCAGATCTTCAGCTGGTGTCAACTTGCATTTCTCCACTGAAACCAGAGCTATACTGATTTACTTCAGCTGAGGACCTCCATGGAGCTCTGCCAATTTACACTGGCTGAGGAGCTGGCCCAGGATCATTAATTTTCAAAATGGAAGTATGAATGATAAATGACGTTCTCAAAAACAACCAAACCCTTCTTGGGTTCTCATCTCCTTTCCCCTCCCTGTTTGAAAAGAATGTCCCCAAGTCCCTCCACCCTTCCTCCTGCTTAGCACTTTCTGGAAGTCATAATCGCTCAGTAAAAAAAATAAATAAATCTCTCTCTCTCTCTATGTATATGTATATAACTAAACGGCTGCCACCCGGACAGGTGTTTGGCCGGTGGGCCCAGTCCCTCCAAGCCCAGCGGTGCCCTCCTCATCCCTGTGGTCTCTGCGGTGGTGCTCCCGGTCCAGCGTGTGGGTGGGAATGTTGCCATATTGCTTTCGCTCTCTCACACCTCGGAGGTACAGTACCAGAGTATTTACGAAATATATATATATTGTGTTTGTGTGTTTCTTTTTCCCACAATCCTTTGGAATTGCTGCCGGGAAATGGTAGCACAAGGTGCACTCTCGCCCACGCTGTTCGCTCCCCTCCCTACCCCAGGGACCCTCATCTGTTCCTCTTGCTGACTCCATTGCCCAACTCCAGCTCAGAAGGGAGTGGAGAGCTGCGGTCTGCAGTCCCCAGTTTATCGGGGCTGTCTGACTCCTCACCATCACCTGAGGAGGGGGTGTCCTTGCAGAAGTCCCGTCACCAGGAGGGCATGGAGAGGAACCCCCGGGGGTCAACTGAGTAGAACGGCTTGGCTTCGTTGGTGATGGGCCCTCGGGAGGAGAGGTTGGCGTTGAGGCTGCTTGTGCTGTTGCACTTCTTCACAAGCGCCCGGCCCGGGGGTGGTGGGGGTGGGGAGAAAAGGGATGTCAGGGAGAGGCTGCTGAGGGTCTCTGACTGCTCGCTGTTGTTGCCACCCCTCAGGCTGCTACCCGCGCCCTCCTCGTCAGAAGGGTCCATGGAGTCATGATGAGTGCAGCCAGGGCTTGTGCTCCCTCCGCTGCTGTGGCTCCGCTGATGCCGCCTGATGTTCTGCAGGCTGAATATCCCACGGCCTCGCAGGTTCCGCCTCCGGGATGCAGGGGAAAGCGGAGCTGCCATGGTTCTTTGGGTGGCAGCCGTTGGCATCGGGGCACAGTGCACTGGGAGGTCCAGGGTGCACTGGGGAGAGTCGCTAAGGTTCAAGCTGTCCTCCAGGGTGGTCTGCAAGCTGCTTTCTGAGCTACTGCTCCTGCTGTCATCGAGGGAGGTGTCACTCTCCGTGGCCTGAGAGAACAATATGCAACAAAGGGAAAGCTTTCAATCTCAGTTCCTTGCATCTGGGGCAACTGGGGTGAGATGAAATGTGGTAAGAGCTACAGTCCACTCGGAAGGGCTCCTATAAACCACCAGTTAGATGGCTGGAACATCTCTGGCCCTGTATTCAGCCTCTACGGGTGCCTTTGAGCTGTGGGACTGTTCCACTGTCACCATCAGGCGATAAGGTCACAATTGGAGCAGGGCAGAGAAAGGTAATTCTATATCATGATGGATTTTAGTATTTAGAAATTCGGTTTCACTCGGATTCGAAATGGAAACCAAACATTCTGAAATTCTCTGCCAAAGGCCATGGAGCCGGGCTCTGAGGCAACCCACCTGGAAGGCTGTCCCGGGGCATATGCCCTGCAAACCCACACTGCTGAGGAGCAAGGGCTCACAGCTCCCTGTCAGTCTGCCCTGCTGAGGAGCTAGGTGGGTGCAGATTGGAAACAAGGCAGGGATCTGTTGGGACTACATCAAAATCAACCATCTCCGCAGAACATTTTGGTTTTGACGAACTGGCAAATTCTGATGAAAAAATGTTGGGTCAAAATTGTTCAATAAGGTGATGCGGAGATAGGGGAGAGCCCAAAGGGAGGGGAAAATGCCTTAATTTCTCTGTTTTGTTGGTCTCCTTTGTTATTTCACATTTTAGTTGTTTATAACAAAGGGTTCTGGAGACCTCAGGCTTTATCATAGGTGAATTAGAGGATGTCCCATTTTCTCTTCCTCTGGAATGGGCCAACCCTTCTTCAACTTCACTCTCCTGCAGCCCAGAACATGAGCCATTCAGGAGACACCTTAGCAAAAGCACAGCAGGGGAGTCCTCATGGCTTCTCCTTCTCACCACCTGTGTTTCTCAAATACATTTTATTTCCCCTCCTCCACTCTGTTCTCCCCAGTCTCCTAAGCGACAAACAGCTATATCTACCTGGGAGATAGAGGCCAGATGGGATATGAACAGAGACAAGGCCAGGGACACAGAGTCCATCTGGATGGGATACAGACCTAACAAGAACTCTGTGTGTGGGCATGAAGGAAGGTCCATTCCAGTTCTATTTGGACTTCATTGCTCCTGTTGCTTGGGCCCTGTGAACACATCTGGCTTCCTACCCACCTTCTTTAACTCCTGCCGAGACAATTTTTACATGTGTTGAACCAAGGGCTAATGCCCTCTCTGCCACCAGCCAAGTCCTTAAGTGGAAAGTGTTCTGTTGCCACTAGCAAGATCAGCACCAAACTTATAAGAGGGGTGTCTGGGGCTACTCTTTATACCTGCCATCCAAGCAGCAGGAGCCCGGGAGGCAACGCTCAGGAGCCAATGTGAAACTCATGCCTACTTGGATCTAGACTGAGTCTGTCAAGCTAACTTGTGACCCAAACCAGGCCAGTGCATGTTTTCTGGAGGCACAGGGCCAGTGCCATCCAACTCCTTCTTCCTTAGTACTCACTATGAATAACTCTTGTGTACTCTCTGTTCCCAGTAGTGATCTATCCCTTTGATCCCCCAGATCCAGTGCACTCTAGGCCGCAGTTGCCAACTTTCATGTGGTATATGAGCACCCCAACTTTAACAATAAGCCAAAAATCAAGCTAATCCCATTTCAAAACAAGGCCAAAACAAGCCAATCTCTAAGAACTCCAATACTCTATGTGACTAGATCCCCCCGGCGTGCAGTCTGGGGCTGTGGTGGGCCTGCTGTGCACCCCTGACTCTCTCCCCACCTTGCCCCTGCTTGCCCCATCCTTGCCCCTGCTTGCCGGGAGCCAGTAAAAAAAAAAGAAGCAACAAGCTACACCAAGCCTCAAGCTACAAGCCAAAACTAGCCAACAAGCAACTCACAAGCCAGTTAAATCAAAAACAAGCCCACTTTGTGTTCTTATTTCTGTGGGTTTGGCGTGTCTGCTCAAGGCCCTTCTTCTCTCTTTCCTCCCCTCAGCTCCCTCTTTATTTGGGCCCCTGTTGTGGTGGGTGGGAAGCAGGGCCCTTACCTGGTGGAGTAGTGAGCAGGTTCACACTTGAGGATCGCAGTGATGCCCATGAACCGCAGAGAGATTTTAGGAAGGCTGCCTGGACAGGAAACCTTCTCCTGCCCAATCTGGGTGGCAGAGATGGCTGGGTGGAAAAACTCCGCTGGTACAGGTAACAGTGGCCTGGATGTACCTGGAGAGAAGGGTCTGGGGGGAACTGGCAGAGTAGGGCAAGGAGGTGGAATGAAAACAGAAAAATAAGACCTGAGGAATCCATTGATCCACTTTGGAGTCTCTGTTTCTACCAAGGTAGGGTCCTGTAAGCCCTGTAACTGAAGGTGTTTAGTGACATGGATCCAGAATGCTGTGTTCACACATTCCATTGATCCCACTTTCCACGTAATTACCAGAGTTAGTAACAGACTCAGAAGCACTAACAGAGTTTGGAGCAACAGCCCAACAAGGAAATGGGGAACAACATGCCCTTCCCATAAATGTCCTTGGAGAAAAAGGCTGAGACACGATGGGCCAAAGTTAACCCAGGTGCAATCCACTGAAGTCAGTGGACTTACAGCTGGGCTCCTGCAGAGTAGCAGAAAAGGGAAATACACAAAAAGGTGACTGGGGAGCTCACTGGCCCCATAAGGCCAGAGACATGTGCTTAGAAGTGGAATTAGGACTCATGTTTCCAAGGCAGATGAAAGTACTGTACGGACTCTAGAGATAAGGAGCATGGCCTCAGGAGATGGTGGCACTGTCCACACTACAGAGTTAGCACAGTACATCCACCCAGTTGCTAGCTGACGTGACACTGGCTTTGAAGTCTTTGGGCCTCGTTCTCATTTGCATCCTGCTCCAGCTGTCCAAAGGGACCTTAGTGTAAAAGAGAGTCATGTTCTTTAAGACTGTGAACATCTGTCTGTTTAGGGCAACTCTGAGGAAAGATAATAGTCACTATAAAAGGTGCCAGAGAAACCAAGCAAGCACCATACCAGCACTTAATTTGTGCCATGGCTTGCCAGGACTGAATCCCGGCACCTCTAGGTTTGGCAATTCATAGCCTCAGCACCTCTGAGCTTGCTGCATCAGTTGTGAATGTAAAACAATTGCTTGAGCCCCGGCACCTCTTTCATTACAAATTGAGCCCTACACCATACTGAGATTGGCAAATTGAGAGTGAATTCTTCTTTAGTGAAATCCCGTATCACATCAGCTGTATTCCTTACCAAAATAAAGCAGAGCCAGGTCAGACTAACTGAACCAGTCTGCACTGTCAGCAGAGCTAGCATCAAACAACCACACTGTCCAGGAGAATGGAGGGGACTTTCTTTACCTTGACTACTCTCATGCTTCAGCCAGGACTGGACGGGGTTGAAAGGGATTTTCTCCATTTCACACAAGTAACTTCCCGGAGTTGGAGAAGCACCTGTCGTTGTTAATGGGAAGAAACATTCCCCCAAATCTCCCATGTCCATGGAGTCAGGACTGTTCTGGCCATCCTGCTGAAAAAATCAGAGATATCTTTTGTGAAATTAAAAATCACACGGATGGGGTGAAGCTTCCTGAGCAAGCTCTGGAGATGGGGTGGATTTCGAAGATACCTGGGCAGTGCACATTCATATTAGCAAATGGACATTCCAATGGGTTACACCCTCACCCCTATAAATATATTTCCAGTCAAAGCAAGCCATTGATAGCGGTGAAAGGAGCTGTAGCTTGCACCCCCTTCCGTGTTCTCATCAGATCTGTCTGAGTGATAAGTCTCTAGGGGAGGAGTTGCTGCTAAGTGTCTGACATTCACATTCTTCATGATCAGTAGGGGAATACACAGCACTCCAGGCCCCGCTGTGACAGAGGTACAGAGTGTGACCCATTAAGAGGAACATGTACCCGATCAGCTGGTGCTAATGGCCAACAGATGTTGTGGTCCTGTTCCAAGATGCAGGCCTCTCCCATGGTTTGTGCTGTATGCACACAAGTTCTGTGATGGAACCTGTCTCAGACAGCATGGAGAAGTGAAGAGAAGAGGAGACACTCACCCCTTGTAACCTCCTCCACTGGGAAAAGCCAGACCCTCACAGTATTCACTCCCATGCCCTGAGTGAGAAATGGGTTCTTGCCAAACCACTGCTAGGAGGAATCATGGCTCTTTCAAGGAAGGATGTGTCATTCAGGGCCTGGGAGGATGTACACTCTTCCCACTGTGTATGCATATATCCCAAATACCTAGGATGCTCCTACCTTGGTCTCCTTAGGACTCAACTGACAGATGCTGCGATTGTCTAAATCATCCCCTAGCAGGATGGAAGAAGACTTGTCTGAGTTGAGGGATAAGGCTTCCATTTCAGCGAGCTGAACCTACAAGAGGAGAAAGAAGCTGTCACAGGATATGGCCTGAATCTATTTCTCAACCAATCCTGCTGTTTTAAGGCTGGATGGTGCAGGGAGAGAGCCCAGGCACCTGAGACTGACTTAAAAAAACATTCCTTTATTTATACTATGTATTTCCTAACCCAGAGCTAGGCCTGGTGAGACAACCCACTTCTAGTAAATCACGTAAATGAAAACTGGGAGCTGCCACGGACCAGTCCAGATGATGGGTTCCCTGATCAAGACTCCCCTGGTGTGAAAGATGGAGAGAGGAATCTAGAGTCTGTCCCAGGGTCAGAGTCTGGCACCAGGCTCCTCAAGTGTTGGGCTCACTAAGCCAGTGACAGGAGAGGACTTCCTTAGTTTGGGGATAATAGTCTGCCCCAGAGACAGAGCAGTGGGGAAGAATCCCATACACCAACAATTAGTTCATGGCAAGCTGAGGTGTGAATCTACCCTGCACTAGGCTTTGGCAGATGGACTGTCCCTGTGGACCTGCTGCCATGCATTAACAGTTCATTAATCTAGTCCTCTCTGACCTTCAGCAGGGTCCATGCAGACAGACAGCCCACATTAGGCTAGTGCGGGGTGGATTCACACCCCACCTCACTGCAAACTAAATGTTGTGTACACAACCCCTAGTCTGGAGACAACAGAGTGTGCTCTGATGCTGGACGAGGAGAAGGCCCCCTCAGTCTGGGGCTAATGAAGATTGTCCTAGTTAAATAGCGTGAAGGCTCTTTCATGCCAGGGATAATCATGCCACTTTCAGTCCATGCCAGTTTCATGCTTTTGATTCTCTCTCACCTTAACTACTATAACCTATTCCCTTCTGGCCTCTCTGCTTCTTCTCTCTCTCACCTTTAATCTATCCAACACCTCAACTAATATCATCTTCTCCTCCCTGTTGCTTTATCTATGGCACCCCGTCCTCCATTCCCTTCATTGGCTTCCTCTTTCTTTATCAGGTGTAAAAAAGCTCACCATTCTCAGCCTTCAGGCTCTGCACAGCTCTGCTCCTGCCTACATCTCTGTTCATTTCATCCCTCAACCCATTTTATACCCTACACTCCCCTCCCCAACCTTCTCTCCTTCCTTTGCCTTCTCCCATTTGCATCTCTCCTCTACTCTTGGAAAGCTTCTCCTTCTTCCTGTATGCCAAGCAGCCTCCCTCTCCTTCTTCAAACATCCTTCCTTCCCTCAGCCTTCCCCCACTGGTCTTTAGAGCAGAGCTAGCTCCTACTCCTGCACCTGATCCTTTATTGTTGTTGTATCTGCCTTATTTAGGGCTGCATGCTCCTCAGGACCGGGATCTTGTCCTCCTATGTGTTTGAACAGACCGGGTGCACCAGTGGCACTATGTAAATAACAATAAGTTGATGATTTGGTGATATGACCCCTTCAGGCTGGAAGTTTAGTGGTCTTTGCCAGTGTCAGTGATTGGAAGAGGACGAGTGATAATTCACTTGTAATAAACAAAAGAAAAAACCTGATGTACATTTTTAAAGAGACCTGACATCCATAGGCATTAGGTTGTTCCAACACAAGAACACTATGTTGTATAACTGCTCCTTTTGTTCAAATACAAAAGCCACCAACTCAGAGCCTTAACAAACTCAGAAACCCACAACTGCATTATGTCAAACATGCTACTCAGCAACCAGTCAACAACAATTTATGGTCTAGAAAGCACAGTCTGAATCCGGCCCCATTCAACATGTGTGCTCATCCATGATGTATAAGCAAACATTTCACCAAAACAACCTTAACTCTGTCCCTATAGGCATGTAAGTATGAAATAGGAAAAAATCTGAAACAACCTCCTTCAACCATAACAAAGCATTTCAAATCATCAGTGACCACAAACACAAGAATATTTTACTCTTTGTTGAACTGCTATTCTGCAAATCTGTCCACCTTGCAGTCTACACAAAAAGACATACTTAACAAAGTCATAAATAGACAATGAACAGGCTCGAAGCCTGTTCACCATTTTTCATTGACAAATGCGGGGCTGCGGATTAAACACTCCATGCACCATCAATACACATTGCTAGCGTGTACGCAAACCTGATAAAGACAGAAAATGAAATGACAGCAATGACATGAAAAGAGAACAACTTTGTGGTGAGGAAGGGTCTTCTTATATTTTAATATTACAACTTCTATAGACTACAGACTACTTAGAACTCTCCTGAATAAGGTTGATGAAATAAAAATGAAATGATGACAGTGGTCAGTTCACTATATCAGTAGAGTGGTCTAAAAAATTCAAAGATGGCCACATGCATAGTCACTGAACTTCTTATATCCCTTAGAAAAATGACTAGATCCAGACATAACAAATTATAGAGTCATAGAGTTCAAGGCCAGAAGAGGCCACCAGATCATCCCTTTGAAAATAGGGAAGCCGTCATGACAATCTTTGTGTGAAGAACTGTTTTGAAAACAAGGCTTCAGGGGTTGAGTCCTGCAAAATGTTGAGTAGAGCTGAGCAAAATCTTTTGACCAACCTTTTTTTGGGTGAAAAATGCAGATTTAGCAACACGGAAACATTTTGCAAATTTGTGTCCACTTCACCAAACTGTTTATATAAAAAAATCCCTCCCCTGCAAATTTTCTCCAAAAGTTGAAGTGTTTCATTTTGACATTTTCAAGTTTTCTAATCAAAATGACTTTTTTTTTAGAAATTTCCTTCAATTTATTTTTTTTACACATGCAAATACATTTTAAAAGCTGCTCGAAATCAAAACAAATCATTTTGTTCAATCCAAAACACTTTATTTTATTTTTTTTTACTTTTCAATTTGCTTAAAATTTTGGTTTGGGGTCACTCAAAACAAATTTTTTTTGAATCACCAGCAAACCCAAAACCTCACTATCTGCATGGTTCTAGTGCTGAACACTCTTGCTTGACAGAGCAGAACGCTTAGCACATACTTAAGAACTTTAAGCATGTGTAGTGTTTTGGCTGGATTGAGCTGGAGCACTTAGTACACTGCTGGATCAAGCCCTAGATAATAAGGGAACAACTTGAAGGCTGTAGGCAAGTGCTGTCATGGGGCAGGTTTCAACTTGTTTTGGCATGGTGCTTCCTTATAATTTTGATGAAGCGCACACATGTTGAATAGGGCCAGATGAAGAATGTGCTCTGTCTATTTACATTTTGATTGATTACTCTACAGTGTGTTTGAAATGTCTGTGTACATCCTAGATTTTTAAGGTTAGTGGTTGTACTTGGACAGCCTTTAGTGTTGCACAGCATAGTGTTCTTCTGGTGGAATTTCCTTGTTGTTCTTCACAAAAGTTTTATACTATGTAATTACGGATAAAAAATAATGATACATGTATCTGGTTAAAACGTTGAACTTAAATTTTACTTTAATATGATTTAGAAAATAAAAATATCTAAATTTTAATGCTAAATTATTCCTGCATGAGTTGCTCAATAATTTCCTTTAAATTCCAGAAAGTATTTATATGAATCAAAAATATCAACTTTGGAAAATAATTTATAATTCTAAAGTGGTTATTGGAACTTTTTTAAAATTACAAATCAATTCTTTCACAGTTGTTTTTACTTTCCTCATTTCTCATGCTCCAAACCTTGATTCCTGCTTCTTCCAGTTTTGCATCCCTGTAGACTTCCTGAAGTCCACAGAATCTGCTGCAGACCTTAACAGGTCTGCAGGAACCACTGACCCAATGTGGAATCTACTAATGTTCACAGCAGATCCTTCAGACTTCAAAAAGTCTGCAGGGAAGAATATCTGGGATCAGAAGTTGGAATCAAGGTATGGAACTTGGGGGAGCTGAGAAGTAAGGGGCAGATGACTCAAAAGAAGACCCAAGTGAGGCCAGAGAAATTCTGCTGAGCTTAGCAGCTTTGCTGACATGCTGAGCTAAGGTAGGCGTGGGAGACCCTGGGGACTCATAGGATGTCTGTAGGGTTAGCGGGAATGTTCAAGACTACTGCTGGTTGTCACCTACCCGTAATTCAGCTGCATACAGCAGCACATACATAGTAATGATGCTCATGAAAGTCCATGATTCATCATCTTTCCCTTTAGCCTTATTTTTTCCCTTTCCCTGGACTTGGATTCTAAAGTTTTATTACCACGGGGAAGATGCCACCACAAGTACCCTTTGTGGCAGTGAAAATTCTGCCACTCTACCCCTTGGTGGTGGTGTGGTGATTTTGCTGCCGACCTTCCTGCATGAGAGGGTGGGAAATTCTCCTGCCACCTGCCTCCCCATGCATGATGCTGAAGATTATAGCCAAGATTTTCAAGTGATTTTGGGTGCCTCACTTTTTGGGTACCCACCCTGGGAAGCCTTAAATGGGCCTGATTAACAGAAAGTGTTTAGCACTCACTCTCTAAATATCAGGCCCCTTGAAGGGCCTTGAGTTGGGCACCCAAAAATGCAGGCACCACAAATTACTAGTCACCTGGGTATACCACCACATGACCCCTGTGGATGAGGTCTTGAAGACTCAGCAATTGGAGAAGAATAGCAGCATCTGGCTATCGCTGCCTCTGAGGGAGACTCATTGAGAAGGCTGTGGCTGGGAGGAGAAGGCCTGGTGCCTTGGACCCAGGGGCATGAAGCTAATCCATTGTTCGCTTTATGTACAGAGGAGAGAGTAATCTACCAATGAGGACTCTTGGCACTCTAACTTTGCTAACTCATTTCAACCAGTAAAACTGTAGAATGCAAATTAACTAGACAGGGAATGGTGATGATTGGTTGTGTTACCACTGATATCACATTGACATTATATAAGAATAACCGGAGCTATTGACACAACTCTAACCACAATCATAACAGTTAGGTACAACAATTGTTAAAAATTTTACTTAATTACAACCTAATTTCTTTCAGACTTTTCAGTGAGTTTTAATGGAAAATCCAAGGTTTAGGGAAGGATTTTCAAAAGCACCTAGAAGTGATTTAGGAGCACAAGTCTCATGGAATGTCCATGGGACTTGTGCTACTAAGTCCTTTATGTGATTTTGAAACTCACATCCTTAGTAAGAAGCCATTTTTAGCTAGAAGGATCCCCACCAAAAAAGAGAGACTCAAAAACTTCCTTAATGGGCCAATTTTTAATTAATTTTAAGTAGGGCTGTCAAGCGATTAAAAAAATTAATCATGATTAATCGCATGATTAAAAAAATTAATCACAATTAATCGTGCTGTTAAACAACAATACAACAACAATAATACCATTTATTTAAATTTTTTTTGTTTTCTACATTTTCAAATATATTTATTTCAATTACAACACAGAACACAAAGTGCACAGTGCTCAGTTAATATTATTTTTTATTTGCACTGTAAAGACAAAAGAAATAGTATTTTTCAATTCCCCCATTGCAAGTACTGAAGTGAAATCTCTTTATCAAGAAAGCTGAATTTACAAATATAGAATTGTGTAAAAAAAAAATCCTGCATTCAAAAATAAAACAATATAAAGCTTTAGAACCTACAGGTCTGTTCAGTCCTACTTCTTGTTCAGTCAATCGCTCAGACAAAGAAGTTTGCTTACATTTGCAGAAGATAATGCTGCCTGTTTCTTGTTTACAATGTCACCTGAAAGTGAGAACAGGCGTTCGCATGGCACTCTTGTAGCCGGCGTTGCAAGATATTTATGTGCCAAATGCACTAAAGATTCGTATGTCCCTTTGTGCTTCAATCATCATTCCAGAGGACATGCGTCCATGCTGATGACTTTTAAGACTTTGGAAAGCATGCTCCACACCTCATCCCTCTCATATTTTGGAAGGCACTTTAGATTCTTAAATTTTGGGTCGAGTGTTATAGCTATCTTAGAAATCTCACATGGTACCTTCTTTGTGTTTTGTCAGATCTGCAGTGAAAGTGTTCTTAAAAGAAACAACATGTGTTGGGGCCATCATCTGAGCCTGCTATAATATGAAATATATGGCAGAATGCGGGTAAAACAGAGCAGGAGACATACAATTCTCCCCCAAAGAGTTCAGTCACAAATTAAAACATTTTTTAACAAGCATCATCAGCATGGAAGCATGTCCTCTGGAATGGTGGCCGAAGCATGAAGGGGCATATGAAGTTTAGCATATCTGGCACGTAAATACCTTGCAATACTGGCTACAAAAGTGCCATGCGAACGTTTGTTCTCACTTTCAGGTGATATGGTAAATAATAAGCAGGCACCATTATGTCCCATAAATGTAAACAAACTTGTTTGTCTGAGCTATTGGCTGAACAAGAAGTACGACTGAGTGGACTTGTAGGCTCAAAAGTTTCACATTGTTTTTGTTTTTTAATGCAATTATGTAACAAAAATAATCTATATTGTAAATTGCACTTTCACAATAAAGAGATTGCACTACAGTACTTATATATGGCGATTTGAAAAATACTATTTTTTGTTTATCATTTTCAGAGTGCAAATATTAGTAATAAAAATAATAATATAAAGTGAGCACGGTAGACTTTGTATTCTGTGTTATAATAAAATCAATATATTTGAAATGTAGAAAAACATCCAAAAATATTTAATAAATTTCACTTGGTATTCTATTGCTTAACAGTGTGATTAAACTGCAATTAATCATGATTAACTTTTTTAACTGCGATTCATTTTTTTGAGTTAATCATATGAGTTAACTGCAATTAATCAACAACTCTAATTTTAACTCAAACTAATTAACAGATTTACTTGAAAATCCAATCTTTCCTCACTGATTATGGCCCGAATTAATTCAATGCATTTAACCACGTGCTTAACTCCCATAGACATCAATGGGACTTCAGAAAGCGTATGCTTAAAGTTAAGCATAGGCTTAAATGCTCTGAGAATTGGGCCTGAATGCTGAAAATCTGGGGAAGATACACTATGTCCTTCACGTATCAGAGGGGTAACCGTGCTAGTCTGGATCTGTAAAAGAGCAAAGAATCTGTGGCACCTTATAGACTGACAGACGTTTTGGAGCATGAGCTTTTGTGGGTGAATACCCACTTCATCGGATGTATGTACATGCATCTGACGAAGTGGGTATTCACCCACAAAAGCTCACACTCCAGAACGTCTGTTAGTCTATAAGGTGTCACAGGATTCTTTGCGCTTTTATGTTCTTCACATAAACAAAATCTCTTCTTTAAGTGAAAAACTGAATGCAACTGGGGAGGCTACTGTACCGCAGCCATGATAATCTCCACCTCTAGTTCATTCTCTCCTATCAATCCTTCTGCTACATCTGCCTTTCCTTCCTGCTTTCTACCAGTACATACATGCCTCCCATTGCTTAGGAGGAAGGCCAATATCAGAAATTCACTGTAGTAACAAAGGTCAAAGCTTCTTTCTAAACAATCTGTGGAGCTCTCCTCAGGGAAACCTCAAGTGTATGATCATGTGTGTGTATACTAGGGGGTTCCCTCCCCATCCTCGCATGCAGGTTACCTCTTGCTTGCCATGGTTACACTTCTCGCACATGGCCGGCGAGGAGTAATGATGGAACGACGGAGCCCGATAGGTTATCGATGATCATTAACTCCCCGTCGAAGGAGTCCTTAATAATTAAAGAGACACTGTCCAGCCATAAGTTCCCTAGGGGACAAGAAAGGGGGAGGATGGAGGAAATTATTAAAGAACCCAGACTTTTTTGCTTTAATATGCTCTGCGAATTTAGGGCCAGATTCTGCCATCCTTACTCAGGGGGAGTAGCACTTCACCCTGTGAGCAAGCTCGCTCACGTCGGTGAGGCTGGACGTGGAGAAAGGTGTCACTTAATGTGAGTGATGGTGGCAGAATCCAGCACGTAGGACTCGTCTACACTAGTAACACTACAGATGTGCCACTGCAGTGCTTCAGTGTAGACCAGTGGATTACGACCTGTGGTCCATGGACCCCTGGGGGTCCTCAGACTATGTCTAAGGGGTCTGCGAAAGGTTGTCATTACCACAGAACAGTGGTTTTCAACCTGTGGTTCACAGACCCCTGGGGATCTGCAGGACTATGTCTACGATTTCCATAGAGATTCGTGCTTCCATTTGAAATTTTGTAGGGGTCCACAAATGAAAAAAGGTTGAAAACCCCTGGTGTAGACACTACCTATGCTGACAGGAGGGGTTCTCCCATTGATGTAAGTAACCCACCTCCCTGAGGGTATGGTCTACACTACCCACCAGATTGGCAGGCAGCAATCGATCCAGTGGGAGATTGATTTATTGCATCTAATCTAGACGCAATAAATCAATCCCCAAGCGCTCTCCCGTTGACTCCTGTACTCCACCGCTGCGAGAGGCACAGGTGGCAGGGGCGGCTCCAGGCACTAGCACAGCAAGTGCATGCCTGGGGTGGCAAGCCGCGGGAGGCAGTGTGCTAGTCCCTGTCATCCTTTGGTGGTGTGCCTGCAGGAGGTCTGCCAGTCCCACGGCTTCAGCGGCAATTCAGCAGCGGGTACACCGAAGCCGCGGGACCAGCAGATCATCCACAGAAAGTGCCACTGAATCTGTGGGACGCCAGACCGCCCGCAGGTGTGCCACCAAAGATCGGCCTGACTGCCATGCTTGAGGCGGCAAAAAAACATAGAGCCACCCCTGGCAGGTGGAGTTGACAGGGGACCGGCAGCAGTCAACTCACTGCGATGAAGACAGCACGGTAAGTCGATCCGAGTACGTCGACTTCAGCTACATTATTCACGTAGCTGAAATTGAGTAGCTTAGATCGATCCCGCCCCACCAGTGTAGACCAGGCCTAAGAGGTGGTAGCTTGGTCTGTGGAAGACTTCTTCCATCGACCTGCATTGTCTATACCGGGGGTTAGGCATAGTTACATTGCTCAGGGGAGTGGTTTTTCACACCCCCTAATCGATGAAGCTGGGTTTGACTTAGCTTTTTAGTTAGACCAGGCCTTAGTGTTCGTGTGAAATGAGGGACTGAAATCACTAGTTGCCAGTGCAGACAGGCACTGCGTAAGCTTCGCTTCCAGCTCTGCCAATGCACCTCATTCCTGCACTGCACCATTTCCTGCTATTCCAATCCTGAGCTCCCTACACAAATACTCTGCTAAGCACCTTAACTTGACCTGCAGCACCCTTCCTATCATAATCCTGAGCTTTCTGCACAGCTCTGATAATGCACCTCCAACCTGTCCTGCAGTACCCTCTGCATCCCTTGCTATTCCAGTCCTGGCACCACACAACTCCACCAATGCACCGGTACAACCCAATTCACCCAAGCTAGACCCGAATGCAAACCAGTCACCAGTCTGTATCCCATTACTAAGCCTTAAATCATCTAGACTGCCCTCCTTCTCCCCATTCCAGCCTGCTGCAGTCTTGCTGGTAAGTACAAAAGTTTACCCACCTGTGCTGGAGAGAAACATCGCATGCACAGACGTCCCTCAGGGTCCACTCTCCCATCTCCTCCACTCTGTCCTGAGCTCTGGGAGCTCATGCTGCGGGGGCAGAGCCCATGTGCCATCTCAAGCTCAATCTCGGCATCCATTTCTGCATCCTCCTGTGCCTCCTTGTTGCTGTCATCAAGGTGTTTCATGAGCACAGCTACCACCACGTTGATGAGGACGAATTGTGCTGTGAGCACGAAGCTGACAAAGTAGAGCGGTGAGATGAACTGCAGGTTGCTGAGGCAACTCCGGTCATCATGGGTGCAGTCCCGCAGGGTATCCTTGAGGAAAGGGCAGGTGTAAGAGGAAGTGGTGGGAAAAAGGAGGGAAGAACTAGAGTAAGAATTTAAATTTGGCTGCTCCCTCAGTCAAAAAATACAGAATCCAATGCCAGGCAGGACTAAGGTCTTCCAATACCCGGTGCTGTCTGAGCATGTGGGATCCTCAGTGCCCGGTGCCCCCAGCAAAACAGGAAGACCATCACATTTGACAATCTCTGCTCATTGCTCCAGAAACAGGTGCCCTCTTCCCCATAGGCCTAGGGAGAAAATTCCTTCCAGACCCGCAAATGTAATCATTTTAATCCTGCAAGTGTGAGCAAGAGTCACTGCAAACAAATGCCTAATCCCCTTCATCTCCCAAAGACACTGCCCATGTCCAAAGAATTGCCCATTCCCCCCTTGAATCCCTGTGAGCTATTTAATTTGGAGCAATATGATTTGAAAACTGATCTGCCTGAGGTTTCTAAACACAAGCCATTCCCACTGCAGCTCCAGGTGTGTGTCATACCAAATGCACCCCCGACTCAACCTGGGAGAAGGGGGCAGAGTGGTGATGGCAGTGAATCTCCCATCTCAGGATGGCCACACTGTTGTCCTGCTCCTTGAAGAGAGAGTTTGCACTACTTTCAGCCAGCTGCCTGCAAGACTAGATGGGCCAATGGTCTGATCGAGTCTAGCAGGAGGTAGGATCCTGGACTAGATGGGCCAGTGGTCTGAACTGGCAAGCCAACATCTACATTTCCCCATCATCTAGCTCCTGTGAAAACAGTTCTTGTCAGAAAACAGGGCCTGCAACAGACCCAGTCTCCAGGCCCCCTAATGAGTGCAGCTGGCCTGTAGTAGATTGCCTAATAGGTTACACTGTCTGACTAACCGGAAGAGTCAGAAGACTGGCTCTTAAACCCAGCAGCAGCTGCTGCTTTAAGTATTTGTCCCTGGCTGCAACAGCTGCTGTCTTGGACCCAGCCCTGCTCCTACCTAGCCTCACTCTAAGTAATCCATTTTTGACCCAGGGCCCTGACTCCTGACTCCGGCTGTGACCCTTGGCTCTGGCATTGGGCCTCTGACTCTGGGTCTGATGCCCACTCTAACCCCTAGGCATTGCCACCCATGTCCCAGTCACTGACAGTTCAAAGCAGTGCTGATCCCTCCCACTCCAGCGTAGAATTTCTCCTTCTCGGAGGCCCATGTTACCTTCATGATTCCATTCCAGTTGTCGCCAGTGGAGACCTGGAAGAGTGTGAGGAAGGCCATCCCAAAGTTCTCAAAGGTGGCATGGCGGCTCATGCCCTCACAGGGATTCTCGTCATTGCACACTGCAAAAGAAGGGATTTATAATTGTGCAATGGGTACGTTCCTAGCTCTCAGAGTGTACCAGCGACTCAGAATATGATCCCCTGTGACCATTCCATTCTGAGTTTATTGGCTTCACATCCAGAAGTCTGCACTCGGTGGCTCCAGTCTATAGTCTCATGGGCTGGGTCCATGATAGTAATGACCAATGGTTGGACATCGTCTAGGAGTATCAGAATAATCACTCCAACCCCAGGATATCAATCAGCCTAACTCATTTCCCAGGGATGTCTCCCAGCATGCTTAACAGTCCAAAACATAGTTCTCCCTTACCCTATGGCTGCTGATCTATGCCTGCAAGCTTGCTGTGCTGGCACCATCCATTAAAATGAAGGGATTTTGAGGTTGTACCTGCTACAGTCAGCAGCAGAGCAAGTGCCTGTGAGCTAGATGTACTCGGCATACTAGTGAGAGTGGTAAAATGCTACCCCCAGAACACCCAGCAGTAGTCACTTGATCAAGGGCCTAATCCTCTTGGTGTGAAAGAAGATATCTTGCCCCTCTTCATGTACTTGGCTGAAAGTTTTGCCGATTGATACATGTCAACATGGACTAGAGGAGTGCATGAATTTCTCCAGAGTCTTCCCTGTAGCCATTTGGCTGGTATTGGGACAGATAGGAGCTGATTTACTGAGGCAGTGAATGGAAAGCAAAGATTTAAGAATGAGAGAAAGCCATCTATCTCTCTCATTCTGAGACAGGTTTTTTTGAAAGGCTGAAATTCCTATCACGGCAAATACCCAGAGAGGAGGAAAAGGTCATCAGAGTACCCAGCCTTTTCATTAAATCAGAACAGGGCCTGCTGCAATATGGGAAACTGACATTTTTTTTTTGCAATTCTGTGGCTCACGCAAGAGCGTGGCACACTTGAAACTTACCCAGCTTCCCAAAGAGCTCCACTCCTAGAGCAGCGTAGATGAAAAAGAGGAGCATGAAGAGCAGTCCGAGGTTCCCCACCTGAAGCCAAACCAAACCATATCAGCCTACCCCAAGGCAAGCCAGGTGAGACTGAATATCAGGCCAAGCCAGACAGCATCACTCAAGCAGCAGCAACAGAACACCATCAAATATTTCCACTCCAAAACCTTTACGAACTTCACGCACACAACCACTCAGAACCTGGGAAGTCACCACTGAAGCCACCAGTCATGCTCATAGCAACCTCATCTCCAGGGCCGGCTCCAGGCATCAGCTTAGCAAGCAGGTGCTTGGGGCGGCCACTCCGGAGAGGGGCTGCAGGTCCAGCTATTCGGTGGCAATTCAGCAGAGGGTCCCTCACTCCCGGTTGGAGCGAAGGACCTCCCGCTGAATTGCCGCAGATCGCGATCGTGGCTTTTTTTTTTTTTGGCTGCTTGGGGTGGCAAAACCCCTGGAGCCGGCCCTGCTCATCTCCCCAGGCCTTCCTACCCAAACATCATAACCCTCACAGCCACCACAGCTCCTTTCATTTGTAGCCTATAGCCAGTCATCCAGTTCCTCACAATCCCACCCCTCAGACTTCAAGCCCAGAGAGATGAAGATAATCACATTTAGGCACACATGGTATCGTGAAGCCTATCACACGTGACGAAGTGTGAGTCGAGAGTAAAATTTTACCCCGGAGAGCCTCCCTCCCCAGCTCCCCCTCAGTGTTGCTGCCTGGTGCATTGTGGGAGTCAAGGTACTAGTCAAATGTGGGGACAGAAGAGGGTGAGAGCAGGTCTATCAGCGAGCACAATGGGAGTAGGCATGCAGCAGGGGGCAGAAGGAATGAACTGGGCCCTCCTGACATGTGTGATGGGAGGGGAACAAGGGAGAAGAGAGACTACAGGGACTCAAGCAGGGGACTAGGCCTATGTGTGAGGAGCTTGGAATGGAAGGAGCAGGTAGCCTGTGGGACAGAGCCCAGTTTATATGCCCCCAGCTATTGGCACTTGCAGGGTTTCCCATGGGGCTGCTGTCTGGTGCACCATGGGAGCTGTGCCAGCAGTTACAGGGGAAAGCACTCCCCTGTTATCCCTCCCCAATATCCCCACTTGCCTCTCCTAATCCTGGCTCCGTTGTCTGCAGTGGGGAGTGTGAGGAACAGGACAGTGTGCCCAGAAGGTAGACTGGGCAGCTGGTAGCTCTGTGGGCAGAGCTAGGCGAGGTGCTGATGAAGGAGGGGAGTAACTTTGATCTGGTTACATTTAAACATTTGAAAAGCAGCCTGTGTGTGAGATGTCAGCACATGTGTGTGCACGCTTGTGCGTACACAGAGAAGTGGGGAGGAGGGTTCTAGCCACAGGAAAATGAAAAAAGCTGAGACACTCAGGGATAAATTTCCAAAAAGGGATTTTTTATTTAAATTACATATTTATTCACTTTTCAGAATGGTTGCAGAGTAACAAAGACAGGCAGGGGATTCAAATAGGACAGCCAGAGAAGCCTTCCATGCCATTAGCAAGTCAAAATCATTGATGACTCTGCTCTATAATATAAGGAGAAAGGTCTAGAGGAGAAGAGAGTGCCAGGGAAAGGAGAGATTGTTTTAAAACACTTCTTCTGCCAATGTTAATAAATCCTGGAGAAAAATAATATTATGGATAATTTAATTGTCCCATGAAGAGTTAGTGTGTAAAATATAGAGACTAAATTAAATCATTTAAATGTGAAAGAGAGGGGTTTTAGTATTGCCTTAAGAGCACATTTTAATACAATTTTGACTGTGGCTATCAGGAAGTTTAGACTTGAAATTAAATGAAGGTTTCTAACCATCAGAGGAGTGAGTGAAGTTCTGGAACAGCCTTCCAAGGGGAATAGAGGGGGCAAAAGACATATCTGGCTTCAAGACTAAGCTTGATAAGTTTATGGAGGGGATGGTATGATGGGATAGCCTAATTTTGGCAATTAATTGATCTTTGATTATTAGCAGGTAAATATGCCCAATGGTCTGTGATGGGATGTTAGATGGGGTGGGATCTCAGTTACTACAGAGAATTTTCCTGGGTGCTGGCTGGTGAGTCTTGCCCACATGCTCAGGATTTAACTGATGGCCATATTTGGGGTCGGGAAGGAATTTTCCTTCAGGGCAGATTAGCAGAGGCCCTAGAGGTTTTCTGCCTTCCTCTGCAGCATGGGATATGGGTCACTTGCTGGAGGATTCTCTGCACCTTGAGGTCTTTAAACCATGATTTGAGGACTTCAATGGCTCAGACACAGGTTTGATACAGGAGTGGGTGGGTGAGATTCTGTGGCCTGCGTTGTGCAGGAGGTCAGACTAGATGATCATAATGGTCCCTTCTGATCTTAAAGTCTATGAGTCTATGACTCTTAGTCAACCTTTCCCTATTACAGAATCAAGGGCCATCAGATAGGAAGGTCCTGACTAGACTCCTTCCATGCTGGAAATTCCTACTGGAAATTCCTGGACCCAGTACTCTTTGCAAGGGGGCACCTTCTTTTAATAGTTGTTTGTGTGTGTGCAGGGGCAGATATTAAGAACTCTTGCTTAGCAGTGAGGTTCTTTGGTGAAATAACATGAAACACCCAGGATTTATCAAGCATGGAAGAATGGTGACCTTGTGACCAAGGTACTGCCTTGGGATTCAGAAGATCTGGGTTCAATTCTTAGCTGTGCCCCAGAATCCCTAAGTGACCCTAAGCAACTTAACTGCAGTTCTGTGGCTCGGTTTCCCCATCTGCAAAATGGAGAAAATAGCACTGACTTTGTTTAGTTAGGCTGTAAACTCTTTGAGACAGGGGCTGTCTCTTATTCTGCATATTATACATAAGTGATAAAAGGTTTAGAAAATCTGACCCATGAGGAAAAGTTAAAAAAACTGGGCCTGGTTAGTCCTGAGAAAAGACGACTGAGGGAGGACCTGATAACAGTCTTTAAATATGTTAAAGGCTGTTATTAAGAGGACAGTGACCACTTGCTCTCCATGTCCCCTGAAGGACTAGTAATCAGCTTAATCTGCAGCAGGGAGATTTAAGTTAGATATATGGAAAAACTTTCTAACTATCAGGGTAATTAAGAACTGGAACAGGCTACCAAGGAAGCCTGCGGTATCACTGTCATTGGAAGGTTTTAAGAACGGTTGGACAAACACCTGTCAGGGTTTCTCTATGTTTCCTTGGTCTTGCCTCAGCACATGGGACTGGACAGGATGGACTCTCTAAGTTCCTTCCAAGCCCTACATCCTCTATGATGCTATTATGAGGCATCTAGCACAATAGGGCCCTGGTCTACTAAACTGGGGCCCCTCACTGCGACTTGATAATATAATACTCAATAAATAGAGGGAAGTCCAGATGAAGCCCAGATATTCAGTGAAGACTGGAAACTGCGTTTCCATATCGTTCTTGTGCCAGGTGTATTTCCTTTAATTCAGATGGACATGGTTTTAGGGGACAAAAATATCAGAATTAGTTCCATTGTGTAACTGCTCGTGCTGTCCCCAGATTAATTTTCAGCCCGGTCCTCATTCACAACACTGGTGTATTACCTGATAAATCAGCTGACAATGCCTGTGCTTTTGATATCAGATAAGATTACTGTCTGCTCTGGGCCTGCCAGAGGAATGATCTGATCTATGATCAATAGAGCTACTTGGTGCCATTATTTCTTCCTTAACATGTCTCTCTGGAGGATCCAAAAGAGAAAAGAACTGTCTCTCTGGCTGCTCATCCATCACGGGGGCTTCTCTCAGCAGGTCTGATGCCTGCATGAAGTGGTGCATGAATAACTCATTCCAAAACAGCTGCCACTCACAGTTTGTGAAATCCTTCCATCTAGCTGCCTTTCAGGAGGCATTTAGCTGTATGCTGTACAAGCCACCACAGGTAGCGTTACTGTGTCTCGTGGGATGAGAGGCTCAAAATCATTTGCGGACCAAGGAGGAGAAGAGAGAAATGGAAAGCAAGCAAGCAGGCGGCAGCAGAGGTGAAACAAGCACAGCATGGAAGAGAACAGTGGAAAGGGAGCACAAATGGGAAAGAATGAGAGGGTCACAGAAGAGATACTTGAACATCTGCTTTCTCCCTAAAATGGCCACAGTTTGCTCTCCATCCTCATGGCAAACGAGTCTGAGGAAAGTGACAGTAGCAAGGGGGAAGGGGCAGCCAGAAATAAAGCAGGGAAGCAGCTCTCACCCAGGAATGGAGCATTGCTTTATTCAGTAACACCATGGGGGGATAAAGTCATGAGCAGACAAGGCCAGAAAGAAATGAATGTAACCACGTGACATTTCGACAGGAGCACGACCCTCTGGCACATTGTACCACTATCTTAAAGACCTCAGCAGACACCGTCTCTCTGATTCTAGGCACGCTCAGGGAAATGAACTAATGGAAAGACTGGTGCACAAAAGGGGCATCTTTCTAGTAGCTGGTTTCTTTTACCTGCGGTAGAGCTTGCACAACTGTGTCCAGTAACGCCCGCATTCCTGTCGCCATCTTCAGCAGCTTCAGCACTGGTACCAGAACCAAAACAAAAGTGTCCCTCAGTGCTGGGACTCAAGGGAGAGAAATCTGCTCCCAATATGCCAGGACAACTGGAAGGAGCACCCAGGCGGGTTGTTCTGCCGCTCTCCTCCTCCATTGTAAAACTGACCCACCAACTCTCTGCTCCTTCTCCAACTGGCCATTTTCCTTCCATGCCCCACCCCCACACTCCCCCACATGGTCCCTTCCATTCGAACTCATCCCTCTGCATACTAATGACCCCTTCTCTCTCATTCCACGCCCACTCTGGTCTCTTCCATCCTATCCCCATACATCCTGCACACTGGCCCTCCCTTTCCCAACACCACACATCCCAATCTCTCCTACTCCAATTCCATATCCTTCTACACCTGCTCATCCATCCTCCATCTCCTTTTTTGCAAATACAGCTTTGCAAGTATTCACCCTCATCACAGAAAATCTGTCCTCTCCAGTGCAAATCGTATAGGCCCTTGGTCTTTTCTGTAAAAATTACAGCAATATTTGCATTACAAAAGAAAGAAGAAAGAATTTGTTTCTCACAAAATCTGCCAATGTTTGGTCCCTCTCACAAAGTGAAAGCCACTACTGCTTTCCTGGACAAAGGTGCATCTAAAGGTCAAATTGAGGGCAATCAGGAGAAAGCCTAAAGGATTGTCTACATATAAAAATCAATCAAGGAATAAGGTGGTGGATTACTATTTCTGATTAAACTCCATGTGTGGATGCTCTTATTCTGGAATAAAAGTGCTTTGTTCTGAATAATGTAATCTGAAATGGATTAAGCTAATTCAGAATAAGGCATTTTTATTCCGGAATAGAGCGTCCACACACAGAGTTAATCCTAGAATAGCTATTCCAGAATAACTGCTCTTGTAATCAAGGCCCTGAGTTTCTATGGCCATCCAGATTAGATATGAGAAGCCAATGGTGAAATGGCATCACTGGCAGCCCCTTCCCAGTGCATTCTGTCCCATCTAGGGGTGTCTGTGCCCCACATCTCCCTCCAGTGTCTCTCTCACCCCGGGCAATGCGCAGTACCCTCATGATGCGGATGATAGTGGGGTTGATGGGAAGAGCTGCATTGATTTCAATCTCCTCCAGCGTGATGCCCATGACAGATAGCAGCACAATAGCCAGGTCCAGCTGGTTCCACCTTAAAAAAAAAAAGGAGAGGAGAGAAAGGAGCTTTCTGGTGTGACTGAACAAGAGAATGTGAATTCATTATAATTTTAAATATAAAGTAAAATAAAATCATCCAAATCAGTGAATCGGAGGCCTCACTGTGACGGTTAGAGCCTAATACGACTGGATGTCATTTATTCTACTCCCTTCTACTCTGCTTCCTGGACCAATCAGCAGACTCCAACAAGAGGAAGGGTTGGATAACTCTTATTAACAGGTTATTGCTCCAGTGTGTTTACGGTGAAGCCAGTAAGATCTTTGCTACCCTGGAACAAGGAAGAAGTTGAGGCCCCCATGCTCTAGGATTCCACTGGCAGCTACAGATCCTCCCCAAACTTCACTGCCTCACCGGACGACCTGTGTGCCCCACTGCTCACCTGTCTTTGAAGAATCGCCGCAGTCCAAATGCCACCAGCTTCAGAACTGCCTCCAGCACAAAGACTGTGGTGAACATGTAGTTGCAGTACTTCAGGGCAGTCTCAAGAGACTGTGGATGGAAAGAGAGGCTGAGAGAGGTGGAGAGTGAGAGGCATTAACTACAGACATGCCTGTGAAGTCACTGAGTTCCAGCCTGCTTGACTGGTCAGGAATGGTGGAGGGAGGAGGGAGCTGCGAAATCCTGGATTGCAACTACTTGAAGGCTGGCACAGACTTACCAAGGGCAGCAGCCATCACACTGCACTTCCATGCCAAGGGACTCTCAGAATACCTGCTGCTCTGCCCAGCCACGGCTCAGGAGAATGGGCAGGCCTGGGGAAGGGCTGTGGTGTGCAAAGGGTTAACAAAGCATCATCACCCAGCACCTCCGACATCAGCAGCATCAGGTTCATGGGACATCACCTGGGCGTTACGCTATAAATGGCTTCCATAAAACTACAGGGAATGCGTCAGGCAGGGAGAGTGCATCAGAGCAAATAACCTATTGCTATCTGCAGTAAGGGGAAACCACATGTCTCTGGTTGGGGACTAGGTGGGGGTTTAGCAAGCTTCCGCCCTCTACTCTGATGCCCTGGTTCTCCTGTGTGAGGTCCCTGTTCTCCACCAACAGTGGCACCTGCTAGGGAGGGCTGTGGGGGTGAATATTTCCCCCCCTCACGCACCCCCCCCCCAAATAAGATTTTTAGACTTACTCAAAGTACTACAGGCTCTGGCCTGCTCACTTTTAAGCAGTGGCTCCATACTAAATCAGTATGATGGCTGCTGGAGCAGTCGACTGTCGCTCCGGCGACAGGGTCACAACATCACTGAAATTTGACCTGGGAGCCCCTTTGTACAGAGAAGGGAGATTTCCTGGCTGAAGGAGACCTGCTGGAGGGGGCGGGGACTGGAATTAGCCCTCCTCCAAAGAAATATCTGAATTGGTGCCACTGTCACCAGAGGGTTTCTATTAATTGTATGTAGCATGTCTACAGCACCTTTTATCTGGAAATCTAAAAGCACTTTGCAAGAACTGATTAGTGAAGCCTCACCATATGCCTGTGAGGAAATGGGTATGCTTACCCCTGTTGCACAGATGAAGAAACTGAGGCACAGGGAAGCTAATTGAGTTGCTCAAGATGTGATGTGTGGGTGAGAAGGAATAAGGGATGCTAATTTTTGCAGAACAAATAGGGGATATAGGGAACCCTGTGAGGAATCCTGGGGGGATGAGGGGGCAGTTCAGGAACACAGGATAAACAGTAACAAAATTAAACAGCCAACAAGAAAGATAAGCTGGACCTAGAAGAAAAACTCGGCAGTGATTCTGAGCAACAATAGACAAGTCACAGCCCTGGTCACTTCTAATACAACCAGCTCCAGCTATAAAATCAGATTTGTCACCTCAGACCACTCAGGAGTTTACCAAGGGCTTCTTGGGGATGGAGAGGGGCTCCCTGGAACTGCATGCTTCTGGACAGACATAGCAGTGAGTGTGGTGCTTTCAGATACAGAGAGAAAGCCCCCTTTCCAGCACACATTTCCCCCTTTCTGCACGTGTCTGTAACCCTGTCAACAAATATTGAGTATTTCCCAATCTTCCCCACCCCAAATATTGATCTTTCACAACCCTCGAGACCTTCTGTTGTGATCACCCTTCTTCCAGCTGAGAGAAACTAGGCTGGACTCTCTTCAGACTCTGTCCACACTGCTTCTCGTGTGGAAGGAGGGTGGCTGGGTGAGGGGCTCTCTTCAGCTATCCAAGGACTGGGTATGCCAGCTCCTGTAGCACTCCTAATTCACTCCACTGAGGTTCAAGGTTAGCTACTGAGAAACTGAAATCTGATCCATCTAGCAGTGCAAAGCACTAGCTCCCAGGGGCAGTATGCTACTCTCTGCTGGGGCCTGAGGGAAACTACAAAGAGAAGCCAAGAGGAGAAACTTGGTCATCCATGTGACAGTGGAAAGAACTCCCTCTATCACCCTGACAGCTGAGTTAACTCTCGCAGAATTTTGCATGATAGTTTTCACAGGGACCCTCCTCTACCATCTATCATGGTGGATCATAACATTGGCAGCTGTAGTGAAATTACGCAATCAGTTGCTGGCTAATGTTTCGAGCAGGTGGGGTTGCCAGGATAAGGAGTGGGGAGGAGGCATTGCAGAGAGGATAGGTTTGAGGAAGACAGAAGTTAGAAAAGGCTACAGAATATATAGAGATTTCCTTTGTGTTGCAATTTAATCCCCTCTGCAAAGCATGCTGGGAGATGCTGCTCTTCCAAGTCAATCTCTAATGGCTGCTAAGTTTTACTTATAACCTAGTGACCACTTATGTGTTTGATTGCTTGGAAGGGAAAGTGTCAAGTCTCTTTTGTTATGGAAAATGAGATGTGGAAAAGAGAGAGGGAGGCAGGGGCAGGGTTTGGTCCCTTGAACTCACTCACCACTGGCTGGTTGTAGTGCTCCAGGGACATGGTGACGACGTTGAGGCAGATGATGAAGGTGATGAAGATGTCCAAGTAGTGGCTGGTGCAGACCGAATGGATGAGGAGGCGGACAGAGCAATAGGTGGCATAATACGGCAAGCGCTGCGCCTCTTCAATGGTAGGAGGGGGGAAGAGAGAGAGAGAAGATAGAGGAGAGAGGGAAGAGAAACAAAGGAATTAGGAAGGAAAGTGGAGGAAAGAATAGAAGCAACGCAAAGGCAGGGAGGGAGGGAGGGACAGACAGAAACAGGAATGAAGAAGGAAGAAGCAGAGGAAACAGATAGAAAAAGGAGACAAAATAAAGAATGCAGAGAAAGAAAACAGAAATGGTGAGAAAAGAGAGCGTAAAAGGAAGGAGGAGACAGGGAGAGACAAGAAAGGGAAGGTGGGAGTGATAGAAAGAATCTGTTAGTCCTATGTTTGTGGGAATGGCACTAAATCAGCATTTCATGCCTCAACAAGTTAAGATCACAAATGATAAAAAGGAGCAAATGGCTCCAGGAGACACCCAGAGGTGGCACCAGGGAGAGGAAAAACTGAAGAAGGGGAAGGAAGACAGAAGCCCGGGGGCTTGGAAAGAGGAGAGTAATTAGCCAGGATCTCTGGGGTAGAGGTAGGAAGGAGCAGGGGTGATTGCCAGGGCCCATGGTCAAGTGTGCATCTGTGATGTTTCTCTCATTGGAGCACAGGAAACAGACACGTGGGGACCATCACTGTGGGGGGACCCTCTTGGTTCCAAGGAAGCCTTGGAACCCAATGAGAGAAACTGCCACAGGAATAGAAAGGCCCAGGAACACAGCATGGATTTTTTCATCTTCTCCTCTGACTCATTTTACATTACACAGGAAAGGATTAGTGCAGAGGTCCGCCCAACAGCACTGTCTGGTGCTGCAGGGCTCTCCAAAGGAGTGTCTAAATCCCTGAGGGCTGCAGCGTGTGTGTCTGGGTGGACGTTCCCTGTTGATGAGCATGTGCGCGCGCATGTGCGCGCACGCACACACACACATCTATGAATGTATTATTTTCTAGAGGCAAGGTGTTAAGAAAACAGGCGCCTTTCTCAACACCCCCAGTTGCCATCAGGCACCCTGTCACCTCTTCCCTCTGTTGCAGGGATTCTGACTTGAGGGTAGTTGGCTGGGGGTGTCAGGCCCGGTGGTGCGTACGGCAGCCCAGCAGCAGTGTCCCACCTAAAGGAGAGCAGTGCTGAGAGCATTGACATAGACGCTGTTATAGAGAAACTGATCAGTCCAAAAATAAAAGAAGAGGAGGAGGTTTTTCTCAGAAAACCTTGGCCTACGAACCAACCAAACACTTAGGCTGTGCCTTACTCCTGCGCTTCTTCTCCAGGCGCCTCAGGCGCTTCTCCTCCCGCCGACGTGCCTCCTCTGCCTCCTGGTGCTGTCGGCACTTGTGGAAGTTCTCCACCACCACCCCCACAAACATGTTGAGTACGAAGAAGCTGACAATGAGGAGGAATGAGATGAAGTAAAGGAGCATCCAGGGATTGTTGTTGGTCACTGGCTGGAAAGAAAAGAAAAGCTGTGATTAGCTGACTGGAAGTCTGAGGTGGGATGATGAAAATGAAGGAGATCAGCAGGTTGTGATTGGCTGGATGTGGCAGAATTGTGAAAATGAGGGAGATCAACAGATTGTGACTGGTTGGTTGGGAAAGGATTATGAAAATGAGGGTAGGCGCAACAAATAGACTGGGTGTCTGAAAGTCAAGGACAAGCTTATAATAGTAATAATAATAATAATAATAAAGCACTGAGGATGCTGCACTTACAATTGCAATATAATCATAACAGATCAAATGGACAATTAAAACATCAGAGAATATGACAGACACTAAAGATACCTGGAGAAAAGGTGTGTTGGGCAGAGGGTGAGTAAATTGCACCTCTAAGGTGCAATGGGGGAAACCCTGAAAGATGAGGGGTGCCTGAAACCAGGTGTTAGTCAGGATCAAGTAGCAAGGAGGGCTTGAGCTTCTAGGTTTTTCATCACTGTGGGTTTTAAAAGACCAACAGCACTTCTAGTGCTGAGAACAGAGGGTAAGGGTAGTATCTTCATGGCCATTCAGTCCTCTGTTGCTGCAGCCTTCGCCAGGGGCCTGACCCTGCATTACTCAAGTCAATACGAGTTTTGGACACCATTGGGACTTAGCTGCAGGGACAGAGAAACCCAGTTTATAAGCAACTGTAGATCAGGTGGGTGCACCATTTCAAGAAAGACATGGGCGACTGCTGCTGTGAAGATATCACAAGATACATAAGGACCCAGTCTGCACAACTTCCCCAGCTGAATAAAGGACAAGAACTACAATGAATGCGCACCTGGCTAATCACTTCCAAACGCTCCTTCCTTTGTATACAGAACCATGACCCTGACCCACCAGTAATAACGAAAGTGAAGAGAAAGGGATTGCAGATGGGAGAGGGTCAGAGCAATGCTACAAAATGCTATTGGGTGGAGAGGAAGTTCCAAAAGCTGGCTGAAATAGCATGCTTCCAACTTCCTGCCTGAAGGAGGTCTAGATGGCATGATCAGTTTAGAAGGAAGTGTCTATACCTGCTGGTCAACAGCCACAGCATCTAGTCCATTATACATAATATTGACCCAACCATCTTTGGAGGCCAGAACGAAGAGGGACATCAGGGCCTGGAACACAACAGAAACACGTCAGACACGGAGCATCTGTGTGTGGTGGAGTGTGGATGGTTCGGGTTTTAAGTTCTTAGGCACAAAACATAATTAAAACTCAAAGTGTCATCCTCCAAGTACTTGTCATCTGCATAACTACTAACAGATGGGAGAGGGAGGGGAACTGCCAGCTTTATTCAAGCCTGCCCTGTGGTAGCACCAGAGTAAAAGGTTTCCCATCCCCAGAGACAAGTGAATTCGGCAATGATTGTATCAGGCTGAAGAATTAAAACACAGAAAACCCCAGCACGACATGTCTGCTGCTTGTCTGTGAAAATTGCCAGAGACATGGCAAAATCTACAAGAGCCAAGGCAGAACTGGCCAACACAATCAGAAAACACCCACTGGCCACCTCTGCCTTTGAGGAAGCCCTCCTACTTGCATGCATGGGCCTCAGCTCAGAAACCAGAGAGCTTGGCTTGGCCCCTAGCCTTAGAAGGAAGCACTACACTGACCGGACTGCCAGGGAGGCTGCAGAGAGGAAGGGAGGATTCTGCCAATCCTGCAGACGTTTCCATGGTGGAGCCTAAGGGGACTGCATACACGCAGATTGCACAGTCACCGTTGGCCCAGCTCCCAGCAATGTAAACAGGGGTGTAAGTTGCTTGTGAAGGGCCTGATTCTCCTTTCACTGTTTTTTTAACTGCCCTGATGTCAGCGAGTTAACACCCTGCTCAGAGAATCAGGCCATAAGGGCTCAAAGCTGCAATCATTTCCATGCAACGCCAATGGAAGGTGCACCTGTGCAAGTGAAGGCAGGATTCACCCCTAAGCATGGGTGAGGAACCGGGTGTTACATGTTGAGGGAGTTCAGGGGCTAGCAAGAAGAGGCACTCCTAGAAGAGTGTAAGGAAAAGCAGCCCCCTGCCTCCCATCCCCTGGCTTCACGTGAGTTGCTTGAGTTGTTACATCCCCTTTCCACCCCTTCAGCGTGGAAGCTGCATCTTTACATGAGTTACTCTGCTTTAACCCAGACACCCATGTCTAACCAGCATCCATCCACCCACCCCCCATTCACATGACTGCTGCCTCTGGCTCAGAGTGTGTTCTGGAACATTCCACCCTTCCCCTCAAAATGAGTGAATATGGCCTTGGCGGGAGAGACCCAGAGGGGCAAAGCACAGCCCAGGTTCACCTGAGAGGAGGGGGTTGGAGGGTCCCGCACGTACCTGTCCAAGGTTGTCAAAGTTGTACTTTTGGTGTACCCACTTGTAATTGGCGGCCACACAGTCAGACCTGTTGGTGATGTTACGGATGTCAACCCCAAGGCAGTGGTAGAACTTCCCCTTGAAGAGCTATAAGATGGAAGTGACTTGGTCAGTGAGTCTCATTCAGACTTCCTCAGTGTCAGGGGACAAAGAGCAATAGGAAGTGCCTCAGAGTAGGAATGGGACACAGAGCCTTTCGCCTCTCTGTCACTGACTATAATCTTGTCCTGGGTCAGCAATGACTGAAAGTCCTCCGACTCTGGCAGCCATGTGGTGGCCTGCTGGGGCTGGATTAGAACCAATGACCTAGATATGAAATGCCCCATGCCAAATCCCCCAGAGCCATCCGTTCCCTCAGATAGCTGCTAAGTGTACTGAAGGGAAAAAGATCTCTTGTGAGTGCAAAGACCCAGAAAAATATCGCCTGCTTCTCCGATACTTTTAAATAAAGGGACACTGATGCGGTTCTTCTGCCCCAGGCTCCTTTTCCATATGGAGGGTACTGGATTGCACATTTGTACAGGCTCATCAGAACAGTTTGCATACAGACTAAGTATAGCACATTCTCTGAGATGGAAGTAACACCCACTCCAGCACTCCTCTGCAGCACAAGCCTAAAATAAGGAGGATTAACCTCCCCCTGCCTGCCCCCCCTCATCACATTGTGGGTGGATTTAGCGCTTGGAGTGAAAGGGAGAGAAAGAACTGCCTAGAGCCAGGCATCGCGCAGGCCCCTGTGCAGCTGCCCCAGCTGACACTGCTCTGTCAGTGCATCACAGTCATGACCTGCAGTATGCCCAGCTGCTACTGCACTCCTGGGCCTTCTCTACAGCTCTGCTGATGCCATGATCTGAATATCAGTCTCTACTGTTGAAAGACATCAGCACTGACCCCACCTGCCACTGCCAAAGGCTTAAGAATCATTATGACAAGAACAACACAAAAGAGGACACAGCGGGACAGAGGATCAGGCAGGTGTCCTGGGATGCCTGGCCCTCCCCCCAGACACAACTCCATCTGCTTAACTGTGTGTGCATTACGCTTCCTACCTTGCAGTACAGTGTCAAGTGTGTTGTGGGTGCTTGATAGGCAACAACAACCCTACCTGCACACCCAGGATGCCAAAGATGATGAAGAAGGCACAGCAAATGAGGACAATGTTCCCAATGGGTTTGAGGGATGAGATGAGTGTCTCCACCACCAGCTTCAGGCCTGGGGCACGGCTGATGACCCTGGAAGGGATGGAGAGTGAGGGGGTGACACAGAGAGATGGCAGAGTTCTTTCTTCCCCTGTGTTTTCAGAATCAGACAATATTTGCATCCCAGCTATCATCCAGAGGAGAGCATGCTCTCCCCTAGGCCTGAACACTGTGGGTTTGAGTCCCTCACAGCAGGACTTGGGCATGTTACCTAATCAGGATACTGCAGTGACTACCTTAGGGGCTGGAGAAGAAGCTGCACAGTTAAGAGAAACATCCCTGTGGAGAGGACACTACACAACATTCTTATCCCTAGCAGGATGTTCCTTCAGCCCTTTTCTGATGCACAGCCCTGTCTCTCCATAAAGCATGTTCTAATACTGGCGCTGTGTGGGAGCCATTCCTGGGTGGACAGAGAAAGGGACACAGTGAGAGAGAGGATGGAAGGCTAGGAATTTTCCCATTGGGTTCTCACCTGAGAGGACGTAATGTGCGCAGCAGTCGGAGGACCCGGAGCACCCCCAAAATTTTAGCTCCTCCAGCAGAGGCCACTGACACCACAATGTCAATGAGGGACACAAAGACCAAGAAGCCATCTAGGATGTTCCAGCTGCTGCGGAGATAGGCCTCGTCCCCAAAATATAGGCCTAGAGAGACCACCTACAGGAGAGGAGAGGGGGGAGAGCATGGGGAGTTAAACTCTCCATCATCCAGAGGGGAAGGTACTTAATAACTGAATAGCAACAGGTAAAGAAGCAATGAGGACCCATCTTTCACCCTTCTATTACACTCATCTCCTTTCTCAGAAAAGATCCACAGTCTGTGAAGTAAAAATGGAGATATGGATGGCACAGAAATCAAATGCTGGAGTGCAAATGTTCTGGAAAAAACAATAAAGACCCACCAAAGCCTTGATGAAGTCCTCTCCCCTCTCAAACTATATCTACTCCATTCCCCCAAGCACTACCACACTGGAGGGAGATAGTGATGTTCAGAGGATTTGACAAGGTGCGTGCAGTCAGAAGACAAGGGTGCTCGTTCATGCTCTTCTGGTGACTTTATGTAAATCACTTAATCCAAATTTTTCAGACTCGAGTATGTAAAATTAAGCACCTAAATCCATATGCAGATACTTAAATAAGTGGTTTGCTTTACAGAGCTGTTGAACACCAGCAGATGCTACCGAAGTCAATGGAATCTGTGAATGCTCATCACCTCTGAAAACCAGGTCCCTTGTTTAGATGTCTAAAAGGTGTTTAATTTCATGCATCCAAATCTGAAAATGAGATTCAAACCCAATGGTTGGACATGCCCCTACCATGACAGAGTTCATGAGGGTGAGTGGACCTCCTTGGAAGACTGAAGGATGGATGGACTGTAGAGGATGAATGGATGAGTAGAAGGCAGATGTGTTGGGCCCATGACACGTGGGAAAAGGCTGACTGTCTCCAGGTGACTTACCTTTAGTGTCATCTCAGCTACGAAGATTGCTGTGAAAATGTAGTTGGATACGGTGAGAAAGATTCTCTCCTAGAAAGAACAGAAAAAAGCCCCTAAAACACTGAGAGACATTTCCACACTTCTGTGAGTTTACTAAATCCTTTGTTATGAACTTGACAAATTTCACTGTCTCGTGAAGGTGGGAGTGATAGCACTGGCTACAGCCAAGGGCACATGTGAACAACCTTCATCCCACCTGTCTCAGCTAATGCACCTCAGTCCTGACCTTCAGTGTTCCCTGCTACTCCAATCTTGCAACACCCACACAGCTCGCTAATGCACTGCAATAGTGATCTGCAGCATATGCTGCTAATCCAGCTACGGAGACTTTCATCACCTTGCAATGCAACCCGATGCTGACTGGCAGCCCAGCCCTGTCACCCCACTCTTTGACCTCTCCTGAGCCCAGACTTCACCTAACTGTGGTGTCATTTGGCCATGCAGACTCAGCAGAGATGCTCAAAAAGCCATGTCAGCTGTGACCTCTCTTAAGAATGAATTGAGGAGAACCAAGAATATATTCACCCACTGAAGCACACCAGCCTCTCCCAACCATGGCACTCAGATCCACATTCAAAGCCAATGCAGTAGCAGCACATTTGAATCCTGGCACGCCATTCCCACTGGGACACTGCTACATAGCCAGGTTACCACCCTCTTTTAGTTTCATGGTCCCTGGCTATTTGACTCCCATTGGCAAGCCACGTCCCAACCATGAGGCCTGGAGGGACCCTTCTGCCTTCTACGACAAAGGAAGCTACTCCTGAGAAAGAAGGATTATACTATTTTAAGGCCTTGAAAAGGAGGCAAGCAGGCCTCTTATTCTAAACAGAGAAAGCACAGAGGGGTGTGTGCGTGTTTGGGGGACAGGGGTTACTCTCCAGCACTGGGGACTATCCAAAGCCTATGCAATGCCCACAGAATTAATGAACTTTGTCCACGACACCCATCCAGGGGTTGTGTTCAGCCGAAAAAGGCTGAGGGTGCAAGTTTTCTCACCGTGCTCCGATGCTCGATCTGTGGTCTCTCCAGGGCAATGGTGATGCAGTTCAGGAAGATGAAGGCCAGAACAACGTAGTCAAAGAGCTTGTGAGCAATGATGGTTTGGCAGAGGATGCGGAACCTGAAAGAGAGTTCCAAAAGGACGCATGTGCTTGGGGTGAAATTAAATTTGGTATGACAGGGGATGGGGAGAGAGGGGAGGGAGTAAGAGTTCTGCCTGAAATGTAACATTCTCTCATGTAAAATCAGCTGCCCTGTTGTGCAAATTACCAGACTGGAAAGGAGATACGTTTGTTCAGGGAGGAACCATCTTTTTGTTCGGTGTTTCTACAGCACCTAGCACAACAGTGTCCTGCTCCATGACTCGGCTTACCTCAATGCAAGTAATAATAATTCTCTAAAGAGTTCCTCCTGAGAAACCACCTGCATTTGTAAGGACCTTATCCACTAAGCTCTGTTTGTCTATCCTAGTTATTTATATGCACCCTCATCACCACAGTACTTTTATTTATTTCTTTCTCCTCACAACACCTCAGTGAGGTAGAGCAGAGCTGTTATCCCAAATTTACAGATAGGGAAGCTGAGGCACGGAGAGGCTAAGTGACTTACCCAAAGTCACAGAGGAAATCTGTAGTGGAGCAAGGAATTGAACCTTTGTCTCCCAAGCCCCAGAGACATGCCTAAAGCACCGCACCATACCACCCTTCCTCTCTTAAGTTCTGCTCCCATGAGGTGATGATGAGTCACAATCTTTAACCCACCACCCTCTCCCCCAATTTAGAATTTCCTATTATGCTATGCCTGTGCTGGGATTACCAGAGTGTTCTAGGCATCAAACTCCCTTGTGCTGCTGGCTGATGAGGAATCACTGCCATGAAAATAGATGACTAGTTCTATTGCTGTTAGGATATAGATATTCAGGCCTGTCTGCAAAGGCCTATACTTTAAGAATTTAGGTGTATTCTTATCACTTAGCTAGTTATAGAGGTAAAAGAAAGAATCAAAAATCACTGTCTGTCTCTGTAATGGCCTTCTTTTACTGTGGCAGGCTAAGGCCTTCAGCTAAGATGTAGTTAGACAGCCATAAGCTGGGAAGTGTATGGTCACATCCTCACATTCTAAACTAATCACATTGAAATAACGTGCTATTGGGCTATTAGGAATACATCCTGCCCTGATATTTCTATCACCTCCAGAGAAAGGGAAAAGCCTAGAAGATGTAAAAGGAAACTTAGTTTGATCGCATCCTGTCAGGCAAGAACTCACTTATCAATAGACACAGCTGGAGAACCCTTATGTCTGTATAGATGTAGTTGTGAAATCCTCACTTCTGTATTGTTTTGTATGTTTATTTGCATGGTCTCTGTCTGGTTCTGTGATTGTTTCTGTCTGCTGTATAATTAAATTTGTAGGGTGTAAATCAATGAAGGTGCTGGAATATAATTGGTTAAATAACCATGTTACAATATGTTAGGATTGCTTAGTTAAATTTTAGTAAAATGATTGGTTAAGGAATAGCTAAGCAAAACTCAGGTTTTGCTATATAGCCTGAAGTCAATCAAGAAGTGGGGGGGGGGTGGAATGGGAACAGGGACTGGAGATGGGGGAATTGGGATCATGTTTTGCTAAAGGGGGGGAAATGGGAACAGGGACTGGGGATGGGGAAATTAAAATCATGTCTTGCTAAAGGGGAAAATGGGAACAGGGGATGGGAACAGGAACATGGACACAGGCAAGGCTCTGTGATGTCAGAGCTGGGAAGGGGGACACTAAGGAAGGAAACTGGAATCATGCTTGCTGGAAGTTCACCCCAACAAAATCGAATTGTTTGCGCCTTTGGACTTCGGGTATTGTTGCTCTCTGTTCATGCGAGAAGGACCAGGGAAGTGAGAGGGTGAAGGAATAAGCCCCCTAACAATTGCCACAGGAATTAGCCCTCCAGCTTCTCTAAAAGTCACCAGAATCAATACAATAGGTAGGAGATCAGCACGTGCAGCCAAGATTCATCTTCCAACAGTTATGATGAACCCCTCTTGTCTCCATGAGCTGTTAACTGTGTGGTGCAGCATGCTGATAGCTGGTGATAAACACTGTTTCCTCCTGGAGGAAGGAGGAGTTCTTCTAATATTTATTTTGTTAAGTGCAGTGAATACTAACTTTGCCTAAACAGTGTGGCAGGATTGCTAATAAGTCACCTTTGTGGCCTCTACTGCAATGGGGCCCACTCTTGTGCCACCAGAGACATTGCCAATGGCACAGATTAGTTAATAATACATTCTTTATCTTTTTTGGTCAGAGTTAGTATTCTCTGCCTTGCCTTAAGTTACACTGAAGAAAAACGGAGCATTCCCCTGTAAGGAAAACAACAGTAGCCTTTTAGGATTCCCCTTCTCTACCCCCACCTCAGGGACCAAACAAGAGTTGGGTGGAGAGGCTGTGACTGGAAGCAACAAAATCGTTCCCATCTTGAAAGTTTAAAGCTGCAGGCAGGGCCAGCTCCTGGGGTTTTGCAGCCCCAAGCAGCGCGGGGTGGGAGGTGGGGAGGGGAGAGGGGGAGGAGCTGCGATCGTGATCGGCGGGGCAATTCGCCAGCGGATCCGTCCCTCAGCCGAATTGCTGCCGAAGAGCCGAACGTGCCGCCCCTCTTCATTGGCCGCCCCAGGCACCTGCTTGATGCTCTGGTGCCTGGAGCTGGCCCTGGCTGCAGGCTCAGCATCCAATCCACATACGAGGCTGCTGCAAACTGGATTATACTAAACCACCCCTGCCACTGACAATATTAGGACCAACCTGTTTTGTGGAGAGAAGAGGTAGATGGACCAATCCTCCCGTATCTCACACCAGTCTGGCTTGTAGACATCCATCATCTTCCGGATGCGGAAACACAGGCTCTGCAGGACACAAGGGAATGGGTTGTCACTGGCCACCTCCCCATTTCACTGAGAAGTCCAATCTGTCTTTTTTCTTTAAACCTAAAATACCAGTAACTTGGATACATTACCTCCCCAGATCCTCCTCTCTCTGCCCTGACTCCACATGAGGAAATGAGCTGACGTCATAGTCACAGGGGGAGCGATGACTCAGGTGGAAAATTCATTGGGATGGCTATTCCATAAGACAGTTTTCCTCCCAGAAGGAAGAATATCAAGATTCACTTCTGACTCCTTAAAACTGAACCTGATGCTAGCCTGTACTCTGCTGTGGAATGCTGACACTGACGCTGCCCAGCATGCACTGGATCTTTGTACCAGCACTACCCACGAACCTCAGGGAAAGTGGAGTTAGAGTGCTGGGTCCACAGCCTAACCATGAGCCTAAGGCAGAATGAGTATCTACTGGTATCTTTCCTCCTAAGTGAAGTCCTCCTAAGTGAAGTCATTTCATACAGTGAAAAATTCTGCTAAAATCTCCATTGCCCCGACCCCACTGAAGCGTCACAGGAATCTCTTCAGTTCTGGGCACCGGAGCCTTGAGGCTGGCTAAGAAGCAAAACTCTGGTCTTCTTCTGCCTGAGGCTCTGAGATGGAGCCCATAGGGATTCTACAATCTACTCTTGCCCTGAGTATGAACGTCTCCCAGGCTGGCATAACTCACCTCCCATCTCTTGTGATTACTGTCCCCCTTGTAAGCCCTTGGTGCTCCTTTGGTGAAGCCCCCTGTACTCACATAGTCTATCTCCTCCTCATCCTCTCCATGTTCCTTGCGGTTGTCCATCTTCGGGAAAATCTCCTTAGCGATATTGGGCATTTTGCCATTGCAGTCCTGGTGCTCGCTGGTGCCCAGAGCCACACCCAACTTCCTCACTGCCCTGTGACTGGATGGGACTGATGACGTCAGCTCCACCAGATCACAGGAATCTTTGGTGTCCAGAGAGAGTGTCCGCCGGTGATGAGGGGCCCTTCCCATTTCCTCTCGTTCTGCATCTGCCACCCTGTGCCTTTCCCCAGACAGCAGAGATTCATGCTCGGCAGACGGAGGCTTGTGTTTTAGGCTGTGTCCCCGAGCCAGGCTGTTCCAGCTGGAGCGACGGCTCCCCCAGGTCCCGCTGCGGCCCCATGCACCATAATGAGAACTGCGAGAGCTAGACTGTAAGAGAGGGAGACAGCGATTCAGTGACTTGGGTCACAGGGAAGATGGGCCTCAGCAGTTTAGATCAAAGACTCACCCTTGGGGCCCCTAAATCTCCTAATACAAGATTACAAAGCCATGCTCTCCCACCCCTCCAGGAAAGGCATTTTGTGAACTCAAAGGTGACCCCTAATTCTGGCATCAAATTTATTATTATTATTATTAATTAATAATTCTTAATTGGTCACTGTCATATTTATTTTATAGCCCCAGTTGTGTGCCAGGCACTTTACAGATAAGCTAAGTTAGAAAGCAAAGGGCTTGTGTAGTCATTTACAGCAGTGGAAAGTGGTACAAAATTAGGTAGGTAGCATTTTGCACTTGCTTTGCAGTGGTGCACAAGGAACAGGGTGATGGATAAACCCAGCCCATAGTCCTTGCCTCAAAGAGCTCACAACCTAAATGAGAGGAGAAAGCAAGAGATATGGGTTTGAGGTTCTCAGCCTAGTCCTCCAAATCACCACATCTCAACATCAATTGTTACCAGCAGCCATCTCTGCTCAGGAAAAACAAAGGACTGGGATAGCAGGGTATGCCGCACATCAGGACTGAGGTGCACCAGTAAAACTGTGTGTTGGTGGTTGAAGCGCTCAATGACTAACAGGAGTGCTAGAGGACAGGATCAAAGTGCACTGGCAGAACTGTGAGTGATGGTTGTCTGCAGGAATGGATAGGGGTGGCAGGCCTAGGACAGGAAAGGGTGCTGCAGGTCAAGGTTTTGATTTTCACCTGAACTAAGGGCTCCAGAAACTTCCCCAGGTAGAGGACCTGGTAGGTCTGATATTACCCATCCTTTCCTAATGGCAGAAGCTCCCCATGTGTTTTTTATGTTACCGAGGAGGCAGGGCACCATAATTCCATGCTCTGTGCTCCAGAACTACAGTGGAGGGCTAAGAGGTCAATGCACATTTCATTTTGGAGGGAAGACTACAGAGGAGATAACAAGGCAGTTGAATCCTACGCCCAGTCATGGTGGAATATGGATTGAGAAATTGGAAATTGCGACCACCTCAGGCTAAATGGGGACAGGCAACAAGCTTCTGTAAGTTTCCAGTAGGGATAGACCCCCGATGGAATTCCAAGATGGTGGCACTGAGACAATGGATCCCCTGGGTTTCAGAAGAAGTATGTTACTCGTGGGTCTACTCACTCACCAGTGACCTCTGGTCGTAGGTCATTCTCCCCAGTGACATCACACTGCTCTTCCTGGAACCCAAGGCAATGAGGATCTGGTCTGGCTGCAGGGAATTCTGGGCAGAACTTGTGACCCCATCAGTTGCCACTGGCTGGTTGGAAGAAGGTAGGGTGGGGTCAAGGTGTCCATTTGGGGTCATGGGAATTGCACAGAGCCTGGGATCTGAGCAGAAAAACACAGAGAGAAAGAAAGAGAGAAAAAGACATTCCTTTCCCTTCTGCAGTTTCCTCCTGCACCACTCAGTGAATGTTTTAATGCTCAGTTTGTTTAGCCCTGTTAGAACCCAACACTGCTTCTTGGTGCTTTTTGGTTGTATGGAAAGGGTGAGTCAGGACAGTGATGGGCTTGAGACCATGGCCTCTCTCCTAAGCACAAGGTGCACTGATTCCTCAGAGTCCTTTGAACTGCCTCTGCCTCTCATTGGGCATACCTCTATGACGCGAGGTGGGGTGCAGAAAAACAAAAGTGATGATGCAACCTGCCTTTCTCTCTACCCACCACAGCATCTTCTCTTCTTGTCTCTTCTCCCTGCCCCTTTGGGCAGTGCTGGCAGCATTCCCTCTCCTCTGGCTTTGGAGGGGGAAGGGTGTTTCATGCAACAGCTTTCACCTAGCTGAGTCCACTTGCTCAGCCTCCTTCGCTCTAATGGACCCAGAGCAGGGAGTGTGCCTACAAGAGAGCTCGATCAGATAGCTTTCCCTGCAGACTCACGCTGCGAGGCTCTTGCCTGGGAGCACTTGAGGGAGACAGTGCCCCCATTGCTAGAATTAGGGGGCAGTCATCCACACATATCAAACAAATTCTACGACTGTGGGACCAGCAGCCATTGAATATTTTAGGCATGTTCCTTGTGTTCCTCAGATCAGTTTGTTGGGCTGAGATACTGAGGGGCGGCTTGAGACTCATTGGGGTCCAGATCCACCAAAACTTTGTGGACTCCTTGGAAATCCTTTATCTTTCTTCAAATTCCCATGCACACACTCTTCCTCCCAGTCTGCTTTGAATTCTCACTGACTCACTGCTGCACTGGCTCCCTCACTGCTCACAGACCCTAAGGATCCAGCAAACCTGCTTTAATTTGCTCCTGTGGGGTGTCAAGGAGAGGCACAGATGGGAGAAAGAAGAGATCAAAATATTCTTAATAATGCGATATGCCGCTCTTTTCTATTAGATTCATAGATATTAAGGCCAGAAGGAAACGTTTTGATAGCCTAGTCTGTCCTCCTGTATAACACAGACCATCATAGGTGCCGACTTCCCCTCTGCCCAGTGAGTGCTTCCCCTCCAGCCCCGAAGCACCCATGCAGTTGGTGCCTATGCCAATGGTTAATTATCCTCACTCTTAGAAATGTGCCCCTTATTTCTAGCCTGAATTTGTCCACAGCTTCAGCTTCCACCCATTGGATCTCATTATGCCTTTTCCTGCTAGATTAAAGATCTATCTACCATCAGAAATATTTTCCCTCTGTACACGCTTGTAGAACATGATCAACTCACCTCTTAACCTTCTCTAGGATAAACTAAATCATGAGGCATGTTTTCTAGACCTCAAATCATTCTTGTAACTCTTCTCTGAATCCTTTCCAATTTAAGTGTAGACACCAGAACTGGACACAGAATTCCAGCAATGGGCTCACCAATGCTGTATGCAGATGTAGTAATGCCTCCCTGCTCCTATTTGATGCAATATCTCCTACCTGCTTTGCTATCCAAGGATCATATTTGTTCTCTTAGCTACAGCATTACAGAGCTTTGCCATGGCTCTAAGTTTTGCAAGTGACTGCAAGCTGACAATGACTTTAAAACAAAGAAAATTGCATAAAACTGCATTGCCATGAAAGTCCTTTAGGCAGGGCCAAAGCATTCTGGTCCCACCTTGGAAAGAGGAATGAGATTTTAGGGAGATTTGCATATTTACATTTTTCATCCAGCTGCTGGTAGGACACAACAGCAAACGAGGTGGGATGATCCACTGACCTGAGCCATCCCGGCTGTCCAGGAATTTGTCAAATTCCTCCATGTTCGATGAACTCTGATCTTCGTCCGAGTACGACTGGTTGGCATCACCCTGGAATGGAAAAATCAAAGCAAAGGTCTGTGATTCATGAGCCCCCCCGGGGAAAGGATTCTGTTCCCTCTGATTGTCTATTGCCACAGATGATAGAGAAATCCCTGTGTGGTCTGCAAGTGCTTAGTTGCTGAACTCCTGGCCCATGGAGGGGGACTGAGTCACCTTTGCAGGGTGCATAAGATGGGGTAGAAATTGTTAACCCCCTCCTCCATATCAGTGGAAGAAAGGGAATGTCAAACTGGGAAATGTTTCATAAACTTGAGATCCCCTCCTCGTCCCCTCAAGCCATCTCCCTCATCCTGCACCTCACCTCCATGGAGTGGCCACTCACCTCAGCCTGGAAGCCCTCCACCAGATAGCCCCACCAGCAGATTGAGAGACATAGTTGCCAAGGTCATAGGGCCACAAAGTAAAGGGATGCCATGGTGAGGTGGAGGCCATGCCATTATACAGCACAACATTCCAGTCCTCCTGGGTCAGGATCTGCAAAACAGACAGAGGCGCGTGAGCCCCTAGAGCAAAGTGAGAGTGAAAGGGATTACAGAGGAAGGAGACTGCATTAGCATGAGAGGAAAATCATCTGACCACCACATGCCTATTGCAGAGTGAGGCTCCCCCATCTTCTCCCAGCATCCCACCCCAATTGCCTGATGATTGTCATCTGAACATGGTCCATCTCTCTCGCTGTTCCATGGGCAATAGCTCAAGAGACCTCAGGCCAAGGGAGCAGACAAACACACAAGCATAGTGTGCATGCTACAGCAACAACATTACACAGGACGTACCCCACAACATCTGACCTTTCTACTACCACATCCTTCACATTGTCTTTTTGCTCTTTGGAGTCGCAAGATGTCATCTGCTTGATTACAGTGTGTGTCTGTCGCTCCTCTCTCAATAGCGCATGCTGGAGCCTCATGGCTTGGTTTTTGAGTCACCAGGAATGAGTTTAACATTCAATTGTGTACAACCTACAACTAATTGTCTGATCCAATTCACTTTGAGCTCCCCCTCCAATCCCATTGTCTGCCTGCCCATGGAAGCTGTGTTGACCTCACCTGGAACACAGTGACGATGGCCCAGAGCAAGGAGTCGAAATTCTTCCGGTCAGGACAGTGTCTCCGGTGTCTGTCCGGAGGCTGAATTTGCACCCAAAGATGTGCATTCCCAGGATGCTGTTTGGGTGGGAAGAGGAGACGGTGTCCATTTAATCTCGCCACCAAATGAGCTTGTTAGAGCGGTTCCCCTTTTTTCTTTCACATCCACCTGCCTGCCACTTGTCACCAGAGTAAAGGATTAAAAAATAGCTAACCCATCAAGACCTACAATGAGGAGGCAAGACACTGATCAGCCTCATGGACTTTCTCCTTCCCCCTGCACCACCATAAGCAACAGACCCCCAGCTTCTGGCTACTCCATCCGTCCTGCCCCCTGACCACTATCTCCACCATTCTCTCTTGTTCCATTGCCTGTCCGCCACCCACTTCTAGCTTATCTCATTGTGTGCTGTGAAATTTGCCAGGTGCTCCCACATGCCCACAATTCCCTGCAATGGTGAACACAGTTCACTGACAGAATTCGCCCTTTCTAACGGAAATCCAGATCACAGCACACTCCCTGGCTGGCAAAGTTTCTCCATCCCCCGCCAAGCCTCTACTTGTGATACCTGAGGGCCAGATCCTCAGCTGATACAGTCAATTTACACCAGCTGAGGATCTCTGAGAACTAACCAAGTTCCTCTTGATGTCTAAAGTAAAGACTTGGGCAGGTTGAGTCATAAAGAGATTGGCATCAGGGTTTGTATATGCTCTGTGATGCCTCCTCAAATTGCTCTGAAGACAACACCTCCTCACCTGAATATAAAGATGAAGAGCATAAGGAGCATACAGAAGGTGGCCACATTGTCCATGGTCTTCATCAGCACCACCAGCTGGCGTCGCAGAGCAGGCATGAAACGCACAAGCTTCAGCACCCGCAGGAGGCGGAAAGTTCTCAGCACTGACAGCCCCCCATCTGACTGGCCAATGATCTCCCAGATGCTGTGGCCCAGAGACACAAAGGAGAAGAGAGAAAGTTGGACAAGGAGAGAAGCAGACGGAAAGGGACAAAGAAAGAGAGTGGTAGAAAAACAGAACCGAGGTAGAGAGAGAGGGAGAGAGAACTCTTTCACCAATGCAGCCTCTGTGCGTGTAAAAGAGAGAATCTGTGTGAACCGAGAGAGTGTAAAAGAGAGAATTCTGTGTGAATCAAGTGTGTGTGTTGGTAGGGAGTGAGTGAGAGTGTGTCTGTGTATGTGTACACAAAAATCTGTGTGTAAAAGAGAATCTGAATCAGGTGTGAGTATGCAGTGTACACTTTGTACGTATATGTCCGTAAAACTGCATTTCTTCCTGGGGACAATTGAAGTACTGCTTAGCTACTCAGGAGTTTTCAAATGCTGCATCATAAGGACCTAGGCTGGAACGCTCCTTTCTAATACTTTGCACTTCTAAAGCATTTTTCATCCAAACATCTCAAAATGCTTTACACGCACCAATTAATTAAGCCTCACAGACTTCTGATGTAGATAACTATTATTATCATCCTCATTTTACGGAGGGGAAAACTGAGGCACAGAAAGGTTATGTGAATTGCCCAAGGTCAGTGAGTCAGTGTTTGAGCTGGGAATAAAATCTAGATCTCCTGATTCTTTGCCTTGTGCATTAGCCATGCTTTCTCTCATATTTTAACAGATTAAAAAGCTGAAGCAGGTATGGCACAACAACATAGTTCATGCACTGGTCCGCCTCTCTGTATCTGCACCTCAGTATCCCCAGCCTGGTCTCCCTATTTTGGGGTCGTCACCTGATGATTACAATGATGCTGTCGAAGATGTTGTAGGGATTGCGGAGGTAATCAAAGAGGCCAAACGCAGCGAGTTTCAGGATCATCTCCAGGGCAAACATGCTGGTGAACACAACATTGCTGATCTCCAAGATGTTGGTCAGTTCTTCTGGCTGCAGGAGTGGCAAAAGCAAGGATCAGAATCGGGCAAGATCTGAAAACATCACCTCAGAACCAAAGGATACCATTCTCATACGGCATAGGGTTGTGCATGGATGGGAGTCATGAGGGAAATGCTGATGACAGAAGGGACCAATGGTGCCATCTTTGGACTCTTCTATGCTTAAAATGCTACCGTGACACAGCTGTGCCACTGTGGCACCTCAGTGTAGACACTACCTATATTGACAGAAAGGTTTTCCCATCATATAAGAACTCCACCTCCCTGAGAGGCAGCAGCTAGCTTAACAGAAGAATTTTTCAATCTACCTAGTACTGGGAGACTTAGGTCAGCTTAACTAAATGGCTCAAGGGTGTGGATTTTTCCACACTCCTCAGCGATGCAGTTATGATGACCTAATTTTCTAGTGTAGCCAAGACTTCAGTGTTCTCTTTCTCCTTTGTGTTTACACAGTCCCTCCCCATCAAGTTCCCAACTCTACCTCCCAACCTTCTCCCTGCCCCCTTTCCTTTCTCTTTCCACACATCTGCCCTTTGGTCCCTTGTTTTCTCTCTTTTCTACCCCACTTTCCTCTCCCCCATTCTCTCCCTCCTTTTCCTTGCCAGAATTCATTTGCTGGGCCTGCTCTGTCAATTTTTTCTCATACCTTCCTCTTTGCAGTGGTCTAAGTAATTACCCAGGGGAATATCAGAGTGCATGAATAAAGCATCAGCAATGAGGAGTAGCCTGTTAATGTCTAACAACAAGGGACAGAGAGAACAAGAGGGAATAAGAAACAGAGGGAAATGGACAATGAGGAAGAAAGAGGAAACTGGTGAGACAAAGGGAGAAATTCCCAAGAAACCAACAGGGCAAATGTGTCGGTAAAAGGAAATAACTAGTTCAGTCCAGTATATTTGCATCTACTGAATCCGTGACACCTTTAGCCACAGGTAATTCAGTTTCTTCCAGCCAAAGGGTGGTGTGCGTGGGAGAGAGAAAAAGAGAGAGAGAGCTTTAATGATTCAATCAGTTGAACAAGCCTGAACAAATTCAATTACTCCTCCTTTTGTTTTCAGAATTAATGGATGTTTCTTTGCTGTGCTCAGTTCTTGGAGGCCCCTCTGACAAGGCTGGGAAGGGGTCCAGGAATGTTTGCTCAGGAATGATTAAGTGGATGTTTATATGGCTGAGGGCTGAGCTGACACCATTGATGACAGATTCTTTCCATCCTCTCTCAGAAATGGGGTGTGGGGGGCGGGGGGAGGAGCCCTTCCCCCAGTTGATTATGATGGACTCACTTATATGTGTGGGTATTCTGGCTCCCCTCACTGGCTGAGTTGGAACTCCACTAGGCTAGCCAGCAAGGGAATGGAAATAAACATAACAATGTCTAACACATTCCTGTCAGTAGGGGGCAGACTCTCTCTCTTTTGCTCTGTCGCACATACTTCAATGAGACTTTAATGGCATGATAAGCAACCAAAGTGTTACCAACCTGAAAAGAAAGTCAGACTCCTCATGTATATGTCAGTACAATCCATCCAGGGCCTGGTCTACACGTGAATAACATGGCTGAAGTCGACGTACTTAGATCGACTTACTGTGGTGTCTTCACCGCAATGAGTCGACAGCTGCTGCTCCCCCGTCGACTCTGCCTGTGCCTCTCATGGCGGTGGAGTACAGGAGTCGACGGGAGAGCGCTCAGAGGTCGATTTATCGCATCTAGACTAGATGTGATAAATCGACTCCCGCTGGATCGACTGCAGCCCTCCGATCTGGCAGCTAGTATAGACATACCCCAGGATAGGGTTACATATCTGAAGTCTGATTCCACCCATGCTCCCCTCCCTTGCATCCCTAAAGGAGCAGCTCCCCCAAGTCCAGTCCTAGAGGGAACTGGCATGAGCAAGCCTAACACATTCTGTCCACCAGGGGGCAGCAGCATTCACTCTCTAGTGTGCACAGGTCCCCCCACACACACGTCGGGTGTCCATCACAGATCCACTTGGATCAGTTGGTCATGTGGCTAGCTTCTTTCTTCATGTGGGGCTGAGCTACCCATAAATGCCAAGTCATAACTCTGACATCACACAAAATTACTGACAGAGAGACTGCTGGCGCCCCCTGGTGGTGATAAGAGAGGACAGGCACTGATGAAATTAGGGGAGCCCATCGGAAATGGAGACAGGGATTCCATCTAGGCCTAAGCAAACGTTCTCCACTGAAGTCAGCACTGCCCCACGGTGCTCCATGTGGAGGAGACTCATTGACTCACCTTTTTTATTGACGAGGACAATGGCAGGGTTACTGACCTTTTAAAGGAAAGGTGCTTAAATTAAGAAATAATGGGGTCTCCTCCCTTCCCCTAGGCTGTTACCAGCATACATTGGGGAAGGGTGCTCACACGCACACACACAGTAATCCAGTTCTGGTTCTTTCCCTTCTGCCTCCTCCCACGGGCTGCACCTAGAGTTCATTCCAGGAGGCACAAGACCACTCTAATTGTTCTTATCTCAAGTAATGAATGGACTGGACCTGCTCCCAATCACTGTACCCTCCATGTCCTTTCTAACTGAGCTTTCATTCCAGTTTACTGAAGCCAGCCCCCACCCCCCAACCATATTCTTTATGAAATATGCTTGATATGAATATGACATAACAGATATACTTTATGCGTGATGGCTCATATAAGATATCATCGAAAGGTTGTCATTTACTGAAAGCGATTATCCAATTTGTATGCTTGTATCATTTCTGTATCTGAGCTAGGAATGTTGACTATTATCTAATTTCATGATGTTATTTTGGGTGACACCCCTGCTAACACTTCAGATATAACAACGAAAAGCTGGACAGTGCTCATGGCCCATCAGCAAGAGACATGGTACAGGAGCTAGTCTCCCTGTGAACCCTGTGGCAGCCTTTGAAAATGGCTAGAGGGCCTTACGGAGTCATGTGACCATGTCACCTGATACTGGAACCATCTCGATTCTGTACTTTTCCACAAGAAGCTGGGGATGGGGGGGGTCAAACTAGACTCCCGCTTTATGCAAATCCTATTTAAGGGTGGGGAGTGAGGTAATCCAGGTCATCAGTTTTCCCCGGCTGCCCTGTCCAAGATGACTGCTGGAAACATCTAAAACTGAACTGGGGGAAAGAACTGGACCCAGGCTGGAAGAGCGTCTGGTCTGTGAAGAAGATTATTAGAACACATTTAGGGTGAGAACTTACATATAAGCAGCTCCTTTAGTGTATTACGCTTAGTTTGCATGCTCTGTTTTATTTTCTTAGTAATCTACCTTGTTCTGTCTGCTATCCCCTTGACTACTTAAAATACATCTGTTACAGTTAATACATTTTTTCTGGTTATAATATAACCCAGTTTATGTGATTTCTAACTGGGTGGGGTGAGGAGTTGTGCATATCCTCCTCCACATTGAAGGAAAAGGCAAATTTCAAATAAGTTTGGGTTTTTACTCCAAGGGGGGTGGACATCTGAGGGCTGTGGCAAGCCCCTTAAACTGAGCCTTCCCAGAGCGCACTTCTGTCTCTCTGTGTAGATGGGTGTGACCCTGCCTGTGTGCTTGGCTGGAAAAGGCTGGGGAGCCAAGACTAGGTAAAAGGGGGCCCAGGCTGGCAGAACAGTCTGACTCAGTGGCATCCCCGCACACCAGGTGACATCCCAGGGGGTGCAGCCCATCGCAACCGTACCCTCCATGTCCTTTTCTAACTGATCTTTCATTCCAATTACTGAAGCCAGCCCCCCACCCCAACCACCTGTGTGCCTGTACCGCATTTGATACATGCTGACCAAAACCACTTCTTCACTCAACCCTCTCTCTTCTCATCACCTCTACCTTTCCCCTTCTTCACTAGGATCTGGCTTTGATTTCATTCTGGCTGGGGGAAGGGGAAATTGCAGACTCTCCCCATGCCACTGAATTTTATACACTGCCAGTTTCTCTAAAATCAAAATAAAAGGGGGGGAGGCTCAATTTCCATCCATAATTACATTTGAATAACAAAACAGGTCCTGAAAAACTAGGGAGAGAGAGAAAGAGAGAGCACAGGGAGGACAGAGATGAAGATAACCTCAAAGCCAGGCAGTAATGACACTAGCAGGGAATGAGAGGCCCATATGCTAAACAGAGACACCAATTTCAGCATGAATCAAATGATTATGTCAGTTCGGATGAAGAATGTAAAAAGATAACAGGGTATAAAAGACGGTTACTCACCTTTGTAACTGTTGTTCTTCAAGATGTGTTGCTCATATCCATTCCAGTTAGGTGTGTGCGCCGCGCGTGCACATTCGTCGGAAAACTTTTACCCTAGCAACTCAGTGGGCCGGCAGGTTGCCCCCTAGAGTGGCGCCGTCATGGTGCTCGATATATACCCCTGCCAGCCCACCCGCTCCTCAGTTCCTTCTTGCCGGCTACTCCGACAGTGGGGAAGGAGGGCGGGTGTGGAATGGATATGAGTAACACATCTCGAAGAACAACAGTTACAAAGGTGAGTAACCGTCTTTTCTTCTTCGAGTGATTGCTCATATCCATTCCAGTTAGGTGAATCCCAAGCCTTACGTAGGCGGTGGGGTTGGAGTGAAATGTGGCAGAATGAAAACTGCTGAGCCAGAGGCTACAGCATCTCTTGACTGTTGAACCAGGGCATACTGCGAAGCAAAGGTAGGGACCGAGGACCAATGGAGCTGCGCGACAGATCTCGTGGGTAGGAACATGAGCCAGCAAGGCGGCAGATGAAGCCTGAGCCCTGGTAGAATGCACGGTGATGTGGCTTGGGGAAATATGAGCCAAATCATAACAAGTGCGGACGTACGCCATCACCCAAGATGAGATCCTCTGAGAGGAAAACAAGCAAGCCTTCCCTTTGGTCTGCTACCGTGACAGAGCTGGGGCACCTTACAAAATGGTTCTGTCAGCGCAATATAAATGCGAGCACTCTACAGATGTCCAGGGAGTGCAACTGTTGCGTCCATTGCATTGAGCTGTGGGTAACATGAAAGGCCGAAACCACCTTAGGGAGGAAAGCCAGGTGTGGTCATAACTGCACCTTGTCTTTGTGAAACCTAGTGTACGGCGGAACCACCGTAAGAGCTCTGAGCTCGGAGACTCGTCTGGCCGATGTAACAGCTACGAGGAAAGTTGTCGTCCAAGACAGGTATAGCAGAGGGCCGGTCGCGAACGGCTCGAATGGGGGAGACATAAGTCTGGTTAAAACTAGGTTGAGGTCCCAGGCTGGGGCTGGGCGGTGCACCCGAGGGTGCAAGCGCTCCAAGCCCTTGAGGGATCTAGAACCCATAGAGTGTGAGAACACGGAACGTCCACCTTAGCCTGGCTGGAAGGTAGAGATGGCTGCCAAGTGTACCCTCAGCGATGATACCGCCAGGTCCTGCCGTTGAAGGCCAGAGGCAGGCCAAATAGAGGGGATCGAGACCTCAGTAGGAGCAAGATCGAGTGTATTGCACCTGTAGAAGAAATGCTTCCACTTGGCCAGGTACGTTGACCAGGTGGAAGGCTTCCTGCCACCCCGGCTCAGTTACGCAGCAGCCACACCGTGAGGCGAAGAGGCTGCAGGTCCGGGTGACGAAGCCTGTCGTGGCCCGGAGTGATGAGGTCTGGGTGGGGTGGCAGGGTAATTGGGTTGGTTATTGACAGGCCGAGCAACGTGGTGTATCAGTGCTGCCTGGACCACGCTGGAGTGATCATGATGATGCGCGCTCTGCCCCTGCGGAGTTTGAGTAGGACCTAATGAACCAGTGGGATCAGTGGGAAGGCATAAAGGAGTTGGCCTTTCCATGCATCAGGAATGCGTCCAAGATCAATCCCGAGGAGAGACCTTGGAAGGAGCAGAACATCTGGCATTTTCTGCTCTCGCGGTGAGCGAACAGGTCTATGTGAGGAAAAATCTCCACTTCTGGAAAGCAGAACGCCTCACATGGGGCAGAGTGACCACTCGTAAGACAGGAAAGACCTGCTGAGTCAAAGCGCCAAGGCGTTCCGAACGCCTGGGAGAAAGGACGTCACCAGCTCCATCGAGTGGGCCATGCAAAAGTCCCAGAAATGGATGGCCTCCTGACAAAAGGGGGGAGGACCATGTCCCTCCCTGGTTATTTATGAAGCATATGGCCGTTGTGTTGGCTGTAAACACCGAGATACCACGGCCTTGCAGCTGCCGCTGGAACCCCTGGCACGCCAGGCGGACTACTCTCATTTTTGGGGTGTTGATGTGGAATGCCAGCTCCCGAGAAGACCAAAGGCCTTAAGCTCAGAGGTGACCATGAGCACTCGAGCAGAGAGATGACGCGTCCGTCGACAGGGGCAGTGAGGGCTGGGGCGGATGGAACCGCATCCCTGCCCACACCAGGGAGGGAGTTAGCCACCACTCTAGGGAGCCTAAGGTACTCGAGGGAACGGTGATTACCATGACCATTGGCTCCCTGTCCGGGCGGTACGCCGAGGTGAGCCGGACTTGGAGAAGACGGAGGCGGAGCTTGGCGTGTTTGGTTACAAACTTGCGGGCAGCCATGGACCCAGGAGACTGAGACAAGTGCGAGCCGAGGTCGTTGGGAAAGTCTGCAGACCTCGGATGATTGTTGCCATTGCCTAAAACCGCAGCTGTGATAAGCAGGCTCCGGCTAGGTTGGAGACCAGGATAGTCCCTAGGAAGTTCAACCTCTGCTTGGGAACCAGAGTGGATTGCTCTATAGGAATCATCAGGCCTAGACCTGTGAATAAGACCGTGATGATGCCCACGTGCTGAGTGGTTTGTGTCTCGGAGTCTCCTCGGATAAGCGAATCGTCCAGATATGGAAAAACGCATATCCGACATCAGCGAAGGTAGGCGGCGACTATGGCCATATACTTGGTCAATACCTGTGGGGCTGCAGAAAGGCCAAACAGTAGGACCGTAAACCAGAAGTACTGACGGTTCGCTAGAAAGCAGAGGTATCTCCTGTGCGGAGGGAAGATGGCGTTGTGAAAGTATGCGTCCTTCATATCGAGGGCGGCATAGCAGTCCCCAGGAGGCAAGGATGGGATAATGGTTCCCAGGGATACCATGCGGAACTTCAACCTTATCCTAAACTGGTTGAGTCCGCGCAGGACTAGGAAGGTCTGAGACCTCCGTTCGAGTGGGGGACTAGGGCATAACGGGAGTAAACCCCTTGCCCCTTTCGTCCGTCGGCATCTGCACCTCTTGTACGAGGAATTGCTCGTGAGAGGGGTCCCTGAAGGGGGACAGGGTTGGAACAAATTAGAGGGGGTACCTATGCTCCACCGTGCGCAGGACCCAGCGATCTGAAATTAACTGGGGCCACGCCAGGAGAAAGCGGGATTGGGATCCCGGCCTGTGACTGGTACACCGCCCTCAGGCGCACCTTGGAAGGTTCGTCTTTGGTCCCAGTGGTAATTGCGAGGGACCTTGACCTTGGCTCTTTAGGGGTCCTGACGTTTGTCTGCGACCACCTTGGCCTCGCCGTTTGCCAAAGTCCTGTCTCTGGCTAGGCACAGAGTATGGCGGCTGGGGACAGAAAGGCCTGCGTTTGGTCGCTGGCATATGCATGCTGAGAGAGCACATTAGGACCCTATTGTCCATCAGGCTTCGCAGCCTGGGGCTGTCTTTGCCGCGAAGAGGCCTTTACCAACAAAGGGTAAGTCTTGAATGGCATACTGCAGCTCCGGCCGGAGGTTTGAAACCTGAAGCCATGAGATGCACCTCATGGTGACACCAAAGGCCAGAGTCCTGGCTGCTGAGTCTGCTGCATCCAACGAGGCCTGGAGGGACGCTCTGGGTACCTTTTTCCCCCGTCCTCCAAGACGGCAGCGAACTCTTGGCGGGAGTTTTGAGGGAGAAACTCCATAAACTAAACTAACTTCACCCAGGTGCTATAATTATAGTAGCTAAGCAAGGCTTGTTGCTTTGCTACCCAGAGCTGCAGGGCCTCTGCAGAGTACACCTGGCGGCCAAGTAGGTTCATTCGCCAAGCCTCCTTTGGTTTCGGGGCTGGCGCCCGCTGGCCATACCAATACCTCTCCTTAACAGACTGAAAGACTAGTGAGCAGAGAGGAGAGCGGACAGACGAGTAGTCGTACCCTTTAGAGGGCAACATACCGGGTCCTCTACCTCTGGGACCTCCTCCACCTCAGGTTGTCGGGGGGGCGTATCAGAATCGTGGTCCTGAGCATAAGATCTGCGCATGTGGGATGACACGGATGCGTGTCTGGATGGCCATGGAGGCACTAAAAAAAAAAGGCAAGGGCAGAGTCTCTGACTCTATCAGACCTTGCCCAACTCGGCACCGGGGACCGGCACCGGGAGGCGTACCGGTACCTGGAACGAGATCCAGACCTGCAACCAGAACAGTGCCAGGAGGTCGACCGAGATCTCGAGGCTCGGGGAGAGGCTACGGGAGTCACGGTACCTGTCACAGTGCCGGGAGTCGGAACGGTGCCGATAGTAGTGGGTCGGCGAACGGGATACCGACCGGTGTGGCAAGTGCGACCAGTACCGATGAGGAAAACAGCACCGGGACTGCAAGTGGTGTCGGGTGTGCCGACGGGACCTGGAGCGTCTGCGGGACCGTGATCATGAACGGTGCCGCTCTGCTGTGCTGACAGAGGACGGTCATATGAAGAGACTGTATTACCCGCACCGGCAGTGCCGGGGTCAGGCAGCATCGACTCTGTCATGGCAATGAGATCCCTCGCTGTTGGTAATGTCTCCGGCGTGGAGGGAACAGCAGGCTCAACCACAGTGCTTACTGGGGATCTGTCAGGCACCGGATTCGACGGCTCTCGTGGGACCGGGATCGACGGTACCGAGGTCGTCAGAGCTTCGGTAGGTGTTGGTGCCGGGCGATCTGACTTAGACGAGCTCTCTGGCTGCGGTGCAGTTGGCACGGAAGCAGCAGGAGCAGTAAGCTCAACCACGGCGCGTGCCGGGGAGCCGTCAGGCACCGGATTCGACAGCCCTTGTGGGACCGGGATCAACGGTGCCGACGTCGTCGGTGCCTCAGCAGGTGTTGGTGCCGGGCGATCCGACTTAGACGAGCTCTCTGGCTGCGGTGCAGTTGGCACGGAAGCAGCAGGAGCAGTAAGCTCAACCACAGCGCGTGCCGTGGAGCCGTCAGGCACCGGATTCGACGGCCCTTGTGGGACAGGGATTGACAGTGCCGACGTCGTCGGTGCCTCAGCAGGTGTTGGTGCCGGGCGATCTGACTTAGACGAGCTCTCTGGCTGTGGTGCATTTGGCACAGAAGCAGCGGGAGCAGTAAGCTCTACCACGGCGCGTGCCGGGGAGCTGTCAGGCACTGGATTCAATGGCCCTGGGGGACTGGAATCGACGGTGCCGATGTCATCGGTGCCGCTGCAGGTGTCGGTGCCGGGCAATCCGACTTAGACGAGCTCTCTGGCTGCGATACAGGTGGCACGGAAGCAGCAGGAGCAGGGGGCTCAACCACGGCGCGTGCCGGGGAGCCGTCAGGCCCCAGCAGGAATCGTAGGCTTTCTCGACCTCGGAAGAAGGGAGCGGTGCCGAGTCGATTTCGGTGCCGGCGACGGCCAGTGCCGAAAGGCCTTGGCAGTACCGGCAGGGTCCGGTGCCGAGGAGGCGCTTCTGCCAGCCGCTTGATCATCGCTCGGTGCCAAAGGTGGAGGGGTAAGTGAAAGTCCCGCTCCTTTTTGTTCTCGGCTTAAAAGCCTTGCAAATGGGGCACTTAGCTGTCAAGTGTGATTCCCTGAGGCACTTCAGACAGGAGTTGTGTGGATCTCCCTTCGGCATCGGCTTCTGGCAGGCCGAGCCCATTTTAAAACCCGGTGAGCCGTGCATGGGCTCCGGCACCGGGTGCAGGAAAGGGGCTACTTCCTGAACCCCGCTAACTATTACTAAATTAACTATACAAATATATATATAAAAGGATTATAACTGCATAACTATATACGAGAATTACGAGTAGCTAGGGAAGTGGAGGTCAGCTAAGCCGCGCTCCACTGTTCCAACGACTGACACGGGCGGTAAGAAGGAACTGAGGAGCGGGTGGGCCGGCAGGGGTATATATCGAGCACCATGACGGCGCCACTCTAGGGGGCGACCTGCCGGCCCACTGAGTTGCTAGGGTAAAAGTTTTCTGACGAATGTGCACGCGCGGCACACACACCTAACTGGAATGGATATGAGCAATCACTCGAAGAAGAATGGTGGATTAGCCTTCTCTCTGCTGTCCACGCATCCGCTCGCTCGCTGTCATGTAGGGCGCAACTGATGTTTTAAAAGTCATGCTTGCATCTCTCTTAAGGAAAAGGTTACCTGTTCTTTCCAGCCCTCCTCCTCTCCCTGACATCTGTTTGTCTAGTCAAGCCCACACCTGGTAATCTTTTTCTAATGGGCCATCATTCACCTCCTTCCCCCAAGCATTCTTCCCAGAGAGAGGGTCAGGAAGGGAGGAAGGGAAAAGGGTGGGGGGAATAGGAAGGGTGAGATAAGGGGAGAAAAGGAAAGAGGAAAAAACAAAACAGTTCCATTCCACCAAAAAAAGGAAGAAGGAGAGATGGTGAAGGAATAGGAGAGAAAAGAGAGAGGACAGAAAAGAAGAGAAAGAGAGATACAGAGAAAGATTAACGAAGAAGTGGAATAAGAAAAAAGAAAAGGCGATTAAGGGAGTGAGAGGAGCCAGCTGGATCCATGAGGCCTGAGGCAACACACTCCTAGAGCAAAGACAGACCCTGCATTGCAGCTATTTCTGGAGAGACAGATAATTAGTCAGAGTGAAAAGAACCATTAGCATGGAGCCCAAGGTACTGTTGGTGGGGCTAGAGGCCCCATCCTCTAAGGCCTTGGCTACACGGGAGACTTGCAGAGCTGGTAGTGGCTTTACAGCGCTGCAACTTACTCCCAGTCCACACTGGCAAGGCACATACAGCGCTGTATCTCCTTGGCTACAGCGCTGGTTGTACTCCACATGGACGAGAGGAATAAAGAGAACAGTGCTGGTGCTGCAGTGCTGGAGTGCCAGTGTAAACAGCAATTAACCTTACTACGCTGTAACTGAGGCTACGTCTAGACTACCCACCGTATCGGCGGGTTAAAATCGATTGCTCGGGGATTGATATATCACGTCTCATCTAGACGTGATATATCGATCCCCGAGCGTGCTTATATCGATTCTGGAACTCCACCAACCCCAACGGAGTTGCGGAATTGACCGGGGGGGAGCCGTGGACATCGATCCCAAGCGGAGAGGACGGGTGAGTAATCCGATCTTAGATATTCGACTTCAGCTACGTTATTCACGTAGCTGAAGTTGCGTATCTAAGATCGATTTCCCCTCGTAGTGTAGACCAGCCCTGACCTCCGGAATTTTCCCATAATGCTTTTAACCAAAGAACTCTCTTTGGGAATAGCTACACTTGCAGCTGTACAGTGCTGGGAGTTACAGCTGTCTTCGTACAGTTGTGTAGGGAAAGCGCTGCAGTGTGGCCACACTAACAGCTACCAGCGCTGCAGTGTGGCCACATTTGCAGCATTTGCAGCGCTGTTGGGAGTGGCTGAACAGGCATTCTGGGATACCGCCGAATACCTCTGGAGGCCAATTACAGCGCTTTTGGTGGCCACACTGGCGGAGCAGCGCTGCCTCACCAGCGCTGCAATCGTTATACCCCAGGCAGAGCAGGAGTACAGCCAGTGCTGCAGCCAGGGAGATGCAGCGCTGTATGTGCCTTGCAAGTGTGGACGGTGAGTAAGTTGCAGCGCTGTAAACCCACCACCAGCGCTGCAACTCTCCAGTGTAGCCAAGCCCTTTGTTTTGTTGTGAACTTGTGGCTCCTGGAGCTGCTTATCTAAAAAACATACACAGCTACTGTTTGCTCGAGCAGAGGCAGGCAGGGAATGTCCATAGCTAGTGTTTGCTTGAGGAGAGAAACAGCACAGCGGAGGTGGGAGGGGCAGAGGGAGTCCGTGGGAGCAGCTGCTTATCTGGTCTGAAGGCTATTTGCGTTTAAGAGTGAATGAGAGAGGGATGGGGGAAGTGGTTGGAATTTGCAAGGCAGGAAGCTGACACAGAGTCGACTCCAAAAATCCACTTTCTCTCTCTCCCCCACTCTCCCTGTCACACTGCACCCCACCCCCCTCTTTTGAAAAGCACATTACAGCCACTTGAACGCTGGGATAGCTGCCCATAATGCACCACTCCCAACAGCTCTGCAAATGTAGCCACACTGCAACGCTTTCCCTACACAGCTGTAGGGAGACAGGTTTAACTCCCAGCGCTGTACAGCTGTAAGTGTAGCCAAACCCTAAGAGAGTTTCCAACACATCTGGGACTAGCAATACCATCATGGGTTTTCAGCTTAAATGTGACTGACGGCGGACACAGCTGATGGCTGGGGCAGTGGGGGGGGGCGGGGATTGTGGGGGGGCTTCTCTCTGGCAGAGGAAGAGTAATCTTGATGGAGGGGGGAGGCTGAAAGGAAGCCAATCACTCTCCTTCCGGCTGCTCCCACACAAATAACCACAACCAACTGGTTAACACAGGCTTGTAGAAAACTGCTTTGGATCAAATAAATAGCAGCCCGCCATTTTTTCCCCACTACTTTTTGGGGGGGTTAACAAAAACATAGTTCCACTTTCCTTTCTGAGCCATTTCCAGGCTTCCTGGCTCTTTCCAGAGTCAGAAAAACTGACAAAGCCATGAGGAAAGGTCTGCAATTCACCTCTCCTGCCTAGCCAAAAGCAGGGAGTCTCAGAAATCTCCCCAGCGCAGAAGCCTGTTTTCTCTGTCTCACATACACGATTGCCAGCTCAGAGAATGCACAAGTCTCACGCAGGAACATTGGGGAGAAACATTTAAACTAAACTTTTCCTAGGTATGGAGTGTTGGGGCCCGAGTGGGGGAAGGGGAAAGAAGCAGTCAGATGTGAATCGGGGAGTCATGGTTCGGGCAACTTTTTCTTGTATCAGAACTAGTTTGTCTATCCTGAATCTGGATTTCTTTCCAAATCCATGAAACTATCTGATTCAGATTCCCACGGCAGTGAACCCTCTCTCCCTACTAAGATTAAGCAGATGTGTGAAACAATGTAGTCCACTTCTATGCTGGGGGAAGCTGATTTCATTTGGAGCCCCTCCCTTAATGATCAGATGATTGAGCTGGGATGAAGGAGAGCAGCTGTTTGTTCTTCACTTCCCCACCACCACCCACCCACCCTTCCTTCCTTGAACAAAGGAATTGCTATCCTGGATAAGACCCTAGGGTCCATCTAGTTCAATATTCTCTTTCTGACTGGGACCAGCACTAGATGCTTCAGAAGGAGGTGCAAGAACACCTGTAATATATCAGATGACCTGTCCATACAGGGAATTTCTTCCCCCAGGTCTAAATTGGCAACTATGCAGAAATCTTACTGGGGTGACTCCCCATGGGATCATAAGACCAGCCCCATATATCAGTACTCAGATATCAGCATGATAAATACCTTATAAATATAATAGAGAGATTTTTCTAGTCTGCTCATATTTGTAAATGACATCAAAGTAACCCAACAGTAACTGGAGAATCATGGAAATCAGAGATGGAAAACACTGATTCGGTCACATGTAGTCCAGTCTCCATCCCACATCCAATTCAGGACTTCACAATTCTTTGTCTCAGTCCATTTTTAGACAGTTTAGATGATGGGGTCTATATCAGTACCCTGGGCAGATCAGTCAATAGTCTAATAAATCTCACTTCAGGAAGGTATTATTAATAGTATTTATTATTTATATTATGGTAACACCCAGAGGCCACAGTGAAGATCCCATTGTGCTGCGTGCTGTACTGACACAGAGCAAGATACGGCCCTGATTGGTGTTTACACCCTTTGAACAATTGTGGCCAGTGATCATGTTGTCCTGTGCCTCACCTCTTAGTCATACTTTAGCTGAGTGATACAGATTTAGGTCTTTTAATCTTTTCTCATGATTCAGTCCCTCCAGTCTTCTAGTAATTTGTATTTCTCGCCTCTGAGCTCCCTGCAGCTCAACTGCATTTTTCTGGTACTGAGGTGCCCAGAGCAGTTTTTACTCTGGGATCAAACTGTGGCTACTCCTACTCCTATCAGAGACTGGCTAGGGTAGAAAACACAGTCTAGTGGCTAGGGTATTGGATGAGGACGGAGGAGCCTTGGAGGTCAATTCATGACTCAGCCAGAGACTTCCTGTGTGGGTTTGGGCAGGGCACTTAATCTACCCTGTGCTCAGTTCCCCACCTGTAAGGGGATGATAAGCCTTCTCTACCTCACAGGGGTGCTGCTAGGATAAAATCCATTAATGACTGTGAGGTGCTTGGGGACCTCTAGTGATGACAGCCATACACATACCTTGATAGATAGTTGCTTTCCATGTCATGATCCACCTGTTGTTAATTGATGCTGCCAGACCTACAGAGAGGCTCAGGACCCTCAGGGAATGGAAAGATTCTTGGTTGTAGTAACCACAAGACTCACCAGCTTTCCTCAGTCCTTCTCCAGAGATAGACTGTGCTTGTGCATCTCTTAATTAAGCTGGAAAGTCTAGCCAGCTGATGGATTTGAATTCAGATGCTGGTGAATTCTCTGTGACATCCCTAGAGAGCACATTAAACTAAACCAAACAGACTAAGGATTCAGTCAGCTAATGAAGAGAGAAATGAGGGAGAGAGATGGGGGAGTGGAAAAGACAAGAGAAAAGAGAGGGTAAAGGAGACAAGGAGAGAAAGAAAAGTAGGGGATGAAACAGATCAGGGAGGGAGAAGCAGAAGGAACAAAAGAAGATGAAAGGAAAAAAGATGGCCATGGCCAACATGACTGTGTGCAGAAACAGGCACAGGATAGCCCCTGCATGGTCCTTACTCCATCTCAAACCCATGATGGGACCCCATGCGCTATCACATGTCCAAATTGTTTTCGCTCCACCTCTGCTAGGTTGTAAGCTCTCGGGGCAGGGTCCATGTCTCCTTAAGAGATTTATACAACATCAAGCGCACTGTTGGCACTCAATAAACAATAACAACAAGAGGGAGAGGAGAGATTTAATGTCAAGAGGAAGGGACCCAAGAGCCTCTCCTCAGGTCCTCACCGGGTCATTCAACTTTGGATGCTGCCCAAGGAGACTCACCACTGGATGCAGCTCAGGTCTAGACCATGTGGTTTGGCAGGCCCATGCTGCCTGATTCTACCCCAGGCAACCCACAGTGCTAGAGCCCTCCACCCCCTCCATTCAAAGTTGCTGGATATTATTGTGGCCAATAGGGTTTAAGGTGCCCACTTCCCCACAAGGGTGGTTACCTGTTCATGGTGCTCAATGCCCATGCTGATGGTGTTCACTAGAATGGCTATCATGATCCCACGGTTGAAGTACTTGCTGTCCACAATCCCCCTTAGTTTGACCCTCACTTCTCGCCACAGGTCATCGCAGAGCCTCAGCCATCCGCCCTCTTCCCCCTCCTCTTCCTCCTTCTCCAGATCTGTGGCACCTTCGCTTCCTCTTCTTCTTTCTCTTTGCTCTTCACTGGCCCCTCCTTCCTCCTGGTCCGAATCAGCACTGTCCAGGATGGAGAGCCTCCGGGCTGCCTCACGCTGCACTCTGTGACATCTGGGGCAGTTGTTGGGGTCAGAGGTCAGGGTCATAGCAATGGGCTGGATGAGGGCATGAGGAGTGTATTCGAGAGAGTTGTGTTTCTGGCAATGCCCTGGGGAAAGAAATCATTACAGTTAAAGGAACAGGGCTCAATTTTCAAATAAGGCATACAAATCAGTTCACCACTTGGATGCTTAAATAGCAAGAAGGCACCGAAAGTGGAAAGCCAGGCTTTTTAACCGTGAGGGTGATTAAAGACTGGAACAGCTTATCAAGGGAAGTGGTAAATTCATCATCATTTGGAGTCTTTAAATTGAGATTGGATGCCTCTGTAAAACATACACTGTAGTTCAGCCACAAGTGATTAGGCTCAACACAATTCACTCACACTGTAGGGAAGAATTATTTCCTCCGCTGCATGAATCAGTGGGTGAAATTCTGTGACCTGTGTCACACAGGAGATTGAACGAAATGATCACAATGGTCCCTTCTGGCCTTAAAGTCAATGAGAGCGTATGGAGTGCCTAAAGGCAGAACTGGGCCCCCTGATTTAGGAACCCACTTTTTGACAGCATCTTAAAGAGCCAGAAGAGTGACTTTGAAAATAGCATTTCTTTATACAGTAACTCCTCACTTAAAGTCATCCTAGTCACCGTTGTTTCGTTGCTGATCAATTAGAGAACATGCTTGTTTAAAGTTGTGCAATGCTCCCTTCTAACGCTGTTTGGCAGCTGCCTGCTTGTCCACTGCTTGCAGAAAGAGCAGTCCTTTGGAGCTAGCTGGTGGGGGCTTGGAACCAGGGTGGATGGGCAGCCCCCCTATAAGCTCCCCACTCCTCTAAGTTCCCTGTGCAGCAGCTGCCCAGCAGGCTAGCAGTTGCCAGCGGTTCAGTTGTCCCTCCCCCCACTGCCGTGTGCTGCTCCTGCCCTCTGCCTTGGAGCTGCTCCTGGGAGCCTCCTGCTTGCTATGCAGTGGGGGTATGGGAGGGGGGGCTAATGTCAGGGTGTCCCCCTCCTCCCGCTCCTGCCCCCCGCTCCTTTACCCCATCTCCGCAGAACAGGGGGAGGGCACGACAGGGCTCAGGATGGAGGGAACTTGCTGGCAGCAGCTGTTGTCTCAACTTGCTGATCTACTTAAAAAGACAGTGAACTTAGAATGGGGTCAGCGTACTTAAAGGGGCAATGTACATCTCTCTCACACACACACGGTGTGTCTCTCTGTCTGCCATGCTGTCTCCCCTCCCTCCATTCGTGCTACTTTGTAGAGTGTGAGGCTACATTTACAATGTGTTAACCCTTGAGAGCTCAGCCCAGTGCTAGTTCATCATTTAGCCATAGGGCATTCTCTGGGAAATATCCCACCCTCTTCCACCCTCTGACTCCACCACCTCACACAATCATCATTGCTGTGTACATTATTGTTTGTTGAAAACTTATACTCTGTGTGTGTGTATATATATAGTCTTTTGCCTGGTGAAAAAAATTTCCCTGGAACCTAACCTCCCCCATCCATTTACATTAATTCTTATCGGGAAATTGGATTCACTTAATATCATTTTGCTTAAAGTCGCATTTTTCAGGAACATAACTACAATGTTAAATGAGGAGTTACTGTACACGACACTGTGTGTATGAGATCAGGTTTGTTGGCTTTAGTGACCTAACAAAGTTTTTATTCCTTTTTCCTCCTGTTAGCTCTGGAGAGCCAACACAGCTACGGAAGAGTGAGTCAGAGTCCAGTGGTACAACAAATTGCCAGTTGCAGAAACTATTATTGGCGAACAGGCGCAAAAGTGGAAGGCTGAGCCTGCAGGGCTGGCAGTTAGAAATTCTATCGTTCACTCATAAAGTGAATTCACTTGATACAGAAGCCTTTGAGACAATTAACACAGAACCCATAAAGCCATTTTTATTGTCACTCTTCAGACTAGAACTGCAATTTAAATTATACAATTGTACTTCACGTCTAATTTCACACATTCAAAAAGTTTCCACTGGCCCTTGAAAAATTACGTTGTCCCTCCCCGCCCCCCAATTCTGCCAATACGCCTCAAAACTGTGTACTTCAGCATTTCTTTCTATTCTGGTCCTGGGACACCCCCCACCACTACACTGCAAAAACACCTCAACCCTGATCTGCAGTATCTTTGTTCCTTAATCTTGAGGTCCCACAGGGTTTGCTTAAGCAGCTCAATTCCCCTCTCTCCCACTCTGCCAATGCACTTAATCCAATTTGCAATACCCTCTGCTATTCCAGATCTGGAATCCTTTACAAGAACCTGTTGATACCTCCCAATCCTACCATTCAGCAGCCCCTGGAATGCTAAATCTGGCTTTCCCACACAATTCCTGCCAGCAACACGTATTGCTATTCCGATGCATTGCCTGCCTCCCCCATGCTTCTGTCCAATTCCTAGTGCCTAATATTAATTCTGAACTGATACAAAAGTTTTTTTTTCCTCCTGCTGATAACAGCCCACCTTAACTGATTACTCTCGTTATAGTTAGTATGGCAACACCCATTTTTTCATGTCCTCTGTGTATATATATCTTCCTACTGCATTTTCCACTGCTTGCATCCGATGAAGTGGGTTTTAGCCCACGAAAGCTTATGCTCAAATAAATTTGTTAGTCTCTAAGATGCCACAAGTACTCCTGTTCTTTTTGCGGATACAGACCCTAACATGGCTGCCATTCTGAAACTTCTTCTACTGACACTCCCAGCTTTGCCTTTGGGATTCTTACTATAGCGTCTCTGTCCTTTCCCGTTCACACCAAGCTTGGCACTGCCTGGCTCCATCCGGCCCTGGCGTTGGTCCTGCAGGCTGTTGTAGAGGCTAAGTGTGCGACGTTTGGCTTTGCGCACGATGTGGCAGACATACTGGAAGATCTCCTCGTAGCAGTCTCCTGGTTCAGTGTAGCTGGCTACAGTGCTGGAGGACAAGTACCGCGCTCGCTGTTCCTGCATCAGCTGGTGCTCCCGTTGCTTGGTCTCAGAGAACTGAGTGGCTATGACCACCAGGCACAGGTTGATCATGAAGAAAGAGCCCACCTACAATCAATGAAGGAAGAGGAAAAAATGAGAGAGGGAGGGAGAGAAAAAGCATGGGGCAAAGAGAAAGAAAGGAGGGAAAAGAAAGGGAAACGGGAAAATAAAACAGGACAAAGAGAGAAGGAAAAAATAGAGATAGGTGAGATTCTGCACAAGAAGGTGGGACTTCAGTCCTCAAAAGAAACCTTGCCTGGATCACCGTTTTTCTGAGGACAACTCCCTTGATGTGATTTTCACTATGCGGTTCAGTGGCTTGCGCAGTGGGCTGGGAGTCAGGAGATTTGGGCTCTATGCTCGACTCTGCCACTGATTTGCTGTGTGACCTTGGGCAAGTCACTTAAAGATGACCTGCAAAGGCTTTTATAAAAATTGGACTTTTGCTCTAAGCTTTTTTCTTTTTGACGTATAAAAGAAGTGTTTTGGTTTCTTTTCCCTTCTTGATTTTTACTTTAGGAAAATTGGGAATGTCATCCCTGCTCTTCCCTAGTACTTCTGGAGAACTTGCTGGCAGTCTCAGAGCATATTTGATCCTAACTCTCTCATCTTAATTGAAAGTATGGGGATGTTGAATCTTTAACAAAGATGGCTCTTCTCCAAAATGTTAACTAGGCACTGAAGTCAAATAGATATTTACAAAAACAAAGCGCGTTAAACAGTCTGACCAAAAATCCATTCCTTGCTCAACTTTCACTCTCTTGGCTCTTGTGATGTCCTACTTTCATTAGTCCTCGAATCATGAGAGTCTTCCAGTCTAGACAGGCTCTCAATTGCCAATGTAAAAACAAGCAGAACTCTTCATTTTTTAAATAAAATGTTTCAGGCCTTCATTATCCATTCTGCAAAAGCCAAAAAAGGCAGACACCCTATTTTATTCATTTGCAGATCTCCTTTAATTTAGCTGTGCCTCAGTTTTCCCATCCCTAAAATGGAGACAATAATGCTGAATGATTGGAGATGTATGGATAAAAATCACAATATCAGTTTTAAATATCTCCATTGTGGGATCAATCTGAATCTCCATAATGGGATCAATACTTTATTGCAGGGATGGGGATAAAAATTCAACAGGAATGCAAATCCAGTCCATACTAGGACTTTTAACCACTTGTTTTGAACACTGTTCCAACATGGTTGGGACCTCCTCTCCAAAGAGTTATGAACCGTGATATGTCAGTGCTAAAAAGAGGGATTGTTTTAGAACTCTGACTGGATTTTTGTGCTCATCTGAAATGGACCCTGGATGCGACTTGTGGAGAAGACGGAGCTAGATTCCTACAGAGAGACCCTGGAATGGACTCTGGGTTCAGGCACCTGGGAAGAAGGAAAGAACCTGAACTGGATTGCTGTGCCCCTGGAGTGGACTCTGGCTGCAGCCCTCTGGGGAGGAGGAGAAAAACCTGAACTGGATTCCCATGCTCCACTGGAAGGGCTTCTGAAGGTATCACCAGTGTTGTGTTCCCATCACATTCCTTTTCAGATTTAGGACCACTAGCAGAACTACTAGTCCTTCCTTCCCAGGGTGGAATCTCTGATGCAGCTCAGGAATACAACAGAGCTGTATCCAATACTTTCCTATTCATCCTGTTTGGCAGCTCCTCTCCTGGGTCATTAAAAGCATAATCCTCCAAAAGGGAGGGGAGAGCGCAGGTGGGTGAAGGAGAGAACCCCTACTCCAACTCCACTATCTACCTGAGTCAGAAAAGGAAACAGTGGGGATTGTTTATGAACAGTGTTCAAGCATAACTTCCTCTACTTGAATAGATAAAATCCCCCCCTTCACTACCCATACCTAGTCACACCTCCTTCCCCTTGACTCACTTTCTCAGACACACACACACAGGTGGCTAGAGGTTCCATCATGAGATTCGGTCCAGTTGCTTTTACTATTTCAAAGGGGAGACGTCTCTGCTGACATACAAATAAGCCTTTGAAAAACAAAACCATTCCTGGCCAGATCAGCATTAGGATAATATATGCAGTTTCAAAATAGAATGCTTCTCCCTGCCCTCTCAATGCCCTTCAAAGCAGTTATAAATCCATTCCCCTTCATCCACAGAGCCCTCCCCTACTTCAGCCCATCTGCCCTTCAGATTTTTTATGTGGCCTAGAAAGGAAGAGAGAGAAAAAGGAAACTGCTGTTTGCTTCAGATCCTTTTCCCCCAGAGGATTCTGGGTAGTTCATACTCTCATCTTGTTTTCATTGATGAGTGAGTGGGAATCCAAATCTCCTTCAGACATGCTCTCCCCACCACACATATGCTTTTCCATTTACATTGTCTCCCTCCCCTCATATGGAATGAACCAGAGTGTGGAGTTTGGGAAGAATTGTTGGTTTTTTAATAGGAATTTCTATGGTGTCCTTCACTGTGCTGTCTAAGAACTGCACAAACTAACGGGGGGCGGTAGAGGAAGATTTATCCCCATTTTACAGATGGAGAAACAGAGGCACAGAAAAGTGAAGCAATTTGTCCAAGGTCACAAAGTATGACTGCATCAGAGTCATGAATAGAACTCAGATCTCCTGTATCCAGTCCTGAGCCACAAAACAGTCCAAGAGGAAGGGGGAGGAGGGGGAGGAGGAGGACTGGATACAGCTACTGGACCACCAGCTAATGGACCATTCTTCTGAAGTCATTAAATATGATCGCATGTGTTTGTTTTATTCCTAGGACAACAGGAAAGTCTACGGACACACAGGAGAAGAGTCAAAGGGCGCGTTGGGCTCAACTCTGATTTTTGAATTAGCAGCTTCAGGCATCAAGGACCTGCAGTCTTTTTCTGTTAAGTACCTAACTCACCACATACATATTGCCCACGAGGCCTTTGGCAAGGAGGCTGACAGTTATTATTTACTGAGTGTGAATGGTGCATTTCACAGAATGGTCTGTCTCCTTTAAGGGCAGTGGGGGCTGGGAGGGTAGAGAGTCAGTCAGCCCTGTTCCAAGGCATGGCCCCTTTAAGAACAGGAAGTCCTGAGATGGATCACCAGATCAAACTGAGAATGACTCCTGGTGCCTGAGCCACGTGGTCACTTGCTGAGGATTAAAGAGAAATGCACTTAGCTCTGTCCCAAGTGAGAGCCATGTGTGATTTATGGGGGAGGAAGAAGAGAAGGTTCTTCTGGTGGAACTAGGATGAGGGTGGGTTGGGGAAGCCTGCCTGGATTATAGCGTAGCCTCAAGATGGGGTTGTGGAGACTCTTTCCCAACAGAAGGAATTTGAGCCCAGGGACCAGGGCTGGAAAAGACCTAGAGGGAGGTCTCCCCAAAGAGATACATGGCCTGGAGTAGCACCTGCAGAGCTTCCCTGCTCAGAGGGAGCTGGGGAGTGGAGAGAGAGCTGGGACCTGAAGACCCAGGGAAGGAAGGGCTGGAGGGTGGAAGGCCCAGAGGATTGTTTTGTGAGGTCTTAATAAATTAGACCCCAAGAAGGGAAATGTTATTAAACATTCTGCATGCATGTGAATGGATTAGAGACCCAAGAGGGGGCACTGAGATGGTGTGATGGCAGTGCCGTGCCGTGGGGTGGGGTGCGCTGAGACTACTCCCTTGCTACAGGGTACTCTACACAAGCAGAGATGATGACATGGGATCAAGTCCATCCATGGCATAATTCCACTGAAGGCAATGGAATTACCCCAGAAATGAATTTGGCCTTAGGTCTTTGTGCTGAGCAGCACTAAGCAGTGGTTCATCAGAGGCCATGCCTGCCAACAACAAAAAAAACCCAACATGAGTGGGGTGTGCATAGAAAAAAAAATCAATGGCATTCAGCTGCACAGTCTCAGGCTGAGTGTTTAATTGAGGGTTTCAGATGACTGTAAAAATGCAGAGACAAAGTTCAAATCACTGCAAGTTAATCTTAAATTAGCAAGACACCTCCCACCTCCTCTTTCAGAGACAGAACGTTCACCTGTAACATCCAGGTGGTTTGGGAGCATCTGAATTTACTCAGAGGGACCCAGCCCCCACATTTAAATTCTGCCATTAGAAAGGCATGCACAACTCCTGCTTACCTCAGTGGGAATTGCAGCTGTGGACACAAGGCTAAATTCTGTCCTTAGTTACATTGTACAAACATGGTTAAATCAATGGTGCTATTCAGGTGAAAATGGGGCCCAAATGTCTGTTCCAGTGGGGAAATGAATTGTGAGGCAAAGAAAATTGTTTCAAACTCATAGAAAACACAGAGGGTTCGGTTTGCCCCTTTGAGAGCTGTTTCTTGGACAAACTGCTTCAGACACAACATCTTCTGTTGGGGCTGACAGAGGAATTCTACCAAAGAGTGCTAGGGTGGAGACTTCAGCAGACAACTTTCCATTTTGGGGTGGGGTGGGGAGATGCTGTCGCACCATTTTAAGGGATCTTGCCTCTAGATTTTTAAAAGTCTATTAGATTTGAAGAGGGTGATAGACCTGCACCCAGCCTTTGGTTTCTCTTTCCTCCAACCATAAACAGAGCCCTTCAAAGAAAAAATACCTCCCTGCATCCATGCTTTCCCCTAGCCCATGCTTCAGCCCATCAGTACACAATGCCAATGGGAATGGGGACAGCTTTCGGTTATCTTCTTGCTGAAAATACGCTCTCCCTCTGTGACGTTGCACTCCATACGTTTATGGAAATATGCTTATGAGTGTAAATATAATGTAACTGGAAAATGCTTTATGGAAAAGATCTCTTGTAAGGTATCATTACAAAACTTATAATCTACTGAGCGTGATCATCCTATTTGTGTGAATGTATCATTCTTGTATCTAAAACTAGAAATATGAAGTATTACTCTGAGGTTCAATTGTAATTATACAAAGTATGAGCCATTAATGGTGGCTTGGAATCTTAATGGCTCCCATTAACTAGGACAATTGGTTGTAAATGACTCTGTTTACTTGTAAGCCTTCCTGTATACCCATGTGTGCCAGCCAGTGGGTAAAGAAGTCTCACAGGACATGTGAACATGTCACATGATACTGGAATTCATCTTAAACCTGGTGCTTTTCCATTTAGAAGGAAGGGTGGGAACCCAGAGAGAGAGAGAGAGAGACACAGGATTCCCGCCTTGTGCCAAAATATAAAAGGGGGTGAAACAGAACAAAGGGGGTTGCCACTCATGAGAAATCCTCTAGAAATCTCCTAGTTACCACCTGAGCTGGGACTAACAAGGACATTACTGAGACAGTATCAGACTAGGAAGGAGTCTAGTTTGTGAAAGTATCAGAGGGGTAGCCGTGTTAGTCTGGTCCACTACATGCATCCGACGAAGTGGGTATTCACCCACGAAACCTCATGCTCCAAAACGTCTGTTAGTCTTTAAGGTGCCACAGGACAAAAAAATAGTTTGTGAAAGAAGCTTATTGGAACATCTCTGAGGGTGAGATTTACCTGTATTCAGTTTCTTAATGTATTGGGCTTAGACTTGCATGTTTTGTTTTATTTTCCTTGGTAACTTACTTTGTTCTGTCTGTTATTACTTGAAACCACTTAAATCCTACTTTTTATACCTAATAATATCACTTTTGTTTATTAATTAACCCAGCGTAAGTGATTAATACCTGTGGGAGCAAACGGTTGTGCATCTCTCTATCAGTGTTACAGAAGGTGGACAATTTATGAGTTTACCCTGTATAAGCTTTATACAGAGTAAATGGATTTATTTGGGGTTTGGATCCCATTGGGAGCTGGGTGTCTGGGTGCTGGAGATAGGAAACCTACTGAGCAGTTTTGGTTAAGGTCTGCAGCTTTGGGGGCGTGGTTCAGACCCTGGGTCTGTGTTGCAGCAGAGTAGCATGTCTGGCTCAACAAGGCAGGGTTCTGGAATCCCAAACTGGTAGGGAAAACGGGCTCAGAGGTAGTTTCAGCACATCAAGTGACAGTCTCAAGGGGGTCTCTGTGACCAAACCCGTCACACCCTCTCCATTTCCATTTCTCTTTTCCCTCACTGGGGATTCTGTTCCTACACTAGTGGGTGTGTAATGGGGTCAACAGGCCAGAAAACAAAGAGGAATGTTTAGAAAAAGAACACAATGGTGATTCCCCCTTAGCCCAGGCCTGGCACCCCACCAAGTGGAAACACTTTATTCTGAGGGCTTGGCTACACTCGAAACTCCAAAGCGCTGCCGCAGGAGCGCTTTGAAGTGCGAGTGTGGTCGCGGCGCCAGTGCTGAGAGAGAGCTCTCCCAGTGCTGCAGGTATTCCATCTCCCCGTGGAGATTAGCTTGCAGTGCTGGGAGCCGTGCTCTCAGTGCTGGGGCACTGTTTACACTGGCGCTTTGCAGCGCTGTAACTTTCTGTGCTCAGGGGTGTGTTTTTTCATGCCCCTGAGCGAGAAAGTTGCAGCGCTGTAAAGCGCCAGTGTAGCCGAGGACTGAATGAGATGATGTGCTAAGCAGGTGTATGCAGAGAATTCCTCTGGGGATGGGCTCCAAGAACATTCCTGAGATCCTGTTTCCCTGCAGGAGTGAGTAGCAGGGGCGTTCACAAGCTCAACTGAATGGTGCAAAATAGGCCCTTAGCTAGGTCTGTCTCATCTCCACTTCACATCCATTTGGAGTATATCTACACTTTCAACTGGTCTGCGAGCTTTGATTGAGGAAGTGTAACATCAACAGACCCCGCTCGTCGGGACTGAACCTGGGACCTCTGGATCTTAGTGCATGAGCCTCTATCACGTGAGCTAAAAGCCCATTGGCTGTTAGCTAAGGCTGTAGAGCAGGGGTTCCCAAACTTGGTTCACAACTTGTTCAGGGTAAGACCCTGGTGGGCCGTGAGATGCTTTGTTGACCGGAACATCTGCAGGTACAGCTGCTCGCAGCTCCCAGTGGCTGTGTTTCACCATTCCCGGCCCATGGGAGCTGCAAGCGGCTGAACCTGCAGACGCTCAGGTAAACAAAGCATTTTGCAGCCCATCAGGGGCTTACCCGAACAAGCCATGAACCAAATTTGGGAACCCCTGCTGTAGAGCAAACTCATTAATCTCTTTCTCTAAGTGGTCTTGGTGCCACTAGATGGGTCAGAACACCACACCCAAGGAGGTGTGTGGGTTACACAAGCACGCTAAAAACAGGAGTGTAATTGCCGCAGTGTGCTAGGATGAGCTAACTGCCTGAGCATGACCCCACCCAGGACGCTATGTCTTGACTTCTGGTGGCTAGCCCATCATGTCGCTCATGCTGCTGCAGCTACACAGCTATTTTAGCGTTGTAGGGCAATCACAGCTAGCATGCCTACATCTATTTTAGCTGAAAATTACAACTCAAGCTCTAAAGGTAGATGTACCCTGAGACTTCGAAGCTACAGGCTAAGGTCCTTACAAGGGAAGTGATCAAGGAGTGGGACGGAGCCTTCCCCAGATACATCTTATATATACCACAACCCATTTTAGGGTTTCCCCTCTGTTCTTGGATCTGGTTCCTGTGTAGCCAGACTCCACGATAGTTTTTGAAAAAAATCCCTTTTTGGAGGAAGAGGAGGAGGAGAAGAAGGAAGGATGTTCATGTCTGCAGGTCCCAAGGGACAAAAGAAGCAATGGCAGCCAGCTTTCCATGCATCCTCTCACTTAGGCTCACAGTGCTCCTGCTCATTTCAGATCCAAGCAGGGAGAAAGATCACAGGCACTTCCTGAGCAATAAAGGGAAAGAGGAGAAAGAAAGGGATCTTAACTCAAAGAGACAGACAGAACCAAAGTTTAGCTATGGCGAAGCGACACTTTCAGCTGTCAGCCACGATGAAGCTCTTCAGTCAGGCTTTGTCTAACTTTGTTTAAAAATTCCCTTCTTTTCCCTTTCCACTAGCCCTTCATTCCTTCTCTTTTTGTCTCCTCCGTATTCTCCATGCAGACAGTAACTTAGAAACCAGGAGATACCCAGAATCCAGATCCCATGGTGATGATTGTGTCATAAATGACCTGACAGGCAGAATTTCTGCATGTATGAACCCAAAAGAAATTAAGTCCAGCGAGCTTGTTAGTGGTTTGTTAATAGTTCTTGAGCACGTCTTTAAAACAAAACCACACAAAAACCTATAAAGCTTCCAAACTGTACATTTAACTAATATAAACCACCTTATTTTCCTATTCCTGTAATACTTCTCTTCCTCCTTCCCCTCCATCCCTTGTGCACTATACCAATTTGTTATGTTCTGCCTCTAGTTAGACTGTAAGATCTTTGAGACAGAGACTTTTTTTATTTTAGGTGATTACGTCACTCAGCACTTGATTGTGACAGGGTCCTTTGGATGCTACTGTAAGAGAAATAAATTCATAATAGGAGGAACTACTCTAGACTGCCAAATGTGTAAAGAGGATCTACAGCGAAAGAGGTGGAAATGGATTTCTGTGCACTTGGAATGGAATGTAGATGCAGCACCACCAGGCAGAAGAAGCTGATCTGGATTCTAGATTCTCTTGGAATGAACTGTGGGTGCAGATACCTAAGAAGAGGAGAAAATCCTGAACTGGATTTCTGTGCCTCCTGGAATAAATTCTGGGTGCATCCTTCTGGAAGGAAGAGAAAAACCTGACTTGCATTTATATGCTTTGGCATAGACTCTGGATGCAGCCGCCAGGAAGCCAAGAACCTGACCGATTCCTCAGCTCCATGAACTAGATTGGTTACAACTCTTTGCCATCCAATACCTTTTGTTTACAGAATATATGCCCTTTCTCAGACCCTTGGCTTGAAAAGCTGGAATACTCTCAGTCATAAAATAGGATTCTACTAGGGTGAGAGGCCACCCTGTACTTACGATTATCAGCAAGATAAAGTAGATAAAGTTGTAGAACGAATGAGCATCCATCACATAATACATGATCTCCACCCATCCTTCCAGTGTGATCACCTGCAAAGAGAAGAGAGAGCAAGAGAGACAGACAGGATGTGGGACTCCTGGATTCATTCAGCAGCTGGAATATTCATTTCTACACGTGGCACAGGCTGACGCTGGTGAGCAGAGCAGGAGATTCAAACTTCAACAAAGGTGAGAAAATGAATCCATTCCAAGAAGGCCAAATTTCCAGGCCAGAATATCAGTGGGATTCTCCTAGGTGAAGAGACACGCTAACAGAGCCTGAAAAAGTAGGTCTATATACACATGATATGTGACTGAAGCCCGAGCAGACATACCCCAACTAGTTAAGTACTGGAGCAGTGAAGCTGTGGCCGCATGGGCTTTGGTGCAGGCTGTACTAACTCACCCAGAACCCTGGGTAACTACTTGCAGAGCTAGACTTTGTTGACAGATGTGCACAGCTCCAGGAACCGAACTAGCTAGATTAACGATAGTTAAGGTGTGTCTGCTCAACCTGTAATCCCACCCCGTGACTGCAGTCTAGACATAATCTGGAACTGCACTACTCACCAGTTTATATTCATTCAAATGGTTTGTTTCCCTGGATCAAAAAGAAAGAAAACCTGAACTGGATTTCTGTGCCCTCTGGCTTGAACTCTGGGTATAGGCTCTGGAATGGGGAGGAGAAGAAACAGGCCTGGATTTCAGTTCCCACCTGGAGTGCGTTCTAAGAACCTAAGTCTGGCTTACAAATTCAGCCTCCTTTTCAATCCGTAGGGAGAAACACAACAAGACTTGGAATGTGGAGCCTAACTCATTTCAATTAGGGGCTGAAAAAGTATGGGGGCAAGAGAAGAATCTGGTCACAAACCTGGATTGAGAATAGGAAGCCAACCTTATTTTACCTGAAATATAACGATCCAGGCATAGCCGATATTGTCAAAGTTGATGGCACCCTTATGTGGGTTGGCATTGCCTGTGCGGCACACGTTGTAGTACTGGTTCCAGTTGACGCACACGCCGCTGACATTGAACTCCTGCCGGATGGAGTTGTAGTAATAATAGTCATCCTTGTCCAGGCAGCACTCATGGCCCCTCTCCTTCAGCGGGGGGATCTCATGACACCCCATGATGCCATTATCTCCTGACAGGGAGCAGATGAAGGGCATCTCATCGTCCTCCTCTGGTTGGTAGTAGGGGGGAAGAATGATGTCACCTTGTCTAGGAAGAGGAAAAACATGCTAATGAAGTTACTGTAACAAACATGCACCTTAGTAACATTTGTGGAACTGGGAACTCCCACTTTGGTGCATGAAATCTGCATACAAGGGGGCTTCAGATTTATTTTGGTGAGGCGCTGAGTAGAGACATGCGAAGTTTCTTGAGTTGGTCCCCGGTTTTGTAGAGCCCTGTTCAGGGTCAAACTGCACCGTCCCAAGACAAATCCCACCACCAGCAGATTTGGGGAATGGGAAGGAGATTTTACAGCTGCCAAAGGAAAGTTTTAATTTTCTCGGGAACAAGGGGGGGGCCTTGTGCAGTCAACTCTCCCACCCAGTTGGCACCAAAGCCTACAACTGATACAATGTAAAGCAAATGAACAGGGCTACATGGTGATGTGCCTGTGAGTGTGACCATCAATTTGATAACATTTGGCAGTAAACTTTCTATAATAAAGTACAAACCCCCAGTTATATATAGTTAAAGTTGCACAATTAAGCTCTCAAGAGTCAGTAAATGAAGAAGTTAACTCTGACCCCCTTGTGTGCATATATTCCAGAGAACTTTTTAATTTCAAGATCACATGATATTTCTGCAGTAACACAATCTGTTCTACAACCTTCAAAATACACATGTATCTGAAATAATCTGTGCTCACCTAATTTAAGACTAGACAATAATGAGCAAATGAAAGGGAGAAGATTTAGGATTTTGCATTCAACCTTAACTCATGTATTTCCAGTCTTCCCAGAGCTACAATACACAACCTGAATGTTGCATTAATATAGATTTTTTTGCATTAAATATTGTGGTGGATGGGAACGTGTCAAACAAAAAAAAGAAAAGAAAAAAGAAAAGCTCCTAATTCTATAACTAATAGACACTAATCTATAAAGGCATATCAGTGCATAATAATATCATTAGTGAACTGAGACTCTGTAGACTTAGCCAGCAATCGTCAGCCAAAGATAAACTAGTATCTGATGGATGTGCAGGTTGTGGGTCTGATTCACCTCACAGCTACAGTAGCTCTCTACAGGTGTAATTCCATTGTCTCATCGGCATTACTCCTGATTTACACCGGTGCACATGAGAGAAGAACAAAGTCCTGCTTATGCTTTTTCCCTTATAAATGCACAGTGTAAGACAGTGTTAAGCAGCTTCCACCCCCTGGTTAGCCCTCCAGTCCCATTGCTGCCTCCTAAATTGTGTTTTTGCAATATTTTTTTTTCAGTCTAAGATGATCCAGGGACTTAAAATTGTTTAAACAATTTAAATTGATCCAACATTTAAGATATTTAGGCAGTTTAAACTGATCTAAGGCCTTAGCTTTGTTTAAGGGGCTAAGACATTTTAAAGCCTTAGATCAGTTTAAGCTGCAAAGAAGACTGTAAGTGTCTGGAGGGATTGCAGCAGCCTGGCACTGGCACAGTCTGGCACTGGTGCTCTACCCCCACACCCCATGCAAGATGACTGGAGTGCTGATCATCTACAGAAGTTTTCATGGTTCAGTGTATTACTGAAGGAAGTAAATGGAGCTGTACATGCTCTGTCTGACCATAGATAATAATACTAATTATGCCTATTTCTTATATGGCACTTTCCATCAGGAGATCTCAAAGCACTTCACAATCTCTCCCCCATCCCCCCCATGTATTTATCCTCACCATATCCCTGTGAGGTAAGGATGTCCTATTATCCACATTTTACAGAGGGAGAAATGAGGACAGAGAGAGACTAAGTAATTTGCCCAAGGCCATACAGGAAGTCCATGGCAGAGCTGGGTCTCTCACATTCTAAGCCAGTGCCCTACCCACTGGACCATTCTTCCCTTCTTTGGGTAGAGCACCTTGATCTCTCTTAAGCATGTGCCACGGAGCACAGAGATCCTGTCTGACATTCCACATATGCCTAGAGCTTTGTCTGCCATCTTGAAGAGCCCACTACCACATACTCGTTCCCTGTGTAGGTACCTACAGACTATGATCAAGCCATACTGAACTTACTCTTTGTTAAGCTAAATACATTAAGATCCTTGGGTCTACCACTATAAGGCCTGTCTTCTAATCCTTTAACTATTCTCGTAAATATTCCTGGCAACTGGAATGATCGCTTGAGGCTGTGGGCAGCCAGACATAATTAGGGCTGGACCAGTCCCCAGCTCGCCCAAGAGTCTGGCGGCTGCGAAGAAGGTTTGCAGGCCTCTTTGCCCTCCTCCCCATTCTGATTTGTGCAGAAGGCAGCTTGGTATCAAGGTCGTGGCATCCTGCATCCCTTTTGCATAGATAGAACTGACTTTGCAAGGTGCAAGGCAATGGAAGACTGGGCCTCTTGACTGTAGAGATGAGAGTCTTTTCATTGGGACAGTTCAAGCTGATTTTGTGAATCAAGGGGGATGAGAGAGGTAGCAGTGGGACCCCAGAAATGAAGATTGCTCTGGCTGATGCAGAAGAGGAATGCTGCTGTAGCCCACTATGCTGACAAGTCCCTTCCACAGGCAGAGGTAGCTTTCAGAAGGTGTGTGCGTGTAGGGAAACAGGAACCTTTCTGGCTGGGGGAAAGGGTGGAAACGGGGAAGCGTTTGATTTTTTAGCACCCTTGGCACAGCCTCTGGAAATCTTCATTGACAGAGAGAAGGGAGAAGGAAGTAAACAGTAGGGTGGGGAAGGAAGGAGTCCACAGCAGACAGGACAAGGGGGTAGCTATCTCCCGTGCACTCACATTGTGAAGTTCTCCTCCATGAAACAGCGGTTTCTGAGCAGACCAGCCCACAGCTGTACGCCGATGATGCCAAAGATGAAGAAGACAAAGAAGCAGAGAAGCAGAACATTCCCCAGCATGGGCAAAGTGTCCAGGAGCAAATTCACCAGGATTCGCATGCCTGCAGGTGGAGAAGAGGCAGAAGAGGAGGAGGAGAGATTGGGATAGAGGGAGAGAAAGGGAGAAGCAGAGAGAAGAGTAAAAGAGGGAAATGGAAAAAAAGACAGAGAGAAAAATTTAAATGAAAATAAAACAGGCACATTGGAAATTTATTATTGTCCAAATCAGGCTGGGTCACTCACGTAGGATCACTGCTCCCCCGGGTCCCACTCCCAAACGACAGGCATGGGATAAAACCATTTCTGTTCAACATCCTCTTTACCCCGAGCCTCACATTATAGCCCCAGGAAGGAAGGATGATGATAAGCTTGTGATGGGGTTGCTTGCAATAGCAGAGGACTGGACTCCATGACCCAGGAGGTCCCTGCAAGTTCTATCTTCCTAGGAGGTTTTTGACACAATCACCATTTGATATAATATTCCATCTTCTTCCTTTCCCACAGAAGGGCGATGAGTTGAAAACACAGCCCTGAAATCCATGAAGATCAACCATCCCAGCCTCAGGTGGAAGGGACTAACAGTCATAACTGCTTGCCAGCTGCCCGATGACCCGTTAGAAATGAGTCCGAGCCCAATTCCTTGTGGGATGAGTATGCACACCACACAAACACAAACCCCTCAACAAACTGGCATAGGTTGGCCCTCTCAATGACAGCCTCATCAAAGAGACACAGTGGAGGAGGCAATATCTCTTATTGGACAAAGTTCTGTTGGTGAAAGAAACAAGCTTTCGAGCCACACAGAGCTCATGGAAACCAAACTCCATTCTCCTCTCTAGTGGTCCCTCCATGACAGGGCTGAGGCACACTGGAGGGTACTGTATGAAGGAAGCTTTCACTGCTGCTGCCCATGCTGAACCTGTTTCTGGCAAAACAAGGCATCAGGGCTGTCGATACAGCACCTCTGACCAGTGCAAACATTTCATAACAAAACAGTTTTCTGTTGAAATTACTGAGCGAAGAATTTTGGTGGTTTTGTTTTCAGACCGACAGGGTCAGGCCAGCCTCCCTCCGCTGCTAAATTAATTACATTTCCTCTGGTCTCCAAGGATGCCAAAATTCTAGAAATCATTCGGAGCATGAAACAAGCACCTTCTCCCTCCCACTGTCCCCCACTCCTCACACATGCACATACACACACACACATTCCTCCCCTGAGACTCCCTCCTCCAGGGGTCCAGGGAATTCCATCACACAAGATGTTCCATGTAGGCCAGCATATAATTAGCTAATTAGATATTTATAACTAGTTCATTACTTCAGATGGCAGTGGAAGGGGAAGGGGAGGGAAAAATAAGATTAGGATTCAGTAACAGCCCCTTGAGGCACCAGCTAATCCCTCTTTTATGCCCACTGTCAAGTAATTAGCCACATCAAGTTGTGCTTTACACTATGTCACAGTTTCCTGTGTTGTTTTGTTCCTACTGCAGGAGGAGAGGATGCTGGGAACCTAGAGAAATATCGTATGTGGGCAACAAGGGTGGATGAGGATTAAGATGTATTTGTACCAGTGGAGATGTTTATTATAACTGAGTAAGAAGGTGGGATAGGAGGAGGAGAGAATTGTATCTGTATGGTGAGAGGGTGTAGACCTAGTGTGAGGCATGTACATGAGGCAGACAGGTATGTGTATCTATGTGACAAGATGGTATGGGTGTGAGGAGTATATATCTTTTATGTTGACCAGGTGTGTGTTCTGGCCTTATTATTTGTGAGGCCTTAAGCCAGCAAAGGGGGTTCTGATGGTGAATTTCCTTTCCTTCTGGTTCCACTGCTGGAAGGAGTAGAGAGCTTGTCCATGTGTGATTTGATGAGTTAATACAGGGCTTTACACGTTCACCCTGGCATTGGTCTGTGTGTGCAGTGAGGGTGGGGAGCAGAATTCCAGTATTGGGGGGAATATGCATGAAAGGGAGAGGGTAGAAGGAATGATTGAACAGTCCCTTCTGGACTTAATAAGCATAAGTCTTGGGGTGGTTGCAAAGCTCCAGTCTCTTGAATGCCCGGATGTTCCATTAGTCTTTGGTTAGTCATCTTCTAGCCTCGTAAGGCATCAATAATTCACTAGCACAGGGTCACAGCTCCAGCCTCTTGCCTGAGGGTATTTCCCTGTATCTGGTTTCCTGATCTATAATAATACAAAGCCCCACAGTCAAGCCACAGGGCTGTGTGCTGCCAGTTACCCTGGCCTCCCCTTCTCTGGAAGCAATCCTTTTACAGCATTACTGACTTACAACTCCACCCCCTCACCACAGTGCAATGTGCTTCCAGCAACAATACTGCCACATGTTGTGATCTTATTAGCTCTCATAAGCTAGACTGGGTCAGGTTGGGTAATACGTAAATGAGAGACCTTCAGGGAAACCCAGGCCTCATAGGAGGCTGTGCAGGTAATGCAGTAGGTGATCAACTGCCTTTCCATTGAGTCACTGCTAAACCAATGCTCCATCCTGGTATTTGGGAGATGGTGCTAACTTTCAGATGAGCCACAGACCTGAGGTCCTGGCTACAGCTGGTCAGAGAGATTCAGAGGAAACACTGTTTTGTCAGAATTTGCCAGTTGGTGAAATGGAAACATTTCACAGATTGTTCAATTTTGCTGAAGTTCCAATGGAACACAGGCAGATTCCAAAATCTACCTGCCTCTCCTGTGTCCAGCTTCCTGCCAGGTTCCTCATCAAGCTGGGAATTACACAGACTTAACACAATAAGAAATACTGAAAAAGTTTGCGAGGGACTCTGGCCTGAGCGTGCAACAATGAAATGTCAGGTTATGTGTAGAGAGATCAAGTGGGGGAGATAATATCTTTTACTGGACAAATGTCTGTTGGTGAGGACACGCTTTTGAGCTTACACAGAGCTCTCTTTCAGGTCTGGGAAATATAGTCAAGTCTGGCCTACACTATAGGCCTGTATCAGTATAGCTATGTCGTTCAGGGGTGTGAAAAATCCACATCCCACGAATGATACAGTTTTACCGTCCTAACTTCTGTGTAGACAGTGCTATGTTGGGGGAAGGTTTCTCCCACCAACACAGGTACCGCCTCTCAGGAAGGTGGTTTAACTATGCCCATGGAAGAGCTCTCTCCTGTCGACATAGAGCATCTTTCATTAAAGCGCTATTCTATAGTGGCGCAGCTGCATCAGTGCAGCTATGCCGAAGCAGCATTTTAAGTGTAGTCTTGCCTTCGGGGTATCACAGCTAAATGCAAGGTGGAATAGATTGTTTAGCATAAGTAGTTAACACATATTTCAAGGGACCTTCATTAACATCCCTCCAGTCATAGGGGGAACAAGAATGGGGTGTGTGTGCGGAAAGGCAGCTGGAGGGGTGGTTGTGAGTGGATTACAGATTGTTGTAATAAGATATAAACCCTGTGTTTCTATTCAGTCTGTGATTTTTAGTGTCTAGCAGAGTTATGAAGTTAAGTTTCTAGGCTCGTCTTTTGAAAATGTTGTGTGGGTTTCCTTTGAGAACGAGGACTAAGAGGTCAGATACACAGTGATGGTGGTGTGAAAAATGCTCAACCACAGGTGATGTGGTGCTTTTGTCTTTTTTCATTTTTCTGCATGAGTTCATTCGAGCATGTAGTGATTGTCTGCTTCACCCACATAGTTGCTATTGGGGCATTTTGAGTATGTCTGCACAGGGATAAAAAACCCACCACTGGCCTGCATCAGCTGACTCAGGCTTGCAGGGCTCAGGCTCTGGGGCTGAAAGATTGCTGAATGGACCTTTGGGCTTGGGAATGGAGCGCAATCTCTGGGACCCTGCGCACGTGGAGGGCTGCACCGCAGGGCATTTATCCCCATGTAGCCCATACCCATAGTGCACTGGATGAAGTACACCACATGTTGTGATAGGCATGTGTAGGACCCCTGGATCTTGAAAGGTGTGTCGGGGGAGGTGTTGATCATTGTAGCAGTGGAGATATGTCTACAGGTTTTGCATCTGTTGTTCTGGCAGGATCTGGAGCTGCTTCGAGTTGGTGTGTCTGGCCTGTAAGGAGCTTGCTTCTGATGATGAATCTGAAGAGGTTGGAGGGTTGTCTGAAGGCCAGAAAAGGGGGTTCAGGAAAGATTTCTTTCAGGATGGGGATCCTCATCAAGTAGGGGTTGTGGTTGTTGGATGATACCCGGTATGGGTTCCAGTGTGGGGTGGTAGGTGACTACTAGGGATGTGTGGTCGGAGAGGGTTTTATTTCCATATTGGAGCAGGTTCATTCGGGGTATTTGGGTGGCCTGTTCCATGATATGATCTGCTTCTCTGGTGGAGTGTCCTTGTTTGGTGAAGGTGGTTTTAAGTGTATTACAGTACCCCAGACTGTCTCCTCGGAGCATATTCTGTGGTATCTGAGTGCCTGGCTGTAGATAACAGATTTCCTGGTATGTCTGGGGTGGCTCCTGGATCTATGAAGATAGGTGTGGTGATCCATGGGTTTCTTGTATCTAGCCGTCTATAGGGTTCCAGTGTTGAAGCTGATTGCGGTATCCAGGAAGTTGATTCTGGTGCAGGAGTGTTCCAGAAAGAATTTAATGGACAGGTGGTGATAGTTGCAGTGGAAGTCTGTGAGGGAGTTTAAATCATCTGTCCAGAGGATGAAAATACCATCTCGGTATCTCAGGTATATCATTGGCATTGTGGTGTGTTAGTTACACCACTCATTAGTGCCTCTTTGGATTGTTTTAAATGAATTTAACCTATAAACATTTGTGGGCCGTGTGTGGAATGAAGGCTGGGGATCAGCAAGGAAAGAAGCAAGTTTTGAGGTAGAGTTTGACTCAGGAGAGTGAGGTTGCACTGTGCCTGGGGACAGGGACGCTGTTTCAGTCACAGGGGATAGCATGAGAAAAGGCGAACATCTCTCTCTGCTTCTGTCTACCCAAATACCGCCTACTTCAATATCCAGTCTCTGGTTTCTGAAAATTCCCACCAAAGAGCAGACCACAGAAAAATCCAACCAGCCCAATGACATCCCTGTGAATTGCCATGCACGCTGGGGCACGGTAGTAGGGAACACTTGGGCATATTCCGTTGGGGCACATTGCCTAGATGAGGGACAGAATTATGCTTCAGATTCTGCAGTGGCTATTGGAATCAGCAAAATTATGTATCCCAGTGCCCCTGGAGATCATTGTGTCCCAAATGCTGATGGGGAAGATAATTGCTCTGGCTTCCACAAAAATCCAAACTGGTAGTTTGGCCCACCATGCTGTTAAGATGAGTACTGAAAATTATACTCTCTTCTGCCTGGTTTGTTTGAACCAGTGGATACTGAACAAACGGAAGGCTTCATTGCCTCAAATCTGGCTTCTCCTTTTGATACAAAAGATGCTAGTCATGTCCATTAATGCACTCCTAGAAGGTGCCCAGCTACCACGATGATGGGGAAAGGTATAATAACCTGAGTGGAATAGAATTTTCCCACCAGTTCAGTGTCCTCCATCAGTTTTGGTACTGGAGTGCTGAGGGTCATGAAAAGAAATGTATTGGGCTTTAGTTGCTTGTTTTTAAAGGGTAGGTGGTCTCTTCTGCACATGCTCTGTTAGCTTAGCATGCAAGTTGCAGCATACGCCCCCTGCTTTGTTCTTTCTGGATCGCTCACCGTGGTTCTGCTTTCCCAAGGGTTGGCACATGCCAGGTGTTTCCACTCAGGAAGGTTTCAGCTGTGACAGCCAAGCTAATTGGGGCTGACAGGAACTGTCTGGAGGGAACCATGGACTCTCTGAAGTTGACAGAAGCTTGTCAGAAAGGGCCCTGGGGCTCCTCCAGAGCAAGGAGCAGAGTTGCTCTGTCCAAATCCAAGAGAGAATTCAGCTACTTTCCCAAAATATTGGCTTTTGTCAGTGGATTTTGGTTTTGTTTTCTTAAAAGGTTCCTTCTCTTGTAACTGTCTCTCCCCTCCACCCGCCACCTGCTTTCATGGCAGGGTGTCCTGCCTGGTTTGACGAAGCACTGCCATGTTGGAGTCAGTGAGATGTTTCCATTCTGCCCATAGTCTGAGTCCTCGGGACACCCCCCTGAGAGTAGCCTCAGCTGGCTAATACTTGCCAGGCATGCTCTTCCATTCTCCACCCTTTGAGTGTGTGCATGGATGGGTGGTAGAGGACTATTATCTAACATTTCACAAGCTCTGTCTTCTGGGGGAAAACAGCCAGCTAGAATCCTCCCTTGGTTGCCTGCAGCAGACACAGCCTTGTGTGTCCCTCCAGTCCTGAGAGGGTGTGGGGAGAGTGAGATGCCTTTCATAGCCCACACCTGGCACTCATGAATATTTCATGCGTCTTGCTTTTCTTCCCCTTGAAGAACAAACCTTTTCATATTTGATGACCTGGAAGCCTGTTTGGTTGCTGAATGTTGCTTCATTAATGCCCTCCCTTCCCCCTTTTTCTCTGGACTGCCCAGCCCCTCTTCCTTTCTCTTCTCAGGGAACGGCTGTTTTCAAAGGCTGCCTTAGAAAAGGTCATTGTCCCTTTCATATTCAGTCCTTGCTGTGAGCCAGTGTGGCTTCTGCTCTGCCAATGGAAAAGGACAAATGGAGATGAGGGAAAAGACAACTGATGAGAGGGAGGGAGAGTCAGACAAGGAGAGAGAGGGAGGCACAGACCTGGTGAGAAAAAGAAAGAGAGAATGAGAATGAGAAAAAAACACAGTGAGAGAAAAGTACATGGAGAGAGAGACTGGCAGGAAAAAATTAAGCGAAGAGGCCAGGAAGCAGCTGGGGAGGTATACCCCAAAGAGTCTGCTTCCTGAGACCTTTGAAAACTCATTCTGTACGATGCTCCAGCGTCCTCTCATAGCCCAAATGGTAACCGTTGCCCTGATAACCCTTATTCTTTCCTCTTCATCACAATGGTCTCCTGAAGCAAGGTGTCTAGATTCCCCAGTGATAAGGCACTACAAAAAGAAGCGTCGGTGCTGTCGCTCCCTCTGAGCATCAGCTTCCTCTCCATTTACGTCTTGCCCTCTCCCCACTGCCTTCATATATATACCGCTCCCTTTCCACCCCCTGCTTTCTGCCGACCTGCACCCCCACTTGATTACGCTGGTGACCCCCCTCTCTGAATCTCCACCGTTTCTAGCAAACCACAAGTTTCCTGTTCAGGTGGTCTTCCTCCTTTTTTCCTTCACTGCTCCCTGGTACGCCCATGCCTTCTCCTGACAGGCTACAGCACCATTGTGGGGAGCCAGAGTTGGGCCCTAAAGACAACTGGGCAGGACCCCATTCCATAGGGAGCCAGCCAGCCAGGGGAAGTTGCCCACTGAGCATGGATTTAAATCAGGGAAAGGAATGGGGCCATCCCTGAGGAAGTGGTATGATATCCCCAGGGAACGCAACTGGGTCTTGGTTTTTGTTTTTCTCTCTCTGTGTTGGCCTCCACTGCCCCCACAGTGCTTCTCTCCCCAGCAATTTCAGCCACGCAAGTTACCACACCCTCTCCATTTCTGATGGAGTGCACGGGAACAAGAAGGCCACACAAGCCTCGCTAGACAGCTGGAGCATGAGGAGGTGGCTGCGCATAGCCCAGTCCTCAGACACACCCACCATAGGGCAGAAAGGTCAGGAGCACGGTGGGAATGCTTCACTTGGCCAAGGCCAAAGTGCTGGTGAGTGCTGGCACCGATTCTGGGGACAACATTAATATGCCAAGTCAGCATAGACCCGCCAGTTCTTGCTCTGCATTAACAGGTGCTAGCTCTCAGTGGCTGCCTGGGCTGTGAGGGTGACTGGCAGCATAGTGCAGCATGAGGATTCAGTAGGGTGAAGTGTTGTTGATCGGTGTTCTGCAGGGGACAGATTGCAGAGACTCTGGCTCCGAGTAATACAGGCAGCATACCAGAGCAGGGGAAGGCCAAGAACTGAAGGTATAATGATAATGAACTTATATTTACACAGCACCTCTCATCCAAATGCATCCCAGAGCACTTTGAAATTTTATTAACTGGCCACCAGTCTTTACACACATTAATCACTTTGTCTTCTGCCAAAAAGCAGCAACCTCTGGGTGAAACCATTCACAGCTAAAGTGCACAGTGGTTTAGGACAGGAAGTGAAGAAAACTGTATCTAAATTGAAATGATGGAATCCTTTGAGGAGGAGTAGGCAAACAGAATCACTTCAATTGCCAGGGATTGGGGCACTGGGTCAGGCAGTCTTTCTACTAAAAGAAGGCCATGCGATCTTTAATAAGCACAAATGGTCTGGACTGGAGCTGGGCAGAAAAAGCTAATTCTATTTAGCCGAGGAGTTTGATATGTCACAGTTTCGTTTCGTTCCAATGAGGATCAAAAAACAAAAAACTGAGGCTGGGCTAGCCACCGCAAGTACGTGTCCATCTGAGACCCTAGGCACATACTCCGGGTGGTTAGCAGATCTCCTGCCGCTCACACTGCCACAGCTACACTCTGCTGTTAGGGCACTAGCTCAAGGAGAGCTGGCATGAGTGTTTCCTCGATCTGGGAATCATACCCCCCGCTCCATGGGCAGACACACCCTGATGCCCCGATTCTGCAAACACTAACACACATGACTGCCTTGAATCAGTGGGACTACTCATGCACACAGACTTAAACATAGGCCTGTTCCGAAGCCCACTGAATCAAGAGGAGTCTTTGCATTGACTCCAATGAGCTTTGGATCAGGCTTCATGTGTGTAAAGGTATGTGTACACTGCGATAAAAAAAACCATGGCACAGAGTCAGCTGACTCTGGCTTGTGGGTCTCAGGCTGTGGGGCTAAAAATTAGTAGGGCTGCCAATTAAACAATAAACCAAAGTCATTCTGAGATAATGTTATACATCGTGCAAGAAAGGAACAGGACCAAGCTATGAGCCTTCAGCAATTCAAGCCATCACTTATCTCAGCATGACACTTACCCCCAGTTTTGTTTTATATTCACAATAAAAATGGGCACAACAAAGATGCCAGTCACTGCTAAAAATTGTAGTGTAGACGTAAGAGCTTGGGCTGGAGCCTGGGCTCCGAGACCTCCCTCTGCGTGAGATCTCAGAGCCCGGGCTCTAGCTGGAGTCTATGCTTCAGTGATGTAGCCCCATAGCCTGGGTCTCATGAGCCTGAGTCACTGACCTAGGCCAGCCATGGCTGTGCTGCAGGTCTTTTATTGCAATGTGGACTAAGTGTTTGCAGGCGGTGTTTGTTTAGATTGTAAACTCCTCAGGGCAGGGAGCTGTCCTTTCCATTTGCCTGTAAAGTGCCATACACAGCTATGGGGCTGGACACGTAATAAAGAACAATACAAAATATGACATAAAACTATGTAAATACAACTCTCTGGTTAAGATTTAAAGGGGCTGATTCTCTCATTATTATCGGTATGAATCAGGTGTAATTCTATTGGAGGCAACCAAGTTATTCTGGTATGAAACTGAGCATATGTTTACACTGCAGCCAAAGGTGTGACTGCAGCAGACCTATGCTAGCTTTTATCTAGCCAATTTGAATAACAATAGCAGTGAAGCCTCAGCAGCACAGGTTGCAGCATGGGCTTCACAAGCCATGCCTAGAACTCGGGGTATGTACTTGAGCTGCTTTGGCTTCATTGCTAGGGTTATTCAAGCTCACTATGGCAAAGTGGGTAAACATATCCTGAGTGACAGGAAAATCAGGCCCTAAATGCACAAAAATCAAGAAATTCAAGGTTATGGTTGTAGCTTGGCCCACCCATACATACACAGTAACTTGCATTACTGTATATTGCATTATTTTTACACCATACCATAGCAGCATTATTACACATATTGCCATGGTATCCACCACTCTATGGTGCCAAATTTTCCAGACATCTCAGCTCCCATGCAAAGTGCAAAATAAGCAGCCAGATTTTCAAGAGAGCTCAGCCTATCAGCTACTTGGCTTTTTCAAAGATCTGGCCATAAGTGTCACAATGGAAGCTGCTGGGTTCTAAGCACTTTGGAAAATCCTGCCTGTCACGCAGCCGATTTGGTCAGGGCTTTAAAAGGAAAAAGGAAGCTCAAATGAGGCCCTTTCAGATCCCTTCCTTCAGGGCTTGTTTTATTTCCAAAACCAAAACCCAACACCACAGCGTTTCTGACTCTGGAGATGTTATTGCAAGTCTCGTGATATTTGGCGTAAAGCCCCAGCTCCTGCGGCTTGGGAATACCGGACAATCTCAGCTTTCGTTTAAAAGAAATAAAAGCTTCTATCCCTCATGACTGCAGACAAAAGATTAAAAACAGGACCCAGGTTGAAAGGTTCAAAAACTATATGATAAATAAAAAGAACCCCACTTTTTTTTTTAAAAAAACTTTCATGATTTCTAAGCCAATCTCATGATTTTTGGGGCATGACTTCTGAATGCTTGGGTCTGGCAACACTGCAACCAGAACAAATCAACTCAAACTACTGGATAATAACTAACTGAGGTCTTTCCAACTTCAGTCAGCTGGTAGGAGAGTGGTCACATCCTTCTCTTTTCCTTTCATAGCCCTGCCCAAATTGGCCATCTTACAGGCAGGAACCCAGTAAACCCCGACATGTTGGAGCACCTGTACACCTTCTCACTGGCCTGTTTATGAGCCTGAAAGGGAGCAGAACTCTTTTGAAAATTTATCTCCACATGTGCAATGTGGTAGCATTAACAATACTGTAGAAAGTTTAACTTTGGAATTCCCTGACTCTCGTGGATCTAAAATCTCTGCCATGATGCTGCATTGACATCAGTTTAATTTAACTTAATTTAATTTTTGTTTAAAAAAATTCTTTTGATGGATCATTCATTTAAATAAAGGCCAGTGCATTACATTTTTATTTGAATGTATATATATAACAGCACCAGGATTATTTCTAGATATCCCTATGCGTGTCTAGAACTCTAGACCTTGGTAAATTGATTAATGAGGTAGCATTAAATACTGATTTCCAAACACTTCTCACTTAATTATTCAATTGTAAATGAACTTTTTTCCTACTGACACTTGCTGACATTTCCCTCTCCTCCCAATTCTCACCTCCAGTATTTCCCCTTCCTCCCACTTCTTCCAAGATCAATGTCGCATCTTTCTTCACACCACATTTAGGGCAGAAATGGCCTCTCACTTCTTGTTTATCAACCATATCCACTTTTCTCCCTGTTTCAGACCCACCTCTTTCATGTCACTTGCCAGCATTGAATTCTATGCTGCCCTGTTCACCCTCCATCTTCTCTTTCTATTGCTCTTCTGTAGACTGTACATGCTTGTCTCACTTAGAGCTACCTTAAGACATTGCTTCTTAGACATAGAAAGGGGTGACAAACAGCTCTCTTACTCAGGAGGAGTCTATGGAAGGAACCATGACTTTGAGTTACAACTCCTTTCATTATCTCCCCTAGCTCTCAAAGGAAGGCCATCTTCTACTGGCCTACAGCAGGCACAGATTTCATCCCCCTCTGCTTTGGCTCAGCTCCACTGGCCAGCATGTTGGGGGATAAAGCCAAGGCTCTGCCTATTCCTCACTCCTCTTCACCCATTCCTTGCCCACCTTCCTGGAGCACAGAATCACAACTCCACAGAGTCTGCTCTCTCCCCTGCTTATGGACTGGCAATGCAGGTAGCCCATGCAGAGGAATAAGGAGGGCTCTTATGCCCCTTACTTTTACTGCCTGTGCATAGAGGGCAATTGATAATCTTGTCCTTAGTCCTGGTCTGCACTATGAGTTTAGGGCGAATTTAGCAGCATTAGATCGATTTAACCCTGCACCCATCCACACGATGAAGTCATTTTTGTAAACTTAAAGGGCTCTTAAATAGATTTCTGTACTCCTCCCTGATGGGGGGATTAGCGCTGAAATCGACCCTGCTGGGTTGAATTTGGGGTAGGGTGGACACAATTCGATGGTATTGGCCTCCGGGAGCTATCCCAGAGTGCTCTATTGTGACCGCTCTGGACAGCTTCTCTCAACTCAGATGCACTGGCCAGGTAGACAGGAAAAGCCCTGCAAACTTTTGAATTTCATTTCCTGTTTGGCCAGTAGTGAGCTGATCATCACAGGCAACCATGCAGAGCTCATCAGCACAGATGACCATGGAGTCCCAGAATCGCAAAAGAGCTCCAGCATGGCCTGAACGGGAGGTACTGCATCTGATCGCTGTATGGGGAGATGAATCTGTGCTATCTGAATTCCATTCCAAAAGACAAAATGCCAGAATATTTGAAAAAAATGTCCAAGGGCATGAAGGTAAGAGGTTATAACAGGGATCTGCAGCAGTGCCGCATGAAGCCTACAAAAGAACCAGAGAGGCAAATGGCCGCTCCGGGTCAGAGCCCCGTTTCTATGATGAGCTGCATGCCATTCTAGGGGATGCCCCTACAACTACTCCACCCCTTTGCTTCCCTCCTCCCCCACCCCTCTAGGGCTAGCTTGGCAGTTATTCCCCGATTTGTGTGATGAATTAATAAAGAATGCATGAATTTGAAACAACAATGACTTTATTGCCTCTGCAAGCGGAGATCAAAGCGGGGAGGGGAGGGCGGTTGGCTTACAGGGAAGCAGAATGAACCAAGAGGGCGTGTTTTTATCAAGTAGAAACAAACAGAACTTTCACACCGTAGCCTGGCCAGTCATGACACTGGTTTTCAAAGCTTCTCTGATGCACAACGTGCCCTGCTGTGCTCCTCTAACTGCCCTGGTGTCTGACTGCGTATAATCAGCGGCCAGGCGATTTGCCTCAACCTCCCATCCTGCCATAAACATCTCTCCCTTACTCTCACAGATATTGTGGAGCACACAGCAAGCAGTAATAACGATGGGAATATTGGTTTTGCTGAGGTCTAACCGAGTCAGTAAACTGCGCCAGCGAGCTTTCAAATGTGCAAAGGCACATTCTACCACCATTATGCACTTACTCAGCCTATAGTTGAACTGCTCCTTACTACTGTCCAGGCTTTATGAGCCATGGGGAGCAAGGGGTAGGCTGGGGTAGGTGTAGGCTGGGGTAGGTGTGACCGTGCGGTGCTACTGACTGGGAGAGCAGCCTGAGGCAGAAGCCTCTAGCTGGCATGATATTACAGGCAGGACTGAATCTTCATTAGACAAAACTTAAAGAAGAGAATGACCTGGAGTCATTCCCATTTTTGTCCAGATGTCCCCGACCGTCCTCACCAAGGCCAACCAGAAGCAACCATGTCTGCCCAGGTGCCCCCGACCAACCTAACTGAGGTCGGCCAGGAGCACCCACGGGACGACAATGGCTAGCAGTCGTATTGTACTGCCTGCCATCTGCAAGAAAAGGCAAGGGGATGCTGCTGTGTAGCACTGCACTACCCAGGAGGCATACGATGACAGTGAGCTGAGCAGGCTCCATGCTTGCCGTGGTATGTCATATGCACGGGCAACCCAGGAAAAAAGGCTAGAAATGATTTTTTTGCCATTGCTTTCAAGGAGGGGGAGGGGCTGACGACATGTACCCAGAACTACTCGCGACAATGTTTTTGCCCCATCAGGCATTGGGAGCTCAACCCTGAATTCCAATGGGCGGCGGAGACTGCAGGAACTGTGGGATAGCTACCCACAGCGCAACACTCCAAAAGTTGATGCTAGCCTCGGTACTGTGGACGCACACCGCCGACTTAATGCGCTTAGTGGGACACATGCAATCGACTGTATCAAATCGATTTCTAAAAAAATCAACTTCTATTAAATCAACCTAATTTCATAGTGTATACATACCCTTGAGGCTATGTCTCCTCTAGCACTGTTATCAGCAAAACTTTTGTTGGTCAGGGGTGTGAAAAAACAGGTGGCATAGCTACCTCTGCTCATGGGGGGTGATTTAATTATGCTGGCAGACAGCTCTCTCCCGCTGGCATAAAGCAGCTACACGGGAGACCTTACAGCGGTGCCGCTGTATTGGTAGCAGTGCCGCTGTAAGATCTGCAGTGTAGACATAGCCTTAGATTGTAAACTCCTTTGCCTTGCCGTTTTTTTTGCTTTAAGATCTACTGCTGAAAAGTGCTACGCAATTGCCAGGTATTGTTACTTTTTGTGGGGGGGGGGGGGGAACATGTACACATATGGTGCTCCGCAAACATTTTTTAACAACAACAGAAAACAATGCATGGCAAATTTGAAATTTGGGGGGGAGGGAATCTGGCTTTGAGTTATTTGTGCACAAAAACCCCATCTGAAATAAGAAAATACAGTTCAAAAATAGTCAAATGGAATTTTACATTTTCCAAAATTAAGTTGCCTTTGGACAGAAGACAAATAAGAATAATTTTTTTCAGAAAGTTAATAGTATCTGAAACAAGGAGCTTATAATGGAATTTTAAAAGTTAGAGATGGAAAAGACCTATTAGATCCCCAAGCCATGGCAGGACTGTTTCCCACAGGGAAACAGGCTTTTGTCTAGTTAGTTTTAAGACAGACTGTTCCACAGCCTAATACAGCTCCCTATCAGAAGCTAATTTCACATACACTCTCCATTTAAATTAGTTCCTCAAAAACATACTGGAGAGAAGTCAAAAGTCATCATTTCTCCACGGGGCTACAAGTGGGGTTTACATCCATATAAATCTCTCTGTCCTAGGCACTGATATGACACCAAACATCTGGGTGTGGAATACAGATTTAAGGCAGACAAGTAAATATTGAACTGCTTTGTTCTTGCCATCCCAGGGTTCAGCTGCTTTAAATTATGTTTATATTATCGTTTAGGTCTAGTGGGCTGAACATAGGACTGCGAATCAGGAGATGTCGGTTCTATTCCTGACTCTGCTGGTGACTCACTGTGCCTCAGTCGCCGGTTCTGTAACAAGAGGATGATAAAACTAATACACTTTTGGAAAGCTTTTTGAGATTGGCAATTGAAAATGAGAACCTGACCAGGTTGGCTTCTAGGAGCTTCTGCAATATAAATGAACAACAACAACAGAGCTGGTTGAAAATTTTCTAGTGGAACAGTTTTCCATCAGAAAATGCCATTTCATCAAAACCGAAACTTCCCACAGGAATATATCAATGAAATTTCACTTTGGAATTTTTTTTGAAAAAGAAAAAGGTTTCAATAAGGTGAAAACTTTCTGGTTCAATATTTTCAGATGTTTTGATTTTTCATTTCAAAATGTCTTTTATTTTAATGTTACTAAAAAATTGTATAAATGTCACAATCCAAAATGAAATGCTTTAGGCAACCAAAAATGATTTTCTTTTGTGGTGGGAGGGAAGACATTTTGTTTCAAGTGAAAATGGGAACTTTTTTGTTTTTGTTCCAGTTCAGATTGAAACAAACCTTGAAATCACAGAATTCCGCACGAAATGGAAAACCCTGTTCCCACACAACTCTAAATAATAATATGCCATATTAAGTATAAGAGATAGTAGTATATTGAGAGATGTATATGCAACCCCCCCACATATATTCCTACACTCATACACTATATATTAATAGACACATATGCTTCCTATTCAACAAAGTTGCTATGCAACAGTCTACTACAGATCCCTCCACAGAACCTTCACATTAGCAGATTTCCTCGCCTCTGTGCAGTCTGTGACGACTCTTACCAAATTAAGCATCAGTGACCATAAATTTAAGGCAGAGATTGGGAGGCACATAGTACAGTGCAAAAGGACTGTGCAACCAATGTGACAGCAGAGTGAACTGAAGAGACATTTTGTGCTCCAATGTCAAAAATATGATGGAGTAAGAGATATTTCCTCAAATTATCAGAAATGATTAAAGACTTTCCATTAAAAAGCAGTTAGGAAAAAAACCTGCATTACCCTGGAGAGGATGGGAAGAAAAGAGATGACAGAGATGACATTTTACATAGCAATCTACCACTGAATCAGAAATGGACAATAATAACCAAAGGTTGTGGAAAAATACCCTAAACCCAATGTGAAGACCTACCATGAGCAGATTGTAACTATCTTTGACAGAGACTTGAAGAGTCTTTCTCCCCTTTACACTTTGTTAGCTTGGATAGCTTGTTACTGAATTAATTCGAATGGTTATAGGACCACAACAGGATATCATTTCTGTTTCATGCACCTTCAGACAAAACCCTGAAAGGCAGCACTCATAAGGCTAAAGGCAGGAATGTGAAAGGGAAGCATGAATGCTAATGCCTGGGTGAGACATACAGTATTATAAAAACTGGGCTTCTAGTACTTTGTCCAGTCTAATTTAAAAATTACACAGGAGCAGCCAGACTGGATCTGACCCTGGGCCCATTCAGTCCAGTGTCCTGTCTCTGACAAATTGCCAGCACCAGATGTTTCGGATGAAAGTACAAGAAACTTCTATTCCCTAGTAGTTTAGAGATTGTCTGAAACCCTGAATCATGGAGTTTAATGTCTCCTCCAAAACTTGTTATCATTAACTATGATAATTCTAGACATTCTTAACATCCATACAAATGTCTAATCTCCTTTTGAATCTTGCTAAGTTTTGGCCTCAATGACTTCTTGGGGCAGTGAATTCCATGGTCTGACTGTGCATTGTGTGAAAAAGTATTTCCTTTTAATTTCATTGAATGTCCCCTTGTTCTTGTGTTAACAGAAGTTCCTGATCTACTTTGTCTGTACCATTTATTATTTCATATACTTGTATCATGTCATATACAACCAACGAGGCTTCCACCACTTCCCTTGGCTTACCAGATTTCAGTATAAGGAAGTTCTTCCTGTTATTCACTCTAAGTTTCTTCTTTATTAATTTAATCCCATCACTCTAAGTGATAGCTCAGGTGGCACACCAAAAAATCAGTTCACAAATCAATGATTTGTGGGTTGTTATCATGTCCATCCTGTTTAGACATCCCCGCTTAGCCAAGCTAGACCGATTTTGCTTTTTAAAAATCTTCCCTCATCAATCAAATCCCTCCAGCTTCCTGATCATTATGGTTGCTCTTCTGTGAATTCCTTCCAATAAATTCTAGTAGTACAGTGCCATGATTTGAAAACAATGGTCTAGATAAGGCCATGTAGAGAGGGAATATTAGGAACACAGGACTGGAAGGGACCTCCTGGGTCATCAAGTCCACTTCCCTGCTATCGCAGGCAACCTCATCATATAATCTCATTCTTAAATATATCAAGCCTCATTTTAAGACTAGCTAGGTTGCTTGCCTTAGTACTCCTATTGGAAGGCTGGTCCAGAATCTTACCCCTTTGATGGTTGGAAACCTTCTTCTAATTTCTAGTCTAGGTTTACTCTTGGCATATGAAGCCCAACATTGTAATAACCTTGTATGCTGCCATTGTACGTTGCAAACTCATCTCATCTTTGCTGCCTGTCTCACTCCCACGGGCAGGAATTTTCAGAAGAGTGTAGCACCCATGACTGGGAAGAGAGTTTCCAAAGAACTCAGCTCTCTGGGAGGCACCAAAACACATAGCCAGATTTTCAAAAGAGCTCAGCCTACTGGGTTCACATTGAGGGCTGAGATCTTTTGAAAGTCTGGCCCCTATTTAGTTGCTTAAATGTGGCACTAAGCTCTTTTGAAAACGTGGCCCTGTGTCTGTCTCAGCACTCCTATCTCCCAGAGTCCTCCTCCCTCCCATTGAATATGTGTGCTGCAGATCACTCCTTCCTTCCCCTGCCTCCTCCAGTTTTCTCCTTTTGTTACTTTAATGAAGAATTTTAAAAAGACATTCAATAAGATTTCTGACAAAAGGTCCTGTTGGTGATATTGGCTGTACCTCACTAGACACTTGCTTCCACCTCAGCACATTCCCATTTATCATTAGCCTTTGTTTACAGCCTTTTAGCCAGTTTTCACTCCACAGGACAGTCTTCCTATCCTAGGAAATTTATTTTTTCATTTAATAATGAAAGTGCCTCTTCATCCAGAACTACTGCACATACAACCATATATCTGTTGTAGACAGACAGAGATATAAATGCCTGATAGCAGAATAGAAACTAAAACAGTATTAGTTCTACACAGACACTGCTGTAGTGGAGAGAAGTAGAGTTTAGAAGAGGGATCAGTGTGGGGAAAAAATGCCTAGAGGTGGCTGTATGGCAAGTTATTGGGCTCTATAAAGGGTTAAGTGGGTGTAATTCTATGGCCTGTGTTATGCAGGAGGTCAGGTGACCAGACAGCAAATGTGAAAAATCAGGATGGGGGTAGGAGGTAATAGGAGCCTTTATAAGAAAAAGACCCAAAAATCGGGACTGTCCCTATAAAATCGGAACATTCAGTCACCCTAATCAGACTAGATGATCACAATGGTCCCTTCTGGCTTTAACATCTCTGAATCTAGTTTTGTGTGCCTGATTTTCCCCAGGTGTAATTGCATTGATTCTACTGGAGTTACTCCTTATTTACACTGGTATAAGAGAGATAAGAATGCAGGGCTTCATTTTGATCTGTCTAGCTTTGTTTTTAGTTTTGGGCCCCAATAATTAAAATTTCCTTGGCACACATCCTCAGGAGACAGCCTGTCAATGGGGTTTCTTTCATTTAGTTTCTTGCCTGCTCTCAGCTGTAATAAACTTCCCCTCAGCTCTGGAGAAGGGAATGAAGACACTGAGGTATGGAACGGGATTGGCCTCACCATTGTGGGAGAGCCCTAAGGAGGTCTTGGTCATTGCGGATAGCCTGATAAAAGTGAGAGCGGGGGGCATTAAAGGGGGAAGAAGAAAGAGACTTCTCATTATATGGTAAGGAAGAAAAACTCAGTATAAAACCTGGGGAGAAATGCTGAAAGTGTCACAATGTCTTATGTGACAGCTGTTTTCACTGAGCAATGCATGACCTGAAATACCAAACAGACACATTATTTCCTCCCCCACGCAGTTCCTTACATCTCCTTGTCAATTGCTGGAAATGGGCCATTTTCATACCACTACAAACAGTTCTTTTTGTCTCCTGCTGATAATAGCTCACCTTAACTGATCACTGTCCTTATAGTGTGTATGGTAACACCCATTGTTTCACATTCTCTGGGTATATATATATATATCTTCCTACTGTATTTTCCACTGCATGCATCTGATGAAGTGGTCTGTAGCCCACGAAAGCTTATACTCAAATAAATTTGTTAGTCTCTCAGGTGCCACAAGTACTCCTGTTCTTTTTGCGGATACAGACTAACACAGCTGCTACTCTGAAACCAAACAGACACAGTGGGACAAATTCATTGCTGGTGTAACTCCACTGACTTCAATGGCATGAAATTGGCCCACTGCATCAAATCCATTCCCGTTATAACCACCGTGATACCTGTGCCATATACAGTGGATACTTCCTGTGGTGACATGGGCAATCCTTGTCTATCTTACTGTGCTCTATAGTTATCAGAACTGAATCAAGAAAGAGGAGATGCAGAGGAAGAGGGAAAAGAGAAAGGAAGAGAGGTGGAGCGTAATAAAGATGTGACATGCAGATAAGAGGCTAGTTTCTGTTTTCCCAGCCCTTGCCACTTGCGATGGGGCAGGGTTACAAAAGATTATACTCCTGTCACATGGCAGGGGTTAGTGTCCATTGACTGCATGGAAAAGAAGGAAAGAGAGAAGTGTTGTATGAACAAAGCAGATACATAGCTGGATCCTGTGTATGGTATCCCTCCTCACCCCATTCCCTCCACAGTGAAATTAACACAAGGTGGGCCCATTTCTCAGATCTGAGCCAATCCAGCAGGGAAGCCATTTAGGTGGGCCAGGGAACTGCAGAAAGCTGCTTGTGCCTCCAGGTTCAGGCTCGGCCCATCCAATCCTGACAGCTCAATCCCCAGCGGAGCTCACAGCCCTGACTCATACATGTTGCATATACACAGAGCTGCAGAGGTGGGAACCAGAAAAAGAGGGAAAAGAGAAAGTGTGCAGCAAGGAATAGATGCAATACACCTTTGTTGTTCACCCCCACGCAGAGCTGGCCTGGTGTATTTTTAAATGAGAGGAAACTGAAGAATGGTGCAGAAGGTAGTAGAGATCAACCCCCTCACTCCTGCTCCCACTGGATCTCACTGCTAATCCATCCCCCACCACACACCTCACCATGACTCTACAGGTGGTCTCACCCCTTCCATATTCTTACATGAGACAAAAAAAATTCTTGCTTTATTGCCAACTCCCAGCTCCAGCACTTTGGTCATCAATTGGGCACGACAGACAGAATGACTCCACATGCAGCCTTACTGTTCACACATTCCTCACAACCCAGATGGGCAGCCTTTGCAAAGCCCTTTGAGAAAAAGGTTTTTTTGGAGGGTGGGATGGGGGCGGTTGGAGACAAAATGAAGGGCTAGGCTGAAAATCTCAGGTACACAGGAACTTAGCCTACACTTGGATTGGAACTAGTGGCTCTACCCCATTCTAGTGGCTCTACCCCATTCTCCCAACGTCCCTGAGTTCTTCGGTGCTCACAGCCAAACTGAGGCTAGATTGGTGACTTGGAGCTGGAGTATCCCAGCTAAGTATCCCAAACCTATTTCCCAGTTCCTGAGCCAGCCAATGGTCCACCAGCTGGGACTGGACTCTAGGGGCCATTGTTCTGGTGATACACAGAGTATACATGCATACCTGTCTTATAGGCAACAAGGTCAATCCAGCTACCTGGAGGTCCAGGGCTGGACAATCAATGGGTGAAGAGATCCCAGAAACAGCAGCAGAGCAATGAATAAAAACGGCACAGACAAGGGTGAAGTGCAGATGGAATGAGGTGCCAGTGAGAGGAAAGAACGACTTACTAGGCACCCGGTTGATGGCTTTGAGGGGCCTCAGGACACGGACAGTACGGATTGCAGATAAGTTAATGTTTTGGAGGTCCAGGGAATATTCCACCATCCTGCAACAGGAGAGACAGAGAATGAATTTAAAACAATCCAACACCCAGTTTAAGCGACAGGTAGATCACCGGCAGGAGGAAGTGAGGGGTGCTCGAGATGAGAGGGCAGGGTGTTCACGCCCTCCATGCAGTGCAAACAGCTTTCAACGCATTCGTGCTTTTCCATCCAGCTAGCGGGGAAAGTGTTAAAAACAAGGGGTACTGATGAACCAACCCATGAATACACTGATAATATGCTAATGTGCTCCCTACTGAGGCTGGAGAGGCAGAGGAAGTGAATGAGGACTGGCTTTACACAGAACAGGGTGCATTTTTATTCAAGAGTTTCTGGCAACAGTATAAGTCCTGAGAGTGAAGCTGGAGTCCTCGGGAGCCCTATAAGAGCAGAACTCAAGTCCCCAGAACCCCAAGGTAGAAAATTCAGCCCTACAATCCATAAGTTTTGGAATGAAAATGAGAGAGCGAGCAGCAGTGACGAGCCATCAGGCTCCAGCGCAGCAGGCTGCAATAACCCCAGCCTGGCACTGGGATGGTGGCAGAATAGCACGCACCCCACAGTTGACCTCTGCAGAGAGAGGCGGGCTGGAGTCCACTGGTAGCCGAACAGTCTGGAGCACAGCAGCCACCTTCCCTTCCCAGCTGGTGCAGCTGGACTTACTGTGGCCTACACATCCATGGAATCCCATAGTAGGGATCTAATCAAGGATCCTTATAGCATTGGGCAGGGCCCACAAGCAGCAGGAGTATCACATCTCAGCTGTACGTCACTCCTGTTGGACACCATCCTAAGGGTATGTCCTTACTTTATGATATATACAGGATCTGTGTTTTTTTAAACTTGCAACCTACGCAGTGAGTTCTCTCCCCAAATAATCTTGAGAACTGAGCAGCTATGAGTAATGCATTGGCTTTAACCCACCCCTGCCAGTCAGACAAACATTAAGGAAACATTCCTTTAATTTAATAAGCAGGAAAGAGAGGAAACATGGGCCTTATAAGGCACCTACTGTAAGAGAACCTCAAAGCACTTTACACATGTTAATGAATTTAGGCTCATGACCCCTCTGGAAGGTAGGCAAGCATTGTTATTCCCAATTTACATGAAGGGAAACTGAGGCACACAGCAGTAAAGTGACTGGCCTCAGGTTAGCCACTGAGTCAGTGGCAGACTCAGGAATAGAACTCAGATCTTCTGAATCCTTCTTGACATTAACCACACAAGGCCAGGGGGAAAAGTGACATTCTCTTGCTGTTTCAAGGTGCATAGGAGAGGGATAGGAAAAACTTCTCCTTTCCACTGCATCAACTCCAGGGTGACCAGATGTCCCGATTTTTACTTGTTGGTTGGGACGTGAATTGTTCTGATATTATGCCCTCCAGTGCACAGGTGGAGGGGGCTCACACCCCTTCCCCCCATTGGATCTCTCTCCAAATTCCCACCCTTGCCCTGCCCCCAGCCCTGCCCCCTCTGCCCCATTGGATCCCTCCCCAAATCCCCGCCCTGGCCCTGCCTTTTCCCCAAGCATGTCGCATTCCTCCTCCTCACCCCTTCCTCCCAGGCTTGCGCTAATCAGCTATATGGCAGCGTAAGCACTGGAGGGAGGTGGGAGAAGCAGGACGCAGCAGCCATCTCAAGAGAGGTGGAGGTGCAGCAGAGGTCAGCTGGCACGGGGGGGTGGGGTGTGGAGCTGCCGGTGGGTGCTCAGCCCCCACCAATTTTTCCTACGCTCCGGTGGCTCTTTTGTGTTGTTGTTGTTCTTGTTTGCTTGTTTGTTTGTTTTTTCCTCCACTACCGGCTCTTGGGGTTTTGTTTTGGTTTTTTTTTTCTCTGCCGGCACCCCACCACCACCACCACACCCCCGCATCCCAATATTTCACATCTCTCATTTGGTCACCCTAATCTACTCCAAAACCAGAAATGCTTGCTTCACATGCTGCACTTGTCATATATAGGGGCCTTTAGATTTCAAGGCTGTCTATTTAGCACCTTTCACCAGCATCAGATTCACTTTATATTAAAATACCATGTTGCTTTGTCTCAATTCTTTTGAGCACTGTAACCTCTCTATCTGAACTGATCCCTGCAATCCATCTCCTCATTCCCCCCCACCCAAAGGACATGAAGAGCAGGTGTCTACTTTTCTACTTTAGCTATTCCGATGGGTAGGAAAGATAGAAAATGTGGCAAAAGACCACCTTGGCTTAACCAGGAGATCTTGCATGATCTACAAAATAAAAAGGAGTCATATAAAAAATGGAAACTAGGTCAGATTACAAAGGATGAATATAGGCAAATAACATAGGAATGCAGGGGCAAGATTAGAAAGGCAAAGGCACAAAATGAGCTCAAACTAGCTATGGGAATAAAGGGAAACAAGAAGACCTTTTTATCAATACATTAGAAGCAAGAGGAAGACCAAGAACAGGGTAGGCCCACTGCTCAGTGAGGAGGGAGAAACAGTAATAAGAAACTTGGAAATGGCAGAGATGCTTAATGACTTCTTTGTTTCGGTCTTCACTGAGAAGTCTGAAGGAATGTCTAACATAGTGAATGCTTATGGGAAGGGGGTAGGTTTAGAAGATAAAATAAAAAAAGAATAAGTAAAAAATCACTTAGAAAAGTTAGATGCCTATAAGTCACCAGGGCCTGATGAAATGCATCCTAGAATACTCAAGGAGTTAATAGAGGAGGTATCTGAGCCTCTAGCTATTATCTTTGGAAAGTCATGGGAGACGGGAGAGATTCCAGAAGACTAGAAAAGGGCAAATATAGTGTCCATCTATAAAAAGGGAAATAAAAACAACCCAGGAAACTACAGACCAGTTAGTTTAACTTCTGTGCCAGGGAAGATAATGGAGCAAGTAATTAAAGGTGCAAACACTTGGAAGGTGGTAAGGTGATAGGGAATAGCCAGCATGGATTTGTAAAGAACAAATCGTGTCAAACCAATCTGAGAGCTTTCTTTGATAGGATAACGAGCCTTGTGGATAAGGGAGAAGCAGTGGATGTGGTATACCTAGACTTTAGTAAGGCATTTGATACGGTCTCGCATGATATCCTTATCAATAAACTAGGCAAATACAGTTTAGATGGGGCTACTATAAGGTGGGTGCATAACTGACTGGATAACCGTACCCAGAGAGTAGTTATTAATGGCTCCCAATCCTGCTGGAAAGGTATAACAAGTGGAGTTCCGCAGGGGTCCGTTTTGGGACCGGCTCTGTTCAATAGCTTCATCAACAACTTAGATGTTGGCATAGAAAGTATGCTTATTAAGTTTGCAGACGATACCAAATTGGGAGGGATTGCAACTGCTTTGGAGGACAGGGTCAAAATTCAAAATGATCTGGACAAATTGGAGAAATGGTCTGAGGTAAACAGGATGAAGTTCAATAAAGACAAATGCAAAGTGCTCCACCTAGGAAGGAACAATCAGTTTCACACATACAGAATGGGAAGAGACTGTCTAGGAAGGAGTATGGCAGAAAGAGATCTAGGGGTCATAGTGGACCACAAGCTAAATATGAGTCAACAGTGTGATACTGTTGCAAAAAAAGCAAACGTGATTCTGGGATGCATTAACAGGTGTATTGTAAACAAGACACGAGAAGTCATTCTTCCGCTCTACTCTGCGCTGGTTAGGCCTCAACTGGAGTATTGTGTCCAGTTCTGGGCATCGCATTTCAAGAAAGATGTGGAGAAATTGGAGAGGGTCCAGAGAAGAGCAACAAGAATAATTAAAGGTCTTGAGAACATGACCTATGAAGGAAGGCTGAAAGAATTGGGTTTGTTTAGTTTGGAAAAGAGAAGACTGAGAGGGGACATGATAGCAGTTTTCAGGTATCTAAAAGGGTGTCATCAGGAGGAGGGAGAAAACTTGTTCATCTTAGCCTCTAATGATAGGACAAGAAGCAGTGGGCTTATATTGCAGCAAGGGAGATTTAGGTTAGACATTAGGAAAAAGTTCCTAACTGTCAGGGTAGTTAAACACTGGAATAAATTGCCTAGGGAGGTTGTGGAATCTCCATCTCTGGAGATATTTAAGAGTAGATTAGATAAATGTCTATCAGGGATGGTCTAGACAGTATTTGGTCCTGCCATGAGGGCGGGGGACTGGACTCGATGACCTCTCGAGGTCCCTTCCAGTCCTAGAGTCTATGAATCTATGAATCTAAACTTTTCACAAAGGAATTTGTCGGAGTGATAGATTTTCAGACAAAATGGGGTAAACCTGTCGAGGTGTTGTGATTATTTTCTCTCTCTCTCTCTTTCCCCCCGCTCTGTTCTCTCTCATACTTTTAGAGTAATTGAATGAAATAATTCTTTTCCTGAAATGCAGCGGTGTTCATCTATCCCCCCCGGAGCTGTCAGCTCCATACACAGTGAACGCAGAGGGAGAGAGACGGGATTTTGTGCAGATAATCAAAATATTCATAAAGGAGACACAGTCAGCCCACAGAAAGCATGAATGATGGACAGGGATTGAAGATGTGAACAGCAGTTGGGGAAGGATACAAAGTAATACACACACACAAAGATATGTGCATGTAGACATGCAAGCACGCACACAAAGACACAGGCCTCCACACGGAGTTATACACTTGCAGATGTTCTTTGCGCCCACTTCCCATGAGTACGCTAAAGGGAAAAGGTGGATGAGGTAATATCTTTTATTGGACCGACTTGCATTGGTGAGAGAGACAAGCTTTGGAGCTACACAGTGCTCTTCCAGTAGCTTGAAAGTTTGTCTCTTTCACCAGCAGAAGTTGGTCCAATAAAATACATTATTTAACTCACCTCGCTTCTCTCATATCCGGGGACCACCATGTCTACAACAACACTGTAACCATGAGGACACTGTCAGCTATACCCTCTGTGGAGATGTGTGGCGGGGCAGGGTGAGAGCTGTGAAAACAAGGGGTTTCCTCTCTGACAAATAGCAGAACAATCCAAACCAAATTCGCTCAAGCAGATAGCAAAAAAGCAAATGATCCTAATGTAAAACCTTGTAATTTGGAAAGGGGGCCTTCGCTGAGGCACAAATCCCCACGGAAAAGATCCAATTGGTCTCACAGCGCATGAGCACAGCAGAAAGGCACAATCTCGTAATGAACTCGCTGCTGGGTACGTGTACTCTACTTCCCTGCACTGGATAGAATCAGAACTTGTCAACTATAGTGCTACAGCTGAGATCCTCCTCCAGCTGAAGTTTGGAGCAGGAGGGTCAGAAGTCTATGGGAGCTGTAGTTACAAAGTTCCCAGTAGCCGCAGTATCAGCATACAGCATTCTAGGTGGCTCTGGATGTTACACTATAGTTTTGTTTGGTTGCAAGATCCTGGAACAGTCAGTCTCAGTGCCAGCTGTACTGAAAAAGAACAACTGGTTCTCAGGGAAAGGAGGGGATTATTCTTTTGGGAGAAAGTTTGATCCTCTAAGGTTTTGCAGAGAGCAAATTCTAACAGAGATGAGCTCAGCTCCTACCTGTTTGGCCAGGGGTTTCAGCTCATCTGATAGAACTGCCACTTACAGTTTCTCATGAGGATTCTCAGTAATAGCCTTAGCAAGGGTAACAAGCGGGACATGCATGCACACCAGCACTGGATGACAAGGGGTCCCGGCTAGTTGGTTATGCCCACTATGTTCAGCTCAGAGATATCAGCTATAACGTGGAGCCCCTGAACCTCCACATAACACAGTTCCAGAATCTCCTCTGATTCAGCAGTTCTCCTGCCTCAGGACCACTCCTTGACATGTATCTCTCATTCCTGATGTCTTGAGCCTTGGCATTACCTTGTGTCAATGTCTCTCCCCACCCCCCAAAGTGATGCCAGACACACAGACCCAAGGAGGGAGGAGACTGGGACGAGGCAAACCCCCTGCCCAGGAAGGAACCTAATGTCTGTGCGGGCAATTCAAATTTCACCTCCATCCTCTTTCCAAATGGGATCTTTCAGAGACATGGGTATTTTCAGCAGGTGGACCTGCAGAACCCCACCAATTTTCAATTTTCTTCTTTGCTTTCATATCCTTTCCCTGCCACCCTGTCCCCCACCTCCCCGGACTGTGTTTCTACTGGTGGTACCCAGTACATGGAGGCAGGGCCGACTCCAGGCACCAGCCGCCCAAGCATGTGCTTGGGGCGGCACCTTGGGGTGGGGCAGCGCTCGGGGGTTTTTTTTGGTTTGTCAGGGCAGCACTGGATGGGGCTCTTTGTGTTTCGGTGGTGCAGCACTCGGGGAGGCGGGGCTTCAGGTGGCACAGTGCAGTGCTCAGGGGGGTGGGGGTTTGGGTGGTGTGGCGCTCAGAGGGGGGCTGGGACTTCGGGCAGCATGGCGCTTGGGTGGCACGAGACTTGGAGGGGCAGGCCTTGCGCAGTGTTGTGCTGGGGGGGTGGGGGCTTGCACAGCGCTGTGCTTGGAGGGGAGGCGGGGGCTTGGTGTGGCGCTCGGGGGGGCAGGGGCTTTGGGCAGTGTGGCACTCAGGGGGGCGGGGGCTTGCATGGCACTCGGGGGGCAGGAGTTTCGGGCGGTGCAGTGCAGGGGGGGCTTGCGCAGCACTCGGAGGGGGGCAGGGGTTTTGGGCAGTGTGGCGCTCAGGGGGGCGGGGGCTTGCATGGCACTCGGGGGGCAGGAGTTTCGGGCGGTGCAGTGCAGGGGGGGCTTGCGCAGCACTCGGAGGGGGGCGGGGGCTTTGGGCAGTGAGGCGCTCAGGGGGACGGGGGCTTGCGCAGAGCTCGGGGGTGGGGCTTCGAGCGGCATGGTGCTCGGGGGGCGGGGGTTTCAGCAGCGTGGCTCTCGTGCAGGGGGAGGCTTATGGCAGGACAGCGCTCTTCTTTTTTGCTTGGGGCTGCAAAAAAGTTAGAGCTGGCCCTGCATGGAGGGAAGCTGGGCTGCACTGGAAGAGTGCATCATCTGATGTCATAATCTTCCCTGTGTGACAGTAGGACAGGTTACCATGGAGACTGACTGGGATGTCACCGAGAATGAGTAGCCAGGAACAGGCTAACTGTCAGGAAATCAGGATCACATTTGCCACACAAGTGTTTGAAGCTCTTATAACATTTGCCTTCGAACTTCTGGTTCACCTAACACCCACACCCTACCAGTGGTGAGCCTGATCCTCACAGGGTTCAGGATTACATGGCTGACCCTGTTCAACAGAGTTCACTAGACCAAAACTCAGGGGAAAGGGGGCCCAGCTGTGAAGTTTGAATTCAAATCCCCATCTCTGTAATGGGCCTGAACAATTATCCTGAATCCAGTGACTCCTATGCCTGGGGAGAAAGGGCTGAAATCTGAAGCTGGATCAGAATTTCACAGCTAGCACCCAAAATTTTGGACCTGAAGAAAGTGAAGTCTGGGTCTGCATCTGAACTTTGGGGTTTCGACCCATCACTTGCCCCCAGCTATCCGAAAGAGTTTGGGAAACCATGTTGATCACAGTACGCTGCAGGTGTTATAATTTAACTAGAACAGGGTCAAATTAAGGCCAGCCAAGACATCCACCACCTTCTCCCCTAATCCTCCCCTTGTTGCAACCCAGCTTGACAGGAAAGCATGGGCCTGATTATATATTCCAATTTAGCTTCTCTCGGCATCTTACAGTCTCTGTTCTTTTATCGTAATTGCTGCTGGTGTCTTCAGGCTCAGAAGCAATCAAGCAAAGTAAACGGCCCAACAAAAACCCATACCGGGATCTGAACGCTCTCTCCCTCCATCCCTCTCAAGTAAATGGCAGCTCACCTCCGTCGCTGAACAGATGTTACTTAGCCTTTGGTTGTGGGTGGGTGAGTGCAGGAAGGGCTTAGGGAGCTGGAACTACTGCTAAATCAGTGGGAAACCCCTGAGCTGTGAAGGGATTTGAGTAGAGAGCTGTCAAGATAATTGAATTTGTACAGTAATGCCTCTCCACCCAGAGACTATATTCCCCTTCAAGGTTTCCTGTGCGACACTTCTCGGAAAGGGAGGGGGAACAATGCTACCTCAAAAAACTATTATTGTCTAGGGTAGATGTAGGGGGGCAAAAGAATGGTGAATGGTCACCGTGGGGAATGGCAGAATAGTACTCAAGATGTAGGAACTCATAACTACTTCCAGTTCAAGCCACTCTCAACAGGAGTCGCTATAGGGAACAGGGCAGGAACGCTGGCTGGGGGCGGGGGGTTTGCTGGAGGGAATGGGACGGAAGCACTGTAGGGGGGTCACTGGAGGGAATGGGGCAGGAGCACTGGCTGTGGGGGGGATGCTGGAGGGAACGGGGTGGGAGCGCTGGCTGTGGGGGGATTCGCTGGAGAGAATGGGGTGGGAGCGCTGGCTGTGTGGGACAGTCGCTGGAGGGAACGGGGTCGGAGCACTGGCTGAGAATCATGCTGGAGGGAATGGGGCAGGAGGGCTGGCTGAGGGTTCGCTGGAGGGAAGAGGGCGGGAGGGCTGACTGTGGAGGGACAGTCACTATGGGGAACAGGGTGGGAAACAGGGAGGGGGAGAGTCACTATGGGGAATGGGCCAGAAAGGCTGGCTCTGGGGAGGGGGTCAGTGTAGGGAATGGTGGGAGCACTGGTTGGGGGCGGGGGAACTGTTGTAGGGAACAGGGTAAGAGCCCTGGCTGTTGGGGAGTCGCTGGAGGGAACGGGGCACGAGTGCTGGCTGTTGGGGTTTGTCGCTGGAGGGAACGGGGCAGGAGCGCTGGCTGTGGTAAGGATTGTTTTTGGGAACGGGGCAGGAGACCTGGCTGTGGGGGAAGTCACTGGAGGGAATGGGGCAGGAGTGCTGGGTGTAGGGGGGAGTCACTCGAGGGTAAGGGGCAGGACCACTGGCTGTGGGGGGGTCGTGTAGGGAATGAGCTAGGAGTTGCTGTAGGGAATGGGGTGGGAGGACTGGCTGTGGAGGGGAATCACTGTAGGGAACAGGGTGGGAGTGCTGGCTGTGAGGGGTCGCTGGAGGGAGGGAATGGGATGGAAAGGCTGGCTGTGAGGGGGGAGTTGCTGTAGGGAACAGGGCAGGAGTACGAGTTGGGGCTGGCGGAATGGCTGTAGGGAACAGGCTGGAAGCACTGGCTGTAGCTGTAGCTGGAAGCACAGCTGTAGAGGCTGTGAGGGATGGAGGTGCTGCCTGAAAGGGAACTCCCAGTTACTAGAGATGTGGGAATGAAAGGAGTTAAGACAAAAGAGCCTCATGCAAATCTGACCCCACCCTCTTGCTGCGATTGGCTTTCAGATCCCTATCCACAGAGCAGTTGACATGACTTCTCAGGCATGAAGCATTAATTAGTAGGGGTTTGGGGTGGTGCATAAAAAATCTATTGTGACATCTCCGAGGCAGGGCCAGCGGCTCTCGTCAAGGAAAGTTACTTCAATTCTTCCTGTGCTTTATATGCCCAGGAAGGGGCCAGTTAGTCATTTCAAGAAGAAGAGGAGGCAACGAAGGGTGAAAACAGAAAAAGGAAAAGGTGGGCAGAGGCGAGACACAGTTTTTGCCCTGTTCATTTCAGCTGTCAAAATCAATATGATATTTGCTCCATAGAATTCTAAAGTAACAGGCGTCTGTAGTTTCATCTGTTCTCTCCTCTGTGGCTCTGCCTCAAACCCCCTTGCTCCAGTTTTCTTCCCTTCTTATCCCTGTGCTGCTTTCTCTCCTTCTCCCTGTCTCATGCTGTCATAACCTTAGTCCCAGATTTGGACCTTAGCGTCCAAAATATGGGGGTTAGCATGAAAACCTCCAAGCTTAGTTACCAGCTTGGACCTGGTACTTGCTGCCACCACCCAAAAAATTAGAGTGTTTTGGGGCACTCTGGTCCCCCTGAAAAACTTTCCCTGGGGACCCCAAGACCCAAATCCCTTGAGTCTCACAACAAAGGGAAATAATCCTTTTTCCCTTCCCCCCTCCAGGTGCTCCTGGAGAGATACACAGACACAAGCTCTGTGAATCCAAACAGAGTGACTCCCCCTCTCCGTTCCCAGTCCTGGAAACAAAAAGGACTTTCCTATTCACCCAGAGGGAATGCAAAATCAGGCTAGCAAATCCAACGCACACAGATTTCCCCTGATTTCTTCCTCCCACCAATTCCCTGGTGAGTACAGACTCAATTTCCCTGAAGTAAAGAAAAACTCCAACAGGTCTTAAAAGAAAGCTTTATATAAAAAGAAAGAAAAAATACATACAAATGGTCTCTCTGTATTAAGGTGACACAACACAGGGTCGATTGCTTAAAAGAATATTGAATAAACAGCCTTATTCAAAAAGAATACAAATCAAAGCACTCCAGCACTTATATTCATGCAAATACCAAAGAAAAGAAACCATATAACTTACTATCTGATCTCTTTGTCCTTACACTTAGAAACAGAAGATTAGAAAACAGAACTACTTCTCCAAAGCTCAGAGAAAGCAGGCAGACAGCAAACAAAGACTTAGACACAAAATTCCCTCCACTCAAAGTTGAAAAAATCCGGTTTCCTGATTGGTCCTCTGGTCAGATGCTTCAGGTGAAAGAGACATTAACCCTTAGCTATCTGTTTATGACACATGCCTCTTTACCTCTTCCTCCCCTTCTCTCTCTACTCCTCCCACCCATCCTTCATGGATGTCCTTCTTTCACTCTTCCACCTTCATAACTCACTCTCTCCTTTTTCCTTCTATTCTCTTTCCACTCTCCCTTTCCTCTTCTCTCGCTCTCTATTCCTACTCTCTGTTTTGATGGTAATCATTACTCTGTGCCTTGGCAAGTCTGTCTAGTCCAACGGCATAGGAAGGACAGAAAGGATGGCAAGAGAACATCCTGGCTTAACCAGGGCCTGGTCTACACTGGCAGGGAGTGTGTGTGTGTGTGTGTGATTGATCTAAGTTACTCAACTTCAGCTACAGCGGTAGAGTATAGGAGTCGACAGGAGAGCGCTCGGGGGTCAATTTATCGCATCTAGACTAGACACGATAAATCGATCCCTGCTGGATAGATCGCTGCCTGCTGATCCGGCGGGTAGTGTAGACATACCCCAGGAGATTTTCCAATGATCTGAAACTCAAAAAAGAGTTCTACAAAAGGTGGAAATTAGGTCAAATTATGAAGGATGAATATAAACACAAACACCACAAGTATGTAGGGACAAAGTTAGAAAGGCCAAGCCACAAAATGTGATTAAACTAGCTACAGCCATAAAGGGTAACAAGAAAACATTCTACAAATACATTAGATGCAAGAGGAAGAACAATGACAGGATAGACTTGTTACTCAAGTGGGGGCGGGAAATAACAAAAAATGTGGAAATGGCAGAAGTGTTAAATGACTTTTTTTTGTTTTAGGGCATGTCTAGACTTGCCATTTAAAGCACAAAAAGTCCCTTTTTTGCGCAAAAAACAAGGGAGCGTCTACACTTGCCAATAAATTTTTGCAGAAAAACTCAGAAGTTTCACCACAAACAGAAAATCACCTCCACAAGAGGCGTAGAGCTCTTACTGGTGATACTTTTGTAGGGATGTGCAAATGAAGACACAGTCTTCCTGTTTACACAACTTTTAGCCTCCAGAGGATATCACATAGTGTCTAGGTGACCACTCTGGCCTGCAGCTCTGACACCAGGTAAACAGACCTCTGCCCTTCCCCCCGTAAAGCCCCCAAAACTTTGAAACTCCCCTTCTTGTTTTCTTGGCAAGTGCTCACTTATCATCCAGCCAGGTGACAATGCCTGCTCCAGGGAGCAAACGATCCCCTGCTTGGAGCAATGCTGAGCTACTAGAGCTGATCAGTGTTTGGGGAGAGAAGGCTGTGCAGGGACCCAGGATTCCCCACGATCACCCCCCTCCCCTTCCCACAAGACCTATCCTCAAAATGGAGAGAGCTGCACTGTGGGATAACTGCCCTCAGTGCACTGCTCTCATCGGGGACAGAAGTACTGCAAATGTGAACAAGATCTGACAGGGCTGCCCAGAGTGGGGGGCAAGTGGGGCAATTTGCCCCAGGTCCTGGGCCCCGCAGGGACCCCCACAAGAGTTTTTCAGGGTCCTTCACTCACTCCAGGGGCCCCGGATAACTCTCTCGCAGGCCCCAAGCCCCCAGAGTTTGGCGGAAATTCGGCAGCGGGGGGTCCTTCCGTCCCGGGTCTTCGGCGGCAATTCGGTGGCAGGGAGCCTCCGCCGCCAAAGACCCCAGACCCCCTGAATCCTCTGGGCGGCCCTTCGATCTGATGCCTGTGGAAGTGAGAACATAAACCAGTGCTTTTCTTTTACCAGTTCCCTATCACCAGTGAAATTGACAGCGCAAAAACTCTGCAAGTGTAGACATAGCCTTAGTTTTAACCAAAAAGTTTAGCCATGATTGGACACCTAACACAATGAATGCCAGTGAAAATGAGGTAGGATCAGAGGCTAAAATAGGAAAAGAACAAGTTAAAAATTACTTAGAGTATGTCTTCACTAGCACGGCAGCGCTTTAACTTGGCTGTGTAATCGCAGCACCAGCGCTGTAAAAAACCCACTCCCATGAGGGGAGTAGCTACCAGTGCTGCTGCGCTGTCTACATTGCCACTTTACAGCACTGTGTTTTTTCACACCTCTGAGCGAGAAAGTTGCAGCACTGTAAAGCGGCAGTGTAGACAAGACTTAGACATTACTTAGATATCTTCAAGTCACCACAGTTTGATGAAATACATCCTGGAATACACAAGGAGCTGACTGAGGAGATATCTGAGCTATTAGAGATTATCTTCCAAAATTCATGGAAGATGGGAGAGATTCTAGAGGAGTGGAAAAGGGCAAATATAGTGCCAATCTACAAAAAGAGAAATAAGAACAACCTGGGGAATTACAGACCAGTCAGTTTTACTTCAGTACAAGAAAAATAATGGAGCAAATAATTAAGCAATCCATTGCAAACACCTAGAAGATAATAAGGTGATAAGTAACAGTCAGCATGGATTTGTCAAGAACAAATCCTGTTAAACCAACCTAATAGCTTTCTTTGACAGGGTTACAAGTCTTGTGGATAGGGTGAAGCAGTAGACAGGGGTGCCAGAACAATTTTTATAGTGGGGGTTCTGAAAGCCATTGAATCAAACTGTAAACCCTATATATAATGGAAACCACTTCAAGCCAGAGAGTTCGGTAGCAGCCCCAGCATCCCTAGTTCCAGCACCTATGATGGTAGATGTGGTATATCCTGACTTTAGTAAGGCTTTTGATATTGTCTCGCATGACCTTCTCATAAACAAACTAGCAAAATACAACCTAGAGGAGTTTCTATAAGGTGGGTGCATAACTTGTTGGAAAATAATTCCCGGAGTGTAATTATCAGTGGTTCACAGTGGAAGGGCATAATAAGTGAGGTCCCACAGGGATGGGTCCTGGGTCTGGTTCTATTCAATATCTTCATCAATGATTTAGATAACGGCATACAGAGTACACAAGTTTGTGGATGATACTAAGCTTGGAGAGATGGTAAGCAATTTGGAAGATAGGATTAGATCTGCACAAACTGTAGAAATGGTCCAAAGTAAACACGATGAAATTCAATAAGGACAAATGCGAAGTACTTCAGTTATGAGGGAACAATCAGTTGCACACATACAAAATGGGAAATGACTGCCTAGGAAGGAATACTGCAGAAAGGGATCTGGGGGTCATAGTGGACCACAAGCTAAATATGAGTCAGCAGTGTAATACTGTTGCCAAAAAAAAAGAAAGAAAGAAAAAAGAAAACACCATTCCGGGATATATTAACTAGAGTATTGTAAGCAAGACATGAGAAGTAATTCTTCTGCTCTACTTCACACTGATTAGGCCTCAACTGGAGTATTGTGTCCAGTTCGGGGTGCCACATTTCAGGAAAAATTTGAACAAACTGGAGAAAGTGCATAGTAGACCAACAAAAAGATTAAAAGTCTAGAAAACATGACCTATGAGAGAAGATTGAAAAAACTGGGTTTGTTTAGTCTGAAGAAGAGAAGACTGAGAGGGGACATGATAACAGTTTCCAGTATGTAAAAGGTTGTTACAAGGAGGAGGGAGAAATATTGTTCTCGTTAACCTCTGAGGATAGGACAAGAAGCAATGGGCTTAAATTACAGCACGGGATGTTTAGGTTGGACATTAGGAAATATTTCCTGATCGTGAGGGTAGTTAAGCACTGAAACAAATTGCCCAGAGAGATTGTGAAATCTCTGTCATTGGAGATTTTTAAGAGCAGGTTAGACAAACACCTGTTAGGGATGGTCTAGATAATACTTAGTCCTGCCATGAGTGCAGGGGACTAGACTAGAAGACCTCTCGAGATCTCTTCCAGTTCTGTGATTCTATGATATACAAGAGACCTTTAGTTACAAGGAAGGACAGTCACTTGTTCCATGTGCTGACCAATCTATTAACACATTGACCCTGGCCTGAACATACCAAAAGAGTCTGGCCTGGAGCACCTTCAACTCATGCCAACCATTGAAGCAGAGAACAAGCATACAGGGAAGAGGGACACTGATGGTGAGGTCTGAGACCAGGCTGAATAGCTTTACCAGCCACAACTTTGCACTTCTTTTGCTTCTCTTCCCTATATGCTCCAGAGAGAAGAATGATGTTTAGAACCTGAGAGCAGGAAAAGAACCTGGCCAAACTGACTATGCCAGGTGACAAGAAGAAGTCACGAACAAGAGACCTTTGATAGCCACATTTCAGATTCTTTTTTCCAAATGAGCTGGATTCCTTACATACAAAAGCTACACACAACGGACACAAAATGTACATGAAATAAACATGAAAGGGACACATGATGGGCACAAGGGAACACAAACTAATCACATAAGGGATAGAAAAGTCATATGCAATGGGAACAAAGAACATTGGCAAAAGGTACACAGCAAGGACATGCAAGCCCACACCAAATGATTATAGAACCATTACAGGAATGAGAGGAAAGTTGGTCCTGTTGCTAAGGCACTGGCCTGAGTCTCAAGAGATCTGGATTCAATAATTCCTTTCTCTAACGTGGACATTCTTTGAGCAAGTCACTTAATCTCTCTGTGCTACTTTCTTTCACCTGTCTTATCTACTTAGGCTATGTCTACACTATGAACTAGGGCTGTGATTCCCAGCTCTGGATGTATAAATAGTAGTGTTGCTGTGAGAGCAAGGGCAGTGGCAGTATGGTTTGGCCATGTGGTGTACAAACCCACCTGAATCCTGGCTAAGCCATGCCACCAATGTGCGTGCGATGGCGGCTACATTACTATTTATACTCCTCGAGCTAGCACAAGTATGTGTGCACAAGCTGGGAATCATACTCCTTGCTTGTATTGCAGAGTAGCCTTAGCTTGTAAACTCTTTGGGGAGGGGACTGTCTCTTGGTAGGTGCATGTGCAGAATACACAGCAGAGGTACAGACATGAAATATGCACAGAAGGGCTGTACAAATGATATTAATTATTATACAGCGTATAAGAGTCTACTGGGTGCTTCATGACAGAAAAAAGCAGCCCTGGCCCATATCCCAAAGGGCTTGCAATCGTGATGCAAAGGAGAGGGGACAGAAGGGGTTGGAGGAGGAGGAGGAAGAAAGTTACAGCAATAAGATTACATTACTCAGTGAAGGCTGCACAGCAAGGTGGGATTTTTTTCCCCAGTATCTAATATCTTGGGTGACTCTCCTCACAGCAGAAATGAGTCTTGGGAATGGAATGAGAATATGCTGCCCTTGCAGACCAGGTTGCATACGCAACAGGGTATCGAGGTTGACAACATTAGCAAGAGGGCAAAGGCAAGGGAATGCTGATATAGTTCTCTCGCCCATGAGGAGGCAGCCAGCATGGCATTGTCTCTTTCAGTCTGCGTGGTCAGCTGTGTGTCCAGCCTTAGATGCCGACTGTCATATTTCATTTCAGGGGCAATGACTCCATGTGATCATGTGTCTCCCCTTCCCAATAAGACGTAGGGGGCATTTTAGCTACTCACCAGTCTTATTTTAGATTTCCCCCTTCACCCACTTCAAGGCCAAGGAACCTGGTGGATGTCAGAAAAATAGCTGAGGAAATGGAAAATGCCGTGTCTCAAATTTCCCACCTACAATATGGAAGAGGGGGCAGCATAGTCACTCCTGAAAATTCCTACATCCACATGGTAAGCAAGGATGGTGGGGAAGGCCAATTACCCTTGGAAACTCCCACCTCCATCTTATAAATCTGTGGCCATGGAGTGAGGTAGGAGAAATGTTCCAAAGACCCAATTCCACGGCTAATCCTTTCATTGGCTCATATTATCTTAGTGTCCTGTACCCCCATCCTATGCCTCCTCTCACCTGACATACCTTGCCCAGCCCCACTCATTCAAGGATATTAAAAATCCTCTACCCTGGCACCTCAGATAGGCATATTCCTCCATACAGTTTATTCCTAGGAGTCAGAGCCTGGACAAACCCGCCTCTTCCAATAGTTGCCCCAATTCCTGGAAGAAAGAGGCAGAAATAGCTAAACCAACCAGCTTCAGAGCACCTAAGAAGCCAGTTGTTGTCTGGTTAGTGTGGCTCATTCATGCTAACAACAATAATGACGGAGCAAGAGCAGGGGATGCAAGAAATCAAATAAGAAGCTAAATTGCTTAAGTGGATAGTGTATCATAGAATCATAGAATATCAGGGTTGGAAGGGACCTCAGGAAGTCATCTAGTCCAACCCTCTGCTCAAAGCAGGACCAATTCCCAACTAAATCATCCCAGTCAGGGCTTTGTCAAGCCTGACCTTAAAAACCTCTAAGGAAGGAGATTCCACCACCTCCCTAAGTAACCCATTCCAGTGCTTCACCACCCTCCCAGTGAAAAAGTTTTTCCCAATATCCAACCTAAACCTCCCCCGCTGCAACTTAAGACCATTACTCCTTGTTCTGTCACCAGGTACCACTGAGAACAGTCTAGATCCATCTTCTTTGAAACCCCCTTTCAGGTAGCTGAACGCAGCTATCAAATCCCCCTCATTCTTCTCTTCTGCAGACTAAACAATCCCAGTTCCCTCATCCTCTCCTCATAAGTTATGTGATCCAGCCCCATAATCATTTTCGTTGCACTCCGCTGGACTCTTTCCAATTTTTCCACATCCTTCTTGTAGTGTGGGGCCCAAAACTGGACACAGTATTCCAGATGAGAACTTACCAATGTCGAATAGAGGGGAATGATCACTTTCCTCGATCTGCTGGCAATGCCCCTACTTATACAGCCCAAAATGCCGTTAGCCTTCTTGGCAACAAGGGCACACTGTTGACTCATATCCAGCTTCTCATCCACTGTAATCCCTAGGTCCTTTTCTGCAGAACTGCTTCCTAGCCATTTGGTCCCTAGTCTGTAACAATAAATGAGATTCTTCTGTCCTAAGTGCAGGACTCTGCACTTGTCCTTGTTGAACCTCATCAGGTTTCTTTTGGCCCAGTCCTCTAATTTATCTAGGTCCCTCTGTTTCCTATCCCTACGCTCCAGTGTATCTACCAATCCTCCAAGTTTAGTGTCATCTGCAAACTTGCTGAGAGTGTGGTCCATGCATCCTCCAGATCTTTAATGAAGATATTGAACAAAACCGGCCCCAGGACCGACCCTTGGGGCACTCCGCTTGAAACCGGCTGCCAACTAGACATGGAGCCGTTTATCACTACCCGTTGAGCCCGACGATCTGGCCAACTTTCTATCCACCTTATAGTCCAATCATCCAGCCCATACTTCTTTAACTTGCTGGCAAGAATACTGTGGGAGACCGTTATCAAAAGCTTTGCTAAAGTCAAGGAATAACACATCCACTGCTTTCCCCTCATCCATAGACCCAGTTATCTCTTCATAGAAGGCAATTAGTTTAGTCAGGCATGACTTGCCATTGGTGAATCCATGCTGACTGTTCCTGATCACTTTCCTTTCCTCTAGGTGCTTCAGAATTGATTCCTTGAGGACCTGCTCCATGATTTTTCCAGGGACTGAGGTGAGGCTGACTGGCCTGTATTTCCATGGATCCTCCTTCTTCCCTTTTTTAAAGATGGGCACTACAGTAGCCTTTTTCCAGTCATCCGGGACCTCCCCCGTTCACCATGAGTTTTCAAAGATAATGGCCAATGGCTCTGCAATCACATCCACCAACTCCTTTAGCATCCTTGGATGCAGCACATCCGGCCCCATGGACTTGTGCTCGTCCAGTTTTTCTAAATAGTCCCGAACCAATTCTTTCTCCATAGAGGGCTGGTTACCTCCTGCCCATGCTGTGCTGCCCAGTGCAGCAGTCTGGGAGCTGACCTTGTTTGTGAAGACAGAGGCAAAAATATCATTGAGTACATTAGCTTTTTCCACATCCTCTGTCACTAGGTTGCCTCCCTCATTCAGTAAGGGGCCTACACTGTCCTTAACTTTCTTCTTGTTGCTAACATACCTAAAGAAACCCTTCTTGTTACTCTTAACATCTCTTGCTAGCTGCAACTCCAAGTGTGATTTGGCCTTCCTGATTTCACTCCTGCATGCCTGAGCAATATTTTTATACTCCTCCCTGGTCATTTATCCAATTTTCCACTTCTTGTAAGCTTCTTTTTTGTGTTTAAGATCAGTAAGGATTTCACTGTTAAGCCAAGCTGGTCGCCTGCCATATTTACTATTCTTCCTACACTTTGGGATGGTTTTTTCCTGCAACCTCAATAAGGATTCTTTAAAATACAGCCAGCTCTCCTGGATTCCTTTCCCCTTCATGTTATTTTCCCAGGGGATCCTGCCCATCAGCTCCCCAAGGGAATCAAAGTCTGTTTTTCTAAAGTTCAGGGTCTGTATTCTGCTGCTCTCCTTTCTTCCTTGTGTCAGGATCCTGAATTCAACCATCTCATGGTCACTGCCTCCCAGGTTCCCATCCACTTTTGCTTCCCCTACTAACTCTTCTCTGTTTGTGAACAGCAGGTCAAGAAGAGCTCTGCCCCTAGTTGGTTCCTCCAGCACTTGGACCAGGAAATTGTCCCCTACACTTTCCAAAAACTTCCTGGATTGTCTGTGCACTGCTGTATTGCTCTCCCAGCAGATATCAGGGTGATTAAAGTCTCCCATGAGAACCAGGGCCTGGGATCTAGTAACTTCTGTTAGTTGCCGGAAGAAAGCCTCATCCACCTCATCCCCCTGGTCTGGTGGTCTATAGCAGACTCCCACCATGACATCACCCTTATTGCTCACATTTCTAAACTTAACCCAGAGACTCTCAGGTTTTTCTGCAGTTTCATACCGGAACTCTGAGCAGTCATACTGCTCTCTTACATACAGTGCAACTCCCCCACCTTTTCTGCCCTGCCTGTCCTTCCTCAACAGTTTATATCCATCCATGACAGTACTCCAGTCATGTGAGTTATTCCACCAAGTCTCTGTTATTCCAATCACATCATACTTCCTTGACTGTGCCAGGACTTCCAGTTCTCCCTGCTTGTTACCCATGCTTCTTGCATTTGTGTATAGGCACTTAAGATAACTTGCTGATTGTCCTGCTTTCTCGGTCTGAGACAGGAGTCTTCCCCTCTTGCACTCTCCTGCTCGTGCTTCCTCCCGGTATCCCATTTCCCCACTTACCTCAGGGCTTTGGTCTCCTTCCCCCGGTGAACCTAGTTTAAAGCCCTCCTCACTAGGTTAGCCAGCCTGCTTGCGAAGATGCTCTTCCCTCTCTTCGTTAGGTGAAGCCCATCTCCGCCTAGCACTCCTCCTTCTTGGAACACCATCCCATGGTTGAAGAATCCAAAGCCTTCTCTCCGACATCACCTGCATAGCCATTCGTTGACTTCCACAATTCAACGATCCCTACCCATGCCTTTTCCCTGCACAGGGAGGATGGATTGAGAATACCACTTGCGCCTCAAACTCCTTTATCCTTCTTCCCAGAGCCAAGTAGTCTGCAGTGATCCGCTCAAGGTCATTCTTGGCAGTATCATTGGTGCCCACATGGAGAAGCAGGAAGGGGTAGTAATCCAAGGGCTTGATGAGTCTCCTCAGTCTCTCAATCACATTGTGAATCCTAGCTCCTGGAAAAGCTGCAGACCTCTCGGTTTTATTGGTCAGGGCGGCAGATAGATGACTCAGTCCCCCTGAAGAGGGAGTCCCCAACCACCACCACCACCACCACATTCCTCCTTCTCTTGGGAGCGGTGGTCATGGAACCCCCATCCCTAGGACAGTGCATCTCATGTCTTCCAACCGGTGGAGTCTCCTTCTGCTCCCTTCTCTCAGAGGTACCATCTAGTCCACTCTCTGCATTAGTACCTGTGGAAAGAACATGAAAACGGTTGCTCATCTGTATCTCCATTGCTGGTACATGGATGCTCCTCGTTCTTCTTTTGGAGGTCACATGCTGCCAAATTTCTTCACTGTCCCTCTCTCCCCTCTGCACAGCCTGCTCTGATTCTTCAGAACTTTGTGCCCGTAGAAGCATATCCTGATGTCAGTCCAGGAAATCTTCATTTTCTCTTATGCAACGCAGGGTCAAAACTTGTTTCTCCAGACCTCGAACCTTCTCTTCCAATATGGAGACCAGCTTGCACTTTAAAGACACCTGTCATGAGGCCTCATTAGTAAAGTACATACCCTGGCTTATCCACAAGGAGAAAGTGGCAGTCCATCCTGAAAGCAGCATGGTGCCATTGATGTGAGGAGCTGAGTCCAGGATCCATCCCCATACCCCCACCCCCCACTGGGGCAGGTCCTCCTCACATCTCGATCCCCTTGTTGGGGCAGCCCCCCTATGTTCATGTTCCAAGCAGTGTTGGCGTTGGCTATGGCTAACTGAACTGAGCCCAAACCCGACCAAGCTCGAGAGTGTCAAGTTGTTTGCAGACCTGACCCACGCCGAATCCAATACTTGTAACTAGGTCCCACTGGGTACGGGTCGGGTTGCAAGGCTCTACTCCAGGCTCTCAACAGCACTGAGGACACTATCAGCACTCAATATATATTGATTAGCAATATCTCATGCTATGTATCCAGACAAACACTCAACCATGAGGTTTGAAGGCTCTTGCACACATTCTGCAATAACTTTTGGGGCAAGGCTTGAAAACAGGCCCTAAAAGGTCAAGCAAAACTACTGAGGAAATCATTGATTAACACCTGCCATTCCTCCCACTGAGAAAACCATCAAATGACATCAGATGAGACTTGGCCAATCATGACAGTTTGCTTTAGATTTCTTTGCATATCATAATCTGATTGGCTTAGCAGTTTTATTTATTTCTTTTAAAATCAGATTTCATGCCTCTGCAATTATAACCCTTCACAAGCAGCAGAGATAGGAGATACAATATATTTTTTGCCCTCCTTGTTTTGCTGGCAATGGGAATTTTCACTCCATTTCTTACTAAAAACAAAATATAAACAAAACCAAAACCCATGCTGTACAGGATAACTTAATTGAGTAAGTAATTTTTGATTTAATCAGGGGTTTTTTTTAATTTCTCTCCAAGCAAAGGCTTGCTGAAAGCTGCCTACGTCTATGATACCATTCCCTAGCTGAATGGGATGTGATTATGTCACATCCCTGTATGTTCACATTTCCCTCCAAACCTAGTAATAAGAGAAAATGTCAGAATGTCTTAAGAGTTGGAGGGACACTTTGTGACTAATATGTAAGACAGAATCAGGTTTTCTCTCTGTGATGAGAAAGCTAGGGGAGACTGAACAGCTCAGGGAACTGAAGAAAGAATGTGGGGCCTAGGTTTTTGAAACAGGAACCTAAAAATAGGCTCATAAATCCATATTTAGGCACTTCAATAAGTGACTTGAATTCCACCAGCGCTGAGTGTTACAACCTGGCCCTGTGCCCCCCTGTATACTCATCATCTGTTGTGGGTGGACCCAGATGCTGGGTCCCTTATACTTCCAAGCCAGGTAGGTCTGGGTAAAGCCTAGCAACTATTTCTTAGCTCTGGGCTTCTAGAGAATACTACCAGACTCAGACCTCTTTGTCCAGTGCCCTGCCTCGGGAGGTGGGACACAACCATCCAGCTGTCCTAGCACCTGGAACCAGTGTCTGAGACCTCCAGAGTCCCCAAGCTATCTAGGGATGCTCCTCCTGACCTCCACATAGATTGTGGACCACTCTGGGCTTCTAGGCAGGAAAGCACAGAACACAGGCTTAACAAAGAACACAGTCACTTTGACTTTTAAAACATTCAGCAGTTACAGATTCTTGAAAATAACCAAAATCCCGAGGCACATCTTGTCCTAGTAAGAGCTCAATTCTTCTTGTGAGTCTGAGGTTCATCAGAGTTTCAGGATGCATACAATCCCTCTTGTCCTCATCCTCCTGCAAGTCCTTCTTATATGTGTCCATGGCTGCCCCCACAACACAGAGCAGGACCCTGCTCTCAAACAGGACCCTTGTCTCTGTACCACGTGTTCATGCTGAGGCCAGCTCAACACTAGGGGCTTATCAACATTACAAGTGCTTCGCTGGCATAGCTATATCGGTACTGCCATGTGGGCAAAGCCACCTAGTAGAGATGCAGGTTATACAAAGGAGTTCTTCTACCTGTATAGTTAAACGAACTCCATAAGCTATACAGGATTCCTGCAGCTAAACTAGGGCTTTTAGCAGCTTATCTATGTCCCCTTGGGGGGGGAGTGATTTTTTTTCACACTCCTAGCCACTATAACTATGCCAGAAAAGCTTTTTCCAGCCCTCTGAGTGAAACAAGCTATACTAGTAAAATTGCATCTACATCGGAGCTTCTGCCAGCATGGGTATGTCAGTCAGGGAACTCATCTCTTCACATCACTGATTGACATAGCTACGAACATTAGCTTAGACCTGGCTTGAGATGCTCCCGACTCACCAGTCAGGCTCACTTATATGGAGACCCTTGTTCCACGGGGGTGAGCCAGTAGCTGAGAGTCATTCAGTGTTGATAATAAGAGATGGCTCTCAGTGACAGTCCTTCAGCGAGGTGTTTAACACCTTCCCCGAGAAGGACAGCTGGCTGAAATGAAATGCAACAGGTTGCCCTTGGGAAAGTCCAGACTTGTGCAGTCATCGTGCCCATATAGAATGTGTGGAAACAGAGTTCATACACTGATACTGTCATATCCCACTGAGTAAGCAGCAGCACCCATTCAGGGTGAGTTGTGTGTTCAGTCTGTTGTTTATTCTCCATGAGGGTCACGTGGCTGGGCTTCTGGGCTCCTGTTTATGTCTCTCTAAGGACTGGGAACTTTTGGGTCTGTACCAAACCCCAGAGTTTGAAGTTTGAGCAGTTAATCCCTCCCTGTTAGCGAGAGATGAAGCTAGAAGTGTAAAGTCATTTGCCAGGTGCACGGGAGTGGCAAACAGGCAGGGCTGGCTCTAGGCACCAGCATTCCAAGCATTTGCTTGGATCGGCCCTTTTCAAGGGGCGGCATTCCAGCCCTTTGGGGGCGGCACTTTTCAAGGGGTGACACCTTTTTTTTTTTTTTTGCTTCGGTGGCGGCACTCCGACTTTTTTTTTTTTTTTTTTTTTTGCTTGGGGTAGCAAAAAACCTGGACTCAGCCCTGCAAACAGGGGAGCTGAGAGAGGGAGTGTGAGAGGCTCTCTTTCTAGCTACAGTTCTATGTTCAATACCTGATGACAGCAATGGATGTTTTCTTTCCTGCTTGAAGCCAGAAGGGACTTCCTCTGCATGAAGTGGAAGTTGGTGGCTGAGCTGGAAAAATAGATTTGCAATTTGGAAGGACAAGTACTGACTCTACAGAGCATCAGAAAGACTGAGGAGTACTTGGCAAACCAGATTCAGGAAATGTCACATGCACCCTTCTCCGCTCAGAATCAAGAAGGAAAGAAACTGGTGACCAAGGAACCAGAGAGGGGGCTTGGCAGTTTGTAACTACCAGAGACAAGAGGACCAGGCAACATTCTGTGTAGCTGGAGGAGGCATATGAGAATGGGCTGGCTGTGACCATCAGAGAGAAGAGGTCCAGGAAGAATACCCACAGAACAAGAAGTACTACTCAGCCCAACCCACAAGACTATTAAGAGTGCCCATGAAAAGATCTCCGACCATTCACAGAAGGCAGACCGTGTTTGTCAGGGATTCTATGCTAATCGAATGGAAAGAACGTTCTGCAAGGGATAGGCAGACAATAGGGTGTGTGCTGTCATCCTGGAGACAAGCCAAGAAATGTGACTGCAAGATTGGAAGGGCTTCTGAAGTCAGCAGGCAAGGCTCCATTGGTGATGCTGTCTATAAGCTCTAATGACACTGCTTCACGTGACACTTACATCATAAATTATAGATAAGGCTCCATTTATGTCACGGAGGTCATGGAAGTCACGGAATCTGTGACTTCTGTGACTCTCCACTTCAGCCTCAGGGACTGCAGGACTCTGGAGCTCGCAGCCTGGCAGGGTTCCAACGATAGGCGACAGTAGCGACAGGAAGCTTCCTGCAAGGTTCCAGTGACAGGCGACAGACTCCTGAGGGGGCCCTCCTCAGGTTCCAGCAACAGGCAACAGCCTCGAGTGAGGGGGAGGGGGCACTTCAGGCAAGCGGCTGGGGGTGTCCCATTTTCAATTTGGGAAATATGGTCACCCTGCAACTCCCAGCTGCTGTCGTCAGAGGGCCACCCTTGCAGCTTCCAGCTGCCACGGGCAGAGAACCCCACAGCTCCCAGCCACCACGTTGGTGGGAGAAACCATGGAGCCGCAGTAGCAAAATTCACAGACAGGTCACCACTTCCATTAATTTTTGTTTATTGTTCGTGACCTGTCCGTGAATTTTACTAAAAATAATCATGACAAAATCTTAGTCTTAATTATAGATGACCTCAGAGGACTTGGACAGGTGTTGAAGGAGGAGAGGAATGTCTATGTGATCTTTCTAAGAGATCCTTCCCATCAGGGCCGTCCTTAGGATTTATGGTGCCCTGGGCGGGATTATTAAACTGGTGCCCCTGTGCCTGACTTGCTCTGAGCAACACAAACATAAGCTTACAGTATTGGAAAACTTGCCACATGCATGTTATTAAAACCAGTTTAACTTAATTAAGCACACTGTAATGTCGATGAACTAGCACTAAAGAAGTAGCACTATAGAAAAAATTCTGATTTGAAAGAATGATGCAAATAATATAATATTTTTAATTTGTCACCATTTTATTAGAAATTTATTTGAAGAAGTATTGAAACAAGGATTTGTTTTTAATTAAAAACAAACTTTCTGGCTTTTTTGGCTGCAAAATCAGTAATAATGTCATTGTATGACAAAGACAAAGTGATGTCTTGTTTGATTGCAAGAACAGCAAGACCACTCAAGCGTTCCTGACTCATTGTAGAGCGGAGATAGTTTTTAATGAGCTTTAGTTTTGAGAAACTCCGTTCTCCTGATGCTACTGTTACAGGAATTGTCAGTAGAATACGAGTGGCAATGTACACATTAGGATATATCAACAAGTTTGCTGGTATGAATAAACTGTACAATGTCCATCATCGATTTTGCATGCGGCAACATTGATGACAGTGTACTCAATTCTTCATACAGTTCAAGTCCATTTAAATCAAAACTATCACTGTGCTTCAGGAGGCTCTCTAGGTTCTTGCACTTTGTCATTAGTTGCTCTCGTTTTCCTATTTAGTTGAATTTGGTCCAGCTCAGCCTGCTGCCAGCTGAGTGAATGGAACCCCAGGCCGACAGTGGGTTGAGTGGCTCAGACAAGCTCTCAGCCACTGGCCTGCTTAGCCTGCTGCCAGTCTGGGGTTCCTTGAGGGTCCCCAGACCAACAGCGGGTGCTGAGTGGGGCCGGTGGCTGGGACCTCAGCTGGCAATGGGGCAGCAGCCAGAACCCCAGAACATCAAAAATCAGCTGGCATGCCACCTTTGGCACGTGTGCCGTAGGTTGCTGACCCCTGCTCTATACCAGTGGTTCCCAAACTGGGGTTCGCGAACCCCTGGGGGTTTGCAGAACATTACAGGGGGTTCGCCAGAAAAATTTCACTAATGGCGGCCAGTGGACCCCGGGCATTGGAGACAGCAGGTGGGACCCGGTTGCAGGGTAGACACCCAGAGCCCCAGGAAGAGCGGGGCTGGGCAGTTTGGGCTGGCAGCCTGAGTTCTGGTGGTCAGTGCGGGAATCAGCAGCCCAAACCCCAGCTCTCCGCACGGGGCTGGTAGCCCAAGCCCCAGGGAGAGTGGGGCCAGGCAGTTGGGGCTGGCAGCCCAAGTCCTGGCGGTCAGCAAGGGAGCCAGCAGCCTGAACCCCAGTGCTCTGTGCGGGGCTGGCAACCTGAGTAACAGGAAGAGTGGGGCTGGCAGCCTGAGCCCTGCCCCCATCAGCAGGGGAGCCAGCAGCCCGAACCCCAGCCTGGGCCCGAGGAAGAGCGGGGCGGGCAGTTGGGGCATTCATCACACTGAGGAAATTTAAACTTAAATCCCTGAAAATATTCATTTTTAGGAGGGGGTTCATGACATTTCACAATTTAGTGAAAGGGGTTCACAGCCTGTTAAAGTTTGGGAACCACTGCTCTATATACTAGTAAGGAGATGAGCATATTACAGTTGTTGGAGGGCTCTATTTAGCAGTAACAGGGCTATAGGAAAGTCAGTCAACATTTTCTGTTTCTCTAATGAAAACTGGCCCACTCCCTTCCCCATACCAAACTTGTCACAAATAATTATCAACAACTTAGTTTTCTGTTTTTGGCTAAGATCTTGATTTTTTAAAAAAAAATTGAAATTGAATTCAGGATTGTTAGCAAGCATTTTTGGCAAACAAATTTGTTAAATGACAATCTAAATGGCAACACAGCACTGCTTCCATACTTGGCTCACCCCCCAGCCTGCTGGTCCAACAGCTGCAGTAGAGGCGGAGATAGGTGGAAAACTGCAGGACCTCAAAATACACCTCTTGGGGTGCAGACTGGCAACAGCAGCAGCAAACCCTCAGGTCCGATCACATGCCAATGGGCACCACCACCAGCCCAATGGACCATGTTGAAGTTAACACAGCATCTGATCTCAGGGACGGGGCACCCATGGAGCCACAGCAGCTCATCCTGCCCTGTGCAGCTCCGCCTGGGGGAGAGATGTGCTCCCCAGCTAGGGTGACCAGATCCAGATATCTTGATTTTATAGGGCCAGTCCCGATATTTGGGGCTTTGTCTTATATAGGCACCAGGAGCCTATATAAGAAAAAGACCCCAAAATTGGGACTGTCCCTATAAAAGTGGGACATCTGCTCACCCTACCCCAACCCCCTGTCCTGATTTTTTGCACATGCTATCTGGCTATCCCCGGCCCAATCCTGTGCGACCATTCCAATCCTGGCTGCCTGCCAAGGAAGTGAGTTACTTTCACTTTCATTCCTCAGTAGGCAGCCAGGGAGGGGAGGGGGGAGAGAGGGGGCACGGTTGGGGGAGGGAGAAAGGTAGGGTGCTCTGTGGGGCAGGAAGGAGAAGAACGGATATTATGGAGGACAACAAAGGATACTGCCAGAGCTGCCGAGTCTGCCTCACCTCATGCCGGGGGAAGGAGTCACACTCGCAGGTGAGTTCCTTCGCCCACCCCTTCCCAGAGACCCCAGCAGTCAATCCCCTCTCTCAGACTGTGCTGCATTCCTCTCTCTAGGACCCAACAGCCCTGCTCTTACATGCTCCACTGCTTTCCGTCTGTCTGGGCTCCTGGCAGAGCAGTGCCCTCAGACCTAGCGGTGCCCTAGGTGGCAGCCTATTCTGCCTACGGCTAAGGACGGCCCTGCTTCCCATCCCGTATACAACGGAATTCAGAAGATTCTGGGACGTGAACTGGTGCCTAGGTAAGTTGCATAAGGTAAAGAGTTTGGTTTTAAGGAATATTGGCCACCTTGTGTGAGTAGAGGGGGCTGTACAATTTAGATGACCTCAGCTTGAAGAAGGGAAGCCAATCTTCTATGGCACAGATTGGCTTGACTGGTCGGGGGCACTAGCAATGAAAGGGGAGAGCGAAAAGCAGAACAAATGAGCTCTGATTTCCCACAAAATCAAGATGCCAGTAACAAAATAATCCAGCACCGAAGGATGAGAAGAAAAATTTTAATTGCCTAGGCAGCCAGTACCAGGAACCTGGGTAATAAACAAGAGGAACTGGAATTGCTAATTTGTGAGTATATATTTCACCTAGTTAGCATTACTGAAACCTAGTGGAAAGACTTGCACATTTGGAATGTTAAATTCAATGGCTATAAGCTATTTAGGAAGGATTGAGTGGGCAAAGGGAAGTAGGAGTGGCATTCTATGTAAAAAATGGCATTACCTGTTTCCAAGTCACTGACAACTCAGAAGCAAATTATCTTGAATGCTTATGGATCAGTGTTCTAACAGATAAGTCGCAAGACTGCGTACTAGTTTGTGTCTGCTTCAGACCACCAGGTCACACTAGAGAACATGATGATTGGCTCCCTAAGCACCTACCTCTAATGTGTAGGGGGAAAAACTGCATCATCATGAGAGATTTCAGTTTGAGTGACATATGCTGGAGGTCTCATGCTGCCAGTACTAAAACATCTTTGGAATTTCTAAAAATTATAAATGAAAATTTAGTAACTCAGAAAGCATTATATCCACCATGGGGGAATTCTATATCAGATGTCATTTCAACAGATATAGAGGCGTTGTTCACAGAACTAAAAGTCATCTTAGGAGAAAGTGATCATGATTTAATCACACTGCTTATGTGCAAACAGAATGACGTCCAAACCACTAATATGTATACTTGTTGCTTTAAAAGGGCCATTTTCCCAAAGCTTAGAACAATTATGAGCCAAATCATCTGAGAGAAAGAATTTAAAACAGAAAAATTTGAAAGATAGTTGGGAACTGTTTAAGAACATTTTACTAGATGCCCAAAATGCCACAATCTCATAATTGAGAAGAACATCTAGAATCTTGGTTAAAAAAAAAACCTGGCTTAGAAGGGAAATGAAAGCAGCAATAACAAAAACAAAGCAGAAAGCAAAAAATACAAATGCAAAAAAGGGGCAGTTGACAGCAACAAACATAAATAAGAAGCTAGAATATGTAGGAAATTCATTAGGGAAGCAAAAGGACACAAGGAAAACTCTATGGCCAGCAGAGTTAAGACAAGTAGGAGGATTATTTTTTTTTGCATAAACCAAGAACAAAAGGAATCCTAGTAATAGTATTGGTCCATTAATAGAGGGAAGTGGTAGAATTGTGAATAGTAATGCAGAAGAGGAGAAATATTCAATAAATAATTCTGTCCTATATTTGGATAAAATCCAGATGATGTATTTACATAATAAGACGATGGTGAAATACTTTCCATTCCAACAGTAACTAAGAAGCATTTTAAACAGAAGCTACTGACAATAGACATTTTAAAATCCGCAGGTGCAAATAACTTGCATGAAAGAGTTTTGAAAGAGCTGGCTAAGACGCTCTCTGGACTGTTAATACTGATTTTTAATATTTCCTGAAAAGCTGGGAAAGTTCCAGAGGACTCTAAGAAAGCTAACGTTGGGCCACTATTTAAGCAGGGTAAACGAGGTGACCTCAGTAAGTAAAGGCCTATCAGCCTGACATCAATCCTATCATGGACCAAGTTATAGGTGGTCAGTTCTAGTGGTGGTCATGCCTAGTAGTTGGAGCCAGGACCCAGGGATCAGGAACAAGAGACAGAGGGAGGGTCAGGGGTCAGAGCCAGAGCAAAAAGTCAAGTCAAGGGTTGTAGCCAGATGTGGGGCATAGAAGCAGGGATCTGGAGAAAGGCAAGAAGGCTGGAAGAAGGCAGGGTAGCAGTCAGTTAGGAATTCAAGTTGCTCAGACAACTTTCTGTGCCTCCTTCTGGCTTAAATAGTAAGTCTGAGTGAGTCAGAGAGGCCTGACGTCTCCACCATTCAGGAGCTTTGTGGGTGGTGCCTCTGGTGAGCTACAGTCCACTGGTATCAGTGAGCTGCTACAGGAGTCCGAGGACTACTTGGGCACCTGCTGACCTAGGTTTGAGACCCATGATCCCTCATAGATCTCAGGCAAATTAATGGGACAGCTGATATGGGATTCAATTAATAAAGAATTAAGGAGGGTAATATAATTAATTCCAATCAACATGGGCTCATGGAAAATAGATCTTATCAAACTATCTTGATATTATTGCAGGGTTTGTTGATAAAGACTATAATAGTATTGACACAACTAGAAAACCACAAAATCAACATGGCACAGATTAAATGGATTAAAAATTGGCTCACTGACTTGGAAAAAAAATCATTACTGGTAAAATTTGCAAGTGACACAATGGTAGAGGGAGTGGCAAATAATGAAGTCAGGTCACTGATACAGAGCAATCTGGAGCAAACAATATACATTTCAACGCAGTCAAATGTAAGATCAGACATCGAGGAAAAAAGATGAAGGACATACTTACAGGATGAGGGACTCTATTCTAGTAAGCAGTGACTCTGAAAAAAATAGGGGGGTCATGGTGGATAATCCAGCTGAACATAAGTTCCTAGTGTGACCCTGTGCTACTGTGATCCTTGGATGCATTAACAAGAATATTAAATAAAAGTAAAGAGGTTCTCTGACCTCTGCATTAAGCACTGATGCATCTGCTACTGGAATATTGTGTCCAGGTCTGGTGCTCACACTTCAAGAAGAATCTTGTGTGACGCAATATGGAATATGGGAGACACTTTATGATATTGTTGATACCAATATTATAAAATTGCAATGAATCGTGCCAGATTTGCCATGTGAGGTATCTGCAAAAATGTCACAATTTGCCAAGTATGATGATCTTGCTCATATGTTTGTAACACCTTTGTATTATGAGTTGTAGATATGTAGGGTGTATCTGTATTTCCAACCTTGTGCTATGTTTCTGGGTGACCCCTCCCCAGAGATAATAGCACCAGCACTAGGCCTGCCTGATGGCCCATCAAGGGACATCAGCTGTACAATACACCCACTGAAGGGAGCCAAGACTATACCTTACGACTCAGCATGCCTATGGAAAGAACTCAAAGGCCTTTCAATGACATGTACTATGAGTTTGTTGTGTTTGAAACAAAGGAAGTACCAGACACATGGCAAAAAGACTATAAATGGCAGCTGCATCATCTCCATTTTGTCATCAGTCCTGCTTCTTGTCTTCAGTCCTGCTTCTTCCCTCTGGTGTAACTTTTCTGCAAACCGAAGCTCTGAACAAAGGACTGAATGATACATCCAAGCTGTGGATGTGTTCCAGAGGAACTTTCAAGCTGCAAACTCACCAATACTGCTAAGAACCTGATATATGGACTTTGAAGTCTTTGTATGTATGTGATTGCTGTACTATTTAACATCTCTCTTCTTGTTCTTTCATTTTTCTTGATAATAAACCTTTAGTTTTAGACACTAAAGGACTGGCTGGCAGTGTAGTATTTTCGGTAAGATCCAAACCTATACTGACCTGGTAACGGGGCTGACCCTTTGGCGTCAGAAGAACATTTTGTATATGTGAGCAGAGTTTTTTAAATAACTGCTCACTGTATTGGACCTATGTATTGACTGGGAACCAGAGAATTTCAATACAATAAAGGGGGCTGGGTGATTTATTTTTTGCTTCTTGATAACCAGTGTGGGTGATCAGAAGCAGGGCCGGCTCTAGCCATTTCGCCGCCCCAAGCACGGTGGCACGCCGGGGGGGCGCTCTGCCACTCGCCGGCCCCGCGGGACCAGCAGACCCTCCACAGGCACGCCTGCGGGAGGGCCACCGGAGCCGCCTGCCACCCTCCCGGCGACCGGGAGAGCGCCCCCAGCGGCATGCCGCCCCAAGCACGTGCTTGGCGTGCTGGGGCCTGGAGCTGGCCCTGATCAGAAGCACAGTTTGTGACTGGTTGGGGAGTTTAACTTCAGTGTTACCCACCAGTCTTGGGAGTACGTGTTCTCCCTTTTGCAGCCTGCCCTAACCTTGGCATTTCCAGTGAGGGCTGCCCCAGGCACCCTGAGTCCTAAGGCCTTTGTTACACAAGAGGTCAGACTAGATGATTGTCATAAACAGATAGCTAAGGGTTAATGTCTCTTACACCTGGAAAGAAGTACCTGAAACACCTGACCAGAGGACCAATCAGGAAACCAGACTCTTTCCGGTCTGGGTGGAGGGAAGGTTGTGTGTGAGTCCTTTGTTTTTGGGTCTTCTGTCTGTCTCTCTCTCGGCTATGAGAGGATTTCAGTTTCCTGCTTTCTAATCTTCTGTTTCCAAGTTGTAAGTACAAATATAGTAAGGCAGTAAGGTTTCTATTGTTTTCTTTTGTATTTACCTGGGTATAGTTGCTGGAGTGTTTTGAATTGTATTCTTTTTGAATAAGGCTGTTTATTCATATTTCTTTTAAGCAATTGACCCTGTATTTGTCACCTTGATACAGAGAGACCATTTTTATGTATTTTTCTTTCTTTTTACATAAAGCTTTCTTTTTAAGACCAGTTGGAGTTTTTCTTTAGTGGGGAACTCCAGGGAATTGAGTCTGTGCTCACCAGGGAATTGGTGGGAGGAAGAAGTCAGGGGGAAATCTGTGTGTGTTAGATTTACTAGCCTGACTTTGCATTCCCTCTGGGTGAGGGGGGAAGAGAGATTAGCTCTCGGTACTTCTGTTTTCCAAGGCTGGGAACGGGGAGGGTGGAATCCCTCTGTTTAGATTCACAGAGCTTGCTTCTGTGCGTCTCTCCAGGAACACCTGGAGGGGGGAAGGGAAAAGGTTTATTTCCCTTTGTTGTGAGACTCAAGGGATTTGGGTCTTGGGGTCCCCAGGGAAGGTTTTTGGGGGGACCAGAGTGCCCCAAAACACTCAAATTTTTTGGGTAGTGGCAGCTTTACCAGGTCCAAGCTGGTAACTAAGCTTGGAGGTTTTCATGCTAACCCCCATATTTTGGACGCTAAGGTCCAAATCTGGGACTAGGTTTATGATATGAGTGGCAGCGTTTGTGGGAAAGATAGAATCCAGAAGCCAGTAGGAATATTATATTTTTCTTTTCTCTGCTAGGGGCTTTTAAGCAGAGAGGAACGGTTTGGTTTTAAAAGGAACCAGAGAGAATTTTTTTTCTGCTCTCTCTGGCAGTTTTTGGCTTGCATATTAAGCAAGGAACCATTAAGCTGTGACAAACAGGTCTTTTGTCAGACAATAGCACTCCCATTAGGAGGCAAATACAAGCACTATACACATGCAAATAAAGTGGTTTTTCTGGTTTACTTTACATTGAAAAGATTAGCTAGAGGAAGAAAGGGAAAAAGGCACTGTTGCTAGGCAGACCCCAGGAAGCAACAGAGCCTGCAGTTCAGACAATAAACACCGGAGGGCATCCCAACACAAGAAAACAGGAACCATGACTTCTAAGGCAAAAATGGAGGCCAAAGCACAAAGCAAAGAAGCAGAACACAGGCGACAACTGGAAAAAAGAGAAAAAGAGGTGGAGCTGAAAGAAAGAGAAGAACAGATCAAACAGGCAGCCCATAAAAGAGAACAAGACGCCAAAAATGCAGTCCACCACAGAAAACTAAAAGAAGAAGAGGTGGCCTACCGCCGAGACATGGAAAAACAACAAAAAGAGATGGAACTCCAGAGAGAAGCCCACCAACAGGCCATGGAATTAGAAAAGGCTAAGCAACAGGCTCCAGCCAATCCTAACAACCCTTCACCAATTATGGTTCCACATCCCAGGAAATTTCCCACCTACAAGGCAGGTGATGACACCGAGGCCTTCTTGGAAAATTTTGAAAGACCCTGTCTTGGGTACCGCATCTCTGAAGACCAGTACATGGTAGAATTGAGGCCACAGCTCAGTGGACCTTTAGCAGAGGTGGTAGCTGAAATGCCTAAGGAGAACATGAACGACTATAAACTTTTTCAAACCAAGGCCAGATACAGAATGGGGATAACCCCGGAGTAATCTATGAACATCAGCCCTTTTCCCTCAACCTGCACACACACACACATATGCGCATGTAAGGACAGGTCACATGAATATCCCAATCTGGGCTTATAGTAGGCCCCACAAAACAGATCAGAGATAAAGTTAACATCCCCCCAAGGACAGGTAATAATGGCATCTAGGATCAGGACAGGAAGAGTAAACACTCCTCCCTAAATAGGAAGTGATCCCCCCACAGATACAGGAAGGTGGCATGATTATATAAAACCTCAGCTAACTGGCAACCCTCAGAGCAGGACATTCAGAGTGAATTCCTCATCCTGAACAGGCAGTGACCCCCTCCAACCTCAAGCGCTCTCGCGCGCGCACACACACACAAAAATTGATTAGGACAAGGGAAGTAAATACATCACTATTTATAGGCAGTGAGCTGCCAGATCAGGACAGATAGAGTGAATATTCCATCCCCAAAATTGGTGGCCTAGGTCTGGAGACACTGACCTACATTCTCCAGAGTGATTAGTGATTTTGGGTGCCCAAACTTGAGACCCTAAAAGGAGCCTCATTTTCCACGTCCCATTAAGCTGTCTCAAGTTGAGCACGCACAAAATCCAGCACGCAAAATCACTAGACATTTTTTGGAAATGCAGGCCATAAATCACAGGAGATAATATCTAAAGCAAAAGGTGGAGAGGACGGCATCCCACCAGGATAGTTGGTGACAACTGCAACCCACATCAGACATCTGGGTACCTGGAGACTACTGTCATCCAGTGACTAGTTGAAGGCTGGAATATCTACAAGTCAGATTGCAGCCTCATCGCCCATGTGCACACAGGCATATGTGTTCTTTCACCCTGCAACAGCTGTGTCCATTTTGGGAGCTTGCAGATTTCTTAAGAGGAATAATAAAGAAGGAAAATATTGACTTAGTGAGGGCTGGTTTGGGTTTTGTTGTTTTTTTTTTTTTCCTAATCTACTTCAAATATTAGGGAGGGAAGGGGGAGAAAGTTCTGGTGATGTCAGCTTCCATTCCCATGGAAACTGAACATTTTTAGTGACAACGAAGTCTTCTTCCTTGAGCGGCTGGATTGTGTGGGGAGAAAGGGAGAGCAGGGCAGGGGGGCAGACAAGGAAATTCAGCTAACTAAAACTATAAATTCTGGCTTTCTAAAGGTAGTGAAAAGAGAGCGAGAGAAAAAATGACCGAACAAATAAATGACTTGAACTAATGAATAAGTGAACCAAGTTTATGCAACCAAAACACTGTTTGGAGTGATTTATCAGCAAATGACTGTTCTTTTTGTTTTTGCCGCATTTTTCTTTTCTGGATAAAGGATACTATTGTTGCATACAGTCAGAGGGAGGTAATTTAGACCATCCAGGAATACCCCGTAGGATAGTCTCCCCAACTGTCTGTTGTTCCTCTGTTTTTTCTGGCCACAGGGTGATCTTTTAATCCTGGCCTCTCGGTCTGGTGGACTGGGTGGGTGTTTATTTTGGGGCAGGTGAGGTGTTTGCTTTTCCCTTGGCTTGAGGAGAGGAGCCTGATGGTGCCTAGTTCTACTATCTCCCCAATACCACACTTTCCTTCTTTGAGCCAAATCTGAGTCCTATTGAAGTCAATGAGAGTTCTGCCATGGAATTGATTTGGAACAAGACATGGTCTGCAGAACAGGGCAGGGGAGAGGAATGACTTGATTCTGATTTAGGATATAATTAAATGAGATAGGAGACATGAGGACCTAGTGTCAAGGATTTCCATGGGACTTCCAAGTGAACAGAGGTTCCTAACGGAGTCAGTTCTAGTCAGAGATGAGCCAGCAAGGAGAGGTTTGGATTTTGGACAGGTTACGCAAGGAATTGGGTTGGAGGCTGAATCAGAACTGGGGTTCCAGGGTTGAGTTTGAGGCTGAATAAAAGCTTGCATTCAGATTTTGATGGCAAACATTAGTCTGATCACATCCAAATTGCATAAGCAACATTAAGGGATTTCAGATAACAAAACAACAAATAACAACAACTAGTTCTTACACAGCACTAATGTCTCTCTCTCTCTCTCTGACAGATAACATAATATATACATTATAAAATAGCTTAAATCTTAGATCCCTGCACAGATACAAATTTATATCCGTGGATGCAGATGTTTGCAGATATAGAGTGGATATCCGTGGAGCTGCAGGGCTCTGCTAGGAACCACAACGAAGAAAGCAGTAGCATATCAGGCCGTCGCTTGCAGGAGCCAACGCCCAGCCCAGACAGCTCCTCCAGAGTGGCTGTACCACCTCCAGCTCTGCCCACTGCGGCAGCACCAGACTCACCGGCAGCTCTCCCTGCTCACACTACTGTGTGCAAGCAGCTCGCACGCTCCTGGACAAGAGACACACACCCAGCAGTGCTGGAACAATTTGTGTAGTGGGGGTGCTGAGAGCCATTGAACCAAACTGTAAACCCTGGATATAATTGAAACCACTTCAAGCCAGGGAGCGTGGCAGCACCCCAGCACCCCTAGTTCCAGCACCTATGCGCACACTACTGCATAAAAGAGACTCCTGTCCGGGAGCATGCGAGCCACTTGCACACCTTAATGTGACCAGGGAAAGCAGCCAGTGAGCCTGGTGCCACCCCAAGGTTCCTGCCTTAGGAGCAGGGCCATGGTCCAGACACTGGTTGCTCCACCATTTCCAGGGAGCTTCTGGCACTCTTGCTCCCAGAGCACAAAGGAAGTGGGCTAGTGCACTTCCAAAGGAAGGTGACCTGCATCCGGCATTTGCCTCCTGCTTGGCCAGCCTGTTTTATTTTGGGGAGGCTCTTCTACGTGGTGCCCATGCAGAAGGGGTTCAGATTTGAGGTTCCAGTCTAGCATCTCTGGTGCTGGCATTGGACATGGAAAGGTGAATGGCATTTCCTAATGGGATATGCCGCTTAGCATCAGACAGGGACAACCCATCCATTTCCCAGTCTCCTCATTCCAAGTCAAGGAACTGGATTTCTGTGTCCACCTGGAATGGAGTCTTAATCCCAACCTGAATGACAGAGTGGTTCTGAGAGATCTTAACATGATCAGAGAAATACAACCAGCTCCAAGACACTCCATTCAAATGCACTTATTGTCCTCTTGCAATTCAGAAATCTGACCTTTGCTATCCCTCCTTTAACATCACTTCTATGCCACTACACTACCCCCTCCATATGCTCAGCTGTACCTTGTTGTTAAGGAGGCTCAGAACCAGTACGCTGGGATGTGTAATGCAACATGATTCAGTTGTTTTAACTTATTTTCCATCGATTAACTCCTGCTCACCACAATGTGGGGTCAGTTTAATTAAAGACTCTAATGACTGAAACACCAGGCTCAGGAATTGGAAGATGGGAAGGCTCTTCCCATCTCAGCCACATTGTTTTCAGTGTTGAAACACAAGATCTTTCATTTTCCTCCATTCTCTTTTAGGTACAGGCTGATTTCACCGCTGGGCACCTATCTTCATCTCTCAGACAACAAATTAAATGAGTTTGAAGGTCTCAGTTTAGTGCATCAGAAGACAATAGTCCTCACACCCAAAGGGAAACATCTTTCAAGCCTTGTTGCAGACAGGTGTATTAAAAACAAATGTAAAAGATGTTCCTATTATTCACCCTGGGGAACAGTTGTGCGGGGGTAAGCCTGAACAGCTCTGCCAGCTCAACCAGTGATACACTGCATTCTAGATGACGATGAAAGCTGGCTATTCCCTGCAGGGAGGAAAAGGGAGGTGGGGATACCTCTAGAAAGGAGCGATTTGTGATTTGTTTGCTGTAAAAAAAAGGGGAAAAAAACCAAACAGCCATATTTTCTTCTGTAAACAGCAAAATTTCTGCCATGGGGCAATTTGATTAGAAACAAGCTGCACTCCCCAGTGCAAGGAGTGAAATTTCACCACACATTCAAGTGGCAATCCTTACGGGCTTTTGGCTGTGCATGCGCAGAGGCTTGGGAAGTGGAAATCAGAGCTTCACCATAGCAACTTTGTTGTTAAAAATGCTCAAATGTCAACTTGTCCCTAAGGTGCTGTAGGGTGGACTGATGTGATGCACAGGCAGAAACCCCCAGTTTCTAAAAGGATGCTTTTAATCTTAAAGCTGAGCCAGTGGAAGCAGAGCGGTTGCACTGATTTGGACCACGGCCTCATTGGCCCAATTACGTTAAAAAAGGTTGCTGGGTTTCAGAGCCAGAGTTTCAGCTGATGTAAATCAGCTTAGCTCCCCTGCACTGAGAAAGTTACACCAATTCACACGAGTGGAAGGCCTGGCCCTCATTGTCTACTTGTTTCTCCGCAATCCTGCTGAACTGAGCACATGCATGATTCCAGTTTCTCAGGGATGATGCCCACAAAGCAACACAGCCACAAACACTTCAGCTAGTTTTGTTCTCAGTTACAGCAGGGCAAATCAAGAGTAGCAATGTTGACTTCACAGGAATTCTTCTGGCCTTTCACTAAAGTAAATGGGAGCTGAATCTGTTCCTATGTGTAAAAATACCCCAAAAACTTTCTATTCTCTTCCACCACTTGCCACCAGGGCTTTGGAGCTGTGCTCTGGCTCCGCTCCAACTCCAGGCAAAAACCTGCAGTTCCGCTGCGAAGCTGCTCCGCCCTCCAGCTCCAGGCTGCGCTCTAAAGCCCTGCTTGCCACAACTCTGAGATGGGGACCATATCCCAACTGCATGCAGCACTCCAGCACTCCAACACTGTGAAAACACCAAAAACAGTTAACCTACCCAGCCATCACAATGAAGAAATCCAGGCGGTTCCAGGTGTCTCCAAGGTAACACTTCCTGCCAAAGATCCCAAGGGCCACCATCTTCAGCACCATCTCCATTGCAAAGAAGATGAAGATGAAATCATCAAATACCTGAAGGAGCCATAGGGAAAATGAAGGGTAAGTTTAACAAGTGCTTGCTGCCCTTTTGGTCTACAGTTTAGAGTGTATAGATGACTATAAATTTCAGTGTGCACAAAAATGAGTGACTGACAGTGGAGGTGCTGAACAAGTTGCCTCTGAACATGGCTGGATGAATAGGAATACATAGAATATAAGTGAACTATCTATATTCTAGTACCATAGACTACATTCAATCTCTCTCTCTCTGGCAAACTCTTGTGATTTTTTTAAAGCAAGCTAGTATGTTGCTATGGGTATCCTTATTGAGAGAAATTTGAGGCTCTGCTACACCATGTTTGCTGGCGTCCCACCACCTCCCATTTCACTTTATTTAAACAGACTTTAAGACGTTTGGGGGTGGGCCCTGTGCTCAGGGCCCCAGTACAATTGTCCCCAATTTTCTCTCTCCCCCCAATCAGTCCTTGCCACCCTTTTCCAGAAAAAACTAAGTGCAGATGGAAGGGAAACATCAGACATAACAATTAGAACACTGGCCTGAGCCTCAACCAATGGTGCACCTGTCACAGAGTGTGAGGAGTCCGGCCCTGCACCCATCTTCTTGGGACCCACAGTGACTCTTAGCCAGCCAGTAAAACAGAAGGTTTATTGGACAACAGGAACACAGGTTACAGCAGAGCTTGCAGGCACAGTCAGGACCCCTCCATCAAGTCCTTCTGGGCTTTCAGGGTGCTTGGATCCTAGCTAGGATACCCTGAATTCCGCCCACACAGCCCCAAGCCCAAACTCAAAACTGCTTCCCTCCTGCCACTCCCTTCCTTTGTCCCCCTTCCCAGGCAAAGGTGCTGACCTTTCCCCTCCCTTACCTAGCTCAGGTTACAGGCTCCGGTATCGTCCATCCCCTAAAGTCCTAACCTGCTCTCCCATTCCCCACACAGACAGCCCCTACTCCATCACATCTCTCCCCCCTTCGAGACTGAACTAAGCGGGGTCACTCTGCCCAGTGACCTGGGGAAGTTCAGGGCCCCCTCTCCGGGACAACGCGTCCGCTATCAGGTTGGCACTTCCCTTCACGTGGACCACGTCCATTTCATAGTCCTGCAGGAGCAGGCTCCACCTCAGGAGCTTGGCATTGGCTCCTTTCATCTGGTGCAGCCAGGTCAGAGGAGAGTGGTCGGTGTACACGGTGAAGTGTCGCCCAAAGAGATATGGCTCTAGCTTCTTAAGGGCCCACAGCATGGCCAGGCATTCCTTCTCGATGGCCGCGTAGTTTTGCTCCCAGGGTAGCAGCTTCTTACTCAGGTACACGATGGGGTGTGTCTCCCCCTTTTTATCCTCCTGCATTAACACTGCCCCCAGTCCCGTGTCTGAGGCGTCGGTGAACACCATAAAGGGTTTGTCAAAATCTGGGTTTGCCAGAACTGGGCCACTAACCAGAGCCTCCTTCAGTGCCCGGAAAGCCTCTTGGCACTGCTCAGTCCAGATCACCTGGTCTGGCTTCCCCTTTTTGCACAGTTCAGTGATGGGGCCGGCTATGGCACTAAAGTTGGGCACGAACCTTCGATAGTACCCCGCCATCCCAATAAAGGCCTGGACTTGCTTTTTGGTTTGGGGAGCAGGCCAGTCTCTGATCACCTCCACCTTGGCTGGTTCTGGCTTCAGGCAGCCGCTCCCCATCCGATGGCCCAGGTAAGATACTTCAGCCATCCCCACCTTGCACTTCTCAGCCTTTACTGTTAACCCAGCCTTTTGGAGTCGGTCCAGGACTTGTTTAACCTGGGACATGTGGTCCTCCCAGGTCTGGCTGAAGACGCAGATGTCATCAATATACGCCACGGCAAAATTCTCCATCCCCCTCAGTAGCTTATCCACCAGGCGCTGGAAGGTGGCAGGCGCTCCCTTGAGGCCGAAGGGCAGGGTCAGAAACTCATAGAGCCGGAGAGGGGTGATAAAGGCCAATTTCAGCCTGGCATCTTCGTCCAGCGGCACTTGCCAGTAGCCCTTTGTAAGATCCATAGCGGTGAGGTACCGAGCACCTCCCAGCTTGTCTAGGAGCTCGTCAGGCCTGGGCATGGGGTAGGCATCAGATACGGTGATGGCATTGAGCTTTCGATAGTCCACACAGAACTGGAATGACCCATCCTTCTTGGGGACCAGCACCACTGGCGAGGCCCAAGGGCTGGAAGACGGCTGGATCACCCCCAAAGCCAGCATGTCCCTGACCTCTCTTTCAAGATCCTGGGCAGTTTTACCAGTGACCCGAAAAGGGGAGCATCTTATAGGGGGATGTGACCCAGTCTCCACCCGGTGGACAGTCAAATTAGTGCATCCAGGCTGGTTGGAAAACAGCTGTTGGTATAGATGCAGCACCCCCCTGATCTTAGCGTGCTGGCCCGTGGTCAGCTGATCAGAGAGGGGAATCGCCTCCAGGGGGGAACCAGCTTTTGTCCCCAGGAATAGATCCACTAAGGGGTCATCTCCCTGCCCCTCCCAATGTCCACACACGGCCAACACCACATTCCCCCTGTCATAGTATGGTTTCATCATGTTCACATGGTACACCCAACGGTGATGTGCCCGGTTTGACAGCTCCACCACATAGTTTACCTCATTCAGTTGCTTGATAACCTTGAAGGGCCCTTCCTAGGCAGCCTGGAGTTTGTTTCTTCTCACGGGGATGAGAACCATCACCTGATCCCCGGTGGCGAAGGCACGGGCCCGTGCCGTGCGGTCATACCAGACCTTCTGCCTCCTCTGGGCTTGGGCCAGATTCTCCCTGGCCAGGCCCATGAGCTTGGCCAGTCTTTCCCGGAAGGTCAGGACATACTCCATCACTGACTCTCCCTCGGGAGCGGCCTTCCCCTCCCATTCGTCTCTCATCAGGTCTAGGGGCCCCCTTACCCGCCTTCCATACAACAGTTGGAAAGGTGAAAACCCGGTAGATTCCTGGGGTACCTACCTCCCTGTACGCGAACAGCAAGTGAGGTAAGTACTTGTCCCAATTCTGCGGGTGCTGATTCATAAATGTTTTTAGCATCATCTTCAGCATCCCGTTGAATCTTTCCACCAGCCCGTTGGACTGGGGTTGACACGCTGAGGCCCAGTTGTGCTGGACCCCACATTTCTGCCATAAGGACCAGAGCAAGGCCGACATGAAGTTGGACCCCTGATCCGTTAAGACCTCCTTGGGGAACCCCACCCGGCTGAAAATTGTCAGCAGCGCATCTGCCACTGTGTCTGCTTCGATAGAGAACAAGGCCACCGCCTCAGGGTAGCGAGTGGCAAAATCCACCACCACCAGGATGTATTTCTTCCTTGACCGGGTCGTCTTGCTGAGGGGTCCCACTATGTCCATGGCCACCTTCTGGAAAGGTTCTTCTATGATGAGTAAAGGCCTCAAAGACGCTTTCCCCTTGTCCCGGGCCTTCCCCACCCTCTGGCAGGGGTCACAGGATTGGCAGTACTGTCGGACCTGGGTAAAGACCCCTGGCCAGTAAAAGTTCTGTAGCAGCCTCTGCCTGGTGCGCCGGATTCCCTGGTGTCCTGCGAGAGGAATGTCATGGGCCAGGTACAGCGGCTTGTGGCGAAACTTCTGGGGGACCACCAGCTGCCTCCTGATCCCCCATGACTCTACTTCCCCTGGGGGAGCCCATTCTCGGTACAGGAACCCCTTGCAACCTCTCCTCATGGTCTGTACCACACTAAGGTCAGCCCGGTCCCTGGGCTTCCGCAAGGAGGGATCTTTCTGCAACTCGTCCTGGAACTCAGCAGCTGGGACAGGGATGGGGACTGGCTCTCTCTTGCTGGCTGGGTCTGAGGCCGCAGTCTCTCTGAACCGTGCCCCTGGGCGTTCCCCGCCCCCTGGGTTAGGGTCCTGCACCTCGGGTCGAGTATCTTCCCCGTTGTCGGGGTGCAGTGCCCTTTGCCGACTCTGACTACGAGTCACGACTAGGGCACTTTGGGTGTTACTAGGCCAGTCCTCGAGGTCCCCTCCCATTAACACGTCCGTGGGCAAATATGGGTGTACCCCCACATCCTTGGGGCCCTCCTTGGCCCCCCACTTCAGGTGTACCCTCGCCACGGGCACCTTGAATGGGGTCCCGCCCATGCCCATCAGGGTCAGGTAGGTGTCGGGCACCATCCGATCTGAGGCCACCACCTCGGGCTGGGCCAGCGTCACCTCTGCGCCCGTGTCGCAGTACCCAGTGACCTCCCTCCCATCTACCTCCAAGGAAACAATGCACTCTTTCCGGAGGGGCAGCCCCACGCCCACTCGGTAAACCAAAAACCCGGAGTCTGGAGCATCCAGCCCCCCAGAGGAGCTGACCTAGGGACCTCCTCCCTCCTTCATAGGTGGTATGTTGCCAGCCCCCCTTTCCTGGGAATGTAGTCCCTCCTCCGATTGGGTTTTTACCCAGTCCACCCTCTGCGGGTTGGGTCTGCTTGGTCCGTCCCTGAGCTTGGGGGCCTCGTTGGCAACAGCGATAGCAGCCCACATCTCGTGGGTCCCCTTGAGTGGGTCGGAGGGACCTGATGCTGGATGTTCCCCTTTTGGGGGGGTTCTCCATAGGCCCCTTTTGGGAGGTCCCATGATGACTCTCTCTCTGCGTTGAGGCAGGCCTGCTCTTTTGAGACTCCTCCCTGCCATCCCCTTCCCGACTGTCCACAAAATGGTTGGCTAGCTGGCCTGCGTGCTGTGGGTTCTCCGGCTTCTGGTCCATCAACCACAGCCTCAAGTCAGACGGGCACTGCTCGTACAGGTGCTCCAGTATGAATAGGTCAAGCAGGTCCTCTTTAGTTTGGGCCCCAGCTGTCCACTTGTGGGCATACCCCTGCACCCGGTTGACCAGTTGTAGGTATGTGACCTTACAGGTTTTACGCTGACTCCGGAACTTTTTCTGGTACATCTCAGGAGTCAGCCCAAACTCGCGGAGCAGGGCCTGTTTGAACAGTTCGTAGTCCCCTGCCTCCGCCCCTTTCAGTCGGCTGTACACCTCCACGGCTGTGGAGTCCAGTAAGGGGGTGAGAACTGCGATCCTGTCTGTATGGTCAACCCTGTGCAGCTCGCAGGCATTCTCAAAGGCCATCAGGAAGGTATCTATGTCCTCCCCCTCCTTACGCCGGGGCAGCAAGTGCTTATCAAAGCTCTTTGTAGGCTTGGGTCCCCCCTCACTCACCGCAGCCGGGGCCTCACTGCTCCTCAGCTGGGCCAGGTCCAGCTCATGTTTACGCTGGTTCTCCTTCTCCTCCCGTTCATGTTTACGCTGGTTCTCCTCATGTTTACGCTGGTTCTCCTCATGTTTACGCTGTTTCACCTTCTCCTCCAGCTCTTGCCTCTTTAACCTGAGCTCCTCCCATTTCAGCTCCCTTTCATATTCCAGCCGCATCCGCTCCACGGATGCTGAGCGTCGCCGGGAGGATCCCCTGCTCGGGGGTGAGCTTCGCCGGGAGGGTCCCCTGCTGGCCGGGGGGGTCATGGTGCCCTCGGTATTCACTGGGCTCCTCCTCGCCCTTCCTCTAGGCCTAGGAAGGGGGGGGTCTCGGGAAGCCCTCGTCCAAAGGCTGACCACTCCCAGCGGGGACAGACATTGGTGCCTGCGCTGCATCTGCCCGGCTACTTCCCTCAGAGACAGGGCTCCGTTCATTCATGCGGTCTCCCTGCTCCAGCTGGGCAATCAGCTGGTCCTTGGTGCGCCTCCCTGGGCACAGCCCCCTCTGCTTGCACAGCTTCAGCAGGTCACACTTGTGCCACTTGGCATACATCTTCCTGCTGGCCACTCACAGGCCTGGGTGCTCGCCGCTCCCCACGTTACAGGCTCCGGTATCGTCCATCCCCTAAAGTCCTCCCCTGCTCTCCCATTCCCCACACAGACAGCCCCTACTCCATCACAGCACCTTCTCCCATTAAGGGGCAGGAGACTGCTTACCTGCAAGATCTTGCACCGGTCATTGAGGCAGTCCATATCATCACAAGGCTGGTACATCCCCAGGGTAACACAGTTCAGTAGAATCACCATCATGCTGACACACTCGAACCAAGTGCAAGGGAGAATAAAGAGTCAAGGAAAACTCAGCTAGGGTAAACAGAACCTAAAACTCAGGATGACAAAATAGACACCTTTAAAGAAAACAAAATTCCAGGTGATAGAATAGCCAAGTCATCAATCCCTATATTTTCTGTCTCCCTCCTTTACCCTCCTCCTCCCATTCCATTCCAGGAATAAAAACAAGTTGAAACTCATTTTAGGGACAGATTCAAGTAACTCAAAGCATTGTAGGCTATTTATGCAAATTAACATCCATTGTTAAACAAAGACACACACCAACTTCCTGTTTCAGTGGTTTGCTGAATTGTTACAACTTAAGTGTAAAAGAAACAGATTTCCTATCATGCCTTCCACTCAAAAACTGCAAAGGTCTTCAGCATATGAGGACAGGGTTCATCCAACACAATGGAGTAGAACCTAGAAGTAAGAGTCTCTCCTGGAGAGATTACAGCTTAAGGTTTCAAAGCCTAGAAATCATTTTCTCTCCTTGATAAGAACTTAGAAACATGGAACTGCCATAATGGAACAGATCAATTGTCTATCTAAACTGTTATTCTGCCTCCAACAGTGATCAATGTTGAATAAAACTTCCATGATGTGCCTAATTGTGCTATACTATCACCACAGGGGAAAATTGTATTCCTGACCCCAGCTGGTGATCAGTTTATGCCCAGAAGCATGAGGATTGATAGTCCTTGTAATTGTTTTCTTAGCTACATTGGTGTCCCTGCAGATGCTACACTTATTCACAAAAAATGTTGAATCCTTTGTTTAAACTAAGATATCTGCTTCAATAATAGCCAGCAGCAGTGAGTTACGCTGGCTAATTATATTTTACATTAAAAAGTGTTTCCTTCTATTTGTTTTTAACGAATTGTCTTTTAATTTCATCAAGTACTGCTCCATTTCTACATTAGGGGGCAGTGTAAACAGGAGTGCTTGAATGACCTTCTCTATACCCTTCAGAACTATATACCGCTCTTCTCTTATTCTTCTCCTTTCCCAACTAAACAGACTGAGGGCCTGGATTTCACTTATACTAACCCCCCTTTACAGTAGGTGTCAATCCTTTACGGGGATGTCTACACAACAAGAAAATCCCACAGCTGGCCTGTGCCAGCAGATGTGGGCTTAAGCTGCAAGGCTGTTTCATCACTATGTAGACTTATGGGCTCAGGCTGGAATCTGTGCTCTGGGACCTTCCCACCTCACAGAGTCCTAGAGCCTGGGGAATCCAAGGGAATCAGGGCCTTACTTATAGATTATTAGGGTTGGAAGGGACCTCAGGAGATCATCTAGTCCAACCCCCTGCTCAAAGCAGGACCAATCCCCAACTGGCCCCCTCAAGGATTGAACTCACAACCCTGGGTTTAGCAGGCCAATGCTCAAACCACTGAGCTATCCCTCCCCCTGATAGTGGTTCTCTGGAGTCCATCTGGGAGTAACTGCTTAATGGACAATTAGCAGTAGAGCAACTGCTCCCTATAAGGCTCCTGACAGGAAGAAGAAAGTGCCACTAGAGAGGAGAAACTTGGCTTGTAACTAAAAGGCAACTGTGAGAGAGGGTGTTCCCAGGGAGGGAACAGATGCCTGAAAGGCAACCTGAAGGAGTGACTGTTCTCCAGGCTGGAAGGGAGAAGAACAGATGTACTCGGAAGACAAGGGCTTGAGATAGTTTCCAAAAGAGGAGTGCCTAAAGAAGAAACCAGAGTGTGATCCCACGTGGAGGGGGCAACAGTGCAGAAGGAACTAGAGACTGTTTCTAAGAGTCAGGTTTACTTATGTCATTTTCTGTTATCAATAAATGAGGCTCTGAGGCACTCCTTAAAGGACAGATGTGTTTTGTATTGGTTTGTACCTGAGAGATGGGAAACTGAGCCAGGATGCGCCAGTGACACCTTGCTCAGACACCAAGGGGTGCAAGGACATGAGGCTAGAGTGTCAACAGGACCAAATCTTTTTCTTTTAACTACCAGACCTGAAAAGTCCATTATTAAAGAGCAATCTCATGTGATGGTGTTTCTCAGTCCTTACATAAGTGAATGCAAAATGGTGGCCTAGACTTCTGTCATGTCTCAAAAAGATTCCAAACCCTGTAGTTTGTTCTGTGGGGCTCTTCCTTGAGTGACATGTGATTAGGGTGATCTGATGTCCTGATATTATAGGGACAGTCCTGATTTTGGGGTCTTTTTCTTATATAGGCTCCTATTACCCCCCACCTCCGTCCCAGTTTTTCACACTTGCTGTCTGGTCACCCTTCATGTGATAGTGAAGCACATCAAACCTGCACGCTTTGTGATGGGACTATGAATTCCCCTCCACTGCCCTCACCAAAGAACAGGTGCAGCAGTCAGCTTCCTTTTGTCATAACATCAGACAAATGCTCAGCAAAGGCACTGGCTAAGCTGTATGTCAATCATGCTCAAAGGCAGTTCAAAGAACACATTGCTCCTATGCTCCCTTGGGAGGCCAACACCAGGTTTAGTAGAAGGTAATGCACACAGGGCCCTATTTAGCTCCCTCCCTTAGCATCCTGTGGTCCCTTCCCCAGTTTTGCCCCCCACCACTCACTGGCTCCTGCCTGCCCACTCCTCACAGCCACATCAGGAAGGTCCTTTCTGCTTACTATTATATGAACAGATTCTTTTAGCACCAAGTTTTAAAACAAACTGCCTGCCTGCCTGGAAAATGTTATGAAGTATGAGAGGGATGAGGAAGAATAGGTAACCTCTTTTATCAGACCAGCTGCTGTTGGTGGAAGGTATGAGCTCTGTGGAGCTCAAAAGCTTATCCCTTCCATCAACAGTAGCTGGTCCAAAAAAATAAACTACCTATCCTACCTTGTCTCTTATATCCTGGAACCAACACTGCAAACATAAAGCATATGGACATGAATCAAATACATTCATCTTGTTAACTCTGAGTGTGTGTGTCTTTTATTCTCCCTATCACTCCTTTAAGGACCCGATAGAAAGGAATGGAAGGATTCCCATCGATTCCAATGGGGTTTGCACCAGCCCTACTCTCCCATTTTTCTTTTTCTTCTTGTTGTGACAAAGTTCCTCCTCTACCTTGGTGGGTCCTGCGCTTATTTGGCAGATTTGCTCACCTCAGTGATCTTCCCCACACTCTGGGTCAACTTCTCCTGTGTCTGATCAGAAGCTGGGAGGTTTGGGGGAAACCTGGGCCCGCCCGCTACTCTGGGTTCCAGCCCAGGGCCCTGTGGATTGCAACTGTCTATAGTGCCTCCTGTAACAGCTGCATGACAGCTACAACTCCCTGGGCTACTTTCCTATGGTCTCCTCCCAGCACCTTCTTTATCCTCACCACAGGACCTTCCTCCTGGTGTCTGATAATGCTTGTATTCCTTAGTCCTCCAGCAGCGCAGCGCAGCGCAGCGCACGCTCTCCCTCTCCCTCTCCCTCTCCCTCTCAGCTCCTTGTACCTCTTGCTCCCACCTCCTCTCACACACTTCCTCTCCTCTGGCTCCCCCCCTCCACCGACTGGAGTGAGCTCCTTTTTAAACCCAGGTGCCCTGATTAGCCTGCCTTGATTGGCCAGAGGTGTTCTAATCAATCTGTCTGCCTTAATTGGTTCTAGCAGGTTCCTGATTACTCTAGTGCAGCCCCTGCTCTGGTCACTCAGGGAACAGAAAACTACTCATGCAGTGACCAGTATATTTGCCCTCTACCAGACTCCTGTACCCCACTGGCCTGGGTCTGTCACATTGTACATCATCTTCCTACTCTCTTGACCCTCCTTTGCTTTGAAAAGCTCCCCTTTTCCTAACTGCACAACATCTCCTTTCTTTGCCCCTCTCCTATACCTGATTCCTCCATCCCTGTTCTCTGTTCCACCAATCCTCTCTTCCTATACTGGCATCTGTCCATTTCCTGGGTTTGTTCTCTCTCTCCCTCCCCTTGTTTCTAGGATAGTCTCCACTTCTCTTCCTACTCACCAGTTTGGTGCATGGGCTATGCCTATCTTCACCCCCTGTGGAGGTGCTAAACTGGATCTAAGCCAGAGATGCCTTGTCCTGCATTTTGCCCCCAGCCTGCCCTTGCTGCAGACAGAAAAGAGTTTTTTATTGCTTTGTACTTTGTTGGAAGGTGGCGGTGAGGGTTGAAAGGGTTGTTTGTCATTCAGCTGCATCTCTGCAGTTTGCTGGTTCTCCCTCCACTTTCATAGCCCCGAAGACAACATACTCCTGCATACACAAGGAAATGAGGACTTCTTTCTCATTTCTCATCTGCTAAACTGTTCTCCACCAGGTACCCATTATGACATGTGTCTGTGTCAAACTGTAAGCTCCATTTTGTTTCAGGGCTGTACTTTGTATTGTGACCTTCATGTTGTATTGCAACCCCCTTTGTGGATTAGAGGAGCCATTTTGTAAGAGGGGCTTAACATCTAGTGGAATGTCTTTTTGTCTGAGAAGCTATGACAGAGCCATCAATGTTGAATGACTCTCCCCTATGGGAACAATGGGTTTTCTATGGGTAGGGCCATTAACTTTGAATGTCTCTCTATACAGAAGACAGAGAGAAGAAAGCTGGAGTTCAGAACTCTGCTGCCTGGAGCACATGCATAAAAGGGGGATAGAAACTGTTTTAAAAGAGAGGTTCCTTTCTAAGCACAAGGCCAGACACTGGTGACATGAAAGAAGACCAAGACCAGGCCAAAATGTCTACCAAACCCAGAGCTCAAAGGATGGATGAAATCAGACATGGGGGGTTGCATTCGGGAGTTTGTTTTGAATAGATCTGTAACTTTCTAGTGTGCTTTGTTTGCATGACTATGCTTAAGAAATGCTTTTGTTGAGTTTGTATTCCTTGCTTCCTGCCACATTGTCCCTGAAGGATTTGACTAGAAACCAGAGCACCCACAACCAGGTGGACTCTGGGGTAAACATGTCTAAACAACAGAGGGATGCAACACCAGTTCTGGGGTGTAGGTCACTGGACTGCAGGGTCCCACTGCCCAAGAAGTGTGGCGGACATGGGGCCTGCACCTGGGCATGTGCTTGAGAGAGATAGAGCTAGGAACTGTAATCAGTCACTACCCAGACCCAGGGCAGCTCAGAGGCACACAGGCCCAGGAGTTGGGTCCATTTACAACAGACTGGTTCCCATCCAGAAGACAGGACAGGAAGGAGTCATGACATCTATCTCTGACCAGCTGATCTTGGGTGGTTCATGGGGGCATTTTGGAAGCAAGGGACATTATTTAACTGCATATATAGCATGAGTTTACAGCTGATCTGTCCCCTGCTCTCTACCTGCTAAGAGATGGAGTGTTCTCTCTGGCATGGGCATCTCTCTGGCTAACATTGTCTGAAAGGTAGATGACTACAGCACTAAAGGCTGGAACTGGGTGCTCTTGTTGTGGGGGTGTCAGCAGTAGCTTCACTAAAGAAATCAAAGGGAAGCCCCCTTTTGCCCCCACCATTTTGGCCAAGCTATTAGGAGCCACAAGCTTTGCTTTCAGCCAAGTCATTCTAAGGAGAGGGCCCCTATATCGTTTTGACACCCGGTAAATGTTTGCTTGTACTTTCAAACAGAAGAATAGTGCCCTCCATTGCCAAGATGGGTCCCACAACTGGACAGTTACATCTCTATAATGGTGTAAGAAGGCTGGTCCAGTGGTTAGGGTGCTAGCCTGATTCTGGGCGGACTTAGGTTGATTTCCCTGCTCTACCCCAGGCTTCCTCCTCTGACCTTGGGCAAATCATTTAGTTTCCCTGTGCCTCAGTTCCCCAGCTGTGAAGGGATAATAGCACAGCCTTGCCTCACGGGGGTGTTGTGGGGATAAACACAGAACAGATTATGAGACGCTCAAATACTATATTGATGGGGCCATTTAAGAACCAAAGAACGATAGATTCCCCAGTTTTGCCAACTATCGTGATTTTACTGTGATCTCACAATATTTGGTGCTTTTCTTAAAGCCCTAGCTCCTGAAGCCATGGATTACATGAGAATCTTAATTTTCATAAATAATAAAAATTGTCTAACTCTCATGGTTGCAGAGAAAAGCTTAAAAATATGAACCCTAAAGACCCAAACACCAGAAGGCAAATAGAAATACCCACAGGTGCCAACTTTGTCCTTTCCTGGGGGGTGCTCGAGCCCCACTCTGCCCCAGGCCCCACCATAACTCCACCCCTTCCCCCAAGCTCCAACCCCTGCTCCTCCTCTTCCTGCTCCCACCTCTTCCAGCCCCCTCACCTGAGCATGCCCTGCCCTTGCTCCTCCCCCACCCCCCACATCTCCTGCATGTCACAAAATAGCTGATCTGTGGTAGGTGGGAGGCACTGCGGGAGAGTGGGAGGAGCTGATCGGGAGGCTGCCAATGGGTGCTTTTTTTCCTATGCATCCTCCAGCCCCGGAGTACCCATGGAGTCGGTGCTACGGAAATACCCCACATCTTTTATTTTTAAAACCACCTGATTTTTGAGGCCTGACACTGATTTTTGGACACTTGGGGTTGGCAGTACTAGATTTCTCCTCCCCTTTTTAGAAATTGCAGATGCCATCCAGGTTTCCCTGGTGACATTGTTGAGCATCCTTGTGGTTAAAATGACATAAAAAAGGCTCCCGCCCTTGTCACTCTGTAGTTTTCTTTTCACTGCAGGTGGGTCTCCAAAAGACCCATTGTAGCTGCAGTTGAGAGAGAGAAAGTCTGATGAGAAAAATGGAGCATCTCCCGCTCGGAATCGGGAGGGGTCACTGTCAACTTGAGTCTATGGAAGGGGGTAATTAAAACTACCTGCTGCCTTCAATGTGTCATCACTGTCAGGCACAAGGACTGTCTCCAGTCACCACGGCAACAGCCTAGAACCAGGTTTATAATCTTCACTTCTGCAACGTCCCCCCTCCCTCTCTGCTCTCTCCCCTTCTCTTGCGCCTGAGCCTGTAATTAATTTCAACTGCTGACAAAGCTGGTATTCAAAATCTGCATCATTCAGTCAGAAGTTTCATTACTAATTAACTTTTTTTGAAGTTCAAGTCTTCTAATTACAAGTGAATTTTCCCTCTTTCTCCCCCACCCATTTCCCTTTTTCCCTAGCTGTTCCTCTCCCACCCCTCTCTCTCCTCCACTCCCTCCTTCTGTCATCGCTCCCCTTCTCATTCTGAGTTCTGGATCCCAAAGGGATGGAGAAGTGACAACACACATTCACAACAAGGCCTGTCGCCATAGGTGGGCTTAGGAAATGAAAACAGGAACACAGACATTGTCAAAATGGATCAGATCAGCTTTATGTCTAGTTCAGCATCCTCTCTCTGACAGAGGCCAGCAACAGATGCTTCAGAGGAAGGTGCAAGAAAACCTGTAGTGAACAATTCTGTAATAACTTGCCCTCAGGGGAAGTTTCTTCCTAACCACTGTCAGTTAGCAGTTGATTTATACCCTGAAACTTAAAGGGTTTATATCGCTCATTTACATTTTTTTTGTCCTGTCTCCCATACCCATGGATTATTCTCATTAGCCATATAACTGTCTCCTCCTTTCAGAATTCTGTTAAGCTCTTGGCCCCAGCACTGTCTTGTAGGGATGAGTTTTGTAACAGGATGGCTTGCCCCTTATGGGCTGGAGGCCTGAGGGCAGCCAACCCCTATTACTGAAGAAACTGCTACAGCCCTACTGTGCCACATTAGCAGCCTGGATGGAGCCGGATGGAGGGCAGCAGGAAGATACACAGAAAGAGGAACCTCCGGAAGTGAGAAAGGCTCCAATCAGGGAAATTGAGTAATCAGAGCCAGGAGCCTGAACTCCAGCCAGGTAAAGCCTCCAAGTGACTGTGATTAGGATCCAGCTCTGGGGAGAAGGGCTGGGAACTCCCTACTTAAGAGTAAAGAGACACTGAATGGGGTTTGGGGGCATCAAATTCCTACTTGGGAGGAGACCTTTGAACTGGGACCCATCTCTGGAAAGAAGGGCTGGATGCTTCCTTACCTAAGGGGAGAGAGACACTGAACTGGGATTGGGGCCTGGAAAGCCAGTGTGTACATAGAGGACTAAATAAATTGGACCCCCCAGAAGGGGAGTGATTTGATTACTTTTGGACTGAGTAAATTATTCAGGGGCCTGAAGAGGAGGAAAGAGAGGCAGGATGCCAGAGAGTGACCTCTGGCCACAAGGGGGTGCTCAGGAAACAACCAGTCCTATTATAGATTCCAGATCCAGGTTTACTAGGCTTTGCCTGAGAAGTATTTCCCTTTTATCAGTTCTACATTTGTTGGCTTTCAACTTCAGTGACAATTCACAGTGCCAGTCATCCATCTCCTTCCCTCATCCTCTTATCTTTTGATTTTCTAGTAGCTGGACAGCTTGCACTCTTTGGAGCATCAGCCAAATGGCTAATTGTCCTTTAACTTCTGCTCTCAACCAGTCAGGGTGGTGTTGGAAGTGGGAAGCTGAAGTCTACTTTAGGGGATGTGTAGGACACCAACTTGGGCTATAAAAGGATCGCTGCCTGTCTTAAAAAGTAGGGCACACCTTGGATTTTCCAGGTCAGTTCACTAAGACTTAGTGTGTGGGATAATTAAAGACATCTTCATTTATTTAGGCATCTGTAGGTCATGAAAATACATGATGATAATTAACACACTGATGTGAGACCATGAGATGAAACTGAAAACATGGCAACGTTGTGACACTGGGAAATCATTTGGTTTCAATTCCCATAGGACAAGTAACAATAGGAGGAAAAATGTGGCTCAAAATGGGTTACTATCAGCCACAATTACTTCTTTCTCTCCTAGAGAAAAAACAAAACTGATGAGTGAAGTCCAAGTGTTGTGCATTTTGCAGGCATGGCCCATTTCCCTGCTCTCCCTAAACCAGAGTCCACTTTATAGCTCATAAGAAAGCATCAAACCCAGAAAGTTTCCTATTGGCTGAAATCCCAGACAATTTAAAATATAGATAAGTTTCCATGGAGAACACTATGCTCCTTTGGGTGATGTCCTGCTAAATTTCCAGCCCTCTCCCTGTTATCCACCTTGCGTCAGCCCACTCCCCAAACCTCTTGGACTAAATTCATCCTTGGCAGACCTCTGTTGGGATCATGTCAGGGAAACTGAGCTCCAGTGACTGGCCAGCCACGGTAACTCAATTTTTCCGGTCCTGTGGGAAGAACAAGCTAGCTAAAAGGAGATTGTAGGGATTCTACAATGATAACAATGGGCACTACATTGGCAGAGTTGCTCTAGGACTGGAACAGTAGTGGAAGCTATAGGCCCCATGGCGACATACAACCCAAAACACACAGATATGTGCAACCCATCCCAAGCACCACATAGTGACACACAGTCCCATCCCATCCTCCCTTTGAATTCCTGCCAGTCAGCAGCACTCACGAGAAGTTGTCACCCTGCCTTTCATGGAGGCAGTTGTGGGCACTTTGCCAGCTAGATGAGAATCACTTTAGCATCATCCTTTCCTCCCTGCTTCTCTCTCTCTCCCCCGCCCTCCTCACCATCTTTTTGCTTGGTTCACAGCCACCTCACTTCAATCAGTCAGATTTCTGATGATTATACTTTCCTTCCCTCCCCTTTAAATAGCCTTGCTCAGGACTGCAGAGCAGAGCTGCATTTCTTCCCTGGCTCACACTCTCTCTCTCTATATGTGCCCCTAATGTAGGATCATGGGGAGGCAGCGGGATGCCCGTGGCTGCTGCACGACTGTTAATATTTCATTTATAGTGGGAGAAGTGACTTGTGCTATGAAGGATAAAGAGACCAGTAACTCCAGGGAAAGAAATTCTCTCTCTCTCTCTCCACTGCCCCCTCCTCTTCCTTCTGTCTTCCCTTTGCAGACTTGCCATTGGGTGGGTGTCTACTCTTGTTCTCCTCAACCTCTTTTTTCTTATCCTCACACATCTTTCTCTGCTCCATGCTCTCTTTCTATAGGACAAGCATGTAACAAAGCAGCAGCACAGTTCCATTAAATCTTAATCTGCAAGTCTGATCCACCAGCAAAGGTGAGTGATAATCAGAATCTACTGTCCATTGAAAATTCCAATATTTCACCGATTTTTTCATCTCAAATTGGATAGAAAAGTCAACATTTTTTACAGAATGAAAAATTCCAAAAATTTCCAATTGGAAACGTTGAAACATTGTTGATATAAATGAAACCTTCTGACATTCCTGAAATGAAGCGTTTCTGTTTGTTGACATGAATTAAAACATTCTGTCAGCATGACTAGACACTGTATTGTCCTATGATGCCACAGTGCCTTATGGGAATTATAGTCTGGTGCCCCATGCTTTAATTCTTTCCCTTAGGCTGGGCTCCCTAGTCAGCCTCCTCAATCAGGTGACTTATGATACAGTATATGGCTGGGTTATAGGGGAGATTTTTGGTCAGGTTTGCAGATGGAAAATTGAAAAATTTTGGCAAAATTAAATTTCCTGCAGAAAAATTTCAATTTTGCAGAAACAGCATTTTTCATTGAACACTTATTTTTATTAGATAAAAGAACAGACAACGAAATTCAGATCAAATCAAAGAACCAACTAAGCAACAGCATCAGAGGCCAGATTCCAACACTGAATAGAGCACCATGTCCAAATGGATTTTCTAACTTCTACAGAATGGTCAGACCAAACACCCCAGATCTGGATTCAGATCAAGATTTTATCATTCAAATCTACCTCTAACACATGAATCCTAATTCTGAACGCAACTGGGTTTTAAACCAAATGTTAGGAGTATTCAGATCAGAGGTTCTGGTTCCTATCTGTCTCCGTCTCCCCTCTCCTCCCCCCCATCGCCCGAGAGATGAGAAGTCTTATTCAGTGTAAATCAAGAGTATTTTTATTGAAGTCAATGTATCACTACTGATGCGTGTGGAGAATCAGGTCCATGAAGTTCAAATCTAGATAGATAACAGATCTAGAATCTAGAGTTCAAGTCTGGATTTCTGGCTCAACAGTTTCCCTCTGATGTCCCTTCTCCTCCCCACTTCAAAGGGAAGATGATGGTGACCCTGTAGCTGTGCCCATTTCATTAGAAGCATTGAGAACACACACTGTCACTTCCCTACAGTGGCATAATGTTCAGAGCTGAAGCCACATCACCTCAAGGGTCAGTCTTTTGATGGGAGACTCCAAGAGAAAGCCATAATGTTGCAGGAAGTGACATATGTGACTTAACAGGAAGTGCTGGTTTCCGTGAGTCAGTACTGAACCAATGCCTTCTAGAATAGTGTTAGAGCTCTGTGTTGCCAGATGAGATATGCAATCAAGGTCCCTACCCTCTGAGAATATTAAAAGACCCCACAGTCCTTTTTCCATGAATATAGTTATTAGCTCTGGTATCCTCCCCAAATTCAGATTTAGGTAATTACTCTCTGCAGGCCTAGAAATTCCTTGTGTGGTTTCTATTGAATACAATATTCTTCGGCACTTCTTGTGCTAAATGGTTGTGTAGGAAAGCTGTACACTGTTAAACAGCTGCTACATTGCACCACAGAGCTAACTGCAGTTCAGTGGTGGGTCATGATCAGTATATAAACATCACACAATGCTTCTGGCTGAAGGTGCTACAGCAATGTGGGATATATATTATTAACTTATTATTATTAGAAAGCATGTGGGCAGAATTGAGGAACAACATTTGAATTCTTAGCCTGTGGGATCTGCACGGCTCCTCTGGTAGAAGAAACAGCAGGTGCTTTACAAGATCAATCAACTCAGATAGTGGGGTAGGGACAAATCCCTGCATTCCTGGCCTCCCTTTGGCTTTATTACCTGGAAAGACTAACCCTGAAATTGATATTTCTCCCATCCTTCTCAGTGGTAAAGACCAATGCAAAGAAATCATTTCATTTCTCTGCAGCCAGCTTATCTCCCCTGTGAATGACTGCCCTCTGCAGACCCCGGTGGCCTAGCAGATCCCGACTCTGGTACTGGCTTCCTACTTTTAGTGTATTTAAAGGTTTTCTTATTATCTGTCTTAATATCTTTGCTATTTGCTCTTCAAATCTCTTCTTAGCCTCTTAATCTCCATTGGACATTTTACCTGCCAAAGTTTAAGTTCCTTCTATTATTAGCCTCTCATGCTGGATTTCATTGTTTAAAGGATACAATTTTTGGTATGAATAAATTGCTGCACATGGTGATCTAAATTAATGAACAGGATTCCCTCAATTTTGCCTTTTTTTTTTTTTAAGGAACTTTTGGAGGCCCCCATTCAACTCTGGAGTAACTCTGTTGACTTCAGCCAAGTTTAACAGGAATGTGACCCTAATTAGGTTTCTATCAGTCTCCATGATGACTCTATGGACTTTAAATTTTCTAGATTTTCCCCCTTCAATCCATTTGTAATATTCTCAATTCCCACTTCTTGAAGTTCAGCATCCTGGACACTATTATTAAGGAAAATTATTTATACTGTAGTAGTGTACAGAGGTCCCAAACAAGATCAGGATCCTATTGCAATGGACACTAGACAAACACATAGTGAGAGAGAGTCCCTGCCCCAGAAAGTTTAATCTCAACAGACAAGACATACAAAGAGTGGGAGGGGAAACAGAGGCAGAGAGGGAAACTGACTTGCCCAAGGTCACCCAGCAGGTCAGTGGGAAAACAGCAACAGAGCCCAGGTCTCCTAATTCCAAGCTCAATACCCTAACCCCCTAGTCAGCACTCCTAGGTTTTCTCTCTCTCTCTCATTCAGTCTATTTTTTTCCTTCAATATTTTTCTGTACACAATTTACAGTAATTTTTAATCCCCTTATCCTACTTTTTCTCCTCTTTCATTTAGATGCTTCTCACTCTACCCTCCCCGCTTCAATCTCTCTTCTGCTCTGTCTCTTTCAATCTCTCCTTCCCCCCAACTCTGCTGCATGAAGGGAACCAGTGTAAAGAAGAGACGTGGCTCTTCCTTTAGGCAGGCAGCCAAGGCCAGATTTTTAAAGGTATTTACGCACCTAAAGATGCAGTTAGGCACCTAGGGGGATTTTTAAAAGCATCTTGGCACCTGTCTGCATCTGTAGGCACCTAAACACCTTAAAAAATCTGCCTCCCTCCCCCATGTCCAAGAAATTCCCATCATCCATAAGGGAGCCTGCTGCATTGGGAAAGTAAAACACAGAGAAGCACATGCAGCGGGAGAGCAGCACAAGGTAATGAGAGTAATATGCAGGACAGAAAGCAGGAAGGAAGCTGGGAAATGGCAGACTGAAATGTCAGTGCTGCAAGCCAAATGCACAGGCCACCAGCATGGTCTGTAGGGATGTTACATATGACAGAGCAGTGCTGGGCACTGTGGTGAAAAGGAGACGGTCCAACTTCATGTTCCCTCCACTCACAGGAGTACCAGCTATATAATCTATGGCGGGGGGTAGGAGAAGTACTCCAGAATCCATTGAAACTTACCGCACCTGGGAAAGAAGCTGTGGTGATGTATCTGCTACTACAGAGGGATCAGAGCATTAGAAACTAGAGCCGGCAACAGGACTACTGGTCCTGCACAAGGGGGTGAATCAATGCCAAGGGGTCATGTGCATCCATGAAGGCTGCACCAGAGCATGTGCACGTAGGGCAATCTTACCATCACTAGTCAGCTCCTTTGTTACTGGAATTAAGGCACCTTTGTTGCCCTGAAGGGAAATTCTGAGTTTGTGCTCGAGGTGGCCTGGTTGGTTTTAGAGATAATGAGTAGGGATAGAGAAACTTCATGGAGTCTGAAGTCGTGCCCCCTCTCTATGTTCCAGGTTCAGGTAGCTAATTTGAAGTTATGAACCTTTCTTCCTGTAATTTAACCCTGACATGTTATTCAAGGATTATTCCATTTTTAAAAACCTACACCAAGCCTCTCTCACAAATGGGAAGCAGCTATGTAATACAGAGCTTTTCAATCAGTGGTCACAAACCCCCGGGGGATTCTGAAAGGCAATCAAGGGGGACTGCAAGACTTCAAAAATTATATTACAATCTAAAGCATAGAAAATCTTGCTCCCCTACTCTCTGCACACCCTGACCCTTCAAGCTCAAGTATTCTCAGCCTCTCAAACACACAAATGGCACAGGCTTATTCTTGTTTATACAGTTTTGGCTTTTATAGTAAATGTAAGGGCATCATGAAAAGTTTTGACTTTGAAAAAGGGCTCATCCGCCTGAAAAGGAGAAATTGACTTAAGGGCTACAAGAAGCCCCATAAGCACTCGGGCGGCACACAGAGCTACTGCATATACAACATTTATTTTTTCATTAGCTGTTTCCCTCTTCCCCTTTTTGCCCACCCCAGTCTCTCTCTATTTCTTCTTCATTCTTTTAAAGTCCATTCTTTCTCCTAGCTTTTATCAGATTTTTTTCTTCTGTGCTTCTTTCCACCCATCCCCCAAGTAAATGGAACATGAACCAAGTTGAACTTTCAATTACACAGTGCTTGAATGGGTTTGAAGGGAAGGTTATTGCCCACCCTCAATAACAAGGCCATCACATTTTGGAGCCCTCTTAAGAGAACGGCAATGACACCCAGGGACAGATTTTGAACCCTGCTGCAACATAAAGGGGCTATCACATTGTGGGGGGTATTGCCCAGTGTGGACAAAGGGGCAGTGTAGATAGTGCTATGCTGCCCTCAAGTACAGGCTTCAGTGTAAGGTTGAGCTAGGAGTGTAGCCAGAGTACACTCTGCTCCAGTGACTGACATGCATAACTTAGAGCAGCTCCCAGGGCTAACTTATGTTCGGTGCCACTGTTGTAGACTCACCTTCCCAGAGCACCCTGTCGTGGCATGACTTGGTGTTTCAGCAACTCTGCTTCGGCCTCCTCCTCAGCACTTCAGTGGTCTGGTACAATGGTGAGTTAACTCTCTGGCCAGCTCACACTACAGTTCCACCCCTTCCATGCTGCCATTGTTCCAAACAACAAATGTCAGACAAAATAATAATAATTAACACAATTTCTCCTGCCTCACCTGGGCTCCTCTTCAGCCTCACTCTTTTTGCAGAGCAGCAGTCCCAGGGCTTCTCCCAGACGTCCCTCAACAAAACAAAACCACCCGACAAAATACAAACTAAGCAACTTCTGCCCACCCCAGATCTGAGTCTTTAGTCCATCATAGGTTCTCCCCAACTCGCTGCTCTTCCACGGAGTGCCAGCCCACAGGGCTGCCTTTCCTGGAGTCTTGGAAGTTAACTTAATTCCTGTAGCTTTCCCTTGGTTCTCCTTCTGCCTGGCTCCTGTCAGGCCCTTCCCACAGAGAGAGAACTCCAGACCACCTTTCTCCTGGGTCTCCTCCTGCTTCCTCTAATTATTCTGAACCATTCCTTTCAACTTCTCCCTGAGCCTGACACATCCTACAGGTGTAACAAGGTGGGGCTAATTGAGCTCTCCTGCTCTGATCAATTCCTTCTCAGCTGGTGTGGGATTTGCACACCCTATGACAGCCACACCCATCCCTGCAGTAATCCAGGATTAGGGAGGTACAAAGATGGAAGAAAGCCACCTCCTGGGCTGGGCCACCTGTGAGAGCCATTGCAGAATCTGGAGCATAGTGCCTACACTACCACATATTTCTGTATAGCGTTTCTTATTCAGTATAGGGAAGAACATATCATGTAAATAAAGATAAAGTTAAGGGTGTACTGTGTATTTCGTTACACTGAAGAAATTGCACGCAACCTACCTGGAATGCCTGGGAACAAGCAGAAAGGGCTTAGTACCAGCTCCTGCTATTTGTTTCAATACATTTTCATTATTGACTGTCACTGAATAAAACATTTACTTTCAGCCTTTCTAGATGTGTCTCCCTAGCTAAGGGGTGTTTTAGCCTTTTTTCTCGCTGTTTCCCCTTGTTCTAACACTTGTAGCTGATCTTTCTCAGATGCATCCCAGAATCCTGTGCTCCTGTTCCCAAAGGACCTGCTGCAGAAATTGGCAGTGCTGTATGGGGCACACGCCTGGGGTCTGGAAGAATAACCAAGTGAGCAAATCTGATTCATCAGGCAACTGGAAACAGGGAACTACAGCAAGCTCATAATTGCTCAGGCTCCCTGCAGCAGCTAATCACTCCATTGGGACACAAAGAGGTAAAGAACAGCTTCCCTAAAGGGAAATGGATAATGTGAAGGGGTAGGGGTGAGGAGACAGACACATTAATTTATTTTAACTTGCTCTAGTGTAAGGAGGGGGAAAAGCACGCCTGGAGAGTGAATCGACATACTGGTATTCTCCTCTTACATCTCTGTCTCTCTGCCTACCCCTACAGCACACAGCAACAGGTTTGCATGGCCTAGAGACATAATAATGATAATATTTAGTCATCTACAGTTATCTTCAAAGTCCTGCACAAACATTACCTAACCCTCCCAACACCTCCTATGACATAGGGAAATAGTGTCCCTATTTTACATGTGGGGAAAGAGGTAGGGAGATTTAAGGCCAAATCTGTCAAAAATGGCTTCTGATTTTGGGCATCCAAGATGGGAAAGGTAGGGCCTGATTTTCAGAAGTGCTGAGCACCCCAAACTCTAACAAAGCCCACAGGAGCTGTGAGTATTCTGCACTTCTGAAGACCAGGGCCCAAATGCCTCAGCCTTAAGCAGCCAAAAATGAAGGCATCTAAAATGAAAGCTCACTTATGAAAATGTTGTCCCTAGTGACTTACCTGAGGTCACACTGTGAGTCACTGGCAAAGCCAACATAAGAACTCAGGTGTTCCTGACTTCCGGTCCATATTCACTAGACCACACTGCCCTCCTCTGAGGGCCGACACAGCCCTAAAGAAAAGTGTCATCACAAAGTGAAGCATGCTCAAGCCTCCATAATAATGGCCACTGTTCTGTATGGAAAGGGCTGGGGATTGTTTCAGCAATCAGTTTAAGTTACAGTGAGTGCACATATTATTATTAATTATTTTCATTATTATTAGCTATCTGTATTTCAGTAAGTCAAAGAGGGCCTCTACCAAGAGCATGACCCAGTTGTACTGGGTACTGTCCCAACATACAATAAACACACAGTGCCTGCCCAGAGAGCTTAGAATCTCAATAAACAAGACAGACAAAGGTTGAGAGATTGTAATACTTCCCATCTGCATTTTGAAGATGAGAAGCCGAGGCATAGAGAGATGAAGTGACTTCCCCAAGGTCACAAAGGAAGTCTGGGGCAAAGCGAGGAGTTGAACGCATGTCTCCTGAGTTGTACTGCAGTGCCTTAACCACAAGATCACGCTCCCTCTCTGCTAGAATGCATTATGTTCACAGGGACACTGAAAGCATTGTCCCCATATAAATCTTTCCAGTGAACTTTTGAAACTCTACATGTTTCTTTTTACAGCTGCTGGTCAGTTGCATTTATATTATTGCATTTGATTTTATTATTTGCAGGGCCACATAAGGCAGCCAGTGCTTCATTTCCCATTCAGACTCACTTTTGGCTATTGAAGTGTCTAGTATATTGATAACTGGGAATCAGGAGACCTGCATTCCATCCCTTCATCTGTCCTGACTTGCTATATGATCTTGAGTGAGCAACTTACAGCCAGGGCCGGTGCAACCATTTACGTGGACTAGGTGGTTGCCTAGGGCGCCGAGATTTGAGGGCGCCAAAAAGCGCCCCCCAATTTTTTTAAATGGTTGAGCAGCCATTGCTGCTGGGACAGAGAGGGAGTCTGAGCTGCCGGCGGCAGCCGGCAGCCCAGGGTGTCCGGAGAGGGCGGCAGGCAGCTCCCGTGGAGCTGCCGCAGTCATGCCTGCAGACGGTCGGCTGCTCGCGCAGCTCCGGTGGACCACCTGCAGGCACCACTGCGGCAGCTCCACCAGAGCCGCGGGACCAGCCCGCGGGGCGGCGAAATTGCCGTCAGCCTAGGGCGCAAGAAACCCTAGCGTCGGTCCTGCTTACAGCCATATTCCATCTTCAATTACAGAGAGCACAATTAAGTTTACATGTCTCAGTTTTTCCATCTGTAAAGTATTTACCTTCTTTCTACCTCATTTCGAGATCACAAATAAAAAGGTGCATTACAAAGTGCAAATTGTCATGATATTCTACAGAATGAAAGGCTCCACAAAGAAATTATTATTGCACACAATGTGCCAGTTTGACAATCAACCAGTTTATCAGCCAGCAAATCACCTCTTATTAATATGCTACAGTTGTTTATCTCTGATATTTTTTCCTTCTGCATTCATCACTATGATTTAGCTTTGGGAGCTAGTGGTAGTACACGACCACTATCGTATCTGTATGTAGTCACAGAGTCTACCTCACAATCTATCTGAGGTTTTTCCACCACTGAAGAATCTAAGCATCTTCTATTTAGAAATTCTCTTTTCATGTTGTCTCTGGAAACACACACCCTCTCCCTCATATCCACAATCAACCCTGTTTTCACCATAGTATATAGCCAGAGTTTATGGTAATCTTTTGATTATTCTCACCCATCACATTACAGTACATCTAGCCCTCCTCTGCACGCACGCCATTCTTGCTATTCAACTTTTGATTTTAAGAGTTTCACTGGGGGTACAGCTACTGGTTGTTTTTATTTTTAACAGCTGTGCATATTTTTATGTGACTACATGGGAGCTGTTTCCTTATTGGATTGTTCTTCATTCTCATCAGTCCAACTTCTGTCTTGTTAACTCTGTATGTTGTACTAAAGTTTCACTTGAATTTCTTCTGTCCCTAGCAGATTTCACTGACTGACCTGAACATGCTTCAGCACCAGTCAATTCTCCCCAAGATTTCCTTCTCTCGCCAAATCCCACAATTTAAAGACCCCCCGCAATCCACATACATTTTCAATGCCAACAGTCTGTTTCCCTTTTGGTTAAAGGAATGAAATTACTTACATATGAGGAGGGACTGAAAATCAATATTTAGCCAAGCAATGGCTTGTCAAAAATACCGGAGGGTCTAGTGAAAACTGAACCTTCTCTCCGACTTGCCCTGTCCCAGAAGACGCATTCCCATGGTGACGAGTGGCTAGTTAATGTAGAACCAAGAAAAGGAAAAGCTACTTCTTGCAGTGAATGTTTTATCTCTGGAATTCCTTGATTTAGGGAGTGGGGGCATTGAATCAAATAGCCTGGCTGGACTTTAAAGAGATCAAAAGAACATCGATAACATTTGCAACTATGCAAACGAAGATAACAGCAACTAGGTGTAACACAGTCACCATAGGGCTCACAAAGGTCACCTTATACAGCACTGTGTCACTGAGATGTCCGTGAAGGATGGTGGTCACCTTCACCATTTTCTGAGGTATCAGTGATTGGCTACTGCTGGATACCTAAGTCTGGTGGACTGATAGCCTGATCCAGCATGGCAAATTTATGCTCCTATGTAAGGTGGAGGCTGTTCCTTAAGAATAAGGTCTCCTTTTCCCAAAAGGTTCACCAGTGCCTAACAAACTTGGTTCCTCTTCTCTACCCTGTCTTTTCATTCATCCATTTCATTCTTCCTGCCTAGATGTCTCAGAACATAAGACTGATAATATTTTAGAAAAGGCTACTGTGAGGCCTTGACTTTAGGCTTTCTTGCTAATAATGTAGATTAAATTTCCAAGATTTCTCTCCTACAGATTCATACATCATTGTTACTAAAATGTACCATAACCGCAGACTTGTCCCCAGCTGTCTCTAAGGTCTGGTCTGTGCTACAGAGTTAGGTCGACACAAGGCAGCTTACGTCGACCTAACTACAGAAGTGTCTATACTTAAATTCTTACTGATGTAACTGCCCCATTAAACCAACTTAATAACTCCACCTTCACGAGCAGCGTAGGCTCACAGTCGACAAAGTTAAGTCAACACAGTGTCAACATTGTGTTGCTTATGTTGACTGTTGTGTTACTGGCTTTCAGGAGCCATCCCACAATGCCCCACACTGACAGTACAATTGATACAAGCGCTCCTGATGAGGACATGCTCCACTGACACAAGGAGCAAAGTGTAGATCCATACACGCGATGTAATTACTGCAACTGCTGTATGCTGCCGTAAGTTAGGTTGACTTAATTTTTTAGGGTAGACATGGCCTAAGAGACTTACACGTCTTGTGGCATTTGACACCCTCATATCCAGTGACCTAATTATTTTACAGGTCTCCTGGTCATCACACATACAGCTGTCTATGTTCTGGATGACAGAATAATCTCCTCTCTCCATAGCCTGACTGCACAGCACGCTTGTGTAGCCTATGCACAAAGAGTGGAGACTACCAGCAGCAGTTAACCTCACATGTCTGCACAGGTGGACGTGGCTCTAATCCTGAAGGCCATCTGGTTGTGGACGTAAGGGAGCCAGACTGACATTGCCAAATGCATCGTCACCTAGGAGGTAAGTGTTAATTATTGTCATCATCAGCAAGGGACTACTGGACTTGAATGGGGCAGTTGAAGAAGGTAGCAAGAGACCAGTCAAAACAATTGGAAAAGAGTCCTTTTCTTTAACTATATGGTGCTCATGTTCCACATGGGGTCAAACTAAAATTTCTCAATAGTGAGGTGTCACAGCCTCTGATCCACCTCACTTCTCCTTGCTCCCTGCCCCCATTGAGGGCAGGGATTGGGAAGAGGAGAAGAAAGGGACATGGGAAGGCGCAAAAGAGAATTTTTAAAAGAACTGATGGACAGTTGTATCACTGAAAGTCAGGAAAAGAAGTAGGCCTGAGAGGGTGCTATAGCAACCCAACGTCTCAAGCTATCTTTCGTTTTGCAGCCAGGATGTCATTCATTTCACAAGTCCATTACTATGGGGCTTTGTGGAAGGTGATGAAGGAAATTATTTCAGTTTTAGTCAGTTTGAGGACTGAAATATTTTACCTCACTTAGCTTCACCCACTAAATTCCAGGTGAAAGTGGGAGAAAGTTCTGACGTTTTGTGGCACCTTGGAATGGGTGCAGACCCATGGAAGGAGAAAAAAATCCATCTGGATTTCAGCACTGCCACCTCTGCTAGAATGGAGTCCTTAGGCATGTCCTATGGCAAGGGTTGAAATGGAACTGCCCTCTGGAATGGACTTTGTGTACCCCCACAGCACATAAGCATATTCTGCTCTCAGACAATCCGTGCTAAGCATTTCAATTCACTATATTTAGAAACCTTTAACATTATTTATGACAGCACATGGAGAGAAAGCAAAGTTAGCACTCAGGTCAGGATAGCAAAGAGTGACTTGGCATGCACTGGAGAAGCCAGACACTGAATAGTCAGCAGTAAATCTTTAAAGGGTGAGAGTAAAGTGCTGCCGGCTCTTTCCCGGAAAGAACAGCCTGTCCCCTAAGCCAGCTCAGCATCTGAACCCTCCTCGCCATCAAGGAACATGATAAATCACCAGCCAACGGCCAGATGGCTACGGTCCTGCACATACCTCAGGAACTGAGAAAGTGTTGCCAAGGCGACAGCTGCTGGCCAGGTTGACAGCTGGAAGCCAGACTGGTTGCTTAGCGCCCAGTACTGGTGTCAGCTGCACATTCAAAACCCAGCACACTGCACCGGACTGATAAGACTTTTTCCTGTCCTCCACACTCTGCCTTTCCCACCTGCCTGACCCTAAGAATTGGGAGGGGAAAAAAATAGAATTTTCACCGATCTGTGTGCATATGTGTAGTGACCCCTATTATATTTTTTCTGTCTAAACCCAGCTTCATTTCCCTTGTATAATTAGTTCTGTTGACCTTTCAAACACACTTTCAGCCTTACAGAACTATAAATTTCAAAGCTGTAATTATTATGTAGACCATGCTATCACTTACAAAGCTCTTTACAGGTCCTATCTGTCTCCCTGTGCATTAAAACCATTTCAGTAGACCTCCCCCCATCCCCTGCCTTTGTGACAGATCTTTCCCCCCCACCATTAGCAGTTGCACTTATCTTTCACATTCTTCCCCTTAGCCCCAAGTGCTGCCTTTCAGGATTTTGTTGAAGGTGCATAAAAAGAAACTATGTTGGTCCCATTATAGACTGTCACATGACAACTCTCATATACACAGTGTGTGTCTGTGTGAGGACATCTTGTATATAAAAGACACATACACTACATGGAAGCAATAAGCATGTGATAATGGAGCCCAGCCATATGAGCTGTACTTTCACTGGGAATTGGCATACTTTCCAAAGTTTTGATTGCTTGTATGTTTAACCTTAACCTGGAGTTCTCAGGCATTTTTATGGTCATATGTTTGTTAATTACCAAGTTATTTAGTTATTTTAAGTTTAAATTTGTGAAACCTACTCACAAATGTACCTTCTGCTTAACGAAGTTGGTTGGTGTGTGTGTTCGTATCTAGGAATTTCCTTAGTTTTTCTAGTTAGTCCTAACATGGGCTGGGGGGACAGAAAAGGGCTTGGAGAGCCATTCCCCCTTAGTACTGACTTCATGAAATCTGTAGGAGAGGAGCACCCCAGACACTCCCAAAGATGTTGATGGGTAACGTGGAAAGGATATTCCTCTTGTAGCAACTGCCACAGCAGCTCCCTTGAAGGCCTGAACCAAAGCCAACTGAAATAAAAAGACTTTCAACTGACTTGAATGAGCTTTAGATCAGGCCCTTAGGGAGCAACTGCCGCTCTGCCCCAGGCCCAGAGACAGTTAATATTTTAACTGGCAGAGCTGGCCTTAGCATTTTGGGATGGGACTGTAAACCAATTTTTTGCATTCCCTCCAAACATGGCCAAACTTTGTCCTTTATGCTGCTCAGGGGCAGCCTGAGGATTTCGGAGAGGCAATCCTTTAGGACACAGGCCCAGAGTTAATTGACTCATTATACATACAAAGTTGGGGCATGGCGTGGGACGAGGGAATTATTAGAAATGATTGGTTCTGACAGCTTTCGTGAGCAGTTTGCATCGGTATAAATCTGTTTGTTTAGACTTCCATTTAAAAAAAAAATAGTAAGCCAAGATCCTCCTTGCTGGAGCCAACAGACAAGCTCTGGCAACATGGACCTTGTATCTGTCGCCTCCAGTTCAGGAGCTACATTCTGCCTCTCCTTTCCCTTTATGTTACAGAGTGGTAAAGAAAGGTTAAATGACTTCCCAAACTCGGGCGAACAATGCCATATTTTTGGTGCTATGTTACAAAAATTCTTTGACCAATTCCTTTGCACTTCGTAGAAAAATTCTACCACAGACCCAGGCCTAACCTGCCAATTTTGAGGCAAATATTCCTTTGTTTGTGGATTTTTAGAGTGGAGGCCAAAATTGGGCTAATAATGGAAACTTGTTTGCAAACCTTTAGTATAGGGAGGTAATTCCCACTCCGCTACAAAGGAGATTTCTCTTTTTCCAGTAGTGCTCAATGCTCACTTCTACCTGTGTAATATCTGGAGATAAACTTTAAAGCTGTGAAATGTTTAAGCATAGGAAAGTTATCTTAGGTCATTCTTATGGATCCCTATTATGAGGTTCACTCACCACCACAGCATCCCCTTTGAGTCAGGAAGCGGTGTTGCAGAGGCTCATCCACTCTAGCCCTCCTGGTATCCTGGTTCTGCAACAGTCCAAACTGCTGCTTCCGCGGCCTAGCCCTCCAGCCAGGTCAGCTTTCAGTCCATTACGCCACCTTCATAGATGTGAATCCCACTTCCTGCACTACAGAGATAATTCTTGACTTCTCTCGAGGCGTTGGAGATGTTACATACACTGCAGAGTGTAGGCAAAACTATTTTCTGACAGTGAGGATGTGTTAGGCTGTGGAACGTGTCGAAAGAAAGTGATGGAAGCCCAAGTGCTTAGGAAAATCTTAAACTGGACAAAATACTAGACAAATGTCCTGTAGGGAACAATCCGGTGCTGACTGGGAGATCTTAGAGGCCTTTCCCAAATCTAATACCCACAACACCGAGAAAAGTGGAATTTAACAATGGCATGGATTTGGTTCTTGTGACAGTGAGAGGGGGATGGCAGCACTGGCTGAAATCAGGTGCAATGTAGGCAGGAAGAAGCCTTTTTCCTTGTCCCAGCTCTGCCTCTTCTGACTGGCAGTGTTCCCTGCTATTCCAGTCCTGCTCCCCAGCGCAGCATCTGAATTTTCATCTTGTCCAGCAGCACATCCTGCTGATCCAGTCATGTGCACTCTGAGCAGAGACTGATGGGTTGCACGATGGTGTCTGTAATGAGAGATTTCCGCTATGGCTGAGAGACGCAAACTCACTTTGCCTGCGTCGTAGCGTCAGAATTAGTGCTCAAGTATTTGAGCTGTCTTTCCTTTCAATAAAGTTACTTTATTTTAAAACTATGCATTTGGTTTTTGGGGGGTGGTTAATCCTGACACTCAGCAGGGGTACCAAGTATTCATAGACCTTCAAATCTTTTATCAAATAAAGGTTGCTGGGTTTGGTTTTCTAAGTGATTCTTTTATAACAAATATTATCCTTGCAGGGTTAGAAAACCAAGCCACATTTGGGTGAAATTTAACTCAATTTGCTTCCCAATGCTCTTTAAAACAGAGAAATTCAGAGAAGGCCTCTATGATGAGAAAAAAATGGATTTGGTTTATTTTAGGAGCAGTGGCTGAGCTTGGGTTTTCTCTGAAATATGAAATATCCCTTGATTGTGCAAATGCATCCTGATGGTGTCTTTGTGTTCTTGTCACTCCTGATTTATGGGGCCTTTTCTCCACTCAGAAGAATTTGCATTTCAGTTTCCATTACTCCTACTTCTCCCTGTAGCGTTCCAGCCCTGAAAGCGAGCTTGTGCTGTTCTGCCCCAACTGGAGTCACAGATGGCACTGCCCATGCAGCCCTGCACTGCCATCAGGACAGTATCAGAGTCCCTGGCATGCATTGGGAGGGCACTGCTGAGAGGAAGCTCACATTGCTGGAATCTCAGGTAGCATATTAATTCTCTTCCACATTACATTCAGGAAGTTTGGTATGTTCTGTCTTGCTTCCCTCGCCTTCCCCAATTCCTGCATGGAAGTGGCTGATGGAACAAACACTGAGATCTGGTATATCCTGTGTGAATCTCTGCATGGGACCTTTATCCTTCATCTTACCACCGCTGCAAACAGGGGCTGCTAACAGGGAGTTTTGCAAGGGAGTTCTCCAGGTGAAGGAGGAGCAAATACAGCATCTGTGGGGTAAGTGACTGTCTGTAATGTGTATGTGTTTGTGTTTGGGGGTTACTTGCTGTGTGCTGAGCTTGTGTTTGTCAGTCTGTTTGTTTGAAGGACTGTGTGCTGTGGCTGGCAGTTGGAGGCCGTGAGCTTCAAAGGAAGGTTTGAAAGCTTGAAGCCTCTGGTAACTGGCTGAGCCTTAATCAGTGGGTGGGGCATTAACTCAGGCCAGGGCTTTATAAAGCCACGCACAAGTGACCAGGGAGCTTGTGACCAGGGGCTGCTAACAGGGAGATTTGCAAGGGAGTTAGGAGGGGGGTTTCCCTTGTCGGTCCTGCCTGTACCCCTGTAGTCCCCTTAAGACCTATAATCCAAACCATATTCCAAAACCCCTTTCTTTAAATCACCCTTTCATTAACTAGGAGACAATGCAGGCAGAAGCCCAGCAGCAGAGTAGGGGCTATCCGGTTTATTGCACTGAGTGTAGCATGTATGATCACCCGCCTTGTGGGCAGGTGGCATATGTGTGCAGTCGGTGCAAGGAGCTCCTGGCCCTCACAGACCAGATACAGACTTTGAAGGCCAGGGTGGCGGAACTGGAGGAGCTAAGGGAGGCAGAGAGGTATGTTGATGAGGCTTTCCGGGACATTGTAGAATTGTCCCACCTCTGCTCAGACAGCCCCTGTGCTGTTGAGGAGGAAGAAAGGCCCAGGGAAGCAGAGCAGTCAATGGGAGCAGAGGGAAACCTTCCCATAGTTGGGACCCTCCTTCTAGATGGTGCTGGGGTTGCCTCTCGCACTGAGGTTACCTCTCTTGGGTAGGAAGAGGAAAAGGTGTTAGTAATGGGAAAAGGCAGGTGTTAGTAATGGGAGATTCAATCATTAGAAACGTAGATAGCTGGGTTTGTGATGACCGGGAGAATCGTATGGTGACTTGCCTGCCTGATGTGAAGGTTGAGGATCTCTCGAGGCATCTAGATAGACTTATGTGTAGTGCTGGGGAGGAGCCGATGGTCGTAGTACATGTAGGTACCAATGACATAGGGAAGGGTAAGAAAGATGTCCTGGAAGCCAAATTTAGGCTGCTAGGGAAGAGACTGAAATCCATGACCTCTATGGTTGCATTCTCAGAAATGCTCCCCGTTCCATGTGCAGGGCCAGGTAGGCAGGCAGAGCTTCAGAGTCTCAATGTGTGGATGAGACAATGGTGTAGAGAGGAGGGGTTTACGTTCATTAGGAACTGGGGAAACTTTTGGGATGGGGGGAGCCTATACAGGAGAGATGGGATCCACCTAAACCAAAGTGGAACCAGACTGCTGGCACTAAATATTAAAAAGGATGTAGAGCAGTTTTTAAACTAGGAGATGGGGGAAAGCCGACTGCTGCAGAGGAGCATGTGGATCGGACACAGACTTCTCTTAGGGGAGAATCTGATGGTAGGGAATCTCCAGGTTATAGTCAGGAACAGAGGACGGAGGAGGATAACGTAAGGGTTGGATCAGATGATAAACAGTCACATAAAAAAGAATCTGGCACATCAGAAAAGGGCAGACAAATAAACAGGGACAAGTTTTTAAAGTGCTTGTACACAAATGCTCAAAGTCTAAATAATAAGATGGGTGAACTAGAGTGCCTTGTGATAAAGGAGGATATTGATATAATAGGCATCACAGAAACCTGGTGGACTGAGAGCAATCAATGGGACACAATCATTCCAGGGTACAAAATATATCGGAAAGACAGAACAGGTTGTGCCGGGGGAGAAGTGGCACTATATGTGAAAGAAAATGTAGATTCAAATGAAGTAAAAATCTTAAGTGAATTCACATGTTCCATAGAATCGCTATGGATAGAAATTTCATGCTCTAATAAAAATATAACATTAGGGATCTATTATTGACCACCTGACCAGGACAGTAATAGTGATGATGAAATGCTAAGGGAAATTAGAGATGCTATCAAAATTAAGAACCCAATAATAGTGGGGGATTTCAATTATCCCCATATTGACTGGGAACATTTCACTTCAGGACGAAATGCAGAGATAAAATTTCTCAATACTTTAAATGACTGCTTCATGGAGCAGTTGGTACAGGAACCCACAAGGGGAGAGGCAACTCTAGATTTAATCCTGAGTGGAGCGCAGGAGCTGGTCCAAGAGGTAACTATAGCAGGACCGCTTGGAAATAGTGACCATAATACAATAGCATTCAACATCCCTGTGGGGAGAAGAACACCTCAACAGCCCAACACTGTGGCATTTAATTTCAAAAGAGGGAACTATACAAAAATGAGGGGGTTAGTTAAACAAAAGTTAAAAGGTACAGTGACTAAAGTGAAATCCCTGCAAGTTGCATGGGCCCTTTTTAAAGGCACCATAATAGAGGCCCAACTTCAGTGTATATCCCAAATTAAGAAACACAGTAAAAGAACTAAAAAAGAGCCACCGTGGCTTAACAACCATGTAAAAGAAGCAGTGAGAGATAAAAAGACTTCCTTTAAAAAGTGGAAGTCAAATCCTAGTGAGGCAAATAGAAAGGAGCACAAACGCTGCCAGCTTAAGTGCAAGAGTGTAATAAGAAAGCCAAAGAGGAGTTTGAAGAATGGCTAGCCAAACACTCCATAGGTAATAACAAAATGTTTTTTAAGTACATCAGAAGCAGGAAGCCTGTTAAACAACCAGTGGGGCTCCTTGACGATCGAAATACAAAAGGAGTGCTTAAAGACGATAAAATCATTGTGGAGAAGCTAAATGGATTCTTTGCTTCAGTCTTCATGGCTGAGGATGTTAGGGAGATTCCCAAACCTGAGCCGGTTTTTGTAGGTGACAAATCTGAGGAACTGTCACAGATTGAAGTGTCACTAGAGGTGGTTTTCGAATTAATTGATAAACTGAACATTAACAAGTCACTGGGACCAGATGGCATTCACCCAAGGGTTCTGTTGCGGAACTATTAACTAACGTTTGGAACCTGTCCTTTAAATCAGCTTTGGTACCCAATGACTGGAAGTTAGCTAATGTAATGCCAATATTTAAAAAGGCTCTAGAGGTGATCCCGGCAATTGCAGACCGGTAAGTCTAACGTCAGTACTGGGCAAATTAGTCGAAACAATAGTTAAGAATAAAATTGTCAGACAGTGTGTTGTAAAGGGAAATTGTGTCTTACTAATATATTAGAGTTCTTTGAAGGGGTCAACAAACATGTGGACAAGGGCGATCCAGTGGACATAGTGTACTTAGATTTCCAGAAAGCCTTTGACAAGGTCCCTCACCAAAGGTTCTTACATAAATTAAGCTGTCATGGGATAAAAGGGAAGGTCCTTTCATGGACTGAGAACTGGTTAAAAGACAGGGAACACAGGGTAGGAATTAATGGAAAATTCTCAGAATGGAGAGGGGTAACTAGTCGTGTTCCCCAAGGGTCAGTCCTAGGACCAATCCTATTCAATTTATTCATAAATGATCTGGAGAAAGGGGTAAACAGTGAGGTGGCGAAGTTTGCAGATGATACTAAACTACTCAAGATAATTAAGACCAAAGTATATTGTGAAGAACTTCAAAAAGATCTCACAAAACTAAGTGATTGGGCAACAAAATGGCAAATGAAACTTAATGTGGATAAATGTAAAGTAATGCACATTGGAAAAAATAACCCCAACTATACATACAATATGATGGGGGCTTATTTAGTTACAACGAGTCAGGAAAAAGATCTTGGCGTCATAGTGGATAGTTCTCTGAAGATGTCCACGCAGTGCGCAGAGGCGGTCAGAAAAGCAAACAGGATGTTAGGAATCATTAAAAAGTGGATAGAGAATAAGACTGAGAATATATTATTGCCCTTATATAAATCCATGGTACACCCACATCTCGAATATTGTATACAGATGTGGTCTCCTCACCTCAAAAAAGATATTCTAGCACTAGAAAAGGTTCAGAAAAGGGCAACTAAAATGATTAGGGGTTTGGAGGGGGTCCCATACGAGGAAAGATTAAAGAGGCTAGGCCTCTTCAGCTTGGAAAAGAGGAGACTAAGGGGGGATATGATAGAGGTATATAAAATCATGAGTGATGTGGAGAAAGTGGATAAGGAAAAGTTATTTACTTACTCCCATAATACAAGAACTAGGGGTCACCAAATGAAATTAATAGGTAGCAGGTTTAAAACAAATAAAAGGAAGTTCTTCTTCACACAGCGCTCAGTCAACTTGTGGAACTCCTTACCTGAGGAGGTTGTGAAGGCTGGGACTATAACAATGTTTAACAGGGAACTGGATAAGTTCATGGTGGCTAAGTCCATAAATGGCTATTAGCCAGGAAGGGTAAAGAATTGTGTCCCTAGCCTCTGTTCATCAGAGGATGGAGATGGATGGCAGGAGAGAGATCACTTGATCATTGCCCGTTAGCTTCACTCCCTCTGGGGCACCTGGCATTGGCCACTGTCGGTAGACAGATACTGGGCTAAATGGATCTTTGGTCTGACCCGATACGGCCGTTCTTATGTTCTTATGTTCCCCCCCTCCTCGACAGCAACCAAGAGCAGGAAAAGCAGACTCTGGTATGTTCAGGCTTGTCTTGTTCCCAGTGGGGGACTCACCTATCTGCCTTCTCCATTCACAGAAACAGTCACAGAGAATGAGTGGGAGGCCATGATGTGCTCATCCTTGCCTTATTTCCTGCCATGCTGTGACATCTCCCCTGTAACAATACGAACTTATGATCAAATATTTTGTATTTAAATTATACCAAAGGAGCAAAGAGAAGGCTCTGAAGAACAAAGAGCCCATCCATTCAAGAGAGATTAAAAAAGCTCAACAAAAAAAAGTTAGCTTTGAAAATGGAGAAGGAGTGGCCAGGAATTTTATAGGTTTTTGAAGGTTTACTTGTTGTGAAATGAGACAAGTCTCTGACCATTTCCTACGGGGAAAGGTGTCCACACCCCATAAACCAACCCTACCACTGGCATCCCAGATCCCTTCAAAAACAAAGGCCCAGGAAAGCCAAGAACTGAATGGGCCACAGACACTGAACAACCTTGGAGGTGAATTCTTCCAGGTCAAGACTGAGACAAAAGTGTGGTGGGAAGCTTGTGCTGCTACCATCCTTGATGTATGTGCCCTGAGGTTGAAAGGGAGACATTATATTTTATTTCTTCAGTTTCTTATACCATGCCTATCACTGTAGTATCTGAGCCCCTTCCAGGAATGCATTAAGCAATCATTTTCAAAACTGTCAGTCCAGCATCTATGATCAGCACAAGATTCTATTAAACTCTGGGATATAGTGTTTGTCTAAATATTCAGGCCAAAGACGACTCTTCAACTTTAGGAGCTGAAGATCCTGCTGTGTGCCATTGGAAAGGCCATATTTTTCACAATCATTTGGATATTCTTAACCTTGAGGGGTAATGTGGTTACTGCTGGCTCTGGCACTTCCATGGTCAGCTGAAGCCCTGAATTGTAGGGGGCTGAACTACTGGTATTTACGACAGAGCTAGAATTATAGAATATCAGGGTTGGAAGGGATCTCAGTAGGTCATCTAGTCCAACCGCCTGCTCAAAGCAAGACCAATCCCCAACTAAATCAAAAGCCAATTACAAAATGGAATTTCCATTCTGCAGGAAATTCCAATATTTCATTTCGTTCTGAGTTGGGACAAAAAGCTGAAATAAAATGTTTTGCATATTTAAATATTCCAAAATTATTTCATTTTGATAAGGCTGAAATGTTTCATTAATTTCTCATTGAAAATTTGTATGAAATCTGAGTGTTTCTGTGAAATATTTCAATTTTGTCAAATCAATGTTTTCTGACCAATCTGTTCAGACCTTAGCCACCTCCACAATTGACATCTCAGAGTTCTTATGATAAACAGATGGATTATGATGTTATCTGGGTTGTGTCCCTTTTTCTCTGTTGCTTTCTTTCTTTGTTCTCTGAGGTTCATGCAGAGCACTGTAAGTTATGGTGGGTTGCATTACCTACTCTTCTCTCACCTCCCATGCTAAAGGGAGATGACAAAAAGACTATGCAAGATGCAAAGAACAGTGTAACCAGATTAATCTGTGAAAGTGAAATTCCAATATCCTGTTTCCTGCAGCAAGGGGCAGACACAATCTTTCACTTCTGAATTAGAGAACTGACCCCACACAGGGGGAGAAAAAAAAATCACAGCAAGCCCCAGCTATTCCATTCACCAGGCATTCACTAATCCCTTCCTCCTCCCCCATCTGCAGGTTTGATCTTCCTTCAAGGGAGCAGGTAGTTCAAGGAATGGTGAGGATTGGAGTGGGGAGGAGCAGAAAGGAGATGTACACATCTTTTCTGCAAGCCCAACTCAAATCATTCCAGTGATGGCTCAGCCCTGGCACATTCCACACAGCAGGCAGAGTTGGGAATGTAAAAACATAAAGCAGGAAAAGGGGAGAGGAGAGGGAGTAATGCTGGGCAGGCCTGAGGTGCAGTATCAGAGCTGTGTCCGGAGAGCCCAGGAACAGAATATCAGGGACTACTGTAGAGAAGGACTAAGATTTATTGGCACAGCTATGTGGGAATCCCAGGACTGGAATAACCACAGGTGCTGCTGGCCATAAATGAAGTGCATTGGAAAAAACTGTAAGGAGGCGGGCACAGGAGTGGAACAAGGAGGGGGAATGCAGGTTAGAGCTATATGGTAATGCTGACATTGGAACAGCAAGAGATTTATAGGTCATCTCTGTGTTGCATAGGCAGCACTGTATGGGAAAGAAGGCTGGGGATTCTGGGAAACTAGCACAGACCCTGCCTCACAGTATTTCTGTCTCCAACTCTCACTTTCACAAGCAGTAAATTCAGCAGATAAAAATTTAAAACATTTGGTTGATAAAGCCCAGCTAAGAAAACACACAGACTGACTCATAGAAATCAGGGAAGGGAAAGACCTATCAGGTCACAACCTGTATATTCTCCCAAACAATGGAGGGATGGCAATACATTGTAATCTCCATTGCTTTCTGCCTACTCTATCTTTATGTCTCAGACAGTGCTGCTTTCTAGACTAATTGGAATGCCTTCCAATAGATGGTGATTTACGGATACAATAGGAATGACAGAAACTTGGTGAGACAAGGTGGGTGAGGTAGTATCTTTTATTTTAGGTCTGTTATTGAGTGACCAGAGAGACTGAAGTGTTCTCCTACTGGTTTTTGAATGATATGATTCCTGATGTCAGATTTGTGTCCATTTATTCTTTTGCATAGAGACTGTCTGGTTTGGCCAATGTACATGGCAGAGGGACATTGCTGGCACATGATGGCATATATCACATTGCTAGATGTGCAGGTGAATGAGCCCAAGATGGTGTGGCAGATGTGGTTAGGTCCTATAATGGTGTACCTTGAATAGATATGTGGACAGAGTTGGCACCAGGGTTTGGTTCCTGGGTTGGCGTTTTTGTTGTGTGGTGTGTAGTTGCTGGTGAGTATTTGTTTCAGGTTGGGGGACTGTCTGTAAGTGAGGACTGGCCTGTCTCCCAAGCTCTGTGAGAGTGAGGGATTGTCCTTCAGGATAGGTGTAGATCCTTCATGATGTGCTGGAGATTTGGGAGCTATAGGTGACGGCTAGTGGTGTTCTGTTACTTTCTGTGTTGGGCCTGTCCTGTAGTAGGTGACTTCTGGGTATCCTTCTGGTTCTGTCAATCTGTTTCTTCACTTCACCAGGTGAGTATTGTAATTTTAAGAATGCTTGATAGAGATCCTGTAGGTGTTTGTCTCTGTCTGAGGGATTGGAGCAAATGTGGTTGTATCTTAGAGCTTGGCTGTAGACAATGGATTGTGTGATGTGGTCTGGATGAAAGCTGGAGGCATGTAGGTAAATATAGCGGTCAGTAGGTTTCTGGTATAGGTTGGTCTTTTATTAGATCAACTTCTGTTGCTGAAAGACAAGCTTCTGGGCTTGCAAAGAGCTCTTCAGATTAAGCATAAGGTGTTAGTAAAGGAACACTCAAGGTGAAGTGGCCCGTTAACACTTCTGCAGTCATGGACAAAAAAGGGAGGTTCATGGATTAAACCATAAATCCAGTGTCTTTACTGAGTCCGTGATTTTTAGTAGCTAGCAAAGTTAGGAATTTAAATTCCCACTCCTTAGAGTCGTCTTTTGAAGGTGCTGTGAAGGTTTTCTTTGAAGAAAAGGACTGAGAGGTCAGGTATAGAGTGATCATTTTGTGAGAAGTGGAAACTTGGTGGAATGACAAAGACTAGTGGGATATTGTAATATCTGGTTGCAAACTATACAGGAAAGACAGACTAGGCCGAAGGAGTGCTGCATCTTAAAAGATTCCACTGAATCTAGTGAGATAAAAAATTCTGAGTGAAGAAGACCACACAGTTGAATCTATATAGATACCAATCCCAAACTATAAGAATGTAAATATAGGTCCAAATTCCAGATCAAGGAAAGGAAATTGAATGCACAACAGTGAAAAATCAAAGCAGCATAAAAATCTAACTAAAAAATAAAATGAGTTGAACTACCCATCTATAAATGCTCAAATGGCATGACAATTTTTCAGCACCTTAAATTATTGCTTCTTAGAACAGCTAATTCTAAAGCACACAGTAGAGACTGTTCTTGACTTCATCTTAAGTAACACACAGGAGCAAATTCAAGAAGTGACAGTAACTGAGCTACTGTTTAATAGGGTCCACAACATAATTAGGTTCAACATACAAGGGGCAGATACTGTACTACAAAGTGACACTAAACTTTAGTAAGGGAGATTTCATTAAAATGAGAAAGTTAGTCAAAAAGACCCTAAAGTTAAAAGGAAAGGAAGTAAAATCCCTAAAGGTGGCCTGGAGGATGCTAAAAAAACAATAATAGAGTCTCAAAAGACATGCAGACTGCTGAGCAAAAAGAAGGAAGCCAATATGATTAAATGGCAAGCTTTGATAGGCTATTCAAGCCAAACAGAAATCCATCTACATTTGAAAACTGGACCCTAGTGATGCCAATAAATAGGAAAATAAATAACAGCTGGTAGTAAGAAAGAGTGAAATGAAAAGGGCCAAAAAGACATTCAAAGAGCAAATAGCTAACGGTGTAAAAACAAAAGATTCTTTAAGTACATCAGAAGCAGAAAGCTTTGTGCTGGGGTGCTTACCCCACATGGGCCCTGAAAGGGTTAACGTGGGCCTGAGAGGCCAATTAGGGTACCTGGCTGCACCAGGAAGGAGACCTGGAGACTTGGAATGGAAGGCTGTTTGAGACAGCATTTGGACAGCTTGTCCGGTGGGGCTCTGTTACCCCAGAAGAGGGTGGGGGGACTATATAGTGACCTGGCCAGAGGACTGAGTCATGAAGAGGAGGCACCTTGAGTCAGAGAGAGAGACAGGCGTCATAGCTTAAGTAACCGTCAGAAGGGGGCACCAGAGGGGACAAGAGTTAATTCCCAGACCTAGCCGCAAGGAGGCACATATGGGGTGAGTGGACTGACCCCTTTACATTACCAAAGAGTTCTGTGGTCCAGGGAGAGCATTTGATTTTTTTTTAATTGAACAGCAGCCAATTTCAAAAGCACTATTATTCCTGATTAATTTCCTGCTGACTTCATTAATATCTATAGTAGGAGAGGTGTGTATACATGTAATGTAACTGAAGCTTGCATGCATTTATTTCTGAATAGCTAAAACATGTCACTTCCTTTCAATATAAGATTGCTCTAATTCACTTTAATATTGCCTCCTCCAACAACTCCCTTCGCTCCTCCCAACCAATTATTTCCACCTTCTTGCCCTGGAACATTCTGCATATCTAGGTCCTTGTGCCCCACTGCTATGATTTGGTTCCCTCCACCCTCCTATTATTGCAATTGTCAACAATTTATTTTCTTCTGTTACTTTCTCCTTGACTCTTTAAAATCTGTCAATGTTCACTCTCCTTCTGCTCACCCTGATGCATACTTAATCTGACCCTATTTCCAACTTTCCCTTTCTCAGAAAAGTCCTAAAGAAAGTAGCCTCCTCTTGGTTTCCATAAGACAATATCCTAGAGTGATTTCAGGCTGGGTTCTGGCAGAGCCACAACACAGAAGCAGCCTGATGTAATGATCTCATCTTCTGCTGCTGAGGGATTCTTTTCTCTCTTCATTGTCTTTCGCTAGTGCAATCTTAATCACTGAATCATTCCATCCTTCCAGAGATCTGCGCAGGTGTCTCTTGTTGCTGCTATGTAGATGTCTTCTCTGTTTTTTTCTTGTTGCAGTTCCATTGTTCCATCTGCTTCTGGTGATAACTCCACCTCTGCACCAGTAACTCTGCCAATACCCCTGGCTGCTGTGGTGGTCTAAAGTATCTGGTGCTGGCCACTATAATGGACTAGAAGGACCTGAGGTCTCATCCTATATGACAATTCCTATGTTCTGCCTCAGTTCAACACTTGACTCACTGTTCTTTTAATAGAAACACAGAAGTTAGAAGCAGAAAAGGCTTATTACACTGTTCAGTCCATTTCCCTGGGGCCGGTGCACTGAATATTTTCTTGTTTTGGCTAGTCTACTTTAAATGTCACAAGCAGTGGAATTTACACCAACACGACACATCTCACAACCAGGAAGTGTATTAGACTATTTAGCCAAAATCTTCCTTTTATCTCATCTCTTTACTCTTTTACAAGTCCCTAGCCGTTGTTCTATTTTAAATAAATCTTCTCCCTCTTTGAGATCTACACTTTTCATATTGTAGGCTCTTACAGCTCAAGTCTCTGAATATAAGTTGCAAAATCCTCCTCTTGTTCATTAAATTGAAAACTGTCCATATTGCCATATATAGCCATTTTATCTTTTCTCTCTTCCTCTTTTCTTTCTTTTTTTTTTTAAATCCCATACTCAGTGCCAGTTTCCCCTGTTCTGTTCACAGCATATACATAGAAGTTAGATAAAAACAAATACTCTTGCTGGAAAGTTGCAACGTAATATTACTTTATTTCTTAAGGCTTGGCTACACTTGTGAGTTAGAGCGCATTAAAGCAGCCCCGGGCACCCTGACTCATGACACATCCACACTGGCAAGGCACGTAGAGCACTTGGACTTTGCGGCTGGAGCACTCCTGGTAATCCACCTCCACAAGAAGCATAACGCTTGCTGCGCCCTGGCTGGAGAGCCGCAGTGCCATTGTGGATACCCTGGTCTATTAATGCGCTCTGATCAGCCTCCAGAAGTGTCCCACAATGCCTTGTCTAGCCACTCTGGTCATCACTTTGAACTCTACTGCCCTGCCCTCAGATGACCAATCGTCAGACCTTTGAAAATCCCCTTCCTGTTTGCTCAGTCAGGTGTGGAGTGCTCTCAGAGCATCTTTCCAGGTGACCATGCCTCCACACGCCAGGCAATCCCCAGTATTGAGCAATGGCGAGGTGCTGGACCTCATCAGTGTTTGAGAGGAGGACGCTGTCCAGTCCCAGCTGCGCTCCAGCTGTAGGAATTATGATACCTTCGGGCAGATATCAAGGGACATGATGGAAAGGGGCCATGATCAGGATGCACTGCAGTGCAGGGTTAAAGTGAAGGAGCTGCAGAATGCCTACCGCAAAGTGTGTAAGGCAAACCGCTGCTCCAGTGCTGCCCCCGCAACCTGCCATTTCTACAAAGAGCTGGACACAATACTTGGGGGTGATGCCACCTCCACTCCAAAGAACACCATGGGCACTTCAGAGCCCAGTTCAACAAGGCAGGAGGAGGAGGAAAGCAGGAGTGAGGGTGCTGAGGAGGAGGGGGACAGCTCGGCATCCCTAGATGCAAGCAGCCAGGAGCTGTTTTCAAGCCAGGAGGAAGGTAGCCAGTATCAGCAGAAAGTGCTTGGGGAAGAACAAACAACAGAGGAGGTGCCCCATAAGCAGCTTTTATTTTGGGAAGGAAGTTGTTTGGTGCGCGCTCTTGGGGCGAGGATGGTTAGGGCTGCATGCATGCCTAGATGCGGAATAGGGCATTGATGTGCTTTCTCACATCGTGGTAATCAGCCTCAATGATCTCTTCAAAGGTCTCATGCAGAAGCTGGGGAATGCGCTTGCGCAGATTCCTTGGCAGAGCTACTGCGCTTCTTGTCCCAGTCAGGCTAACATGTCCACTCCAATGTGCCGTGACAGGCGGGGGGACCATTGCTGCACACAGGCAAGTTGCATATGGGCCAGGGCGGAAGCCGCATTGTAGTAGAAGACCCCTACCTTGCTTCCCAGGTCACCCTCAGCAGTGAGATATCTTCCAGGATGAAGTCATCCTGTGGAAAATGTGGGGACAGGGTTCAGTATATGGGCCCCCTGCAGCTGTTGGCTCTCCCCAAGGCACAGAACCCCAGAAGACAGTATGGCCGTGAAACAATCATTCCCCCTTGCCCTTGTGCTTACTCACCATTTGGGGCTCCTGTGGGTTATGTGCGCTCGCTTTGAGATGGTTAATTTCTGCTATTGTGTACACTGTGCTTGTCTTTAAGTATGGCCGAATCATTACTCTGTCTGGTGTGAACAATGCTGCCTCTGTTAAGTGTTTCATTTTGGCTTTACAGATGCAACCTTAAGAACCCAGTCGTCCTTGTTATCGCCAGCCAAAAGACTCCAAAGAACCAGGAAGTGACCGTGAAGAAGCAAAGAGGACATACGGCATGAAGTCATGCAGCAGTTCCTTAATGAAAATTAAAAAGTGCAGGAGTGGCAGGAGAGTGAAAGGAGGGTCTGCCAGCAGAATGCGGATTGCCAGCACCAAAGCATGGAGTGCCAAGCAGACTATAGCAAGGGAGGCGGAGCACTTCCACACCTGCACCCCCCTGCAGCCCTTGTCCCAAAACTCTTTCCCTTGTGCCCCCATTTCACCGCCAACCCACTTTCTACTACCTCCAGGTTCTTATCTCCACAGCTACTTCCAACACCTGTAGTTTCACCACCCAGCCCTGCAAACTATAACCTTTACCTACTGCACTCAACCCCCATCACCAGGTATTTTAGCCAGCCGAAAGTGCAGCACTCATTGAATGGCACTCCAGACAGGAAGGCTGAGTATGATAACAGGACATACACAAATCTGTGATTGTCCCGTGCCCCACCCCACCCCCGTCCCTCGTCCCAAAAAGCACAGATGTGTCATGCCCTTTCTGTTTCTCAAGTAGTTCTGTTTCTTTTCAATAAATGAATTTTTTGGCTTTGAAAACATTTTTTATTATTGCATTAAGTATAAGATACCGTAGTCCAGGAAAGCAACAGGCACTGCAAGTCAGTGCATCATACGTAGCGAACATTGGAACCACTGCACTTCACTCCTGTGCAGGGCACCAAACATTACTGGTGGCTTTCAGCCTCAAATTGCTCCCTCAAGGGACCCCTAATGTTTGCAGCCTCACGCTGGGCCCCTCTAATAGCCCTGCTCTCTAACTGTTCAAATTCAGCCTCCAGATGTTGAACCTCTGAGGTCCATGCCTAAGTGAATTTTTCACCCTTCCCTTCACAAATGTTATGGAGGACACAGCATGCGGATATAACTGCGGGGATGTTATCATCGCCCAGGTCCAGCTTCCCATACAGACAACACCAGCGACCCTTTAAACAGCCAAAAGCACACTCCAGAGTCATTCTGCACTGACTCAGCCTGTTGTTTAAACGCTCCTTGCTGCTGTCAAGACTCCCTGTGTAGGGTTTCCTGAGCCACATCATTAAAAGGTAAGCCAGCCACAATGTCATGCACATTACCCAGAGTCACGGTTCTTCTGAGCAGGATGCGATTAATGGCCTTGCAAACTTTCATCAACACAATTCCAACAGTTGGCTTTCCCTCTCCAAACTGATTAGCGACCGATCGGTAGCTGTTTGGAGTTGCCAGCTTCCAGATTGCAATAGCCACCTACTTCTCTGCTGGCCGGGCAGCTCTCAATCTCGTGTCCTTGCATCGCAGGGTGGAGGCGAGCTCAGCACGCAGTCCTATGAAAGTGGCTTTTCTAATCTGAAAGTTCTGCAGCCACTGCTCATCATCCCAGACTTGCATGATGACGTGATCCCACCACTTAGGCCTTGGCTACACTGGCGTTTTACAGTGCTGCAACTTTCTTGCTCAGGAGTGTGAAAAAACACCCCCCTGAGCGCAGCAAGTTACAGCGTTGTAAAGCGCCAGTGAAAACAGTGCCCCAGCGATGGGAGCGCGGCTCCCAGCACTGTAAGATAATCCCCACGGGGAGGTGGAGTACCCGCAGTGCTGGGAGAGCTCTCTCCCAGCACTGGTGCCATGACCACACTCACACATCAAAGCGCTGCCGAGGCTGTACAGCTACAAGTGTAGCCATACCCTTAGTGCTTGTTTCCTGAGCCCAAAGGTGGCATTCCACTGTGGTGAGCAGGTCCATGAATGCCACAGGCAATCTCATGTCATATGTGTTATGCAAGTCGACATCATTGTTGCACTCCTCACTGTCAGTTTGTAGCTTAAGGAGTAACTCGACTGCAATTCATGATGCGCTGGCAAGACCCATCAACATATTCCTCAGCAGTTCGGGATCCATTCCCACAGACTGAAAGGGAAAACCAAGTGTGCAGTACAAAAAATGTTTAAAGATGGTGCCAAATGTGGACAGAAGTACAGGGATTGCTAGGATGCAAAGCGATGCATCACGGGGCGTTGGGACAGGACCCAGAATGCCCCGCATCCTTTTGCCCTCTTCCCACAAGCCACAGCGTCAAAATGGAAAGAGGTGCTCTGTGGGATTGCTGCCCACAATGCACCGCTCTGAATGCTACTGCAAGTGCTGCAAATGTGGCCGTGCCAGTGCACTTGACAGCCAACAGTGTGAACACTTTCCCTGCTGTGGTCTCCAAGGGCTGGTTTAACTCACAGTGCTCTACATCTGCAAGTGTAGCCATGCCCTTAGAATTCAGAAGGATGATATCCAAAACACAGAGAACAGGCTGTTCCTCAAGCAGAGAGACATACCTTGCTTGTTATCTCTTGCTCCCAGACATTTCTTTACAGACTCCCCTAGCCTGTAAGCAGGACCAGGAACATCCCACTCCAACCCTTAAAGAGAGAGCTTGCAATTCCAACAGTCCTCAGCAGATCACAATCTTGTTCCCTGTCAGTTGTTGCTAAACCAAGTTATCTGTATTTAATTTTCCTTACACACACACACACACACACACACACACACACACACACACACACACACACACACACACACACACACACACACACAAATCGATCCTTCAAGTCCTCTGAGCATTTTCACTTCTCTGAACTCCCTCCAGCTTGTCTTGCTCTTTCTGGTAATGAGGAGTGCAGAGCTGAACACACTCTTCCAGGTGTGGTGGCATCAGCCCTGTGCGGAGACAGACTGTTACCTCCCAGCTCTGTGATATGTCTCTATGTATACAGCTCAAAATTGCACTGAGCTTCTCTTTTGACATATTGCTTAGCAACCTCATGTCTAACTTACTGTCCATTAGTGCCTATCAGTCTCTTTCAGCATTAGCCAGACATCTAAAGTCTTTGAAATAGGTAGATGGAAAGTATTATACAGTTGATAAGTATTAATTATTACTCTTTCCCAGGATTCACCCTCCCACTGAATATCTGTGTCAAAATCCACATCCAGACCTTCACATCTTCTTGCCTTGACTTTCTTCTCTGTTGCTTCTTCAAAATCCAGATTTCAGAATGTTGCTGCCCAACTCTTCCCATAGTCAGAGAATAGCCACCACATCAGTCTTGCACTCAAACAACTCCACTGGCTTGCCTTTCATTTCATAATCCAGTTCAGAGTTTCCCTCTGTTTTAGACTTGCTCTCTCATCACTTTTCTACCCTTTTCTGATAATAAAGGTGAGGCACTACCAGAGACTGAGGTGTCAGAAGAAGAGGTGATGGAACACACTGATAAGTTAAAAACCAATAAGTCATCAAGCCCAAGTTGTATACATCCAAGAGGTCTGAAGGAGCTTAGAATGAAGTGGCTCAGCTGCTAACAAAACCAAGCAATTTCTCATTAACAGCTACAGTACCAGAGGATTGCAGAGTGACAAATTTTGCACCTATGTTAGAAAAGTCTCTAGAAGAGATCCAGGGAATTATAGACCAGTAAGCCTTACATTCGTCCCTGGAAAACCAGCTGAACTGCTAATTAAAAACAGAACAACAAAACATCAGGAAGATCATGATTCTGCAAAGGAAAATTGTGTCTCACTAATCTTAGAATTCTTTAAACGTGTCAAAATAGGGGATAAAGGAAACCGTGGACATAATTTATGTATGTTTTCAAAGGCTTTGAAAAGCTTGCCCACAAAAGGCTGGTTACCCAGTCTCAAAAGAAGGTTCAGAGAATGGCAATGAGGAATTATCCTGGGCCTGAAAAAGCGATGAATGACAAGAGAAGGAAAAGATTGGGATTGTTACCCTTGAAAAGGAGACAAATAAAATGAGACAACATGACAGAAGTCTATGAAACAATGACTGGCATCAAGGAGGTAGAGCAGAGCTTCATTTCTCTCTGTCTCATCACACAAGAGCAAGGGGCATGCAATGATGTTAAAAGGTGGCAAAATCTATATGCTTTTTCACACCATGGGTATTTAAACTGTAGGACCTGTTACAACAGGAGATCATTGAGGCCAAAACCATAGCAAGATTCAACAAGGGGTCGGACATTTATACGTACAATTGGATTATCCAGAAATATAACAGTTAATACTAATTCATTTTAGAAGGATATATCTGGTGTTGGTCACTGCTGGAGACAGGATGCAGAAGTAGGTGGAACATGGGTCTGATCCAGCATGGCAATTCCCTCCTTCCTATATTCAGGCTCCAATTTATTTAATGGGGAGCAGTGGTACAGGCTTCCCCCTACAGCCTGCCACGTGCCTCAGCGCTGACCTGGAAGGAACATGCCTACATAAGAGAAGGCAGTTCAGTTCCACGACCATTAAAATCTCAGCTGAAAACACCTCTCTCTCCTGCTTTTTGCCTGTTCATTTCCCCTTCCCTTGCTATTATTAATTTCTGTGTTATTCCAAGTAACTCAGTCCCTCGTATTTTGGAAATACAACTATTATGAAGGATACTAAATAAAATGGTGTCATATTGTATGAGTATATCTGACAAACTGTGCTTGTAATCGGGGGGGGGGAAGAGAGTGTGCATGTGATGGGGGAAATACTAGCGGGGGAGCAAGAGAGGGTGTTCGGACTGAAATGATCAGATTGGAATGGTTTTGGAGGCACAGCTTTTATCACTTCAACATGAAATTCCCAGCGAGACCCTCTAGGCTGATGGGACATAGGTATCACAGCAGCTTGGTCCAGTGAAGGAACAGCACAGATGTATGATGCAGAACACCCCCCATCCCCATTTCTCTCTCTTCCCACTTCCAGGGAAACAGCCTGTAGCACTTGTGGCTCTTGGCAGTTCTCACTGACTTCCGTTCTGCATTTCAGAAAGAGGGCTCGGTGCAAAACCGATAAAAACTATTTTACTGTCTCCTGATTTGAGTAGGCGAAGGATTTTACTGCGCACAGGTGTGCATGGTTAATTAAAAGCAAGTGGCCATGCCCAGAAAGCAGTACCTCAACTGTTGTAAATAGCTGTCATTAAAAATAATCACATGCAGTTAGCAAGTCACAGAGGAAAGTGTGTGTGTAGTGCTTCCACCAAGGTTATGTGTACAATGCGATCATGCAGCCCCACAAAGACACGTAATCTCCCTTCTTGTCGAGGTGCCAGGTGAATCTCTGTTTGTGCTGGACCTGCATCTCTCCTTCTCCACACTTCAGGAGCTGGGGAAGGCAGCACAGGAAGAAGAGTGCCTGAACTCCCCTGTTCCCTCTAGCACTGTAGACCTCTATTCCTAATAATCACTGCTCCTCCTCCCAGACACCCCCTTCCTCCCAACTAATACCACCTGCACCTGCCTGCAGCCCGCTTTCCTCCACACTGATACCAAAGCTACTCCTACGGGACAATTCATCACCCACTTAATTTTGTCAATGCCATAGCAGACTGTGTAAAGCAAGAGGCTCTTCCACATATACCATACCACTACACATGTAGTGCATGGCAGACATTACACCTAGATATAATTCAGGTATAATGTCTGCCACATAGTGCATGAGGCCTTGCTTTTAACGTTGGAGTACACAAAGTCTCATGCAGGCATTAAAAGCTCCCTCCTCCCATCTGGTATGATAAGTATATGGTACAGTTCCCGCAACTCCAGCCTCCGAGTTTCAAGAGAGGGATTACTCTTAATTTCTTGAAGTCAAGTCAGGATACAGCACAAGTCCCACAGGTCCAGCTTCTTAGACATTTTCTCTAGTTCCCACAGTCTCAGTTCCCAGTCTAGCTCAATAACCCTTCCTTTCTAGAATCCTCCTAAACCTCTTATCATGAATGTTTTATACCCCTGAATTCAAATGAAGGGATATTCTGCTTGCCATTCAGAATGGCTGCTTCCTACATGCTCTTTCTACTTTTCTTGCTAAGTTTCCACTCTATTTCCTCCACATTCAAACTGCATAGAAAAATGCCCTCTCATTCACTTACAGCATACCTAAAGTGTATATAGAGATAAATAAGTCAGACTCAAATTTGCACCTCACATCACCACACCACCCACACAAACTAGTAACACAAATAAAACTGTTACCAAAGGTCACATTTTCACTAACCGAAAGCACAACTGCTCTGCTACACCACTTGGGAAGGTGAGAGCTGCACATGCAGTACCAAACTTCCATTGTCTGCATGGAATAGCTGTCACACCACATTAGGATTCTGAATTTAAAGGCACAAAAAAGTGAAGGGATTCCAATTTAAGGTTCCACAGCAACGTTTGCTCAGCCACATTTGACTATAATTGACCAGGATACCAAATTATTAGATTTTAAAACCAAAGGGGCTGCTGTGATAATCCAGTCTGACCTCCGTTGCACAGAATTTCATCTAGTGATTGCCGCATCCAGCCAGAGAGTCCGTGGAGTTACCCCAGGCATGACTCTTGCCTTATATGGTAAGCCCATTCATTTTAACTGGCTCCCGTAATTTCAAATACTGTATCCGCAATGTGTCCGATTAACATTGCTATATGGAAGGTACCACAACTGGATATTTGCTTATTTTGGGTGTTGCAATTTTCAATTTAAACATAACGTGAACAGTGTTTACACAGAGCTCCCTTGTGTGATATTATCTCAAAGAGAAAGTGACCATTCACCTGACCCCCACCAAGCAATCAAACCTTCCCACCCCTCACTTGAAACAAGAACCTGACCTATCTCCAGCTGCCAAGCCCTTCTCCATTAGTGCTAAACCACCCAGCTCAACCTGAGGAACCCCTCACTGCTTTGCTAAGCCTAATTTGATCCCTTCTCAGTTGCCGACCATACCCTCTGGGGTAAGTCCTGTCACATATTCCACTTCCCCTCAGGACCAAGAGCCCTGAATGATTCCAACCACAGTCAGTAGGAGATTAGAATGAGAGCATCACTGAATATGTTTAAGCCCAACAAAGGTTAGCTTTTCTTCTCAAACCGGCAGCCCCATTCTTCCTCCCTCTCCTTCTCCCATTTCAGCCTCCCCCGTCCCTTCCAGCTCAGCCAGGCATTTGGCACCAATGGGCATCTCACAATTGAATAACTTTGATGGCTTTGCAAAATTAACCCTATTGCTTCAATTACTAAGAATCAATAAAGAAACTGGAGGGAATATTCCTTCCCCTCATCTTTCATGCGGCATAACCCCCGACCTCCATTTCCTAAGCACAGATGCTCTTATTCTCTTACTCTCATTATTAGATGTAGTTCAACTGCTGCCATTTCTCCTCTAGGATTTGGCAGCCTCATTCTCCTGCCAGCCAAGGGAGCAGTTTCTCTGAACAGAAGCAGCTTTCACAGTCCCATCACTTGGCCCAGCTATAATCATTTTCCTAAACTCAGAGTGGATTTTAGTGCTCACGAGGGGTTGGGATTGATAAACCTGGGTCACCCCAAAACCAGGCACAAATCTTTGCACACACACATGCACCCACTGGAAGATTAACTAATTTTTGACCTCATTGCATCCAATTAACCTGAATTTCTCACTTTCTTGCAAAGCAATTGCCTTAGTAAGCCTGCTGGCCTTTACCTTGTGGCTATGTTATAACTATGCTGCCCTAGAAAAACAGACAGAGAGGAAGATGGGGAGAATAAAAGGAGGATGGTGAGAGAGAATAAGCAGAACATGAAAAGGAGGAGGAATGGGAAAGTACCATGGGTGCAATTTTCTTGGCCAATTTACATTTGTTAACAACACTGTTTAGATGTTTCATCCCTTCCCTCTATCTCTTCTCTGTCTAATTGTCTGTCCTTAGATTGTGAGCTCACTGCGACAAGTATTACACCTTTTTCTGTCTGGAGAGCACCCAGTATACTGTGGGTGCCTGAAGCCCCATATTCAGCAAAGCACTTTAGCACATGCTTAATCTTATACACATGCTTAAAGGCATGGGCGGTGCATGAATTACCAGCTGGGGGAGGCTAGCCCCCAGCCCCACTCCTGCCTGAGATCTCACCTCTTCATCCCTCCACCCCATCTGCAGTCCAGAGCCCCCCACTGCAGCCACTAACCCCTGCCCCAGGCTAGTGCCCCCAGTCCCAGTGCACTTGGAGGGTGGGTGGCGCAGTCCCCCAGAGCACTGGCGGCTTGGCCCTGCCCTCACCCCCAAAAGTGCCACCCGGGGGAGTTGCAGAGAGGGTCTGGGGGCACAGCGTGGGCAGAGCCATGCCTGGCTGTTTGGGGAAGCACGTCCGCCCTTGGCCTATGATGCCCACCGCCCATGCTTAAAGGTAAGCATGTGGTAAAATACTTTGCTGAATCAGGGTCAGAATAAATGTAAAAAGAGAGGAGCATATGAAGAGTAAGAGATGAAGGTGGAAAAGATGGAAAGCAGAATGAGAAGATGAGAGAAAAAAAGGAGGAAGAGGGAAAAAGAGAAATGCCAGAAAGAAAGGAGATGTAGATTGGGATTGGGAAATGGAGAAAGAAAGGAAGTTTAGGCTGAAAGAGAGAGTGAAGAAAAACTTCAGATAAAATACAGGAGGAATTAGAGCTGGTAAAACAGCAGCACAGCTCGAGATGAGACCCATCGTGGGCTGCCCCTCCCCCCAGTGCCCAGCACAGTGCAAGGGAGACTGTCTCTTGCTCTGTGTTTACAGTGCCTAGCACCATGGGTGACCCAATCTCAGCTCAGGCCTTTAACCATCCCCATAATACAGATTAATAAATGGATAACAACAATGATGATATATCAGAGAGAGCAGGGGGAAGAGAGTACATTAGCTGCTACCACTCAAGAAAGAGATCTTGGAGTCATTGTGGATAGTTCTCTGGAAACATCCACTCAATGTGCAGCGGCAGTCAAAAAAGTGAACAGAATCTTGGGAATCCTTAAGAAAGGGATAGATAATAAAACAGAAAATACCATACTGCCTCTGTATAAATCCATGGCACGCCCACAGCTTGAATACTGCGTGCAAGTGTGGTTGTCCCATCTCAAAAAAGATACATTGGAATTGGAAAAGGTACAGAAAAGGACAACAAAAACAATTAGGGGTATGGAACAGCTTCTGTACGAGGAGAGATTAATGAGACTGGGACTTTTCAGCTTGGAAAAGAAACGGCTAAGGGGGGATATGACTGGTGTTGAGGAAGTGTTATTTACTCCTTCTCATCATACAAGAACTAGAGTCAGAAAATGAAATTAATAGGCAGCAGTTTTAAAACAAACAAACAGAAGTATTTCTTCACACAAGCCGCAGTCAGCCTGTGGAACTCATTGCCAGAGTATGTTATGAAGGTCAAGACTATAACAGGGTTCAAAAAAGAACTAGATAAGTTCATGGAGGATAGGTACATCACTGGATATTAGCCAGGAGAGAGGGATGCAAAACCATGCTCTGAAGTGTCCCTCGCCTCTATTTGCCAGATGCTGGGAATGGGTGACAGGGGATGGATCACTGGATGATTACCTGTTCTGTTCATTCCTTCTGAAGCACCTGGCATTGGCCACTGTCAGAAGACAGGATACTGGACTAGATGGACAATTGGTCTGACCCAGTATGGCCGTTCTTACATTCTAAAAGGGAAAGCCAAAAATGTGACTAAGAGAATAAAACCAAATCCCTCTGTCAAACTCAAAGAGCGAGCGAGTACAAGACTTATTTCTGGAGTTAGTGTTTCTGAAGTGAGTAACACAACCCACTTTGTCCCATACCCCACCTCCCTCCTCTAGCACACTGCTCTATTCTGGGTTTAATTATAGATTATACATAGTGAGAGGACAAGCCAGTATCTTCCTCGGTGTGGAATTTAATGCTTTCTATTTTCTCTGTTCTCCTTTTTCTTTGGTGCATAGATTAAAAAAATTAAAATAATTCTTTTGTTTCTTTGAAGAAGAAGAGTGCCACTAGGTTTTTTTTCCTCCCAATCTTATTCGTTCCTGCCCAATTGCTGAAGCAGCCACATTTCTGTCAATTAGCAGAGAAGGTTTTGTGGGGGCATCTATCAAAGACTATTACAAAGAGCTAGCTTGAGGAGAAAAGACATAGATAATTGAAAAATGGTATGAAAGGGAACACATCCATTTCCCCTTTAAGAAAGAAAATGACTTCAATCCAGCACAGGAAGTGACATCACAGCATGGAAGTGACATCAACACAGCACAGAAAGTAAGGCAAAGGGATCAGTGGGGCTGTGAATTCCCAAACAGAACTTCTGAGATGTTCTCTCGCATTTTCACTGTTTTATCATTGTCCCTCCAGGGTGAGTTTCCCTAGGAGAATGCTCTCTGCTTGTCCTTTGGGAAGACCAATGTTGTGGTTATTAAATGCTGGAATCTGAAAAGTTTGGTTTGACCTCTTGAGTGGTAAGGGAGGATATACTCACCTTTAGGATGCAAGGGCAAGTACTGGGACCTGAATAAACAAGGCTTCTCTCTCTTTATCTTTCATTTCCCTCCCTGCACTTCATACCTCCATGGACCCCATCTGTTAAAGGAATGCTCTCACATCTCTCCAGCACCATGAGAGGAGATCCCCTCACAGCAGGCCATCAGCCTCACAATACCATCTTGCCTCCTCTCTCCTCCCTTCCACCCACATCTCCATCATTAAGCCTCTTTGGCTTCTGTGTCAAGTTTCCAGTGCTGCCAACCTTAAGAGATAAAATATCATGAGATTTTTAAAATTTCAAACCATGTTTTTAGTCTGTCTTTTGACTTTTTAACTCCCCTCTACTCTTCTAACAGTGTGCATGGGATAATCTCAAGTTGAAAAGTCAGCCCCTAATGCCCTCACAAATGCATGCCCCTCCCTGGCTACTCAGATGGAGACTCCATTCTCTTCTCCTCACCCCTAAGATAGGAAATGTATGGCACCTCCCCTATTACTGTTCTGACTTCCCACCTCCCTGCCTTGCTGCCCCGCAGGGCTTCTCCTCTGCCAAAATATCAACTAGAGGAGAAGTCCCAAGGCAACAGGAGTCATGGAAGTGTTGCTGCTGAATCCAGGGCCCCAACCCAGCAGAAGCTTTTCCCCGACTCCTCCCTCCACTGCCCCAAGGCCTTCTCACTCCTATAGGGCCATACATTTCAGGCAGGACAAGTCTGGGGCCTTAGCCCCAAAGCTCTCACACAGAGCTCTGCCCACATGTCCAGCCCTAAATCATGGAATCAGAGGAGCCTCTCATGTAGTTGTGACAACTCCTCCTGCAGCCAGCAAAATCTCTTGACTCGTGATACATAGACTAAGGCTAGAAGGGACCATTGTGATCATCTAGTCTGACCTCCTATATAACGCAGGCCATAGAATTTTCCAAAATAATTCCTAGAGCAGATCTCTTAGAAAAACATACAGTGTTGATTTTAAAATTGCCAGTGATGGAGACTCCACCACAATCCTTGGTAAATTGTTCCAATGGTTTATTGACTTTAACTGTTAAAAATGTGCACTTTATTTTCAGTCTGAACTTGTCTGGCTTCAACTGCCAGCCACTGGATCATGTTACACCTTTCTCTGCTAGAGTGCAGAGCCCATTATTAAATATTTGTTTCCTGTGTAGGTACTTACAAACTGTAATCAAGTCGCTTCTTAATCTTCTCTTTGTTAGATTCAAGAGCTCGATTTATTTAGCTTATCGCTATGAGGCATGTTTTCTAATCCCTTCATCATCATAGTGGTTCTTCTCTGAAGTCTCTCCAATCTATCAACATCCTTCTTGAATTGTGGGCACCAGAACTGGACACAGGGCCGCCCAGAGGATTCAGGGGGGCAGGGGCAAAGTGGGGGAACTGCGGCGCTTGTACTCACCTGGTGGTGGTCCGGGACTTTCGACGGCAATTTCGGCAGCAGGGGGGGTCTTTCAGTCGCTCCATGTCTTTGGCAGCACTGAAGGGCCCCTGCTGCCAAAATGCCACTGAAGACCCAGACCGCTGCCGGTCCAGGACTCGTGGGGTATTTCGGCGGCAGGGGACCCTTCAGTCACTCCACGTCTTTGGCAGCACTGAAGGGCCCCCGCCACTGAAGACCCGGACCCCCGCCAGGCCAGGGCTCACAGGGACCCTGTGGGGCCTGGGGCAAATTACCCCACTTGCCTCCCCTTCTGGGGGGCCCTGACTGGACACAGTATTCCAGCAGTGGTCATACCAGTGCCATATATGCAGGTAAAATAGCCTCTCTATTCCTTCTTGAGATTCCCCTGTTTATGCATCCCAGGATCACATTAGCTTTTTTGGCCACAGTGACATTGCAACGCGGCTTTCTCCTGGCTGCTCAGAGGGGACTCCCTTACCCTACCCCCATCCCCAGGATAGGGGAGCTGCCATCCAATCCCTGCTATCTCCCACTCCCATCAGCCTCCCTCCTGTTCCAACATTCTCCTGGACCTCTTTCCCCTGAAGCCCCGAAATCTGCCTCCAGCCCCACCCAGTGCCCTGCTCTCACAGTGAAGCCAGGTTTGAGTAGTGGTGGAGCTGGTAGGGTGATGCGTCATTGATGGTACCACCTTCAGTCAGAGCAAGTGGCTTGAAAAGGAGCCACACATACACCTAAAGAGTGCTGGGGGCGCATGGGCGGTATGTGAGCCCCCCCTTTGGGAAGGCTATCCACATGGCCCCACCTCTTCCACACCCGAAGTCCTCCTGCTGCCCTAAGCCCCTGCAAGAGTCCTAAGTGCCCCGTTCCTTCCCTTCCCTCCCCTCTCCTCCCCCCAATGGCTGGAGAAAGCACTGGGTGAACAGCCCTGGGCTGCTGGCTGGCCTCAGCACTGGGCCACTTGCTGGCCTGGCCCAGCCACCTGCTGGCCTTTGGCCAGAGCTGAGCTGCCGCTGGGCTTGGGGGAGAGGGAGCAGCGTGGGCGGGGCTGGGGCTGGGGCTGGGGCTTGGCTTTAGGGGAGGCTTAGCCTTTCCTGGTCTATGATTAGTGTAACCAGGCATCTAGTTTTCAACCAGAATGCCCAGTCTAAAAGAGATGGTGTTGACCAGGCCACTAAAAGTCTGGTTGGCGGCGCAGTGGGGCTAGGACCAGACTCCCTGCCTGTCCTGGCTCAGTGTGGCTCCCGGAAGCGGGCCAGCATGTCCGGCTCCTAGGTTCAGAGGCGGCCCAAAGGGGCTCCATGTGCTGCACCTGCCCCAAGCACTGGCTCGGTAGCTCCCATTGGCCATGGTTCCGGCCAATGGGAGTTGCAGGGGTGGGCGTCCCTGGTGGATTGGGACAGCACGCAGAGCCCTTTGGGTGCCCCTGCACCTACAGGCTGGAGGGAATGCCAGTAGGGTTTCCAACTTTTCTAATCGCACAAAAAACGAACACCCTTGCCTCACTCTGTCCCACTGCTTCTGAGACCCCACCCTCCGCCCACTCCAACCCCCTTCCTCTGTCGCTCGCTCTCCCCCACCCTCACTCACTTTCACTGGGCTGGAGCAGGGGGGTTGGGAGGCAGGAGGGGGTGAGGGCTCTGGCTGGGGGTGCGGGCTCCAGGGTGGGGGCAGAAATTAGGAGTTCGGAGTGCAGGAGCAGGCTTAGGGCTGGAGCACAGGGTTGGGGTATGGGAAGGGGTACGAGGTGCAGGTCCTGGAGGGGGCTCAGGGCTGGGGCAGGAGGTTGGGGCAAGAAGGGGGTGCAGGCTCCGCGTGGCACTTACCTCAGGCATCTCCCAGGAAGCGGCAACATGTCCCTCAGACTCCTAGGCACAGGGGCGGCCAGGCAGCTCTATGCACTGCTGGCGCCTGCAGGTGCCACCCCGCACATCCCACTGGCTGTGGTTCCCAGCCAATGGGAGCTGTGGAGCCAGTGCTTGGGGCAGGGGCAAGGCGCAGAGCCCCTTGGCTCCCTACATTAAGAGCTAGATATACCAGCTGCTTCCAGGAGCTGCATGGAGCCAGGGCAGGCAGGGAACCTGCCTTAGCCCTGCTGCCCAGCCAAAGCAGACTTTTAGTGGCCCAGTTAGCAGCGCTGACTGGAGCTACCAGGGTTCCCTTTTCAACCGGGCGTTCCAGTCAAAAACCAAACGCTTGGCAACCCTACATGCTGGCCACTTCCAGGAGCCACATGAGGTAACACTGCCCTGAGTCTGCACCCCTACCCGCCTCTGCACCCCAACCCCCCGCCCCAGTCCAGAGCCCCCTCCCGCACCCCAAACCCCTCCATCTGCAATCCCACCCCAGAGCTCACATCCCCCAGCTGGAATCCGCAACCCTTCCCACACCCCAATCCCCTGCCTAGAGCTCCCTCCAGACCCTGAACCCCACATTTATGGCCCCGCCCCAGAGCCTACACCCCAGCCAGAGCCCTCACCCCCTCCTGCACCCCAACACGCTGCCCTAGCTCAGTGAAAGTGAGTTCGAGTGGGGAGAGTGAGCAGGGATGGGGCCTCGGAGAAGGGGCAGAGTGTGGGCAGGGCCTGGTGAAAGGGGCGGGACAAGGGTGTTTGGTTTTGTGTCATTAGAAAGTTGGCAACCCTACCTATTATACCCCGCCGCCCATGTGGTGGGGTCACCCTCTCTTTCTCCCCATTAACTCCACCACTGCCCTGCTCTCCCATTCATGCTCCCCATCCACTTTTCACGTCTCTCCTTCTCTCTACAGCCTCCGTGTCCTGTCCACCCCCCTAGACCATAAAGCAGCAGCCATTTTGCCTGTGGGCATGGCTTCAGTCTTATTGAAAACAGGGGGAGATGGCAGCCAACTTCAAGGTTAGCTCACTTCCATAGGCAGGTGGATAGTAGGGAAATGGCAGCCATCTTGCTGGCTTCAGCCCCATTGACAGTAACAGGTGGTGGTGACTATTTTGAATAATGAAGATTTGAGAGTTGGCAGCTTTTCATCATGTTTTCATGAGACAACTAAAAAAACAACCCAAAATTACCAGAGCTGCTATAAAATCACAAGAGTTGGAATCTACCTGCTCCACTGGCCTCTGCATGTTGTGGGAGAAGGAACCCAGCATGAAGGGAAGGGAGAGCACAGTGAGAGGTCTGGTGGCAGGCCAGGGCAGAAGTGACTCCTTCCTTGAGACCCACCTTGGTCCCTTGGGTAGGGCAAATCAGGGTGACCACCCCAGGCCCTGGGCTTTGGGCGACCCCACACTTAGATAAAATTGCGACTGTCCCAATATTTAGCCCTTTGTCCTGACCGATGTCTGATCAGGACGCAATTTGTCCCGATATTCAAGGAAGGAGACAGGCAGGGAGGTGAGGTGGGCAAGCAGGGAGAGGAGGCGAATGAGGAGGCGAGTGGCAGGTGGGAGGGAGTTGAGGAGGCAGGTGGGTGGGCAGACAGCGAGGAGGAGAGCAGCGGTCTGGCGGACTCAGGGTTGGGGTGTGCGGGGCGGATGGCAAGAAGACTAGTGGAGATGTTGATTTATCCCGGGCCCCACACCTTCCCTAGGGATGGTCCTGCCGCTAAGGATATGTAAAGTGCTAGCATAGGAGTGATTATATCAATTAGTGTATGCATCATTAGCATGGAAGCAACTATCCCTCCCAATGGCCTATGATAAGTTTCTGATCATGCCCATTGTGAACCAGATGTTTCTGGAAGCTGAAGCAGACTAAAACCAAGCTAAGTGTTTGTGCATTTACTAAAAGTGCCATAACTTCTGCCCAACCAGCCTGATTCCTGAGTATCTTCTGAGCGTTACATGTTGTAAGAAGCTATATACCTTGCCAAAGATGAAGCAATTACATTCTTCAGCTATGCTGGATTTGCAAAGAAACCTCACCAAAAAATGACATTTGAAAGCAACAATTTGAAATTGCCACAGGGGCTGCAGAGAAAGCACCTATGTGCAGATAGTGACATTTCTTTACATGGAGAGCTCGGACATGTTGCAGGTACATAGTGCTTTTACATGGAAGGAAGAGGAAAATAAAGAGGATTAGGGACAGAGTACAGATAAATTTAGAGGCAGCGTGACCCCTGGGAAAAAGTTACTTCTGAGAGACATTTGTTTGTTATTTTTAGTCAATGGCAAAATGAACCCATTGATGCATGTGACTGATTTAAAACTTCAAGCTCCAACATGTGAATCTGAGGAACTTGTGTGACTTTTTAATAAAAGATTAAACTTATAAATGGAACACAAAATGACTCAGCAAGTCACAGAATGCTGTGGGAAGCTGGATTCACCTTAATCTGAACCATAGACATCTTGTATATGTGGTGAAATGCAGATCTGAACTCTGTGACCCGATAGAGAATTAGCAGCTAATTCATGCAAAATACTTTTAAAAAGAAAAACAAACAAAAAAATCCTAGAAATGAAGGAAACCAAAAACAATCAAAACAGATAAAAATCTTATTCTGCAGGGAAATATTAGCAGCCTGATCTACCTCCCATTGAAGTCAATGGCAAGATTCATTCACTGATTTGCAGGAGCAGCTCAATCAGGCACTAAATGTAGCTGAGAGTGAGCCCAATAAAGGTCCAGCATTTGATCAGTTATGCCATAAATGCAATAAATAAATCATATTTCAATATGGCAGAGTTATAGCCATGTGCTTGGAGACAAACAAGGCAGTGATCCATATCTCTTTGTTGCGACGGTGACTGCAGTGCAAATTGCTTCAGGTTGGCAAATACAGCTAAACAATAACAGTGGAATTGTATCTTTTACACAGGGCACTAGAGCACACTGTGGTGTTATTCCAAAAGAAAACAAACACTGTAACTAAGGGAAATGTACGGAAACAAAAGCAAAATTTCTTTCTTACTCGGGAAACAAAAGTACGAATCCAAGGGCAAGTAACTATTACAATTCACCCTAAAAATCGGTATCATTTCATAACAACTTTCCATTTAGCAAATGTGGATAGATGTACCACCTGTGTTAGGCCTAAAAACCTGCAACTTGGCTGTTATCTTGGCTTAGCAGCTTGAGTTCAACCCAACTCCCCTACAAGCCTTAACCAGAGTTAAAAGCTGAGCTACCAGGTCTTCGGTGCTATTTTGACTCAAATTAGCTAATATGGGTTAGCTAACAAGAGTTAAGAACACACTTTTTTTGGCAGTATAGATGCCTTTTGCCTCATTTGCTAAAACTCTCCATTAGGATTCAGAGTAGTTACTGTTGAGTCTGGCAGGAGGGTTGAATAACCTCCAAGAAGGACACAAAGGAAGTGGGAGTGGTACTGGGTCAGAGGGTACTAAGAAACTAGAACACTGTTGGCCCTGGAGGAGAAACCCTAGGGACAACCAGCCTCAAAGAAGCAGCTTAATTTATGATGTGTTACTGTTTTTGAGATACCACTACAGTCAAACCTCACTAAAAGTGTATGTCTGAGTGCTCAGTCAAGGCCTGTGTGTTCTGTCATGGACATGGCAGACTCCTATTCACAGAACTGAATACATAAACATAACTGAATATATAATTGGTTAAATAATCACAAACAAAGAGTAACTATTAATGGAATGATGTTGGATCGGAGGGAGGTCTCAAGTGGGGTTCCATGGGGATTTGTTCTTGGTCCAGTGTTGTTTAACATCTTTATTAATGACATGGATGTAGGAAGACAGAGCATCCTGATCAAATGTGCACATGACACAAAGCTGGGGGGAGCTGCTAACACTTTGAAGGATGGAGCTAAAATTCAGAGGGATCTTGATAAATTGGAGAACTTGTCTGTAGACAACAAAATGAAATTCAACAAAGACAAATGTAAGGTTCTAGACTTAGGGAAGAAAAACCAAATGCACAAATACAGACTGGGGGGAAAGCTGGGTTGGCACCAGCACTAGGAGTTGTGGTGGATCACAACCTCAACGTGAGTCAGCAAAAAAGGTAAATACAATTTTAGGTTGCATTAACAGAGACACAGCATGCAAGACATGGGAAGTGATAGTTCTCTCTACTCAGTGCTGGTTAGGCTTCTGCTGGAGTACTGTGTCCAATTTTGGTCACCAATGTATGGAAAGGATGGAGAGAAACTGGAAAGGATCCAGAGGCAACAGACAAAGATGATCAAAAAGATGGAATGCAAGCCACATGAGCAAAAGGCTGAAGGAACTGGGTATGTTTAGCTTGGAAAAGAGGAGATTAAGGAGGGACATGGTAGCAGTCTTCAGATACTTGAAAGGCTGCCATAAAAAAAGCTAGAGAAAAGTTGTTCTCGCTTGCCATATGCAGTGGTTCAAATTACAGCATAGCAGATTTAGATTAAATCTCAGGGAAAACTTCTTAACTGTAAGAACAGTAGGACAATAGAACAGATGCCTTGGGAGGTTATGGAAGCTCCTTCGCTGTCCTTTTTTCAATAGGAGGCTGAATAACCAACTGTCTTGGATGGTTTAGCCCATAGGCACTGACTCTGTGGGTGCTCTGGGGCTGGAGTACCCAGGGGAAAAAATGGTGAGCACCCCACCGGCAGCCCCCCTATCAGTCCCTCCCCAGTACCTCCCACCCACCGGCAGTCCCGCTGCTCAGTGGCTCCCCACACCTCCTACCTGCCACGATTAGCTGTTTTACAGTGTGCAGGAGGCTCTGGGCAAGAGGAAGGATGTGGCGCGCTCAGGGAAGGGGGTGGAAAGAAGTGGGAAGAGGTGAGGTTGGGGTGGAGTGGGGGTGGGGCCTTGGGGGAAGGGGTGGAGTGGGGATGCGGCCTTGGGCAGAGCCAAGGGGTAGTTGGAAAGCTGGTGTCTGTGGTTTAGCCAGCATAAATCCTGCATCGTGGCAGGGAGTTAGACTAGATGACCCTTGCAATCCCTTCTAACCCTATGATTCTATAATATGAAAAAATCGGGGGCTATTGGAAGTGTAGAATAATCTATAATTACATCAATTTTCTGGTTGTAACTGAAAGGTCAACTTAAATATGGTATGCATTTGGTATTAGTTCTTTCAAGGTACTGCAAAGAGTAACTGCACTGATCTTTGTGGGATTACAAAATGATGAATTTATAATGGTTGATATTTTAATTTGAGCTAAGTACATTAAATGGAACAATTAAAAACAAAAAGGCCCAATTCCCCACTGGTTTACTCCAATTTTATGATGCTGTGACTCCACTGATTTAAACGAAGTCACAATGATATAAGACTGGAGTACCATGGAGTGAACTGTGCCCTTTAGCAAGATTTGCAGGGAGTGAGAGAGAGATGCCAAACTGAGTAAAAGAGAGAGAGAGAGAGAGTGTGTGTGTGTGTGTGTGTGTAAAAATGTACCTTGTGGAGAGAGCCATCACCTCTCCATAGTTAAATACTCCTGTTTTAAGGCTGATTTTGACACACCCACCCCAACAACCCAAAAAGCAACACAAGTCCTCACACTTGTCATGTCCAATGTTTCCACCACACAGAATTTTCCCACTGACTTCGAGGTAATTCAGAAACCCAGTTTTCGGGATACTATGTCTCACATTTTAAAGTGTTTTTGTCATTTTTAAAATCCCTCTAACTTTTTATGGTTTATTCTATTTCATATATCCCTTTATCTACAAACTCCAGAATGGTCCTATTTACTTTTCTCCATGAGGAGTTATGCCTTTCACTCTCCCCCCAGCCTTCCTGATTTCCTGGATACCTGAATTAATAATCACACTCTTATCAGCTACATGCAGAACTCCACATGCCTTATGTATACAAATATGTATCTGTATTTTTATGGCCTTTTTTTAATCTTCACTCAGGAAATAGTAACTATTTGCCCTCCCAGATTGGCATATATTGATATGTAAGAATAATTACAGTATATACTTAAAACCCATGACCAATTCAACGAGATGATGCATTCATATACGTGGATGCAAATAAATAAAAATGTATTTATATACATGTATAGACACACACACACTTATTATGCTAATAAATATAAAATTGTATGTGTACATGTAGCATCCGAACCATAGAAATGCAGAGTGGGAAGGAACTGTGAGATTATCTAGCCCAATCTAATTTGTTCTTAAAAATCTCCAAAGACAGGGATTCCATAACCATCCTTGGAATCCTATTTCAGTGTTTAATTGTCCTAACAGTTAGAAAGGTTTTTCTAATATCTAACCTAAATCTCCATTGCTGCAAATTAAACCCATTATGTCTTGTCCCAGCTTCAATAGACATATAAACAATTGATCCCCATCCTCTTTATAATCTCTCTTACCATATTTGAAGACTGTTATCAGGTTCCCCCTTCAGTCTTCTTTTCTCAAGACAAAACATGCCCAGTTTTTTAACCTTTCCTCATAGGTCAGGTTTTCTAAACCTTTTATCATTTTTGTTGCTCTCCTCTGGACTCTCTCCAATTTGTCCACATCTTTCCTAAAGTGTGGCACCCTGAACTGGACTCAGTACTCCTCAATGCTAGGCTGCTACTGGGGCGCCTGGCTCCATCAGAGCTGTGCTAACAGGCACCGGCACCAGAACTGGGTCGGGCTATGCTCTCACACTTTTTAACACCAGCGTAGTTTGGGGGACAGGAGAAGCTTTGCCTCCCCAAACTGCAAGCCTTGGGCAAGTACAGAGCGGCAGCAGCATGGGCTGTACTTTGTGGCAGGGGAGCTGACCATGGTGCTGCAGGTGCTGGACGGGCAGGAGGACAGGCTGTGTGGCCGGTTCTTGGCAAGCTACGTGCAACTGCTGGAGGTAGGAGACCAACTGCATCGAGTGTCTTGGGGGGCACAGGGTGCCATGCAGGGAGAGAGTGCAAGGGGCCAGGGCCATGAGGGAGATTTAGGGGAGAAGGGGGCACAGGGAGGAAGTGCAGGAATCTACTCTGGCTTTGGCTTCCACCCACTTCTGCAAAGGTTCCAGCACCCTTGCTACCAGGAATTCCCCAGCTGGTCCCAAGTTCTCCATTAACAAGAGTTCTCCAAAGTAGGGAAGGATGGCACCAAAATGTAATAGTGTCTCGGTCTGTTTTACTTTTCCATGGGGAATTCTGAAGGGTCCAGGGCAGGATAAGGCACATCCTCCAAAGTCCCCAGAGCCCCTAGCCTCTTTACTGTCCCTTTGTATGAGGGTTGGATTTACATTGACTAAAGGTAGCTTAATGGCTAATGGTGATAAAATAAAAGGCAATAGATTAAACATCCATGCCCAAATGTAAAGTATATTCAGAGAAATGTATGTAACTGATAAAAAACTACTGGGCAAAATTCATTCAAAATCTACCTATGGTCAATAGACATTAAGACAAGTGCTGGAATACGACATTGCCTAGCACTGGTTAGAGAGACATAAACAGGCAGAGAGGCAGTTAAATACACTGATCAACAATCCATCCATGTTAACATTTAATTGAACTACATTGCTTCATTATCAGCAGATGTATTTTCCAGAGGACTACAGAAAGTGCTTTACTCGTGCAAGAACAACAGTCAGGTATATTTGCACTCACAGGGCCAAAAGGAATTACATTCAGATTGAGAAAGGGAAGCTGGCAACTGTGCTTGGCTGTCTTGCATTCCACCACAGTGTGAGAGGGAAAAAGATTTAAACTGATCACAAACTAGTTGAAAGACTGTTTAAAAATACCCTTTGCCTTCATTTATTTTATGTCTATCTTTTAATATGGAACAATAATAAGCAATCATCCAATACCTTGGAAGTGTTCAAAATACATCCAGATTCACAGAATAGAAATGACAAGTTCAGAAATATCAGCCTGCTTCCAGATGCACTCAAAGTCATGCTTATTGTGTACCACCCAGAAGCCGAGATCTGATGCTGAAGCTACAAAGATTCATCTGTAATCCAGTACATCCACTTTGCACAACTGTAAGTGACTACACCACAGTCAAGGTACTGGGGAAAATTGCCTTTCATTTCCATGTAGAATATAAGTCAAGCAAGGACCTACATGTGGCAGATACCCTCAACAAACCAATAAGCAGATCAACAGCACCTGAAAGTGATATTCATGAATATGAAATTCATGTAAAGAAAAATTCACCCTTTTACAGACAGTCAATACAAGGACTACATAGAACTTAAATCCGGCTTATTTGCAGTGTTGCTAACTGTCACAATTTTATCGGAAGTCTTGCAATATTTGCTGCTGCTCAAAAACTAAAATCCAAATTGTATTTATTTTTCTTAAATCTCATTATTTTTAAGGCAATCTCGATATTTTGGGGGCCTGACACATTTTTCTCGAAGGTGTGGGGACAGCAATATTGAGTGTTTATTTTGAGGGCTTTAGTGGGATTGAAGAGGAGCATAAATCATGTGCTGGCTCTCTGTATAGGAGTGGATTTCACTCTTAGCGAGGCATGGTATGTCCAAACTGGCAGAAGTTCAAACCAAGCGACACGGAGAGAGGCCCTCCTTTGCATAAAATCAAAATTAGCAATTTTACAAAGACATATTACAGAAACTAACTGTGGTCCCATTGGCTGCTTAGAACAGAAACTACTAGTAATGACAACATTTTGCTAAAAAGAGACACGGGTTACTCAGCAACGCTTAGAAAAAAATGGTTCCCCAGAATACACAAGTCATCCATCTACTGGAAAATGCAGGTAAAGAGCAAGGGTTTGAAAGATTGCTCAGAAGATTCACACACATAATAGTTCATTGCAAGGGTCTCACTACCAACAAGGGAGTCCAACTTTCAGTTATGGAATTTTAGGATTTCACTAAGACCCACTAATTTGCACAATTTGCCTCCTTGTCCCGATACCCATGAGTTACAGAATGCCTGGGAGAGCTATTCAGATGGTGAAAAAAGTCCCTTAAAGGAAGCTAGAATTGACAATAAAGATTCACATCTGCCCCCGTTGGATTTTAGAAATACACCAACAGAAGGCTTAGCTTCCATAGCACAGATGCTAATGATTAGACAAACAGGACTTTTCTTCCCACAAGACAGTTATCCAAATGCAAGCAAACACCAGACTCACAAATAGAACTGAAAGAAAGGCAAAATAAAGCAAAATTTTACTGTAATATATAAAACCATCATTCAGACAGACTGCCAGGCAAGGGGCATGGCTGAGAATAGACAACAACAACTGGAAGCCAAATAAAGTTCTTAGCCCTGAGCAGAGACCCAATCATGTACTGAGGAGAACAGCTGGTCAGAAAATAGTTTACTCCCCTGTACATTTTTGACTTCTTGGCAAAAAACTGGCATATGTACATTGCAAAATGCTGCCACAGTGCCTCCTGGCAATTCAGGTGCCTAATGCTCCCATTCTCCTCTATAGGTTGCACTCCCTATCAGACACCTTCCACCATGGTCTCCCCTGTTGGGTAGGGGACAAACCATGAAAGTCTCATGGCCCGGCTGTACTATGGGAGATTAAGTCCAGCTGGGGAACCTAGCCCATTGAGAAGAATGAAGACATGAGGTGATCAAATTACTGTTCCCAGGAGGGACCGCAGCAGCATTTAAGGTATCAAAATAATTTTTTTTAAACAAAAAACTGAAAATTTCTGTGGAAAGCAGACACTTGGCCTGAAAAGTTTGATTTAATTGAAATGGCAATTTTCCACTGAAAAACAGTTTTGAGGGAAATTTTTGGACAGTTCTGCTATGGAGACAAATCATTAATACTTACTTGATATGCTTGAGACAAACCAGATACCCATTAATACAGGAAAAGAGGCCAAAGCTTGATTCCCCAAGGAAGAAGAGAGAACCATATTAGTGCCAGCAGAACCATTACAGGCACCAGTATTGCCAGCTTTGCAAGCATAGGTATAAATTGCTAATATGGGAACAGTTTATGCCAATTGGATGATGTAATGCTAGCATGGGGATGGCCTGTATTGACTCTAAGCATGTTTAGCGTGAGCTCGCTGTTTCCAGAGGTTTGAGCAGACTGCCCTAAGTGTTCGTGCAGATCATAAAAGTGCTGTGCCTTCTGTCCTGAACGCTCACCGAACATTACATAGCCCTCCCCACAACAGCCACAGACTCTCCCTCTTCCCTACCACAGCTAACCTCAGAGAATCCTCAAAAGCCCTTATGAAAATGGCCAGTTCTGAGGTGTTTTACACTGTAGGATTAATTATAGGTGGGAGTGGGAGTGTTGCCTATTACTGACCTTGCCCCAAACTTCCTATTATAACATCTTGTTTTCAGTCACTTATAATTTCCCAAATTTTAACAGTCTGAGCTGAAATTACCCATGGCTGGTTTCTGCCTCAGGCTCATTGTTTATGGAAAATTTTAGCCAAGACACTTCAGAGGTTTCTGAGAGCAAGGTAGAAACATATGTTGTTGTGCCATGTTAAAAGAATCTTGAGAGTTATGTGGACCTGCTCTACTGTCCTCATCCTTTGGAGCAAGGACTTGAAATTTGGCATAGGGATTGTCTGTGGGTCAGGGATGTGCCTTTATTATCTGCATGAAATCAGCCAGAACTTGACCAAGTTATAAGCCTTTGAAGGGAAAAAAGTTTGCACATGCTCAGTAAAGACCTGTTAGAGTTTTGCAGCTAAATTTTCTAAAGATTCTGTCCTCACTGAGCATGCTCCATCTCCTGCATATGCTCAGACTGTACATATGTCATCCCCACAGAGTGACAGCATGCTCCAGTCTAGGGTCACAGGAGCTCAGAAGGACTTTCCCTGTAATAACTGCACCAGGCTTGTGTGGGGCTGGGCACTGGAACTGAGAACAGGGAGCCTGTCTTTCATGCTTTCATTGACCCAACCCCCTTGCTGGCACCCATACAGGGTGGAGGATGGTCCCTGATTCAAACGCAGAGGGGACAACATCTGTACTGGAGGGAGGGAAAGGAGTAGATTGAGGCAAGGAGTCTCATGAAACTAGGACTGGGGGAAAGAGAGAAACTGTGACTGGGAGTTGAGGCGGGGGGGACTGGTTGGGCAAGGAGACTGGGATTGGGATAAGAAGCCTGAGTAGTGAAGACTAGGACTGGGTAGGAGAATAGGAGTTGGACAAGGAGCCAGGGGTGCCAAAGAGACAGAGTTGGGACAGGGACAGATGGGAGGGAACAAGGCAGAAGAAGTCAAACTTGGGCGTAGGAGGAACAGCAGAAAAGTCTGTGCCCACTCACGCTCCCCTGCAAACCCCAGAATGGATCCTAAGACTCGGGAGTCGAACCATTCCTCTGCAAATATGTGTGAACCCACTTACAAAATGTGTCTCTAACCCTGCTCTGGTTCTGGTCCACATGGAGGATGACAACCTGCCACTGGGATCTGTAATTCTGTTAGCTCAAGTGGCAGAGTTCTGTGCAATGGACCCAAAGGGTCCAACCCCGCTGAAGACCCTTGCAGGTGTCAATATGATGCCACATGATACAATTTGTTTTTTTCAACTTGTTTTTTTAAAAACAAGAAATTGCACAAGCACAAACTACACTAAAAGATGATTATTACGATTGTGGTGTCAAACACTCAGAATATAAGCAATGCCAGAATTAAGGCAGCCTGTGCAACCTTTTTCCACAGCACCACCGCCTCATTCAGTAACCAGAACAGCCCTGTTGTGAGGATGAATCAGGTTGTACAGGGAAGGAGATTGTTGTTGTCCGTGGGACCCCTGCCACATTTGTTGCAGAAGTTGGAAATTGTGTGGTGAACAAGGCAGGGGACGGCAGGCAGAGAAAGGATGGTGTGACCGGGGTCCCAGCGGGGGCCAGCTGTGGTCACTCAACTAGGATGAACTGCAAAGAATGAGGCAGACAATCCCCAAAAAGTTGTTAGATATTCCAATACTTAGATTTACCAAGCCAGCATAAAATAACTTCTTTATTACCTTACTAGTTATTCAGAAGTCAAAACAACACAGTTCCCTTAAAGTGATCCAGCCTCAGGCCTCCATCCAGGTACCTAAATCAAATAGGCCGATTTCTGAAAAATCTTATTTCATGATATAAATCAGTGGTTCTCAAACTTTTGTACTCATGACTCCTTTCAAATAGCAAGCCTCTGAGTGCGACCCCCCTTACAAATTAAAAACACTTTAAAATATATTTAACATTATGAATGCTGGATGCAAAGCGGGGCTTAGGGTGGAGGCTGACAGCTCACAACCCCCCATGTAAAAACCTTGCGACCCCCCGAGGGGTCCCGACCCCCAGTTTGAGAACCCCCGATATAAAAGAAAAGGTTCTACCAATCCCAAAGGATTGGACACATTACCTCCCTGGTAAATTAATGTTTCAGATTTTAGCCAAACACACAGTACAGCCAATTCTTATTAACTAAACTAAAATTTATTAAATGAGAGAGAGAGAGAGTATGGTTAAAAGATCAATATACATACAGACATGAATTCAATTCTCAAGATTCAGATTCATAGCCGAGATGGTGAGCTTTGTAGTTGCAAGAGTTCTTCCAGAAATAGTTCATAGGTTATAGTCCAATGTCCAAATATCATATTCAGGGCATACCAGCATAACTGGGACCTCAGACTTGTGACTCAAACTTCCCCCGATGAAGCTTAAGCAGATCTGACATGACAGAATCAGGTCCCAAGGATCTTTTATACAATTTCATGCCTTTTTAATGAGTTGGAGTTCCTCGGGGAACAAAAGGTAATAACCATAACTTTGAAGGAGGTCCATCACCAGCACTTAGCTCTATGAATTAACATAAGGCAATTTGCTTGTTCCTCCACCATTCACAATATATTTCAAAGAGAGATGAATACCGAGATATTTCGTGTTTACAATTCATTTAAATGCGAGGATGTTCTTTTGATCTCTGAACTATCAGAATACAGCATAGACAGGGACCATTGATTACATCATTGACCCTACTCATATATATGTAAATAAAAAAAACACAAACATTATCTCTCTACATTCTTTTGAGTGTTATTTATTTTGCAGGATGTTTAACTCTTTCTGGCCATGTGTCACAGATGGTCTCATGGTGACAGCTGAAAGCTGCCCTTGAGAACTGGATTCTATCACTGCCTCTGCCACAGAGTTCCTGTCCCCTGACACCAGCAGCCTACCCACAAGCACAAGATCTAACCCTGGCTTCCACCAGCGTAGTTACTCCTTGCAGAGAGACACCACCAGCCCTTCCAGTTCTAAGTCTCCTCAAATCTATCCTCCTTAAGTTCTTAAGAACCAGACACTTGGACCATCCCCCTCCGGTTCATCAGCCCTGAAGATGTGAAACCAGCCCCCTAGTTATCAGTTCACCTTGGCACCCACCCTTCACACAGTTTGCACAATTGGGACCTGTTTGGGGTAAAAAAAACAACTGATTATTTAATAGAAAAAACACAGATTCAAAATGAAATAGTAAGAGAGAGAAAAATGCACGAGTTACGCTGAAAACAAAGATGCAACCTCAGGCTTGCCACTTTCATATCAGACAAAATCTCTTTTCTAATACAAGTTACTTATTGCCTTGGAACAATTTCACAGCCATACCCTTTAGCCTTAGGCCTTGACTACACTACGGCGCTAAGTCGATCTAAGTTATGCAATTCCAGCTATGTGAATAATGTAGCTGGAGTCCATATAGCTTAAAATCGACTTACTGTGGTGTCCACACCACACTGTGTCAATGGGAAATGCTCTTCCATCAACACCACTCATTCTTCTCATTCCGGTGGAGTACCAGAGTCGAGTAATCTGTGGTCGATTTAGCAGGTCTTAAATTGCCACAGCGTTGATCCCTGGTAAGTGCAGACAAGTCCAGAATCCAGCATTGCATGAGTAGAACGCGTTGAGCTTCCCCCAGAATCCCATTCATGGACAGCTTCCCACCCAGATGCTGTCCCTCCATTGCTGGATGGATTTCACTTCAAACCTGTTCCATTTTAAAAGGGTCTGTAGCTTTTTTTTCTTCAGTCACTATATTCAATGTGGGGAAATTCCCAGCTTCTCAATGTCTTTCCATTAAATTTAATGACCCGCATTGTCTTTTCCTGGGTTGTACAATGAATCATTACTTGAGTTTATGAGCACAGTTCTCTATATACACAAGCACATAAATTCATAACCATAGCCTGTATGTAATATCTCAATGATTATTTAGAACTTTACTAACTTTCACAAGAGACCTTACTGGATATATTTTTATAGAACAATAACGTTGTTTAGAATCAGTTGATTCAACTGCTTATTCTTGGGGTTCAAACTCCCTGTTCTCCCCTTGCAGTGTCTGGACTTTCATTGCCACAAACTCAGCTCAGAGAGTTGTACACATGCCAGCTAGCCACTAAAAGTAGCAGTGAGGCCGTGGAGGCGAGGGCAGTGGCTTGGGCTAGCCTCCTGAATAGAATCCCACCTGACCCCCTGGGTACAAAGCAACCAGCCCGAGTCACCACCCTTACCACCATGGCACAGTGTTGTTTTCAGGCACTAGGTCGAGCAGAGCTAGTGCATGTAAGTTTACCTGATCTGGGAATTACACCTCCCAGCTGCTGTGCAGACATAGCCTAATGGTCTGTTCTGAACTTTCTGGGTGACTGATCTGAGACCCTGAGGTCTGACTTGCAGAAGTGCTGAGGACATATAGCTGCAGTAGAAGTCAGTGAAAGGTATGCTCTGGAGGTAATAAGTGCTATATAATGCTCAATGCTCTGGAAAAAAACAGGTTCTAGGTGTCTCAAGTTAGGCATTCAATTGTAGTGGATTTTTCATTTTAAGTTCTCTGTGCCTCAGTTCTACATCTGTGACAAGAGGGAATAATACCCCCAGGTGTCACAGGAGTCTTGTGAAAATGAATTAATTAATATTTATGAAGCACTCAGGCTATTCTGATGAGCATCACAGAAAAGCCAAATGAGGAAATCAATAATTCTGTCTTCAGAGCAGGGATCAAATAGCATGCAGTAAACAGGGCATGGGGCCACATATTGACTAGTGAAGAGGAAACAAAATATTGAATAGCTGCTCATTAATGAGCTCCATCCATTCTGTGCACTGAATGTGGTAGGGGTCCTGTGGAAAAATAGTATGTGATCATGTAATTAAAAACCATATCACAATGTTTACGCACAAGGGGGGCAAATTAGGGTTGCACAAGCAACCTCAATTCTGGCTTTTTGTAACTTTTGAGTGCTTAACTTCACAATCTTAATAATGTTCATTTAATGTAGCTTTTTTTGTGCAATGTATAATAATGCCTTGCATTTCAATAGCCCCTTTTATCCAGAGTTCTTTAATTGCTTTAGAAGCCTTAATTAAATCTCACATGGGAAAGATTAGCATTATTATCCCTATTTTTCAGATGGACAAATGAAAGCACAGAGTGGTGAAATTATTTGCCCAGAGTCACAAATGTGTCTGTGAGAGAAGGTAAATAGAACCTGATAACCTGTACATAAGAGCTGTGGTTAAAGCACAGACATCCCCTCCTCTAACTAGCATCTTAAAAGAGAGTGAGTGAGTGTGTGTGTGTGTGTGTGTGTGTGTGTGTGTGTGTGTGTACACGCACGTGCACCCTGATTTTGGTGGGAAGTGGAAATATTGAAATACCATGATTATTGAAACATCCTGTATTTCTAATTTAGACTGAACCACTGAAGACCAGAGAAATAATACCTTGTCAGAAACAGCCAGTTCTCATTATATTTACAGCCTTTATTTCCAAACCAAAAATGAGCATCTAGGTCCCTTTCCTGGTCTCAGTTAGGCCAACTGGAACTCTGCCAGGTATCATCAGTGGGACCAGAAACTGAGCTGGACAAACAAAACTAGACAGGATCACCCTACACTAGTAGAAGACCAAGTGTCATTGGGTTCCCATAGCTTCAAGTGACTAAGCTGGTTTCAAGGCATGAATAAAATCAGAAGAAAAATGCCGAAAGGGATGCCTCTCCTTTAAAGTCAAGCAGGAAGTGTTAGAATTAGGATAAAGTTGAGTAAAGCTGTAGGTATAACTATTCACCAAGGAGAACATAAAATTAGAAGGAAGGTGCCAAAAACAGGCAATGTGCCTTGGAATGAAGGCAAGAAACATCTTTATGTAATAGGATCCAGTGTGTCTAGCATGTAAACTGCAAGGAAAATTTGAAACATACACAAAGCTGAAACATTTCCAATTTCCCTTTCAGTTTTACAAGCCCTGAACACGCTGGAACTCCTCTCTCTGCCACGGTGAAGGGATAGAGGGGATTGAGGTGGAGGAAAGGCAGCCACGAAAAACACTTTGGGGGGGAGGAGTGTAAAGTGCTAAAGAAAGACACTTGAGGTTTGAGGGGCTGAGGAGAGATGGTATGGGCGCCCATCCAAATATCACTTCACCAACAGCACCATCACCTGCTGACAGGATGCACCAGAGACAAACTCCCAACCTACGGCTATAAAATGTCTGCCTCTATCCAGGGAGCTGAAGGAATATCACCATTAGTTATCAGTAATAGCAGAACAGCCAGCCACTGGAGAGCAAGACTACAACAAACTGATAAATACATTCAGCAATGGGCAGCGGTGTACGTGACACACACACACACACACACACACACAGGCTAAATCAGTCTAATCCTTACTCTCTTAGCTCAGCTACCTGAGGAATGGAGACTTACACACATACAATTAGTGTGACATCCAGTATGAGACGTTGATTGGAAGGGAGGGGAACTCGCCACAAAAGAAAAAGAAATGGTGCCACCAAAATGGAACATGAATGAATCATCCCTCAAACACACCACTGGCTGTGAAGAACTCAGGCTCTCAGGGGAGTGATTTGCATCTGACTATTCTTTATTACTGTGCATCCCCAAAGCCAGGAGCCACTTTGCCACACGGTGGGATTGAGGTCAGTTCATCAGTACTATGAGACCCAATCAGCAAATGTACCGATGTTTCTCTCCCTGGCAGGGATGAGGGTCTTAGCGGATCACAGCAGCTTTTCAAAACTATTGGTTTTATTAATAGTCATCCTGGCTTCATGGACCCAGGGCTCCCCAAAGCATTGTACAGACTGTACATGCCGGCTGCTCTGTACCCTCTGGGTGAAGCAAAGCCACCACAAACCTGGCTTAGCTGGCCAGTTAAGCCGATCTATGCTGCTGTGTGTCACTCAAGTGCCACACTGTATTCAGAGCATGGCAATAAGAGACCCCTTCCAGTTCCCTGACCTCCTACAAATCTTTCTGCCCCTGGACAGTGTTTCTCACACCCCTTCCGTCATGATGATACCCTGTCTCTCTTCATTTGAACTGACTCCCAACTGGTTCCCTCCCTGACCTCTAGGACTTTGCTTCAACCCACATCTGGTACCTAGCAGACAGGTGTGGGTTGCATGGGGAGTACATGTGCTAGGAGATGATGGCGGGTTTTCAGCAACAGGAAAGCCAACGTAAATGGTTCAGCTCCTGGTGAATCTCTCTCTCTGAATCCCCACTGCACACACAGGAGATGCTCGGGCACCAGCTCTATCCACTTCCACTGTCCATCGTGCACAACCTCCTCTCCTCTGCTCAGACAGAAGGCGCAGTGTAAAAATGTCAGCTCGAGCTGCAGTGTGCCAATGAGAAATCCAGGGTCAGAGAGATAAGGGGGAAGACAAGGGAGGAGAGGGTACCCCACTGAAGGGAAGAGAAGAGATCTGAGAGATAAATACAGGCATAGTTATTAGGCTGAGATATCAAGGTGATTGAAAAGTTGGATAAGAACCAAGGTGCTTAAGACAGATAAAATAGATGGAATTATTTATTTGGGAGCAAATCAAGCACAGGATTTTTACTAGCACATGAAGGAGAGACTTAGAGATGGAAAAGGGGGAAAAAATCATATGTGCAAGGTGCATCAAAGAGACATGCCTACAAACCTCCCTCTCTGAAAAAACAGGATGGCCCTCTTTGCTCCTGAATGGCTCTCTCTTACTCTGGTGTCCCACCTTGCTTTATGCTAGGCGGGAATCTCAGTAGGACAGAAAATGAAGCAGAGCAGGTCCATCCCACCTTCCTCCCATGCCATGATGCTCAAGTGGCGGGTGGAGGACAACTTTAACTGTGATTCCAGGGGCTACTTAGGCACCTGAAAACTTACGTTTCTTGCAGATAACATAGAAATTAGCTGATGAGCACTGTATCTAATTTCTATATAAAGAAAGAAAATTAAATCATTAGACCCGCTCAGCTCTAATACTAACATCTTCTGACATCTTGTATCAATACACTTAAGGGACACTAGTTAGGTTTAAATTTTAATTCTTACTTTGTTACAAACACCTGAATACAATAATTGAAACAACTGTAGAAAAATCTACATTTCTTTCTATCATCCTTTTGCAGTTCACCAAGCTTGGAATAGATCATTTAACTTTTGGAAACATCCTATTAGGGCAAGGCCCCATGAGTTTATACTGCACCTGCCCGGGGGTGTATGGGTGTTACCTCACTCCAAATAAGAGACTAGAAACTGACTTTAAAACTAGACTGTGAAACTGGGCACTTCAAAGTAACTTTCACAGTATTGCCAACCCCAAATGTTCAAAAAAATATGATTCAGGTTCACCAAAAATCATGAGATGGCTTTAAAATCATGAAATTATGTAAAAATAATGGATTTGGAGTTCTTTTTATTTGCTTTCTGCTTTTTGAGCCTTTACAGTGTACGGGGGTTATCTTTTGAAGCTTTTCCAAAGTCAAGAGAGCTAAAAACTTCATTTTTAAGAATGCAGGCTGAAATCATCACATATCCACTTGACTCCAGGAGCTTGGCCTTTAAGAAAAACAATAATTATCATGAGACTCATGATAAATCATGACAGTTGGCAACACTGCTTTCACTTGTGTTTAAAGGCTAGGTACTTTCCAGAAGGCTCTTAAACACAACACTACAGTGATCAAGTTGCAGTTCTCACAGGAGAATGTTTAAACCAAACACCAAGAAAATTCCAGATTTGAAAGTTGAGAAAAGAATTGACACTTCTGAGGTATTTCAGAGCCACTGCAAGCAGCAAAGGCAAATAAACAGACACAAGAACTCTGGGCAGCTCTTCCTCTTGAAATAAAGTTAGGAGATCAAATCTTCTAGTCCTTAATCCAGTAAAACTCCTATTGCCATCAGCATCTCCACTCAGATATTAATATGTGCTCAATAATTATTGACTTCATACTTAAATCTGAACTATCTTATATGCTTTGGCTCAGGGACTATATTTTCTGGCATATTCTGAACAGTACTGAGCACACAGATGGTGCCCAGTGAATACAAATCATGACAATAATTGTTGACTCTTTGGATGCAATTTTTGTTTTCTGTTCTGGATTTGGCCTGAATACAGCTGAAACCCTAGGAATTTGAGGCATAAACACATCTGATACTCATACAACACTTTCCCCTTCCTTCCTTTTCTCAAGCCCAGAACAAAATATGACAAAACAAAATAGTTTTCAGTAAGATGTAAAATTGCACAGAAACCAATGCTCTACAACTCAGCCTGGGGCAGAACCCACTGCCTCTTGGGGTTAAATGATCCCCTCTCATCTGACTCTCATTCTCCATCCTTCCTGATCCTCTGTGCCGCTTTTCATGCTGTCAAACATGACATCCTTCCCAAGCGCCTAGGACTGCTTGTTGGAGTCTCAGAGAACTGGCCTTCTTGGCTTTGCTCCCATCTATCAGATCTCTCTTTTTTTGCAGCACGCAGCAGAGAAAGAGGCTGGTTCAGTGGACAGTGAGCCAGCCCTGAGAGACCTGGGTTCTACTCCCCCCCATGGACTTCCTGTATGACCTCAGGCCAGTGCCTTCGGCACAGAGATTCAAAGGTTTTCAGGCACCCAAAGGTTAGGCATGGGTGTGCCAGGTGTGCCCCCTCCCACACTCCCTCCTGCACCCCAACCTTTATGATGTTCACCTTAAAAAAATAAAAAAAAGTTCCCTGAGTGCACACCCTAATGAAATGTGCTGTGCACGCCTATGCAGTTAGGCATCTATTGGAGTTTACAAAGCACTTAACCACCAGCTGCCTAAATACCTTTGAAAATCTGGCCTTTAGTCCGTGTGTGCCTCAGTGCCCCAGCTGTACAATGGAGATAACAGCACTGCTTTGCCTCACCAACAGGCTGTGAGAAGAAACAGACATTGTGAGGTGCTCAGATACTGTGGTGATGGGGCCACACAAGTACTACAGATAGAGTAGGAACGTCTATGCTACTGCTATCTCTTCCCTGGGGTTTGGCCCCTTCTTTTCACCTACGCTCCTCACAACTCCCTCTTTTCTGAATGTAACCTTGGCTCAGAGGGTTTTGCTGTATTTTGTCCGAGCCCCCTGCGTTCTCTCTTCAACACCCCAACCCACTGAAGAGGGATTTCTGTTTTACAGTCTCATTAACAACTTCCAAATCCTTGATTTAATTACCAGCCCTTTCTTATCTTAATCACTCTGCCTCTGTTTGTAAACAAAATACCAACTCCTTACCCCAGGGGCACAAGCTGGGAGCAGCCCCTCTCCTCTGCAAAACTCACATTCCACACACATGCTATGCTGCAGTTAAGAGCTTCTCCTGGGAGCACACCTTCCTTATGAAACTCAGGGGGGCAGGAGCCCTCCCTGCCCCCCTAAATGGCACCTCTGTCAAGTGGCAGCAGTGCCTGTGTTAGAACCCATTCTTGCTTGTTTTTCTAAGCACCAGCCCCAGTGCCTGCACAGAGATCATCCCAAAATGACATGAGGGTGGCACAATTACAGCCAGTATCACCGATTAGTGATGGAAAAGGCCAATTAGATGAGGTCACATCTCATCCCACCAACCTCTGGCCAATGCAGATTTTTTATTTTAGAAGATACTCTCCAGTGCTTTGTCCAGTCCACCTTTAATAGACTCTTCAAGTGAGGAGCCATCCACCACTGGAGAGACTATTCCACAGACCCCATAGATCCCACCTTAAGGAAATATTTCAGCCTACATTTGCTCCTTGGTCAATTTCATCCCATACTCTTTGGGGTCACATTGAACAATCCCCATCCCTCTCTGGTATTTCCACCTTTCAGGTACTGGAGAATGGTTACCGCATCCCTTTTCATCATCACTTAGCCAAGATACATATTTAATGATTTTAATCTCTTTAGTCCCTTAATCATTTTGGTTCCTGCCAAGACTTGTTGACATCTTTCTGTGATGCTGTTACGTTGCACTGTATGAATCATATTGTCATTTCACAAATTTTCCTTCCTACCTTCTTGGTTGTACTTGTGCTTTCATTGATGAATGCAGGGAAGGTGAAGAATGTTCACCAGTGATGTTTGTAATGTTGCATTATTGTTATTGCTGTTTTAGTGCTTGTGAGGGAGCCACAGATAGTGTTGGTTAGAGGCAGGCCTAGGCTCTGCAAGCTTCCCCAACATAGCTGTGATGATTCAAGCCACTTCAGATCAGCAGTACCTTTCTCCCACCTCTTTCATTCCTGGAATCCCCAAACAGCTCTGCGAATGCCCCTCAATCCCCACTAGTATCATTTGTTGGAGACCCATGCATAGCTCTGCTCATCCTCTCAGACCTGCCTTTAGAACCTCCTGCTATTCTAATCACCCCAGGTTTGACAATCCGTTTCATTCTTGCAGCATTTATTTTAGTGTAGTCTTGGGCTCGGTCTACACTACGGGGGGGTGTCGATGTAAGATACACAACTTCAGCTACGGGAATGGCGTAGCTGAAGTCAACATATCTTATTCCGACTTACCTCCCGTCCTCATGGCGTGGGATCGACAACTGCGGCTTCCCCGTCGACTCCACTACCGCCGTTAGCTCTGGTGGAGTTCCTGAGTCGACAGGGAGTCAACAAGACGTGATATATCGATCCTCATAAATCGATCGTTACCTGCCAATACAGTGGGTAGTCTGGACGTACCCTTGGTATAACTAACTCTGGCCCTGGAAAACCAACTAATAGGTCCTAAAACCATAAACTGCAGAAGGTCTAAGGGAAACAGGCATAAAAACATAATAAACTTTTTCACCAAGTTAGTTGAAGCCACTAGTTGGTGTGGAAGAAACTTTTTGAAGAAAATAACAGCAACAACTGCAATGACCTAATTCCCTTTCTTAGTTATGATTTGACAACCAAAGTGAGTAGAACTAAGCAGCACCATATACTCAGTGGAGAGAGGAAACACAAAAGCAGTTCCCTCTCAAGTGCCAGATACTAGAAGAGCCTGGACTTGTGACTAGATGAGAAACTCTTGACCTCAATGAGTCTGTGCTATTTTTAAAGTTAAAAGGAAACACTGCAGGTCTGAGAATGCCATGAACAACTGGAAAATGCTAGCTCTGGAACACATGAGAACAGAGGTTACTCCTGAGATGGTCCTAAACCCAGGAGTTGGCTCAAGGAGTTGAGCCACTAACGTATTGGTGACCATACAGTTAAGCTCAACATCTTTGCGGGAAGGAATGTACTGGAATCTAAAGACAAAAGTTCATCAGTTTAAACCAAGGGTGGGCAAACTTTTTGGCCTGAGGGCCACTTGTGGGAACAGAAATTGTATGGCGGGCCATGAATGCTCTCAAAATTGGGGTTGGGGTGTGGGAGGGGGTGAGGGCTCCAGGGTGGAGCCAGAAATGATGAGTTCAGGGTGTGGGAGGGGGTTTGGGGTACAAGAGGAGGCTCTGGGTTGGAATTGAGGGTTTTGGAGGGCGAGAGTGGGATCAGGGCTGAGGCAGGGGGTTGGGGAATGGGGAGAGGCTCAGGGGTGCAGGCTCTCAGTGGCACTTACCTCAAGCAGTGCCCAGAAGCACTGGCATGTTCCTTTTCCAGCTCCTATGCTGAGGAGCAGCCAGGCAGCTCTGCACACTGCCCCATCCGCAGGCATCGCCGCCGCAGCTCCCATTGGAGTGGACCCACTGGAGTGCATAGGAGTCAGAGTGGGGCCATGCTGTGGCTTCCAGGAGCCGCGTGGTGCAACCCCCTACCCTGTGTCCCATCTAGAGTGCTGGAGCAGGGCAAGCCCCAGACCCCACTCCCCAGCAGGAGCTCACGGGCCATAATTTGCCTACCCCTGGTTTATACCTTTAGATTCAGTAAAGCATATTAGAGCAAGAAGAGGCCTGCATGCCCCTAAACAAACAAACAATAAAAGACATAATATGGATAATGGCAATGTCCAAGAAGGTACCCTTCAAAAAGTGGAAATTCAACACAACTGATGCCAAAGGAAAGGAGCAAATGCTACAGCAGGTAAAATGTAATATGAAAATCAGGAGCGCTAACAGGAAATTTAAAGAGAAAATAGCCAATAAAAATTATTTGAGAATACCAGAAGTGGAAAGTCTGCAAGACAGTCAATGGGAACAATCAAGGAGGATAAGGACATTGCAGGAATGCTACAGAAATTATTTTGTGTCAGTCTTCCTGCTTGATGATGGAAAGATACTCAATAGCACTGGGACGTAGGAACTGCCATGTTTTATTTGCCAAGATTTGCCCTGCATGCTATTTTGCAGAATACAGAGATGCTGTGGCCCTTATAACTTCTGAAGAAACTGCATGGTGTGGAGCTCTTTTTTTTTTTTTTTTTTACCATGACAGCTGAATTGACAGCCTTAACTAGTTCTCATGCTATTTGTGATCCTGTTACAAAAATAATGGAACAACATGTGACTTTCTGGCTGCTCAAATACTACTGCAGGAATTTTCAAGGGGGGGAGCTGCACTGAAAATTCTGGCCTACATTACTCTGAAGCCCTGATGCCTAATTAAGAACACTACTTCATCGTAAGAGTATTGTTTTGTCTTCTAATGTGATGCAACTTTTGCTTTTCTTTATTTTTATTTCCTTATTTCGATTAACTTATGCTCATAGCTTTTACAGTTTTCCTGCAGGTATATATCAGACATTCTCCTTAAATTCAATAAAACTTCTCAATTCAACATGAGTTTGTGTTGTGGCTGACACACCACATTCTACTGATGTCAGACAGACAGATAAGTCAGTACAAGAAGCTACAGACTGGTGACCCAGGATTGGTTCGTAGAGCAATGGCTCTATGAACCATCTTAAATACACTCTAAGTTCTCCCAAAAAAAATCTTCTGACCTTCCACCTGCAGCTCTCAAATGAGTTAACAAGAAGAACAGACAATTCCATCCCCTTAGCATGAGAAGAGATCAAGGGTGGTTTGAGGGTATATTTGTGAATGCTGAGGAGAGAAACATTGCACACAAAAAGAAGGTCACAAAAGCAAGAGCAAGATATACTATTCATCACCTATAAGCAGAGTGTCAGTTTGTGAATTATGCTGAAATAAAGCTGGTTGGTCTGGGTTTTAGTATATTAAACATCCAGTGACTTTTGCTATAAGAGCTAAGAGTTTTGTCTAACTAGGGACTAATTTAAAGTACTCTTAATTTTAACAATGTTAACCATTTTAACTAAATGGAGAACTGATCATACTTATTTATTTGTAATTAAACACAACTTGAAAAGCCCTTGTTCACAACCCCACTGGGGTAGAGAGAAGAGAGCTTCACCGGGAATCCAATCCCCAATGGGGTCACGAGAGGAGGCAGACAACATTTGCACTGACACCCTTTGCCAGAAGAGGGCAGTTTTACTTTCATCCAGGGCTGAGAGGATGGCAGCTGGCAGAGGCTGCCTTGGGATGCACCTAGGGATGTCTACAATGGAGCCGGAAGTATAATTTCTGTCTCAGGTAGACATACTATGCTTGGTCTGATCAAGCGTTGCCACAGCAGCATGAGCAGTGGGAGGGGATAGCCACTGAGTAAGACCCTGTCCGAGATCCGTACATACTTAGGTGGCCCCTTCTGCCACTTCTATTTGGAGCATGCTAGCTTGATCAGAACTAGCAAGCGTGTGTGCCCCTGAGCTCCAGATTACATCCCGAGCAGCAACGGAGACACACCCTACATAAGCACGTTCTCTGGGTGACCTGGCCACAGGCCCTCCGAGGTCAACAACACCCACTTTCACAGTTGCATCAACTTGCCTAAGATCTCCTGGTGGGTAACTTATACTACTGCAGGCACATTCTAGGTGGGCTTTTCTACCACCAAGGTCTACACTAGAGTCTGCTCTGCTATAGCTCTTTGGTGAACTTAAGCAAAATCGGTTCCCAGACTAAAGCTTCAGAGAGCTTTGCCTCCAACAGACAGGGCAGGTTGGGGTAGGAGAAAACATTCCTTCAGTTACGATTACTTCATTGTATTATAGTAGCACCAAAAGGTGTCAAAGATCAGGACCCCCATTGTGCTGGGCACTGGAAAAACATAGTGGGGAGAGTTGTCCCTGCTCTTTAACAATCTAAACAGACAAGACACAGGCTGGAACAAGGAAGCAGAGGGCCACAGACGGGCAGTAATGCTCTGTGTGGAATGAGGAATTAACAAGAAAATACGGCAAAAGTGAAATGATTAGAGAAGAGGCCCTATTTCCAGAAGTAGGAAGGAGGAGTAAGTGCCTGAGATGCCCAACGTTTCTAACAGTTAAATGGATGCTATGCATTAGAAGGAGGGGTAAAGGACGAGAAAGACGAGGGAAATAAAGTAGGCAACGAGAATCCACAGCAGTCAAAGAAATCTACTTTTTTGTGGTTTGGCATAATCGGATTATCCTCACCACAGCCTCCCTCTCCACCCCACCCACTCCCACTACAAGCAGCGGTAGTCTCTGGTGATGAGAAAACAAGAGGCAAGAAGACAGAGACTGAGGCCTGGTCTACACTAGAAAATTAGGTCAGCAGGGGTCTGAAAAATCCATACCTCTGAGTGATATAGTTAACCCAACCTAAATCCTTGTGTAGACAGCCCTAGGTGGAGGAAGACTTCTTCCATCAGCCTAGCTACCGCCTCTCACGGAGATGATAGTACCTATACTGACAGGAGAACCCCTCCCGTCAGCATAGGTAGTGTCTATACTTAAGCACTGCAGTGGTTGTAGTTGTACTGCTGTAGAGTTTATGTGTAGACAAGCCCTGAGAGACAGGGAGATTAGAGCCACTTTTTTCCCCACTAGATGTCAAAATACATCTGTTCTATTTTCCTTTTCATCCTGCACCCTCACTGCTGCTGAGACACCATTTTGATGGGGCATCTTAAGTATTACATGTAGCCTATTGACTCATGCCCCCCCCCCTACACGCCTAGGCCCGGCTGGCACATCAACAGATACAGTGGCCTCCATGCCCCTTCCTGCAGAAAGCGCTGCACCTGCTGAGCCTTGTTATGTCAGAGAAATCTCACCTGCCTGGCTCGCCTTGTTGGCACATGGCAGATGCCCTGGAGTCACAGGCAGACTCATTGCTTAAGCCCGCATGGAAATAGACAGCATGTCATGTGTTATACTGTCAGATGTGCAGGGAGGAACAGAGGCTTGAGAGGAGAGTGGGGATTCAGGCTTGGAGAGAGGTAGGAAAGGGTGTCAGCAAAGATTGCACCTCACACTCGGAGGCAGGAAGGCCGGGTAACAAGTTCCCCACCCAGCCCTTTGCCAGCATAACAGCAGCTCCGGAACTGGCACCACTTAGTGCTCTGCAAGGCTGTTGACAGCTTGTGATTGCACACTGGGGTTTTGCTGACAGCAAAATGTAACACTCTGTATACTGCACTGGATGGGAATCCCATTGGACAAGTCTCTCCACTGCCCCCTTTCCCCCCTCCTCGATCTCCAATGTACCCACCTTCTTCATGCTATTTCCTTTCTCTCTCCTATTTCCCCTTCTTTCCTTATCCCTCACCCCACTCTCTCCCCAATGGAGAAATCCTTCCCTGGAAGAAGTGGGAACTATCCTGGAGATTGAATTTCTCCCCCTTCCCTCTATTTCATCTCCATCTCTCCTCCCATTTTTTCCTTTCTCCAGTCCCTCTCTCTTTTGTTCTGCCTCCTCTTAATTGAATCTCTTCCTCCCCTTTCTCTATGGCTATGCTTTCCTCCATGAAGCCCCTCTTCCCCTCTTTTTTTTTTTTTTTTTAAATAAGGAAAATGAAGCCTGCTGTCTGGATTAATATTTCTCATTGCTCACACATGTTAATTCATTGCTGCAATTAATATGGCCTGGAGGGGCACAGAGGAGTGAGGGGGCACTGGCAGGGCTGGGAGGGGAAGCCAGGACTAGGAGAGCAGCAGTTGCTGCAGACTGAGGCCATGTTTACATCTAAAATTTTGCAGCGCTGGTTGTTACAGCTGTATTAGTACAGCTGTATAGGGCCAGCGCTTGCCGAGTGGCCACACTTACAGCAACCAGCGCTGCAAGTGGTGTTAGATGTGGCCACAACTGCAGCGCTGTTGGGCGGCTTCAAGGGGGGTTCCGGGACGAGAGAGCAAACCGGGAAAGGAAACCAGCTTCGCCGCGGTTTGCTCTCTCGGTCCCGGAGCCAGCCAGGCAAACCGCAGGGAAGGAGACCTGCTTGCTCGGGGGTCCGGGACCAAGAGAGCAAACCGGGGAACGCCGCGGTTTGCTCTCTCGGTCCCGGAGCCAGCCAGCAAACCGCAGGGAAGGAGACCTGCTTGCTCGGGGTTCCGGGACCGAGAGAGCAAACCGGGAACGCCGCGGTTTGCTCTCTCGGTCCCGGAGCCACCCAGCAACCGCAGGGAAGGAGACCTGCTTGCTCGGGGTTCCGGGACCGAGAGAGCAAACCGCGGCGAAGCTGGTTTCCTTTCCCGGTTTGCTCTCTCGGTCCCGGAACCCCGAGCAAGCAGGTCTCCTTCCCTGCGGTTTGCTGGGTGGCTCCGGGAACGCGAGAGCAAACCGCGGCGAACTGGTCTCCTTTCCCGGTTTGCTCTCTCGGTCCCGGAACCCCGAGCAAGCAGGTCTCCTTCCCTGCGGTTTGCTGGGTGGCTCCGGGACCGAGAGAGCAAACCGGGAAAGGAAACCAGCTTGATTACAGAGGCTTCCTCCTTCCACGGAGGTCAAGAAAAGCGCTGGTAACTGTCTACATTGGATTACCAGCGCTGGATCACCAGCGCTGGATCCTCTACACCCGAGACAAAACGGGAGTACGGCCAGCGCTGCAAACAGGGAGTTGCAGCGCTGGTGGTGCCCTGCAGATGTGTACACCTTCAAAGTTGCAGCGCTGTAACTCCCTCACCAGCGCTGCAAAATTTTAGATGTAGACATGGCCTCAGGGGCATTGGTAAAGCTATGAATGGGAGGAGCGTCTCTGCCAGCAATGGGTCATTTGGGTGATAGTACTGGGCAGGATTTGAATCCCAGGATCCTCAGGTGAAAGGCTATTGGGCTAATTTAAATATTTTCTCACCTCTTAGGGAAGAAAGGGGAAGTTATTCCAAGTCAACTCCTGTTCAAATCAATGGGAATCTTTCCACTGCCTGTCATGGAAGCGGGACTGGGCCCATGGATGCCCCGGGTTGCTTACTCATAACCAGATAAGTAAAGCAAGACCTCACTTGGAACAAGTGGAGACTCAGTTCAGAGAATTAGGGCTGCATTACGTTACCCTGAAGGGCTCCTGACTTCAAGGGGATCGCACCGCTGCAAGCAGTGGAAGAATTTAACCCACCCCCCTTTATCTCAATCTTCCTCCTCCGTTCTCACCCTCATTTCTTATTACTCTCCCCTCTGGTCTCCTAATGCATCTCATCTCTCCTCATCTACTTTCCTTACTGGGAAGGCAGGAGGGGATTGTAGCTAGAGAGTGAGTAATGGCTAGATGGGCACACTATGGCAACGCTGATGGAGTTGCTGTGGTGTAGTGCTCAGTGGTGATTCATTCTGGGCATGCAGGAACTCCTTAGTCACACGGAGAGCTACATCCAAGAGAAATGGTGGAAAGGTGGGAAGTGAGACCGAGCCAGGACTGGAGCAGTGGCACAAGCAGGCCTTAGGAGAAAGTGGCCATGAAGTCAAAGAGATCTGGTGGAGTGAATCCCAGGAGTTTAGAAAACTAGGAGAACAATTTTTAAGGGAATTAGGAGCCGAGTCAGAAGCCAGCAAAGATGTCCAAGGAGAGGGGGATCAGAGAGCCGGTCATGGTGACAGATGATGGGAAGGACACCTAGAAAACCAGAGAAGTGAGCATCATGAGAGGCGAGATTAAGATCTCATTTATTCTCTCCCTCATTTCTAATCTCTCTAGTCCCTTTGCCCGCCGAACATCTCACAGTTCAGTAGCTTTGGAAATTTTCCATTACTATGCTGTTATCGTCCCTCTTCCAGATCACTGACAAAGTTGTTAAAGAAGGCCAGACCTACCATTGACCCAGCTCTACTTCTACTGAAGTCTGTGGGAGTCATGCCTTTAATTTCAACAGGAGCAGAATCAGCCCATGTCTTCACAAAGTTATGTCCCTTCTCCTTCTTTCTGCCCATTTTTATCTAAGACAAAGCTGTGGTGGGTAGAGCACCCTCCTGCAAGCTTCCGCAACAGCACCTCGAGGAATGGTACACACACGTTGGGTGCAGGTACCCTTGCTACCCAACCCGTGGAATACTGGGGAGTGAGTCATGCAGACACCCAGACTGCATGGGGGCATGTGCCACCAGATGCAAGCCACAGCAGCAAATGGAGTGGGTTCCTTCTGCTTTGTTTTTAATCTCATCTCCATTCCTCTTTGGCTGAATGGGATTACAGAAGTGACAAGGAAGCTCACTGCCAGACACACACTCTGGCAAGGCATCAGGTTTTAAAGACACACCAACTCAGAGCAGTGCTAATGTGCTGTCTCTTCTTATTACACGGACTCTGTTCCTGCTCCTCAGCCCTCTCCAAATCCCACTCTACGTACCACCGTCTCTGGCAGCCCTGTCTTACATGCTGCAATTCTCCCTCCAATGGAGAGAGAGGTATCTGAGCCGGGAGCTTCCAGGCAGCATTGACTCCAGCAGTGTGAGCTTCCTCACAACAGTGCCCTGTCAGTGCAAGCAGCAGCCTTTAGCTAAGCCCAAAGTTATAGTGAAATTAATACTTGTATTCACTCCCAAAGGAGAAGATGAGCTACTCTTCTTTATACCCTCTTCCTGATAGACTCACAGAATCATAGGGCTGGAAGGGACCTTGAGAAGTCACCAAGGCCAGGCCCCCCTGCGCTGAGGCAGGACCAAGGAAACCTAGACCGTCCCTGACAGGTGTTTGTCCAATCTGTTTTTAAAAATCTTCAGTGACAGGGATTCCATAACCTCCCTTCGAAGCCTGTTCCAGAGCTAAACTATCCTAACAGTTAGATATTAGGAAAAACTTTCTAAACTAAATCTCCCTTGCTGCAGATTAGGCCCATTATATCTTGCCCTATTTTCAGTGAACATGAAGAACACTTGAGCCCCCGTCCTCTTTATAACAGTCCTTGACATATTTGAAGACATATCAGGTCCCTCCTCAAGTCTTTTTTCTCAAGACTAAACATGCCCAGTTTTTTTGACCCTTCTCATAGGTCAGGTTTTCTAAATCTTTTATCATTTTTGTTGCTCTCCTCTGGACTATCTCCAGTTTGTCCACATCTTTCCCAAAGTGTGGCACCCAGAGCTGGACACAGTACTCCACTGAGGCTTCACCAGTGCTGAGTAAAGTGGGACAATTACTTCCTGTGTCTTACATACGACACTCCTGTTAATGCACCTGATAAAGGGGTCCACTCACCATAGTGGTGCCTCCTTGAGGCTAGATCTGGGAATTAGCTCTCCCTCCAACCTGGTATCCCCTTCTGTGGGTGCTTGTGCTGTGGCCTCTCTCCCTCTCCCTCACCCATGGTGCTCCCTCTTCATGACTCAACCCTCCAGCTAGGTCACTACGCAGGCCCCTACTTCCGGGGTAACAAAGTCCCACTGCACAAGCTGTCTGTATGCTGTCTCAGGCAGTCTTTGTTCCAAATCCATTTTGGCAAGTGGCTGGCAGGAGAATGCAGGCTGTAGTGAGGCGGCCTGGTTCCCAGGTGCCCTGGAGGACCAAGATCCCAGTCGGAGGCCGGACTGGGCGGAAGCTACGGAGCTCTGGGCCAGCCCCGCCAAAGGGTCAAGCACCGATCCGGAAGTACAAAGGCGGGCCCTCCGAGCTCAGTAAAGCCCCAGCCGTCAGCCAGGCCGGACGTCCACAACCGAGCTCCCGCTGGGGAGGCTGCAGAACGCAGCGGCCGACCCAGCCTGCCCCACTCCTGCTACCCGGAGAGGACTGGCCGAGCCGGATGGGAGCCGTTGACCCGGAGGACTCGCTGAGCCCACCCGTGGGACACTTACCCTGAGGAGCCGATGGTGATTGACCCCTCTGCCGACACCACGACGACTCAGGTACTCGAGAAGGGGGAAAGTGGAAGTAGCCCGGGGGCAGCTGACCCCAGTCTGGCTGCAGCACAGCCAGAACCGATGTCAGTGTGTTGCAGCCAGGATACCCACTGACCCAGCAGCAGACTGCCTGCCACTGTTAGGGCCCCGGGCTGGGACGCAGTGGAGTGGGAGGGCCTGCGTCCGTCCCCCCCCGCCACCCTTCCAGGGGTGGCAGACTCCCCCTCTCCCTGGCCGGAGGAGGCCTTTAAACCTACTTGAACTGCTGCTCAGCCCTGCCTGAGGGTCTGAGCCCTGTACCTGTGTTTGTTGCCCTGCCCTGAACCAGGTTGGGCTTTGTCGCTGTATAGACTGAACTGCTTGCTGTGTAGTGAGGTGGCCTGGTTCCCAGGTGCCCCGAAGGGCATCCCCTCACCCAACAGGGAAACCCTTACACAGGCCCACCTGCAACTCCTGGTTCCAGCCCAGGGACCCTGTGACTACCAAACCGGCTCCACTCAGTCTCAGACCCCGTTGCTGTTTCTTGGAACTCCTTCCTACCCCACTTCTCTATCTTCTTACCAGTTTCTGATTTACCACTGGAGACTCCTCTGATCCTCATGGCTTCTTCAACTTTCTAGGCCTCTTCTAAGACTCTCTATTCTAGGGCAGGACTCTGGGGTTTACTCTCCTGCTGAATCTCCTCCTTATTACTGGCCAACTCCCTTTCCCTCTAGGGAGTGACTGCAAACCTCTTTCCTGAAGCCCTTTTCTGCTCTTGCTTCCTGGCTTTATAATGCTAGCCAGCTCCTCCCTAACTGGGCTTCATCTGCCATTAGGAACCATCAAGCCCTGGTTCCCCTCCAGGTGCAGCATCTCAGATTAATTGAGCCCCCCGGCACACATTACCTCACTCAAGGCTGGTGTGGGCAGACACCCCAGCATAACACCCCAGAATATTAGCTTTTTTTCACAACTGCATCAAATTGTTGGCTCATTTAATTTGTGAAACACTATAACCCCCAGACCCTTTTTAGCAGTACTACTGCCTAGCCAGTTACTCCCCATTTTGCAATGGTACATTTGATTTTCTTCCTAAGTGAATATTTTGCACTTGTCTTTTTTGAACATCATCTTGTTGAATTCAGACCAATTCTCCAGCTTGTCAAGGGCATTTGAATTTGAATCCTGTCCTCCAAAGTGCTTGCAACCTCTCCCAGCTTGCAAATTTTATAAGCATTCCATACTCTCCATTCCAATATCCAAGTCGTTAATGAAAATATGACTAGACTGGACCCAGGACTGACCCCTATGGGACCCCACTAGATATGCCCTCCCAGTTTGAGAGTGAACCACTGATAACTACTCTCTGAGTACAGTCTTTCAACCAGTTGTGCACTCACCTTATAGTAATATCATCTAGGCCACATTTCCCTAGTTTGCTGATGAAAATGTTATGTGGGACTGTGCCAAAAGCCTTACTGAAATCAAGATATATCCTATCTACTGCTTCACCCCATCCAGTAGGTCAGTAACCCTGTCAAAGAAGGACATTAGGCTAGCTTGGCATGATTTGTTCTTGACAAATCCATGCTGGCTATTCCTCATTAACCCTATTTTCGCCAGGTGGTTACAAACTGATTGTTTAATAATTTGTTCCAATATCTTTCCATGTACTGAAGTTAGGTTGACTGGTCTGTAATTCACGGGTCCTCTTTGTTAAAAACAGATGCTATGTTTACCCATCTCTAGTGCTCTGGACCTCACCCATCTCCATGAATACGGACATATTGAATGCAGAGAAAAGGCATGACTCACCAGCTGCTCCACCTTCAGATATGTAATACTAGGGGGGAGGAAGAGGAGGGTACACTCCTTTGGGGACTGGCAAATTGATTGAGCCAAACCAAAACTTAAACCCAAATTGCCAGACATTCTTTAAATGCCTGATTCCAAAGCAGAAGTGTCAAAACACCATGATACAAAGGCTGTTCTCATGGAATTTCTGGCCTGACTGAAATCAAGAGGGACCAGAAATCTTGCAAGAAAATATCTATTCTCTCTTATGAGATTTATAGCTCAGTTTGACAGACCCAAGACGTTTGACAAAGCATAAAGAACCAGGCCCTCAGCTGGGGTTAATCAACGTACGTCTGTTGAAGACAACAGAGCTATGTGTATTGACATCAGCTGACGAGCTGGCTCAAGCTTTTGAGCACTTACCTAAACTGAACCTCCCAATCTTTGAAGTTCAACCATCACTGGTTGCCAGTCAAACAATCCTGGATAGCAAAATAATTCCTGTTGCGTATTCTTCCCACCAACCTCTGCATCTGTGAAAATGGAGCACTCCAATCATTAAACTAGGAAGTCAGTTCTTAGCCAAATAGGCCAAGGTCCCAATCACCTGCCAGTGTGAATGTGGATGTTACTTTCACACTGACTTGCCTCTCTCGTCCCTTGGTGGTTGTCTAACTAAGTCAAGTCACTATGCATTTGGTAATACCTCAGCAGAGTCATGACAATGTAACCATTTTTGTGACTACAACATTTAGTCCCTGGCCTTGCGATTTCACACCACTGAGGCTTGGTCACCTGCTAAACGCCCACTGATTTCAGTGGTAGTGCTGGATACCCAGCCACCTCTCACAATCAGGCTACTCAAGTCTTTTAGCCGATCATCCTGTTTAAATTTCCTCCATTCTTGTAAGGATCACGTGACACCCTGGTTTTAGACTTCTTGCACTGATTACCCATTAGCTTTAGCACTTGGTTTAAATTACTAATCATATTTAAAGTTCTTCGCTCTATGTCGGCATTTCCATACCAGGTGAAACCAGCACTCCATCTAATCCAAGGAAAGTCTCTAACAGCAACTAGTGCTATATACTTCAAAGGGAAGGTGTAGTGAACCGCACTGTGGACAATTACAGATTAGTATGCCTATGGGGCAAGTTTTCTCCTACCCATCATCAGTTAGTGGTTGGCTTTGTCCTGAAGCAGGAGTGTTTATACACAAGGGTTATTGAGTTTTTTCTTGTCTAATATAATTGTAGGTGTTTCCATTAGCCATATAACCATCTCATCCTGTTTTGTATCTAAATTCTTGGCCTCAAAGAAATCTGTTGAGAATAGGACACTTCCACCTTAATTAAATTGGCTCGTTAGTACTGACCTCCCCCCCACTTAGTAAGGCAACTCCCATCTTTTCATATGCTGTGTATTTACACCTACCTACTGTATTTTCCACTCCATGCATCTGATGAAGTGGGTTTTAGCCCACAAAAGCTTATGCCCAAATAAATTTGTTAGTCTCTAAGGTACCACAAGGACTCCTCTTGTTTTTGCTGATACAGACTAACATGGCTGCTACTCTGATATCTTGGTGGCAGTGAATTCCAAATTAACTGTGTGCTAAGAAAGCAAGTGTTTCCGTTTTGTCTGTTTTAAATGTGTTGCCTTTCACATGGATTGAATGTCCCTTATTCTTTTATTAAGAGAGAGGTAAACTGGAGCAACCTACCGACCTCTCTACCATCCATTATTTTCTATACTTCTGTCATGTCCCCTCTTATTAACTCTTCTCTAATCTCACATATACATTTTTCCAGTCTCTGGTCATTTTCATCATCCGTCTCAGCTCCCTCTATTCCTGGTGTACCTTTTCTTAGATGGGGAGAACCAGAGCTAAGAGCAGACCATTGATTTAAATAACACCATAACGTGGTGTATTATTCTCCATCTCATTCTTTATGGACATTTTGCCTGCTTTTTTGACCATCGCTGCACACTGAGCAGAGGTTTTCATTGAGCTGTCCACAGTGATGTCCAGTTTCATTATACTTGTCCATTTTAATTTGTTCAATTTACTCTGGGGGGGGTGCCCCCACGTGGGACTTGTGATCTAGACATGATGATCTGGTGCAGATGCCTTTGAGGCCCATGTGCATTTCCAAATATAGGGCAGTATCTCTGGTGCCCTTAGACTCTCCAGTACAACAATACAGTGATGAGAGCAATAGAAAAGCCTATACATACAATAAATACATTGAGCTACTATTTGGTAGAAAGACCCACTATTTCAAAGTAATTTATTCAAGGGGCCAAATTAATCCCTGGTGCAACTTCACTGAAGTCAATTAGTTACCCCTAGCATGAATTTGGCCTAAGACTTTTTCCCAGTCATTTTTAACTGGGCATTTTGTTCTTATTCTCCATCTTCCCATAAAGTGCCCTGACGCTCGTGATACATCAAGCACTAGTAATCACGTCACTGGGGGTCCGATTTTCCAGTCTCTGTAACCACAGTGAGAAATGGTGCAGCCCTAAAGAAATCGCAAAGGTGTGATATTAATCTGCTTAGTCTCACCTGTGAGGCACTCAGGGGAAGTTACCATTGATGGCTACCACACATGCACACACCCCTGTCTGCCCTTTGCGGTGAGCAAGTGGGTGGGACCACACATGTCCCCAGGGACAACCTTAAACCAATCAACTGCTGGTTTCTCTGGCTCCACATTGTGACAGATAGCTCATCCCACACTTCCTTTTACTCCTGGCTAATTTTGTAAAATAATGAGATACCTTGGCACCATCTGCTTCTCTCACCATGCCACGAAGGACAAGCCTGGTGCAGTGCTCCATCCTTTTGCCCCCAGGAAATGCTGCCAATAGAACTGTCTGCGCGGCAGCGTGTGCCGGCTCTTACACAGCACTATCACATATTGACACAGCAAGACATGCACACTCGATGCCATGAGGCCTGAAATAAATCCAGGGCCAGTGAACTGCCCTTTGACTTAGAGACTCATGACCATGGGGGGAGGGATAGCTCAGTGGTTTGAGCATTGGCCTGCTAAACCCAGGGTTGTGAGCTCAATCCTTGAGGGGGCCACTTAGGAATCTGGGGCAAAAATCAGTACTTAGTCCTGCTAGTGAAGGCAGGGGGCTGGACTCAATGACCTTTCAAGGTCCCTTCCAGTTCTAGGAGATAGGTATATCTCCTATTACTGTTGTTTATTGTTTGACCAGACCCTTGGGGAAAAAGCAGTCATGGACCATCTCATGAATTTGGGGCTGGTAAGATTCCCACCACCATCACCCAGGGAAACTGTGACAATCACCTTCTGTAACTAGAGTTTCTGAGATATCTGGTATTTATCTCCACCGCGTTTGTTACGGCAAAGGGGAGATATTTGCACAGAGACTGGGTTCTCAACTGCTCACCGACTCCGTGTGCTGCTTCCCTTCCCCCGACGTCACAAACAAAATGGATGGAAGTTGCTTGCTCTGAATGGGTCCATTTCAGTCATCTCATTATATTAGACAGAGGCAAAACCAAGAGAAAAAGAACCCAGCAAAAGGCAGTGATTGGAGTCACCAAGAGGGCAGGAAACACAAAGCCTCTGTAAGAGATAGGATTGAAGACTAGCACTGTTTCATTTCCTGGAGAGGGAGAGTAAGAGGAGGCAGGATGGAGACACATGAAATAACGGCTGGTATAGGAAAGGATAACTCAGCTCCCTTTCTCTTTGCATCATGCCCATGGCTCCCCCTGGTGTAATGAAGGCCTAGGGAGTCAAAGAGGGTGAGAAGAGGACTGGAGCAATCATGCACTCCATTTGGAAGCCAATCATGCACTCCATTTGGAGACACTGACCTCCAGATCCACAGCCCAGTTCCCAGCTCCAGCAGTCGGGCTATGCACTCAGAGTTCTTAGAGGCTGGAGAGAAAGGAATCCTTCTCCCACTCCTACCTGTGGAGCAGCAGCAGAGCCACTCTAACCTAGTGTGGGAGTAGCTATGAGCTACCTCATCCCTCTCTGAGGGGACTGGTTAGTGGGGCATGTAGACCCATTGGCTAGGCCTCCATATCTCTACTGCAGAGCAGAAAAAAATCCCATGGAGGGAACACAGTTCCTCAGGGTAGGTTTCCCACATCCTGCTCCTTTCCTACACAGCAGAACTGCACACATTCTACTGCAGGCAGGGTCCTTCTGCACTCAGAAAGGTGGGGCAGGGGGTATTTGCTTGCAGTGGCCTACTGGCATAGCAATCCCCCTCCCGGTGGTCCAGAGTCATGTCTCAGACCCAGATGGAGAATTTGCGGTGTGATACCTCAGAAAATTGAACAGTATGCTGAATCCTACTTTATTTTTTGGTAAAATGATAATCCATATGGAAGAAAATATACAATTTCTCCAGACATCTGCTGCACGATCCAGAAAATGAATTATTAGAGGCATGCTGCAAAGTGTGAAATAGACTTCAGAAGTTAAAGCTATTGGATATTTAAAAGATGTGCGACCCATCACAATACATTGGAAATCTATGTTAATAATAAACAGCACCTCATAGACTTTGCGAAGGGTTACAGTTAATTTTGTGCTTATGAAAAGTCCTGGCTCATGAGCCCCTGCTGAAGGAAATACTTTTATAGGTGCCATTTATTATTGTTGTTGTTATTGTTTATGTCGATCTGGGCCCCTGTGTGCTAGGCTCTGTCTGTGTATATATATATATATCCTTTTCCGTAGAGACTGTCCAGTTTGGCCGATGTACATAGCAGAGGGGCATTGCTGGCATATGATGGCGTATATTAGGATAAATGGACACAAATCAGACATTAGGAATGGCAATATACAAAAACCTATAGGAGAGCACTTCAACCTCCCTGGCCACACTATAGCAGACCTTAAGGTGGCCATCCTGCAGCAAAAAACTTCAGGACCAGACTTCAAAGAGAAACTGCTGAGCTTCAGTTCATCTGCAAATTTGACACCATCAGCTCAGGATTGAACAAAGACTGTGAATGGCTTGCCAATTACAGAACCAGTTTCTCCTCTCTTGGTTTTCACACCTCAACTGCTAGAACAGGGCCTCATCCTCCCTGATTGAACTGACCTCGTTATCTCTAGCTTGCTTGCTAGCACACATTTATATACCTGCCCCTGGACATTTCCATTACATGCATCTGAGGAAGTGGGTATTCACCCACGAAAGCTCATGCTCCAAAACGTCTGTTAGTCTATAAGGTGCCACAGGATTCTTTGCTGCTTTTACAGATCCAGACTAACACGGCTACCCTCTGATACTTGACCCGATTTTAAAACACTCACTCCATTTTGTAAAAGCTTCCTCCAACCTTCATTTTTGCAAACCCTGCTGTAATCTTATTAGTTTAGTTTAGATGTGTGAATGAGGTTTGTATGAATGATGGAATCAACCTCCAGCCTCAGCCTGTCCTGATGAGATAAAGTTCAAATACCAACGGCTGAAGACCTAGACAACAGCCCTAAACAAAGTAAGAAGCATCAACCCTAAAAAGAAAAGGACAACAGAATAACAGAAGGAAAATCAAAGCCAGGTCCAAGGCTGAAAGTCACGCCTGCAATTGATGGGTGATCAATCTAAACCCAGAGGCAGCGTAACACAGCAAGACCTATAGACTTTGAATCCAAACTAAAAGCCTATAAAAAAGAAGGGTGAGATGAGAGACTCTGGGTAACATTCTGCTGCCAACATGGAAGAACATCGGTGCCTGCCCAACAGAGATCTAGCTCAGCCTTGTGCCCAGCTTTCCTGGCCAGTTAGCTGCCACAAGCTACGAACCCAAGCTGCAAAATCAAGCCATGAACTTAAGCTATCTTCAGGACTGGTAACTATGCAGCAGCTGCAGAACACCTGATGAATGTGTGTGTGTGTGTGTGTGTGTGTGTGTGTGTGTGTGTGTGTGTGTGTGTGTGTGTGTGTAGGTATTAGGTATTATAATGTGAGTGTGTGTGTATAGATAATAGGTATAATGTGTGTGTATAAGAATTAAGATATTAGTTACTAGTCATAAATTGTTATAATAATAAAGTGGCATCTTTGCCTTGTCCCCTTTAATAAGATCTGCTGGTTTTTACTGGTCTAATATAATTGGTATAACATTTTGGTGCAGAATAGCGAAAGGGGGATTATTGGTATTTTTGCCTCACTTATTGTAAACCAATCTGTGTGCACACAACCAGCTCTACAGAGCACGGTTCTATTCTTGGTTAACCAAAACCTGCTGGCCTCCGTGTGGGTAGCAGGAAAATAAAGAGCTCTTAAAATTGTTAACAAAACCTGCTGGCCTCCGAAGAGGTAGTAGAAAACTTGAAATTGTTAACAAAACCTGCTGGCCTCCGAAGAGGTAGTAGAAAACTTAAAATTGTTAATAAAACCTGCTGGCATCCGCGTAGGTAGCAGAAAAACATAAAATTGTTAACAAAACCTGCTGGCCTCCGCGTAGGTAGCAGAAAACATAAAATTGTTAACAAAACCTGCTGGCCTCCGAAGAGGTAGCAGAAAGAAAGAAAGAAAAATCAGGGGCAGCAAGAGGGTCCCAGGGGCCAGCAGTACTGCTTGCTGAACAAAATTAAAAATGTTTAAGAAAAGGCAAGGGAAAACAGTCTCAGAGGAAAGAATGGAGTCAAAAGTAGCTTCTACCTCACCTTTTATTAAAGAGATAATGCCTTCTAAACAAATCCTGCAGAGATATGGGCACAGTCCTTAGACTGAACAAGCCCTTGCAGATATCTGCACCATTTTGGATCTAGAGGATAGCTTGGCCCAATATACCCTCATATGTAAACCCCCAAATGCAACAAAAAGAGACGCTGCAGGGATCTGGCTGCTGTGGGAGGCTTGTAATAACAGCTATCTCCACCTAACAGCCTGTAAAAAGAAAAAAAAGGGGAAAAAAAGGAACATTTGAGACCCCAGAAGGGGCAGACTTTTGGGACCCCTCTGGAGAGTGGGAAGGGGGATATTTGGGTAGATTCCTCCTCCCAGGGCCAAAATGCCATTGCAACAGTAACAACAGTGCCTGCTTCTGCCTCAGACCTCCAGGCCATGGCAAAGTGGCTGGGAATTTTAAAATGGAAAAAAAAAATCTAAAGTCACAAAGAAATAAACCACCTAATTAGCATTTGTGCAGCCCCAAGTACCAAACACACTGTGGCAAAGACTGAGCAGGGTCTGCCATGTGGGAGCACTGTGCTAATTTGTTTCTAAGCTTCTATTTTTCAGGCTCTGAACCAGTACATCAGAAGAGCTGGTACCAGCTGAAGAGTTATAAAATACCATGGTTATAGTGTCGCGACAAAGTCTGTGTTCAGTGTTCTGCGTTGCAAGTTCTGTGTCTCTCTCTAGTGGTGTGTGTTCAGTGTTCTGTGTTGCATGTTCTGTGTCTGTCTCTAGTAGTGTCCTGTGCTAGCATTGGGTCCAGAAAAAAAAAAAACTACACTAGACAGGACAAATGTCTTTTCCTCTCTCTACTTCCCCCAAGTTCATCCAACTTAGCAATCACCACTTGTGTCCAAAAAACTTTGGTCCCCAGTGCATCAGGTTTATTTTTTGTTAGGTTATCTAACAGTCATTTTGCTGTTAATTTTTGTTATTAATACATTTGTATTGTTAGTTACATTTGCTTATATTGTTTATTCCACACTTTCCTCTATGCACTCTGGTTCTACTCCCCCAAGCCCTAAAGGGTAGTTCTTGGGCCCTCATAACTTGTAAAACCTTGGCCCATAATCGTAGGGCCCCATCTTTCAGGTTCCCAGAAACCTCTTGAAAACAACTGTTAAAAATAGGGGATTCTGCAACATTTTAGTAACAAAATGTTAGTTTAAGTCCAAATCAGCTTAACTTTGCATAACAACTGTGGTCCTCCTACAAAATCTTATTTGCTGTGTGTGCTTAAAAAGGTCCTGACTTCAGTAACTTTTATTGTTTGATGGCTATTGCTGCATCAAACTTGGTCCTCATTTTATTTGTCAATGTACCCAATAATTGTAATGGTTTTATTGTATTCCCAATTATTATAACTATAATTGTTTTCATTTATGTGTAGGTTATATCTGGTGTTTAGTCAATTGTAATAGGTTTAGTTATATTCACCTAGTTATAATTATTTGGTTTGTTTGCAACAAATCACCTTGCCCTACAATGTCAACAACTACTGTAATGGTCATAAATCAAGGGGCAAAATGTTGTAGAAGCAGCCCACCTGGTCAGCAGTTCTAAACATAATTTTTCATCGCCTCATTGTCCTATTAGTAATCCTAACTGTTATGTTGGTTCTGCCTTAAAACAATTACATAAAGTGTGACCCATTCAATGCCCCTGGATTGAAGGGTCAAAAGGGGGACAATGTAGAACTGATAAATGAAATTGTTTTATTAATGTAACTTCTGTTCACCATTCACTACACTTGCCTATACTGTAACTTCTGTTCTATATTGTAATTCAAACCCCATTTTAAAACACTCACTCCATTTTGTAAAAGCTTCCTCCAACCTTCATTTTTGCAAACCCTGCTGTAATCTTATTAGTTTAGTTTAGATGTGTGAATGAGGTATGTATGAATGATGGAATCAACCTCCAGCCCCAGCCTGTCCTGATGAGATAAAGTTCAAATACCAACGGCTGAAGACCTAGACAACAGCCCTAAACAAAGTAAGAAGCATCCACCCTAAAAAGAAAAGGACAACAGAACAACAGAAGGAAAATCAAAGCCAGGTCCAAGGCTGAAAGTCACGCCTGCAATTGATGGGTGATCAATCTAAACCCAGAGGCAGCGTAACACAGCAAGACCTATAGACTTTGAATCCAAACTAAAAGCCTATAAAAAAGAAGGGTGAGATGAGAGACTCTGGGTAACATTCTGCTGCCAACATGGAAGAACATCAGTGCCTGCCCAACAGAGATCCAGCTCAGCCTTGTGCCCAGCTTTCCTGGCCAGTTAGCTGCCACAAGCTACGAACCCAAGCTGCAAAATCAAACCATGAACTTAAGCTATCTTCAGGACTGGTAACTATGCAGCAGCTGCAGAACACCTGATGATTGTGTGTGTGTGTGTGTGTGTGTGTGTGTGTGTGTGTGTGTGTGTGTGTGTGTGTGTAAGTAATAGGTATAATGTGTGTATAAGAATTAAGATATTAGTTATTAGTCATAAATTGTTATAATAATAAATGTGGCATCTTTGCCTTGTCCCCTTTAATAAGATCCTGCTGGTTTTTACTGGTCTAATATAATTGGTATAACAGCCTATCCCTGGTTTAGCATGTTTGGCACGTAAATACCTTGCAATGCCAGCTACAAAAGTGCCCTGCGAATGCCTGTCCTTACTTTCAGGTGACACTGTAAATAAGAAGCTGGCAGCATCTCCCGTAAATGTAAACAAACTTATTTGTCTTAGCAATTGGCTGAACAAGAAGTAGGACTGAGTGGAATTGTAGGCTATAAAGTTTTACATCGTTTTGTTTTCGAGTGCAGCTATGTAACAAAAAAAAAATCTAATTTGTAAGTTACACTTTCACACTAAAGAGATTGCACTACAGTACTTGCACGAGGTGAATTGAAAAATACTATCTTTTGTTTATCATTTGTACAGTGCAAATATTTGTAATAAAAAATAATAGACTAAAAGTAGGGCTCACTTTATATTAAGGATAAGATGATACAAAACAGGAGGATACAACTAACAGAGGAAATACAAGGTACAGATGAGGTTGGCATGGCCAGCTGCACTGCAAGCTTCTTCCATGTCGTCCTCTGTCAGTGTGCGTAAGCCTCCAAAGAGACCACACCTATGGGTCAGAGGGGAGTTTAGTCTCCAAGACTCATCCAGACCAGGTGCCTTCTGCTAAGACAATAACAACAGGCCAACTCTTACCAACTCCTAGACTCTTTTCCTGGTGAATCCCAGTCTCCCCCAGCTCCAGAGCCTCTTGCTCAGCCAGTCCCTGTCTCACTCAGATCCAGAGCCCCTTGCTCAGCCAGTCCCAGTCTCACCCAGATCCAGGTCCCCTTGCCTAGTCACTCCCAGTCTCTGCAATCTCCCAGTCCCTGTTTCCTTTCTCTGCCAGTCTCAGTCTTCCACACCACTCTCAATTCCAGTTTCTCTCCCCACTCCCCAACCAGTCTCCAGTCCTAGTCCCTCCCTCCCAGCCTCTTTCTCCCAATCTACTCCCACTACCACCCATCCTTCATGATGCCTGGGCCCACTAGAGCAGTTTCTGAGAGTTCAGGAGAGGCAGGCTTTCATGCTCTCATTTCTGGTACCCAGCCCTGGCCTGGCCCAGACATGCAATTGCAGGGAAAGTTCTGCTCAGCCCTCACAGAAACTTCAAGGAATTTAGCAGCTAAAATCTGAAGAAAACTCTGAGCATGTGTAAATAGAGATATTTCAATGACTTATAACTTGGTCAAATTGGGGCAGAATTTCACAGAGATGGCAAAAGGCATGTCCCTGACACAAAGGCCATGCCCCTGCCAAATTTTACATCTCTGCTCCAAAGCATGGGGGTGCTAAAGCTTTTCAAAGAAAAGGTCACCATAACTTTTAACATGGGGACAACATATTTTTCCCTCGCTTTGTTCTAACAAATGGCTGAACCATTTTGGCTGAAATTTTCCCAAGAAATTCAGTCTGAGACAGATACCAAGCATGGAAAATTTAAGCCAAAACAGTTAAAATTTGGCAAAGTTAAAAGCAACTGAAAAAAGGGTCTTATAATTGGCACTGTCAGGCAAGCTTAATAACAGGCAGTGCTATCAGCCTCACTACAATATCATGAAAATAAGGCAGTGTTGTGCCATTTTTGTAATATATATTGATTTATTAACTTGGGGGATTTTACCTCCAGCTTTCATCCAGATCACATCACACAATCCATTGTCTACAGCTGAGCTCTAAGATACAACCGCATTTGCTCCAATCCCTCAGACAAAGACAAACACCTACAGGATCTCTATCAAGCGTTCTTAAAACTACACTACCCACCTGGTGAAGTGAAGAAGCAGACTGACTGAGCCAGAAGGGTACTGGGAAATCACCTACTACAAGACAGGCCCAACAAAGAAAGTAACAGAACACCACTAGCCGTCACCTACAGCCCCCAAATAAAACCTCTCCAGCATATCATCAAGGATCTACAACCTGTCCTGAAGGATGATCCCTCACTCTCACAGACCTTGGGAAACAGGACAGTCCTCGTTTACAGACAGCCTCACAACCTGAAACAAATACTCACCAGCAACTACACACCACACAATAAAAACACCAACCCAGGAACCAAACCCTGCAACAAACCCTGGTGCCAACTCTGTCCACATATCTATTCAAGGGACACCATCATAGGACCTAACCATATCAGCCACACCATCCGGGGCTCATTCGCCTGCACATCTACCAATGTGATATGTGCCATCATGTGCCAGCAATGCCCCTCTGCCATGTACATTGGCCAAACCAGACAGTCTCTACGCAAAAGAATAAAGGGACACAAATCTGACATCAGGAATCATAACATTTAAAAACCAGTAGGAGAACACTTCAATCTCTCTGGTCACTCAATAACAGATCTAAAAGTGGCAATTCTTCAACAAAAAAAACTTCAAAAACAGACTCCAACATGAAATTGCAGAACTGGAATTAATTTGCAAACTGGATACCATCAGATTAGGCCTGAATAAAGACTGGAAGTGGTTGGGTCATTACAAAACCTAAACTTAATTTCCCCATTACTAATTTCTCCCTACTGTTACTCACACCTTCTTGTCAACTGTCTGTAATGGGCCACTTTCTTACCACTTCAAAAGTTATTTTTCCTCCCTTGGTATCCTGCTGTTAAATGATTTATCTCGTTAGACTGACCTCACACCTGGTAAAGCAACCCCCATGCTTTCATGTATTTATATCTGCTCCTGTATTTTCCACTCCATGCGTCTGATGAAGTGGGCTCTAGCCCATGAAAGCTTATGCCCAAATAAATTTGTTAGTCTCTAAGATGCCACAAGGACTCCTCGTTGTTTTTGTTGATACAGACTAAAACAGCTATCCCTCTGAAACCTGTATATATTAGGAAAATCAACAGGGGAGGGGCGCACGGACGGACAGAGAAGACTTGTGCAATGCTGGAATAAGACTAGAGCCAGGAGCAGAGGAGAGAGTGAGTGTGTGGAACAAAATGTGAAGGGACAGGGGGAATGAAAGAATGCAATGACTGCTCCTATTGGACAGGGTGAGCCATACAGTTTGTGCTCCTGCCTCAGCTAAATGCAAGCCCATCTACAGAAATGGCTAAAGAGCCAAACCTATTCCCTGTGAAGATCACTCCTGCTGCCAGGAAAGAAGACATTGGAACCTTCCCCACAGCACGTAAACAGGGCACACTTCAGGGGGAAAAGATCCTGTTACGTTAATCAGATGAGTAGCAATTGGCTCTGAAGACAATGGCAAGCAAAATAATCACCCTGAAGTAAAAAGAGCATCGTTCACTCTGAAACAGTGCATTCAGCCTTCGGCTTTGGGCAACACACAGTATGACAATGGCTTCTTCCCTTAGGCAATATTTTACTGCTGTTGTTTTTGCAGCCAACACATATTATACACACACAAGCAAAGTAAAACCTTGCTGATGGCCAGGAGACCTACTGAGAGTGAATTCACGTTGCAAATTAGCAAATAAGTGAACAAAGACAACCAAATTAGAAAAAAGGATAATACACAACACAATATACTTTGTTCATTTATTTAACAAGTATGGTTTGGCTTTAATTATTGATAACAATGCTTCCTAACAGACTGGTAAATGATCTCTTGTACATTTTGCCCAAAATAATGAAGTTGTATTCATCTGAGACCTCACCACAGCACTCGAGCATTAAATTCTTTCCTACGAAGCTGGGTGTGGGGTGCAGGGAAGTGGGGGAAGATGCATGTGTGTGTGAATTACGGACAGTGCAGATTAGTGAAGAGTGCAGTATGAGGTTGTAGAATATTCACACACAATAGGCAGGAAGGAGGAGAGAAATTTTGGATCTCAGCGTTTGCAGGGACTTTAGAAAAATGAGGAGTCTGGTGGCACCCTAAAGGCTAACAGATTTATTTGGGCATAAGCTTTCGTGGGCAAAAAACCCACTTCTTCAAATGCATAGCTACCCCTCTGATACAGGGACTTTAGAGTCTCTCAGTATTGGATTTAAAAAATATAAACTATTTCCCCACTCTGAAATACTGAACTCCCCTGCCTCCTCCAAGCCATGAAACTGAACTGCTGCTGTTTGTTATGAGCTGCCTGTTTAAACAGGGAGGTTAATATTTTACAATGTGTTTTCTTTTCATCTCCTCTCTTTCCTCTCTGCCTTTGCACACGGGCAATTTCATTGCCAGTTTAACTCAACTGAACTCAGCAGGCTTACACCAAGGATGACCTTGTCCCAGGGTGGTTTAGCCCCACTTAGTCCTTGAAGCTCTGTGGGGGTGGAAGTCCCACAAGATCAGGCTCTCTCCCAAGTTGTCCAGTAACTCCTTGCTACAAACGAGCTAGAAGTGCATGTATCATCTCAGTATTTATGCTTCCAGCTCCTGCTGGGAAGCACAGAGATACAGAAAGCTGTAGTGTTTTTAAAAACTAGAATGGCAGTTAAGAAAATGTAGCCCCTCACTCCCACCCAAAATAAGTTTGTACAAGTATTAGGCAAAGAGTGGGGGCATGGTTCAGATTTTATTCAAACCATTTAGTGCATTGTACATGGAAATTTCACCAGCTTCCTATTCATCTTGCCCCTCCCTCCATAATGCTTCCTATCCATTACCCCTCATCTTTTCCCCTTCCCTACTTAACTTTCCTCACCATCCACTGGCTCCCATCCATCCTCCCACTCCAACCTTCCAATCCCCTCTCCATGACTCGCCACAGTTGGGGGGCATAGGCTGCCACTCATTCACTTAGGCTCTCATCTCTCGGGAACTCTCCCCCCTTTCTGTCCCTCTGTGCCAATGAGTCACATCCTCTGCTTAAATCCTGCCTTAAAATCTTCCCTTTTCTTTTTAGCTCATGACTGACTCTCCCCAGGAAGTGTTTTTGCTGCTGTTGTTGTACTGGCTATGAACTGGATACTAGAGAAAGATGGACTATTAGTGTATGAACTTGTCTCCTAGGGTGCCTGGGCTTGAGAGAGACAGACAGCAGGCAGTAAAAGCAGAGAGAGACAAAGAGGGAGAGAAAAAAAGGAGACAGAAAATGACAGACTCAGACAGAGAAAGAGGGAGTGAGGAAGATGGGGGCGGGGGAGGGCGAGCAGGGAAGCTGTTCCTGAGATGGGCTGAGTTCTGATGCCAATGGGAACCGTAGGTTCAGAATCAAACCCCGACAGTCAAACAGAGGGGGAAAGCAATAATAATACTCAGCCCTTATACATTCAAGCCAGCAAGGCAGAGAGGATGGAAAGAGACTGGAGGCGAGACAGACAGAGAACAGGAGGGCAACAGAAAGCTAAAGGAAGAGAGGACAGGGATGAACAGCGTATTATTGTATCACAAATGAAGACAGATTTTTTTTTTCCCCTGGATGAATTGCTGCATATAAATGTAAATGGCACTATTGTCTCTGGGGACAGATGGCAACCCACATTACTGCACTCAATAGCCTCTCCACTGCCCCAGGGGAATCATTTTCCTTGCTTAATCCAGATTGTCTGAATCAATGGTTGGGTGAGAAGTTTAGGGAGAAGGAACACAATCCTTAGGGTAGGAGGGTTGGGCTGGGTTCTTGTTTAGATTGGCCTAAGACCCAACCCATTCTGTGTTCACCCTAGACCTCCATCTGGACTCAAGCCCTTTCCCATGCATGAGAAAGACAACTACTGTTGACACTTGCACATGCTCAGTAAGGCCCCTGCTGCCAACAACCACGCCAGCCAGATTCCCATCCGTGCCACCAGTGAGGGGAGAGAAGAGCAAATGGAGTGGGGAACCCTCCACTAAAAGAGGCTGGGTAAAGAGAGATAAGGATGAGTGACAATGCTACAGGCTGCCAGTCCATGACCCAGCTGGGGACTCAGCACAGCCACACAGTGCTTCCTGCTCTAGATCAAACCAGCCTGGGCCCCATCCCACATCAAACATCCAGAACTGCTAGTGTTATTAATAGTCAATGTCATTAAAATTAGACAAAGGAAATGCAGTAGATCTAACCTACCTAGATTTCAGGAAGGCATTTGATACAGTTCCTCCTGGGAAATTAGTAGTTAAATTGGAGATGGAGATTAATATGAGAAGTGAAAGGTGGATAAGGAACCGTTTAAAGGGGAGACTACAATGAGTCAGACTGAAAGGTGAACTGTCAGGCTGGAAGGAGATTACTAGTGGAGCTCTTCAGGGATCAGTGCTGGGACCAATCTTATTTAACATTTTTACTAATGACCTTGGCACAAAAAGAGGGAGCGTGCTAATAAAATCTGTGGATGACGCAAAGTTGGGAGGTATTGCCAATACGGAGGAGGACCAAAATATCATACAAGAAAATCTGGATGACCATGAAAACTGGAGTAATAGAAATGGGATGAATTTTAATTGTGCAAAGTGCAAGGTTGTACACTTAGGGACTAACAAGAAGAATTTTTGCTCTAAGCTGGGGACGTATCAGTTGGAAGCGACAGAGGAGGAGACACATCTGGGTGAATTGGTCGATCATAGGATGACTATGAGCTGCCAATGCTCATGAAAAAGGCTAATTCAGTGCTAGGATGCATCAGATGAGGTATTTCCAGTAGAAAGAGGGAAGTGTTACTGCCGTTATACAAGCATATTGTGAGACCTCATCTGGAATACTGTATGCAATTCTGGTCTCCTATGTTTAAGAAAGACGAATTCAAACCAGAACAGATGCAGAGAAGAGCTACTAGGATGACCCGAGGAATGGAAAACCTACCTTATGAGAGGAAACTCAAAGAGCTTAACTTGTTCAGCCTAACCAAAAGAAGGCTGAGAGGAGATATGATTGCTCTCTATAAATACATCACAGGGATAAACATCAGGGAAGGAGAGGAGTTTTTTAAGTTAAGCAGCAATGAGGACACAAGAACAAATGGATAGAAACTGGCCATTGACAAGTTTAGGCTTAAAACTTGACAAAGATTTCTAATCACCAGAGGAGATAAGTTCTGGAACAGCCTTTGAAGGGGAGCAGTGGGGGCAAAAACCTAACTTGTTTCAAGACTGAGCTTGAAAAATTTATGGAGGGGATGGTATGATGAAACTGCCTTCAGTGGCATGTAGCCAACCTGCGACTGCTAGCAGCAAATATCTCCAATGGCCAGTGATGGGACACTAGATGGGGAGGGCTCTGTGTTACTATAGAGAATTCTTTCCCAGGTGTCTGGCCAGTGGGTGTTGCCCACATGCTCAGGGTCTAACCAATCACCATATTTGGAGTTAGGAAGGAATTTTCCCCCAGTCAGTCTGACAGAGACCTGAGGAGTTTTCACCTTCCTCTGCAGCATGGGTCACTTGCAGGTTTAAACTAGAGTAAAGGGCAAATTCTCTGTAACTTAAAATCTTTAAATCATGATTTGAGGACTTCAGTGACTCAGCCAGAGTTTAGGGATCTATTACAGGAGTGGGTGGGGTCAGGTTCTGTGGCCTGTGATGTGCAGGAGGTCAGACTATATGATTATGATGGTTCCTTCTGGCCTTAAAGTCTATGAGTCTGAATATTATCCAGCCTCTTGAGGACTTTCCGAGGCAGTGAGCTCTAGGGGATGGTTGGACATACAAGGGGGATTACTGCCACATTACTCAACTCCTGCTTTCATTGGCTGACGATGGCAATAGATAAAGATCAAGAGTCCATGCTGATTCTTTTAGAGCAGCTGCCTTTGATACCGTTGATCACAAGGTTTTGTTGACATGCCTGCTAAGCCTGGCAGGCAATGACAAAGTAGTGGCTGACAGGTCTGGTTCTTTCTGCTCCAAGAACACTCCTCCTTGCTTCTACAACTCCCCTGTCAACTCCCCCCACCCCCGGCTCCTCCCCATTGGCTTCAGGTCTCCTGTGACATCATATTCAAGCTCCATCTCTTCATCTACAACCCCTATATAAAACTCCTAAATCCCACTCACTCTGCTCAGCCTGGTCATCTCATTTTACTTCTCCCTTTGTCTCCTTTTCCCACTTGTGGTTCATCATGCCACCTACTATGCTGCCCCATAAGTCTGGAAAACTCTCCCTGGCCCCATCTACCACACTAGCTCCCTCCCTTCCTTTGACTCCACCTCTTAAGCAATTCCTCTCTTCTCATCAATAATCTCCACACGAGGAGTGTGTGGAGGAGATGCTGACTGGCTGGGTGGAACAAACAGAGAAGATGATGGAGTTGATGTCTGCCCTCTTGAGAGGGGGAATTTAGCTGCTTCAGGTCAGCATAGCATGCAACTGAGGGGTGGTGTTAGTTCAGAGACTGCCTTTGCATGGCCAAATAGCATCATTGGCCAAGAGTGCACTTATCTCACCTGTTCTTGGCTAGGATGTTGTAACAATCAGAAGATGCAGAGCTCATTAGTTATCTATGCCTTCAGCTCCTCCAGATTTGATTACTGTAGCGCACTCTACTGGGGCTACTCATATAGATCACTAGGGAACCTCTCACATGGACCATATAACATGGATGGCGTTACACTGCTTTGGAGCCTGCACTGGGTTTCTGTTAGCCTCCTGGTAATGAATTACCTATGTAGGAGGACTATATGTCCTGTTTTGGCTGGGATGGTCCCCTTTTTAAGCCCTGTCCCGGACGTCCCAATTCTTTTGGCAAAGCTGGGCATTTAAGAGCATAAGGGACAAACGCCCAGGTTTGCAAAAAAAAAAAAGGCGGGACGTCCAGGGCTTAAAAAGGAGACCCTCCCAGCCAAACCAGGACATACAGTCCTCCTAAATAAATAATCGATTACCAGAAGGCTAACTGAAACCCAGTGGGATGTGCTCCTCCCAAGGGAGGGGTGCAGAGAAACATTCGAGGGGGCAAGCAGCAACATTGGGTGCTGGGGCTCAGGCTGTCAGCCCCAGGTGGCGGGGCTTGGGCTGTCAGCCCCAGCTCTGGGCGGCAGGGCTCTGGCCAGCCCCACATAGTGTCCAGTTTTCCCTTTGGGAAATATGGTCACCCTATTGCTACAAAGTGCTTTGTGGGTTTGGGGCTGATACCTTGTAGACACTCACTCTCTTCTGTTCTATCTCCGGATTTGAAGTCAGATGAGGTGCTCAAACCACCCCTCGTTTTAAGGGTCTTTGGACTGGACCCTTTTTCTGTGGAAGACCTCGACTCTGCTAGTCACTCCCCATTTCGTTTGACAGAGCCCAGGTTGTTATCTCCAGGATACATAGCACGGGGGCTCATATATTTACACAGGCTTTTGTGTGTGTTTGGAACTTTGGTTGGGTGGGGGAGGGGGTGAATCTGGAGTCCTTTAATGGACACTTGGTCAATTTGATAGTTGGGCATTACATTATTTAATTCATATTGTTAATACTGTACATGCAATTACAGTGTGTGATCAGTGTGTTTTCTACATCATGAAAACATAAAATGAATACATGTCTTGCCCTTTAGGTTTCCTTGAGAGCTCTCTTCCCTGCTCTCACACAAACCCTACCATTATGTTATAGGAGAGATTTAAAAAAGGGGAACTATTTTTCACTAGACCTAACACAGATCAAGTGGCTCTCAACTCTGCAGCAAAAATATGTTCCAGTGAATGCACACAATATGCTCCAGAAGGGTTTTAGGTGTTCATTTTGTTTTAATAATTTATTTTGCTAATGAAAGAAGAGAAGGGATCCCCATCTCCAAACTCCCACTGCCCCTAGTAAATAATCAGAAGCAGGCTACATTAACTTCCTTTCATCCCTCAGGGGGGTTTCTGTTCCTTTTTCCTACCCTGCCAGGTTTTTACTTCCCCTCTGGCCTGCCACTAAGGATGCTGCATCCAGTGGCTAATGTGACCCAGAACAAACCCAGAAGCAGCTCCATGATGGCCTGAAGAGTGAAGGCCAGATTCTCAGCTGGTGTACAAGGACTGGTTCCGTTAATTTTAACAGAGCTGCTCTGATTTACACCAGACAATCTGGCCCTGAGACTCCCTGTTCTCTCTTTCTGTCCCTCTCTCTCCTTGCTTGCTTTCCCCAGTCCTCCATGCTTTTGTATCTCACCCAGCAACAGATAGACCTGTACTGCAGGACTGAGTGAAAGACGTGTCCTTGTGAGAGTTCCAGCCTCAATTTCCTAAAGCAAAAAAAGTTTGGTTCCATTTCTAGACATATTGTTATTAATTTGTATTAAGACATCAATCGGGATCAGGGTGCCAGCCCTGCCCACACACAGTGAATGACAGTACCTGCCCCGATGAGTTTACATTCTAAACTGAATGCATCCCTGAATACTTTGTGATTAGCTCATCATTAAGAGCCTAATTCTGCCACTCTCACTCACACAAAGTAGTACCCAGTACCTTGTCATGGGCTACTAACAGAGTACGGTGCTACTCACCACGAATAAGTATGGCATAATCATACCCTTAAGCAGTATGGTTCAGTCTAGTGGTTACAGTACAGAACGGCAAGTCAGGAGATCCACGTGCCATTTCCTGCTCTGTTACCAACTCACTTGTGAGCAGGGTCAAGTCACTCAAACTCTGTGCCTCAGATTCCCCTAGGGAAACATGGGGATACTACCACCTCCAAGATCAGGAGGCTTAATTCACTTATGTCTGGGCGGTGCTTTGAAGCCCTTGGATGGAAGGTAGGATAGACGTGCAAAAACTTATTTGTTTTCACTGTGGCCTTGTCAACCACACAAGACCTCAAATTCAGGGAGACAGAAATCATTAGTGCTGATTTCATTTCTGCAGTAGCACTGTTTCATTTCAGAATTATGGTCTTGGACTTCTCACTATGTAAGCATATATATATAGACATATATACAGTCCAGACAGCCAGTTTCTTATGGCTAACAAGCATGCAAATTCTCTTCAAACATGCAACATCTCAATCCCTTGCATGCTACTAACCACAGTATACGAGCTACATTTCCATTTACACTACGTCTGCCTTCATAAACAATCCCTCTAAACTTCCCACTGTAAACTTGCCCATCAGCCAGCCCACACAAATAACATTCACTCTTCTCTGGAGTCACAGAACAGGCTTCCTTCCCATCTACTAGAGTATGTCCTAGAAGGCACAGTACTCCACAGGACATTGGCATTTTTCCTACTGACTAGAATTGGCTGGGAAAGAAAATTGCCAACCCGCAAAAAAATCAAGTTTTTGGAAATATTTTCATCCTGATTTGGGACAAAAAGCCAAAAACTCAACATTTCACAGAACTGAAATTCCACAGTATTTCATTTCAAAGACACCGAAACATTCCCACAATTCCCACATTCCAAAACAAAACATGATCCAGCCAAAGAGCCAGGAAGTCCACCAGGCAGGCTGCAGGGGACCCAGAGATCCCATGGAGTCCTGGCAGCCCACACAGGCTGGGAGAATCAAGGATCTTGGGAGATGTGTGGGCTAGCAGAAAACCAGGCTGGCGGGCCACTTTCTATCAAAACTGTTGATGGAATTGAAACGCTCCCACAAAACTTTTTCTAATAGAAAACCATTCAGATAGAATTTTCAACAGCTCTCTGACTGATGCAACAAAATGGTTGTAAAGCTGTGATTTAGCACATCATGAAAAGCAGGAGAGAGATCACATAACTTCTTATAGCAAACATTTTGTCTGACACTTGCTGATTCTGTGGCAAAGGGATGTCTGCTCTGCTCAGTGATTAGAGATCATCCATAGAACTTTCAAAGCAAGAGGAAGTTATACTTTTGGCTGGCAGTTCACTAAGGCAATCAGTTCCTAAAGGCACAGTCATAATACACGGACGGTTACATAAAACTCTACAGAGGTATAATATTATAAGGCCCCCCAGAAATGTCAGATTCTTTACCCATATTGCAAGTTAGATTTACAGGAAGAGATGGGACAGATCTGTGAAAAACTGGAGCATCATAATACTGCACATTTCTTTAGGCTTCTCCACCCTAAAGTTCTTTACATGCTGTGGATAGAGGAGTCAGTATTGTCAACCCCAAGTTGACATGAGTCTGGTCCCAAAAAACTACAAGATTGGCTTAAAACTCATGAGACTTCAGGGTTTTGAGCAGTGAAGGTACCCTCCCGTCATATTTTCAACCTTTCCTTCACACTCAAGAGTGCTAGGAACTCACTCTTTTTAAATGAACACTGAGATTTGTACATAATCAGAGGATTCCAAGAGCTGGGGCTTTAAGAGAGATACCCAGTAGTTCAAGCCCCACAATAAAATTGCAAGTTGTTCACTCACTAACAAAATATACCCAGCTGTGGTTTGGAAGACAGCAGCCGTTTGACCGTGCACAGAACGACACTTTAAGGAAGTGAAAAAAACAATCTGCTGCTGACACTGCAGAGGGGATTTTAGGGACACAGATATAATTGCCCAAGTTTGGAACTTGACCAGGGAAGGGTACCAGGTAGAATACCTCTATTCTGGTGAAAGATGACAGAGGCTCTTTCATGAGCACCAAATGGTCAGGACCTCAGTTTACACCTATCTGAAAGACAGCATGACCTCCAGCAGCACAGTGCCCCAGTACAGCATGCTGGAATATTAGTTCAATACTGACCCAGAAAGAAAATTGGCAGCTACCGAATCACACCTGCCACTTTCTTCTGCTCCCTGGATGACTGATTCTCCACTGCCCTGCACCTTTTGTAGTCACACATGAGCAAAGTGTATGTAAAATGCTACCATTCTGATCTATCAGCATTTTACACGGACTCTACCCACATGTAAATGACTACATAGAGCACAAGGCAGCAGAGAATAAGTCCATAGGTTCTAGTTTGAGTCTCCCACCTGAATACTGACCAGGCCCAATCCTGCTTATCTTGTGAATCTGCCCAGGTCTCAGCCCAAGCTGGTATAGCTCTAAGTATAGTAATACAATAATATTTATATAGCAGCAATAGTGTACTGGGAACTTTACACAAGACAAAAAGGTCCCTGCCTTGGGAATCTTAAAATCTGAGGTGTAAAGGGCAGGTGCTCAGCCCAGTAAATAAAAATGGATGCATTTCTTTTTTAAAAATGGATATTTTAAAATTTAAAATAAATACAGGTTTATGAATCTACTCAAAATTTATGTTAAGACCTAAACTTATGACAATCATTTAAATAAATATAAAAAATAATATTAAGCAGTACATATTTGCTGCTGCTTTTCAAAGAAAGTCAAACCACAGAAGTTACTGGATAAACACCTGGAACCAGAGCTGATAAGCTAAAATAGCTTTTGACGGCAGTTGCCTCCTCTGCAGGTTTTAATTTATTCAACTAATTCAATTCAATGACTGGTTGGTTCATTCAAAGTTAAGAAACCAGTCGGGAGCTGAAAAGGCAGAAAAGATAGACCCCGACTCAGTGGGTGCTCCCACGAAAAAAAATTAGTGTGTGCTTAGCACCCACCGGCAGCCAGCTCCCCCCATCCTCTCACCCACCAACAGCCCTGTTAATCAACTCCTACCCCTCCCTCCTAGCACCACCTGTTCGGCACAATCAGCTGTTGGATGAGGCGGAGTGGGGGTGGAGCAGGGGCAGGAAGAGGCGGGGTGGAGGTGGGAGCTTGGGGGAAGGGGTCAGGTGGGGGCATGGTCTGGCACAGAGTAGGGGTTTGAGCACCCCCCCGGAGCCCAAAGGAAGCCGGCACCTGTGGCAGGAAAACTTGTTTTCTTCTTCTAGTCTATGAATAAAAACTAGGTGTGAGAGAATGAGATCTACTGGTGCTAAAATCTTGAAGGACATGGTGATCAGAAATAATCTGTTCCATTCATTAACTACACATAATTCTTTTGCTTAGTGAATCAGTTTTAAATGCAAAACATGTTTTGATAAATTATTTTTTCTTACATATTCCTGAGTTTTAAGTTAGTTTTATTTAATTAAAAAAATTAAAATGCTATTTTAGTGCATTTGTAACTGAATTCAAATATTCATCCAAATAGTTTTTGCCACAAATAACCAGTAAGAAATTAATTATCTAGTAAATAAGAAATGCATCATTCACCATTTCCTAACATAATAAAAATGTAAAAAGTCAGAATCAGAATAAACATTTGTTAAGCTATATAGTTGCCTAAATAAATGTGTACATGTGACACTATTTTTCATAGAAATATTGTTACAATATGATTAATGCATATCTAAGATATATTTTATGCAAGATGGGTTATGTGATATATTAGAAATGTTTTGATTTGCTGAATATGATTATCCTATTTGTATGCACGTATCATTTTTGTATCTAAAGTTAGGAATATGGACCTAACATCTGTACTACAAAAGTGTTTACACCAGTGGAACGTAAACCAGACAGAATGCAATCAGTCTGCATGGGCCATTAGGGAGAACAATAGGTCTCCCACCTTCCTAAGAAGCTACAAATGGCCTTTGACTCATGGTTTCTTTGACACTACAGGGTCATGTGATCATGTCCCCTGGTACTGGACTCCATTATAGAATGCCAGTATTTTTCCACTGAGGGGGGTGGTAATCACACTGAAAGACAAAGGATTCCACCACATGTAAATACAGGAGAGTGAGTTAATTTAGGTTCATATTCTTCACTGAATCCCCGCCCAGGATGACTGCTGGAAACATCTAATAAACAAAGACGGGGCAGGGGGGAGAGTTGAGCCCAGGCTGGAAAAGTTGTCTGGCCTGTGAAATAAATGCCTAAAACAACATTTAGGGTGAGAAATTACTACAGACACTCCCCAGGTTACGCAAACCTGACTTACAGAAATTCGCACTTACGGAAAAAGTTCTGTAAGCTTTTTTTTTTTAGCGTAATTGTAAGGTATATGTTCCCGACTTACGCAAAATTCGACTTACGCAAGGTGTTCCAGAACGGAATGCTGGCGTAAGTTGAGGAGAGTCTGTAATTGTAACCAGCTTCTTTAGTGTCTTAAGTTTACATTGCGGTTTTTGTTTTATTGGCTGGGTAATCTGCTTTGATGTGTTTGCTAACCCTTCTAATCACTTAAAATTTATATTTTGTGATAATGAACTTGTTTTTGTTTCCTCTAAACTCAGTGGAATTCAAACTGGAGGGGCAAAAATCTGTGCATATCTTCCTCCACACTGAGGGAGGAGGCAAATGTCAATAAGCTTCCGCTGTACAGTTCTCTGTGCAGCACAAGACGATACAATTTTGGGTTTACACCTCAGGGAGGTGTGCTGGCAATTCCCTAGCTGAGTGTCCCCAGGCAGAGCTGATTTCAGGGTCTGTGTCTTTCTGCAGCTGGCTGTCTCACTACCTCTGTGTGTGCTGGAAGAGGCTTGAGGGCCTGGCTCAGCGGGACAGTTCAAGGGAGCCCAGGCTGGAGGAATAGGCAGGCTCAGTGGTACCCCAGTACCTCAGAAGACATCCCAGAGTGGAGGGTAACCTGTCACAGTACAGATATAGTATATCCACTGGGTACACCAAATGTAGTGTAAAGGCTATATTTAGTAGCAAAGCAACATGTTTTAATGGATACCAACCAATGAGAATCAACCTTTCTTCAGGAAAATAACTAAAAAGTACAAATGCAAAACAGAATTAAAACTGATTATTTAAATCAAGGTTTTTGGCTTGCTGATTTAAATTATAATTAAAATCAGTGAATTAAATAGCACTGATGTAAATCAAATCCACTCCGGTCTCCAGCAAGTGTAAGTGATCATAGCTAAAGGAACATCTTAGTCACGGGTATTTTTAGTAAAAGTCATGGACAGGTCACGGGCAGTAAACAAAAATTCACAGCCTGTGACCTGTCCATGACTTGTACTATATACCCCCTAACTAAAACTTGGGCCAGGAGTGCTCTGAGGGGGCAGTCCAGGGGTACCACAGGTGCTGGGTGGGTGGCCGAGAAACCCTGCTGGTGCTGCAGGGCTGTGCGGGAGGGGCTGGCAGGCTTCCTATCCAGCTCCGCACAGCTGTCCAGAAGTGGCAGGCATGTCCCTGCAACTCCTAGGGGGAGGGAAGGCCAGGGGGCTCAGAGCACTGTCCCCACCACGAGCTCCAACTCTGCAGCTCCCATTGGCTGGGAACCACTGCCAATGGGAGCTGAGGGGTGGTGCCTGCAAGCACGGGCAGCACACAGATTCCCCTGGCCCATCCGCCTAGGAGCTGGAGGGACATGCCAGCCGAGGCTCAGAGGAGCCCATCCCAGGTAAGCATCACTTTGCACCCCAACCCCTGCTCCAGCCCTGTGCCTCCTCCTACATTCAAATGGCTGCTGCTGCTGGCCCAGGGGCAGCCCCTGAGCCAGCTGCTGCAAAAGTCACAGAGGTCACAGAAAGTCATGGAATCCGTGACTCCATGACCTCTGTGGGAGACACACAGCTTTAATCATAGCGCCATTGGCTTCAATACAAAGTACAATACAATACACAATACAAAAGAACAGGGGTCACCTAATAAAATTAATAGACTGCAGGAAATACTTTTTTCACATAACTCACAATTAACCTGTAGAACTCATTGACATGGGATGTTGTGAAGACCAGAAGTGTAACTGGGTTCCGAAAAGAACTAATAAGTTCCTGGAGAACAGTTTCTGCCAATGACTATTAGCCAAGCTGGTCAGGGATGTAATCCATGTGCAGGGCGACGCTAAACCTCTGGCTGCCAGAAGCCAGGAGGGGAAGGCTAGGTGGATGTCTCCAAACTTGCCCTGTTCTGTACACTCCCCCTGAAGTTCTGGTACTGACCACTGTGAGAGACAGGAAACTGGGCTAGATGGACCATTGGTCTGACCCATTATGGTCATTCTTATGTTCTTAATGCATCTACATCACTTTATACCAGCTGAGGATCTGGCTTCATAGACATAAAGTTACACATGGGTGTAAGTTTTTGCACTGCTGTGGCCTAACTGCCTGATCCTGCACCACTGAAATCAACTGGAAATTTGTCATTGACTGCACTGGGTGCAGAACTGCAGCCCAAATGACAAGTATACAGACGAAGGAAGAGGACTAGTAAATATCACCAAAAAAAAAGGCTGGAGCAGTGAACTGCAGAACATATTTTGTTACTTCCACATTGTGCTATTGACTTTTTTTAATGGCACACTCATTCTTGCTCTTGCTGGCTCATCTATAATATCGACGCTTGAGCACGAGGAGGTCTTGGGTTTATAGACCTCCTGGAACGAGTTTCTTTTAAGAAGGGACTCGAAGGACAAATTAAATATACAGCTCCTGATCCTGCACTCAGATCCATGGGCACGGACCCTAATGCCTTCACAGAGCCCTCCTGAAGTCACTCAGGCATCACGCAGGTGCAAAGGTCCACCAAGATGCATCTCGTCATAGGATCAGGCCACACAGTTTATAAAGGGCATTTGAATCCTTCTGGATGACACTGTGTTACCTGTAAGCGGTTACTAATAGTCTCAAAGACTTTAGGCATTTTAGCTTATGATGAAAACCATACATTTGATTTAGAAACACTTTTCCCTCTCTCAGCCTTATCTTTTAAGTTTAATTTTGACCTTTCTTAAGTCAAATTTGGCCCAGAATTTAGGTTTTGTACAAGAAAGCATTTAAAAATTCTATGAACAATACGCAATATTTTTTTTAATTCCAAGAGAAGCAGTATTTTAAAATATATAAGCAATTTCCTAGAGTGTCTCATTGCATCTGCAATCCAAAAGTGAAATTGACTAAACACACTATCCTTAAACTGTCTAGTCTGTTTACTTTGCCCAACCCAAGAGGATACAAAAAGTACAATAGCAGAAACTGTGGAAAAGCAAATTTTCAAATTACTTCAATTTTAATAATCCAAGGTGTTATCTGTAAGGAATTTGGACAACGATATTTTTAGAAATATATGATATTGTGCCTTTGACTTAAAATTTCAATTATACATAAACTCTGTCATTCCCAAAGTCAATGCAAAATTATTAATCCTGTTGATCTATTACTAGTGTCTACAAGTTGCAGCAGCAGTGTGAGAACACTAGCATTTCAAATGAGACATACTGGCCATATGAGGATGCACTCATGGGCCTGATCCAAACTCCCATAAAGTCAAACAACAAGAATCTTTCCCTAACTTCAGTTGGCGTTGGATTGGGCCCCACATACATTTTGTGTGTTGAACCCAGCTGATTACCCTGCAGCTACCTCTATCTAACAAGTTTAATTAGAATATAAAGCATGTTTGTTCACCAACAACCCAGCAGGATTCAGACATTAGTTCTGACTGTATGCAAATTTGCCCTAGGAATGTTTGATCAGCTCTTAGTCTTAAAGCAACGGGCTCCTTTTCAGCATATAATATAATGACAAGGATAGCAATTTACATTCCACTTCTGAGCAAAGGGGGTGATTGATATTCTCTTTGGGGGTTTATGGCTCCAAACTTTTATGCTTAGGAATTTAATTCACTTTTTTAAAAGGGAACTAGAGTCTACAACTTTTGCAATAATAACTTCTCACATTTATGTAGTGCCTTGCACCCAGAAATTCTTTAAAACTTTTTGTGCTTATATACACCGGTTACTTCTCCCATTGCTGAATCGTAGCAATGGAATGTGAATGTTGTTTAATAGTATCTTGCAAGACTGTAGCACTATTCAGGACAGGAAGAATATTCTGCAGGGGGAAGTTTTAAATAGATGGAATGTGATTACCCAAATTAGAATCTAGGTTGGTACAGCTCCTATTCTTGCCAAAAGTGTCATATGATCTAATGGCCAGGACCTTGGTTTTAAGTTTCATCTGACAATAATTCCATAGCACAGCTTCCTTCCTTAACTATGGTACAGTATTGGACAAGCAGAAAGTCAGATAGAAGGGCAGCTCCCATTTAATCAGTGCCCCCTAATTTTTGTAGCACCTGGGCTTTCCTTAGGTTCTCCCACCCAGACAGTGACCAGGCCTGGGAGAGCTGATGAGATAACAGGTGATATAGTTGCACTCTTAACCTCAGGTTGGGAAGCAGCAGTCAAGCATGGGAGCTCTGAAGAAGCCATGATCCTATTTCCATACAAACATCTCTTAGCAGTCAAGAATGTAGAGCAGGGAAATAGAAAAAATAAGTGGAGAAAGAGGAGCACAATATTTTCAAAACAATGTTTTCAAACTCTTTCCTAACATTAGGGAATTCATTTAGTTAAAAAAGTTTCATTGAAATATTCCTTTTTTAAAAACCCAATAATGTTTCCAAACATAGCAAGCCTACCCATCCATTGCCACATACACATCACATGGTAACTGGGAGGGGTGGAGAGCCACCACAGCCAATCCAAAGGAGTTTCCTCTTCCCCCTCCAGACCTGAATGTTGCACAGGCCATTTTCTGTATGTAATGGTAGGATAGGCTCTCAGCATTTAACCATAGTAAATTCAAATGTGAAAGATGGACAAACTGATGCCCACACTGAAACCTGAATATCGTAACTCAAGCATCTTAAAGCCACCAACAGTCATCACAAATTCAAACTTACACATAAAACTCAGATAACTTGGGCCTGAACCTCTGCCCCAAACTCAGTGCAAACCTTTCCCCCCCACCCCTGGAATTCAAACAAATCAAACCTCATATTTGCAAACTGAAATAGTAACCTTCATCTCAAACTCAAGCCTGATTCATAATTTTTCTCTCATACCATGAATCAAACTTTTAGCCAACAAAACCTTTCTCAATAATTTTACTCTGAGCTCACTGTAGGCTGAGACAGGGTGTCAGGAGTTTAGTGAGTGTTGGGGGACACATGATGAAGAAAGCTGAAACGTACATATTCCAACATCAAGTCTCAATGCCTTAAGGAACTTCCAATATAATGGGACATCTCACCCCTAAATCTCTGCCCCAAATCTCAACTGCCACAAAGAATTTGAAAATCAGAACCTTCCTAAGAACTTCTGACCCATCACACTTGGCTGTCCCTGAAACATCATCACAGAGAACTCAACTCGGAACCACAACTATTTGCCTAAACTTCAAACAAAACCCAACCTCCTAATTCTTTATTATTGGTAGCATCTAGAGGCTTAATTCGGGATCAGGTTATTGAAAATCTCAGTAATATTTTTGTAAGCTTCTGCTGCATCCCTTAGCTTTCCAATTGAATCTAGAAGCAAATCCATCAAAATATCATAATAAGAAATGGATATTTCTCACCCAGCCATAAACCAGGGAAGCCTTACAAATCTTCAGGAGAAACTCCAATCTCATTGAGATTTCCAGCCATAAGAGTTTTGAATAAAGCTTCAGCTTTTTGTATGCTGTTTCATCTCCTCAAATTCCTGGATCTTTCAAAGTTCCCCAGATCTAATAAACCCCCTTTTACATACTGTGCCCATATGGAAAGTCGGGGGAAAGGTCAATCACTCCACAATGGAGGAAGTTATTTCCTGGGGAAGTTAATTGAGACTACTTGTTGCTTATTGTTCTGTTACCATCCGCTCCTTAAATCAAGGCTGTGAGATTCAGTAGTGAGGGGTGTGATGTTGAGATTTGCAGATCATATCTACATTACAGAGGTATCCTCACAATACTCACTAAACTCCCAAAGTCCTGTCCCAGGATGCACCAGAGTCAAACTTGCAATGGATTCTCTAGAGTAGGCTCATCTTTGATCCTGGTGGAATCTAGAGAGGAGATATCCCCAGGAGCAGATACTCAGCAGCTAGTTTATCCTCACTAGCTAACAGGATGAGGGTCATTCTGGTGACCCCGCAACTGAGAAGCACGAACTGCAGCTCTGTCTCCAAGTAGAGGCTGAGTTCATGGTAAGTACAGTACAGTTATATGAATAAATATCCCTCGTTGAAATAAAGACCTAGTGATAAGCCAGCAGGAGCTGGGAGTACTCCTTTCCCTGCGCCTTCAAACCATCCCACTGCCACTGACTCAGTAACAGGAAGGTGCAGGAATACATTTTGAAAAGTCTGTCCCCTCTCTTCTCCCTGCCCCCGTCTGTGTCATTCCGGCTGACACTCACTTTCTCTGAAGTTCTGCCTTTGGTAAGCAGCTCCTTTTGATCACATATTGCAACAGCTGAGCTGCTCTGTAAATATAAGCGAGGAACAATTTGTTAAACATTTGTGATTTGTTAAATATGTACGAAATCTCCTCTTACCTGTCAGGTGCCCTGCAAGGGCAGGGGGAGGGGAAGGGCGGAGTGGAACAAAGAGAGAACAGGCAGCTCAAAAAGGATATGGATTACACACCACTTTGATGCACCAGTTGCGGGGGCTGGTGGTCTGTTTCAAGCAAAAGAAAACCACAGGCGCCAAGTCGGGATAGGGAACATCAGGGTCCAGCGGCGAGCCGATATCCTCTTCGTCTCCCAGCTCCAGGGATGGCGGAGGCTGCTCCAACGGCGGTGCCTGCTCAGTAACTCCCAGATCCATGAGCTCCAAAGGGCAGAGGGCAGAGGTGTGAGGGGGCTGCCTGCCTGAGTGCCAGGCCGAGGAGGGATGGGTGACATATTCGGCCATGCTGGCACAAAATGAAAACTCCTGGGGAGGAAAACAACACCTGTAAGGGAGAATCAGCAACCAGATGCACAGCACAACTTTGTTTTTAAAGGGAATGTAGGATGGGTGATTGGCACTGGATTGTCAGTGCTGCATACTAACGGTCTCACTTTAGGCCCGAGTGGCCACATGGATTTTAAGCAGCACTCCCCCTCTTCAGTGCATTAAAGTTGGATGATGTGATACCCAGGACAGGTGCAGCATGAGCAATGGCAGCACTACCTTCCCATACCCTCCGCCAACCTGCCTCCACCCTTAGTAGACTACCACTAGCTAGTCCTTGTCTCCTGACAGCTCTTTCTTTTGGAGCTTCAGAGATTATAGCTTCCCCTCCCCCACGTCCAACAGTCTGACCAAAATCAGCTTTCCTATCTGCCACTCAAATGTGTTGCCCTCACACTTGAGTCTCTGCACCGGCTCCAACCTACACTACAGGACAAGTTCAACCATCTTCTCAGCCCCACGTCATGTTGCCTACACATCAGGTCTGGTGTCCTGATGAATTTCTCCCCACCAGCCCCTGCCTTTCTGTTCAGTCAGCTATACCCCTGCCATCTCCTTCTCTCTCAGGTGTCTCCAGAGCTTTTTCCATGCTGCCATTTGGGATTAGAGCCCTTTCTCTAAGGCACCTCTCCCCGCATATTTAAATCCCTCCAAAAACACTCTTTGGCCTCATCAACACGACATGATGGGAGAAGAGAAAGGAAAGGGAATAAGGACAACAGAGTAGGTAGCAAAACCATCAAGATGGACACGTGCCTCACTGGGTTAAAATGTGGTCTCCTTAAGGTCACCCTATCTTGTCTCTCCCCTTCTCCACCATCTGTCTGGGTATCCCATTCACACGCACTGTTGTACCAAACTCAGATTGGCCCCTTCTGAGAGCAGGGACAGTCCTTTACCTGTTTCTGTGAGACACCCCAGTATATAAGAATGGCCATACTAGGTCAGACCATTGGTTCATCTAGCCCAGTATCCTGTCTTCCGACAGTGGCTAATGTCTGGTGCTTCTGAGGGAATGAACAGAACAGGTAATCATCAAGTGATCTATCCCCGGTCACCCACAATTTTGGATGCTCAAAAGCCAAGAGCAATAAATTACCTAGGGAGATTGGGATGTTCCGAATGTCCAATGCATTCAGCCCTTAGCCTCTCTGCTCACAGATGCTTGGATGCTATGGTGATGAAGGCCACATAGATTAAATAAATTCCTCTGGAAACCTGTATGAAGCCAAGCCCTAAATGAATGATATAATTCATTTCCCTTAGACTGTAGGCTCTTTGGGGCGGGGACTGTTTTTTTGCTCCATGTATGTCAGGGTATGTCTACACTACAGGATTATACCGATTTTACAGAAACCATTTTTTTAAAACAGATTGTATAAAGTCGAGTGCATGCGGCCAACTAAGCACATTAATTCGGCGGTGTGCGTCCACATACTGAGGCTAGTGTCGATTTCCAGAGCATTTCACTGTGGGTAGCTATCCCACAGCTATCCCATAGTTCCTGCAGTCTCCCCCGCCCTTGGAATTCTGGGTTGAGATCCCAGTGCCTGATGGGGCAAAAAACATTGTTGCGAGTGGTTCTGCGTACAGCCTCACTCCTCCCTCCATGAAAACAGCAGACAACCGTTTCGCGCCTTTTTTCCTGGGTGAACTGTGCAAACGCTATAGCACAGCAAGCATGGACCCTGCTGAGCTCAAGACAGCAATCATGGACGTTGTAAACACCTCGCGCATTATTGTGCAGTCTATGCTGAACCAGGACCTGCAAAACCAGGCGAGGAAGAGGCAGCTACAGCAGCGCGGCAACGGGAGTGATGACGACATGGACACCGAATTCTCTCAAACCGCAGGCCCCTGCGCTTTGGAGATCCTGCTGGTAATGGGTCAGGTTCTAGCCATTGAACACCGATTTTAGGCCCGGGAAACAAGCACAGACTGGTGGGACCGCATAGTGTTGCAGGTTTGGGACGATTCCCAGTGGCTGTGAAACTTTCGCATGCGTAAGGGCACTTTCATGAAACTTTGTGACTTGCCTTCCCCTGCCCTGAAACGCCCGAATACCAAGATGAGAGCAGCCCTCAAAGTTGAGAAGCGAGTGGCAATAGCCCTCTGGAAGCTTGCAACGCCAGACAGCTACCGGTCAGTCAGGAATCAATTTGGAGTGAGAAAATCTACTGTGGGGGCTGCTATGATGCAAGTAGCCAAAGCAATCATTAAGCTGCTGCCACGAAAAGTTGTGACTCTGGGAAATGTGCAGGTCATAGTGGATGGCTTTACTGCAATGGGATTTCCTAAGTGTGGTGAGGCGATAGATGGAACCTATATCCCTATCTTGGCACTGGAGCACCAGGGCACCCAGTACATAAACCGCAAGGGGTAATTTTCAGTGGTGCTGCAAGCACTGGTGGATCACAAGGGACGTTTCACCAACATCCACGTGGGATGGCCAGGAAGGGTTCATGACGCTCGCGTCTTCAGGAACACTACTCTGTTTAAACGGCTGCAGCAAGGGAATTACTTCCCAGACCAGAAAATAACAGCTGGAGATGTTGAAATACCTGTAGTTATCCTGGGGGACCCAGCCTACCCCTTGATGCCATGGCTCATGAAGCCATACACAGGCAGCCTGGACAGTAATCAGGAGTGGTTCAGCTACAGGCTGAGCAAGTGCAGGATGGTGACAGAATGCACATTTGGCCATTTAAAGGCTCGCTGGCGCCCATTACTGACTCACTCAGACCTCAGCCAAACCAATGTCCCCTTTGTTATTGCTGCTTCTGTGTGCTCCACAATCTCTATGAGAGTAAGGGGGAGACCTTTATGGCAGGGTGGGAGGCTGAGGCAAATCACCTGGCCACTGATTACGCCCAGGCAGACACAAGAGCTATTAGAAGAGCACACCAGGAAGTGGTGCGCATCAGAGAAGCTTTGAAAACAAGTTTCATCACGGGCCAGGGTACGGTGTGACTGCTGTATTTGTTTCCCCCTGATAACTCCCCCCACCCTTGTGTGACATTATTGATATAAACTGGGACCATATAGAACATGGGTTGCAACCAAGGTCCTGTAGCGGCACCAAATTCTAGGTAAAGGGAGTCATATAAGGTGTCTAAGACCAGGTTACGGATTACTGGTTATGATTATGCTGTCTGTATGTCTGTAGCATTTTGGTAGTTGAAGTTATGAATATTGGCTGTATGCTGTCTGTATTGCAAACTTGTGTTGTGTTACTGGGAAAGATCCCAGACAAGTTGGTGTCAGCTCTGTTTAGCCTGCTTGATGGCCCATTAAGGACCATCACCTACACAATTGTCCCATCAAGAGAAGGCAGTTACGCCCTGTGACTCAGCAGGGTGTGCGGAAACTGGCCCATGTGACTGCAAACTCCATTTTGCTGTAACTTTCCACAGCAAGAACAAAGGAGTGTTCTTACACTTGGAAAAACCTATATAAGGCGGAGGCCTCATCTCCATTTTGTCTTCAATCCTGCTTCTTACCTCTGGAGGGACTTTGCTACAAAGAGAAGCTCTGCACAAAGGACTGAATGACCCATCCCAGCGGGGGATGTTCTCCAGAGACTTGATTTAAACCTGCAGTTTACTCCATCACTGCTACAAGCCTGAACTAAGAACCTTGCCATCACTGTATGTAATTGATTACATTTAACCAATTCTAGCTCTCATCTCTATCTTTTTCCTTTTATGAATAAACCTTTAGATTTAGATTCTAAAGGATTGGCAACGGTGTGATTTGTGGGTAAGATCTGATGTGTATATTGACCTGGGTCTGGGGCTTGGTCCTTTGGGATCGAGAGAACCTTTTTCTTTTACTGGGGTGTTGGTTTTCATAACCATTCATCCCAGGATGGGTGGCACTGGTGGTGATACTGGGAGACTGGTGTGTCTAAGGAAATTGCTTGTGTGACTTGTGGTTAGCCAGTGGGGTAAAACCGAAGTCCTTTTTGTCTGGCTGGTTTGGTTTGCCTTAGAGGTGGAAAAACCCCAGCCTTGGGCTGTGACTGCCCTGTTTGAGCAATTGGTCCTGAATTGGCACTCTCAGTTGGGTCCTGCCAGAACCGCAACGTCACACCTTGATTGACTCATTCCCTGTAAACAACCCACCTTCCCCCTTCAATTACAGCTTGCTTAAGGAAATAAAGTTACTATCGTTTAAAAATCATGTATTCTTTATTAATTCATTATAAAAAGAGGGAGAGAACTGACAAGGTAGCCCGGGTGTGGTTTGGGAGGAGGATAGGAGGGAAGGAAAAGGCCACTAAAAAAATTTCAAAGTAATGACAGCCTTTTGGTTGGGCTGTCCACAGGGGTGGAGTGGGCGGGTGCACAGAGCATCCCCCCACGCGTTCTTACATGTCTGGGTGAGGAGGATGTGGAACATGGTGAGGGGTGATGGTGGTTATTCAGGAGCTGCAGTGGCACTCTGTGATTCTGCTGCTGTTCCTGAAGCTCCACCAGATGCCGGAGCACGTCAGTTTGATCACGCAGCAGCCCCAGAGTTGCATCCCACCACCGCTGATCTTCCTGCCTACATCTCTGATCTTCCTGCCGCCGCCTCTCATCTTGAGCGTCCCTCTTGTCTTCACGTTCACTGGCATCTTTCCTGTAATTTGATACCACGTCCTTCCAATCATTCAGATGAGCTCTTTCATTGCGGGTCACTTCCATGATTTCTGAGAACATTTTGTCTCGCATCTTTTTTTTCCACTGCCTTATCTGAGATGGCCTTTGGGATGGAGTAGCCTTCGGGATGGAGTAGGAAGGCTTGAAAAATTTGCAGCTGCATGAGGGAGGGAAAAAAGGGAGAGAAGTATTTAAAAAGATACATTTTACAGAACAATGCTTATACTCTTTCACGGTGAACAACACTATTCACCTTACACAGCACATGTAATTTGACTACAAGGTCGCATTTTGCATCTTAATATTGAGTGCCTGTGGCTCTGGTGTTAGAGATCTCACAGACGGAGATCCGTCAGCAGAATTCGGCTTGCAAGTGGCCATGGTAAGCCACTGTCTTCTGCAGCCTTCATATATCCAGTGCCCTCCTTTATCAAATAGCAAGCAAAGCCCGTTCAGTGCTGCTTCTTTCCTGTTAACATGCAGCAGCAGAAACCACCCCCCCTCCATCCAATTCTCTGGGATGATCGCTTTACTCCCCCCCAACACCATGTGGCTGGTAGCAGGGAAGATCCCTGCTAGCCAAACGCGAAAAAGCTCAGCGCCAATCACCCGCCTCCCTTCCCCCTACTTGGCTACCTGCAAGGAAGGATTTATTTTAAGCAACAAGCAAACAGCCCAGTAGGAATGGCCATCTCTGTCCCCTCAATTAAATTCTGGAATTTCAACCAGGTTACCATGAACGATATCACTCTCCTGAGGATAACACAGCGAGATAAAGAATGGATGTTGCTTCAATGCCAACAAACACCGGGACCATACGCAGTTAGACTTTGTCAAGCAATGATACCAGATTACTTGCTACATGCATGGCGTGGTCAAGTGTCCTACCATGGAGGATGGAATAAGGCTGCCCTGCCCAGAAACCTTCTGCAAAGGCTTTTGGAGTACCTCCAGGAGAGCTTCATGGAGATGTCCCTGGAGGATTTCCGTTCCATTCCCAGACATATTAACAGACTTTTCCAGTAACTGTACTGACCACGAATGCATCCCAAGTCCTCAGGGCAAATTAATCATTAAAAAACACTTGCTTTTAAACCATGTTTTATATTTTCAAAGGTACACTCACCAGAGATCCCTTCCACGGCTTCATTGTATGGGACAGTGGCTTGGGAGGGCTGGGAGGCTAGTTCCGTCAGGGTGAGAAAAAGCTTCTCGCTGTTGAGGAGAACGGAATGCTGTGTGCTCTCTGCAAGCCTGTCCTCCTCATCTTCCCCGTCCGCAGAATCCTCAGGCATGGCTGAGATTACCACCCCCACCTCGGAATCCACGGACAGGGGTGGGGTAGTGGTGGTGGACCCTCTGAGAATTGCATGCAGCTCAGCGTAGAAGCAGCATGTTTTCAGCCCTACCCCGGACCTTCTGTTTGCTTCTTTGGTTTTCTGGTAGGCTTGTCTGAGCTCCTTAACTTTCACATGGCACTGTACTGAGTCCCTGGTGTGGCCTCTCTGCATCATGGCCTTGGAAATTTTTTCAAATGTTTTTTCATCCTTTGGAACGGAGTTCTGTTAGCATGGAATCCTCTGCCCATACAGCAATCAGATCCAGTACCTCCCGTGCGGTCTATGGTGGAGCTCTTTTTCGATTCTCAGGAGACTGCATTGTTACCTGTGCTGATGAGCTCTCCGTGGTCACTTGTGCTGGTGAGCTCTCCATGCTGGCCAAACAGGAAATGAAATTCAAAAGTTCGCGGGACTTTTCCTATCTACCTGGCCAGTGCATCTGAGTTCAGATGGCTTTCCAGAGCGGTCACAATGGTGCACTATGGGATACCGCCCGGAGGCTAATACCATCGAATTGCGGCCACACTAACCCTAATCCGACATAGCAATATCGATTTCAGAGCTACTCCCCTTGTCGGGGAGGAGTATAGAAATCGGTTTTAAGAGCCCTTTATATCAAAATAAAGGGCTTTGTTGTGTGGACAGGTGCAGGGTTAAATCAGTTTAACTCTGCTAAATTTGGTATAAACGTGTAGTGTAGACCAAGCCTCAGTTTCTAGTGCACTGGGCCCAGATCCTTGCTTGGGGTACAATACAAATAATAAACATACATTAAATATTATGTGCTCAAGGTTGTAGCACCTGGAGCATTCATATACTACAGCAGTAGGAGCATTATCAAATATGTAATAATTATGATAATAAAAGGAAAGGGAGCATGGATGGGCCTAGGAAACAGACTATTCTATGTCACACCATACCAGGTAGAGGTGGGGTGACAGAGCAGTAAAGAATACTGTGCATTTAACAAAGAACACCCTTCTGCTGGTGGACATGTTTAAAAGTGGCCTCACAATGGGAAAATACAGTGCCAGATTTTTATATATTATTTTGGCCAGCAGTGGCGGAGGCTTGGGAGGGTGAGGGGCATTAAATGACATTGGTTTAAGAGTTTATTGTGTTTACAGTGTTAGGAAAAGTGCGTGGTCTGGAGGCTGGCCCTGGATGCTCTGTGAAGGAATGTAGAACATCTTTTAGCCTGTTATACTCAGTGGCTCTTGAATATGTATGTTACACATCCTGGCTTATACCAATAAAGTAGCATTAAAAAACCCCAACCTTGGAGAAATATCCAGTTGTCAACAGCACAGGACTTATCAGTCACCCAGATCCAAAACATGGAGTTTATCTCCTCTTAATCCTCTGTCTTCACTCTAAGGCTGTATGTTATCTTTTGAAGACTTGCCAGTTCACTGATTTCTCTCCCCTCCTGAGCAGTTCCTTGTTCTGCCAATGCAGCTCAATCTTGACCTGCAGCACCCCCTGCTGTATCAGTCCAGGAACCCCTCTTACCCACACAGCTCTGCTCATATCTTCAGTACTGACTTTCAGCATTCCAGTCCTCAGCTTTGCCTATGTACCTCAGTCCTGTCCTGCAGCACCCCTGCTATCCCAATCCTAAACCCAGCCCCTCCCCCTACTTTGACAGTGCACCCCTCAACCCTTATTCACAATACCCTCCACTATTTCAGCCTCTTTTGAGCAGAGAATAGCAAACACAAAAGACACACAAAGCAGACACAACATCCACTAAGGACATGGTTGAAACCCCTCAAATTCAATAATGCCACTAGAAAAAAAACCCAGCCTCCTGCCAACCCACTGGCTTTGGGAATATTTTTAAAAATCCCAACAGCCAAAGCAGCAGAATGCTCCTCCCATTCCTCCTCCATGCCCCATGACCAAGCAATTGCATTTTCATTTCTTCCACTTATTTAATTACGAATGCTCTGGTTACCCCCCACACTGCCTCACCCACCCTTTCTTTCCCCCTGTCCATTCCTCATTGCCCACTCTCATCAGGAGTTCCCCCCACGGCCTATTAACATGCTGTGCCTGAGCACAGCTTCTATCCCATTAATGACACAGAGGAGAAAGGCGAGTGAGACCAGCCAGGAGGAATGACTTATTACAGTGCTCAGAGTGGCTGTACTGACGAGGGCATGACAATTCCAAAATGCAATGTACAATGCCTCATAATTAACAATGCAACCCAACAAAGGAAGAGGGAAACAATCTCATCAGCATGTCCCTAAATTCTCCCCGATTAAATGTTCAGGGTCTCTCTGCCTCCCCACCACCGCCAGACACAGTTGGGGTATGTCGCGATGAGGACTGGGACCCTGGGAAACAGCTCTCCCTATGGTACTTAAACAGACAACCAGCCAATGCCTCAGAGTGCTGGCAGGGGCAGGACGTGGTCTGGCAATTCACTGCAGATTCAATAAAAACCAGGGGAATAGCCGCATCATGAGTGGATTATCTGCTTCAATTTGTGCAGCCTGGAATGACTCATTAGAGGTGATATGGATGCAGCACCAGATTAGCCCTTTTGGGAGCTCAGAAGCAAAACGCATCCCTTGTTTGACAGCTGCCCCGCTGGAGATCTTAGGAACACTCCCTCCCTTGTTCAGATAAAATCCTTTCCTTCCACCCCAGCCACCCCGAGGGCTGTGATCACAGCATATCTCACATGTTAAGCAGGGTCAGACTTAGCACAGTTTGTACGGAGACTGACAGGGGAAACCGAAGTGGTGCGAGCGAGTCGGGAAGTTATGCTTTTTACTCAGAGCCAACCCTGATACTCCAGCATAATGCGGAAGGAAGGGGTCTATAGCTGGAGATAACTTTCGGATGAACCCGTGGTGGTGACCACTTTTGTTTCAGCTTGGCAGGATTCAAGTTAAATCAACAGATGTCAGGTAAACATCAATTTCAGAAGATAAGAAAATCGATGAATCCAATATCGACCGGTAACAGTTGCTGGGAGTCCAGCCCTTCCCCTCCTCCCCTCCCCCCCACCCCGCTCCATTGCACCTGCAGGGATTGGGTGTCACCCACAGGTCTCGAACTGGAGTGCTGCCAGACCCCCTACTTTGAAGTGGTTCCCATCATATCCAGGGTTTACAGTTTGTTCATTGGCTCAGAGTACCCCCACTGTACAAATTGTTCCAGTGCCTCTGGTGTCACTGGCCCTGTAGTAGTGCCTGGAGCCCTCTGCAGCCCCGCCACCATGGGACTGAGGGAGCATAGGCCAGGCTCTATGCACTGCTGCAGGGCTGGTGCGACCCTATCCCTGCAGGTGCAAGATGCAGGGAAGGCTGCAGTCCTAGCAGGGCAGAGCAGAGCAGAGACACCCCCCCCCCCAACTACGACTGCGAAGAGCAGAACAGCCCCCAACTGTGGAGGATGCCACCCCGGTGCTGAATGACTGCTTCCCCAGGCAGGAACTGTTCAGCAACGCCCCGTAGCCAGGTGTTTGTCCTCCTCCTTGCAGTCCTAGCCAGGGTCTCTGATCCATTGGGCCAGGATCACTGCCTCCACCACACCTTGTGCCGGGGTGTCTTGGGCCCCTCAGCCATGCAGGAGCCCCCTGCATCTTTGGTGTCAGTGCTGGGAGCCCGTAGAAACCTGCTGTCAGCACTATCCTAACCCCAACCCTACCTCCTTCCACCCGGCATCTCCAGCAATTGTAAAAATAAAAATGGTTAAAAAATAAAAAATCTTAAAAATAAAAATCAATATTAACCACCACAATTAAAGACCAATACAAACTAATTCTGCCAAGCCGAGCTGTGGCGCTCAAGCTTCCAGGGCCCGTTTTACGGCAATAGGGATGTCAACCCCAATGTCCTGGACAAATTCCAGCTCGGGTTAGGTGACATTTTACCTTCTTAAAAGTGCCCCTGCAGGTCTCACTTCCCCTCCTATGACATCGCTGGCTAGTGTGGCAGGGGCAGGATGGGCGAACGCCTTTCGGCCCAGAAGTGGTCACATTTCAGCAATAGGCGAGGGGAAGGTGCTCTGTGTGAACACACACACACAGACACAGAGAGAGAGAGAGAGAGAGAGAGACACACACACACACAGCCCTGTTGAGGGGATGGTTCTTTCTGGGCTTAAAGACGCTATTAGAAAAATGAGGGAGGACTAGAAAGTTCTAGAACCACCTCCAGGAGAATCCCAGTCTCCTCTTTCTGTAGGTGCTCCTATAATCAAGGTGATGGATGCAGTATAAGACAAGCAGATAGATAGAGGTTCCCCCACCCCTTCCTCCTAAACAAATACCTAGCCTTTGCTGAGGCAAGACAGGAGGGGCAGTCTACAGCAAGCTGGTGTTGGCAGGACAGACCTATCAGTAAAAAAATCAAGTCTGCCTCCTTAAGGAGTGACTCCCTCCAGGAGAGATCTCACTAGTATAGCAACTTTGGACCAGCCCCCTTTATGACTGCTCCCTGGATAGAGAGCAGCTTGTTGTCTGACATGTCTTCCCTTCCACCTCTAGAGTCCTGGCTTGTCCCTAGCCCACAAAGGACCCACTGCCACACCTAGGATTTCTTTCCAGGTGCAGCTTTAGTTTCCAAACATAGGCCAAACACAAAAATGGCTCCTCAGCCCATAGAGCTCCTTTGCGTCTCTTAGACCCTCCTGTTTCAGGGCCTATGGCAGGAATCTTCCTTGTTCTTTTTAGCTGAGCCCATCCCCCAATGCCCTGGAATCCCTTTCCCCCCCAGGAGGTTCCCACTGCATCTCCTCCGAGGGGACTCTGGCGCCCTTCCCAGGGCACTCCTTGCTGCTCATGCTTCCCCTTTGTTAGTGACAGGCCGGCTCTTTATAGCCCCAGGTGCTGCCCCGGGCACTGTTCTAGCACAGGGGTGCTAGACCTGCAAATTCAAGGGGACAGCCACCCTGTGACACCACCTATTATAAAACTCATCACTGCTGTACCCAGGGAGAGCAGGTTCGGGCCTCAGTGAAAAAAAAATTTCAGCCCCCCCCCCCCCCCCCCCCGAAGCAAGGGCGGACCAGGCCGACGAAGCTGGGGACGCCGGGCCCCCTTCCGGACCACCAGGCCCTGGTAATTTGTACCAGTTTCCCCCCCTTTTGTCAGCCCTGGCTGTACCCAGAAATGACGTTAGTACCGTAGAGAGCATTCTAGAGTGGAATGTTGTGCAACTCAGAACCTTCTAGGACCTGGTCTTTAGCCTCCCCACTCCATGGGCTACTCACAGCTTGTCCCCTCTCTGAGGCAGCAGAATTCCATTCTGCCAGTCTGCATGGTGCGCTTCACAAAAGGTGCCACAGAAAAACTGGTACAATTGGGCCACCCGGACATCTACCAGAAGTACCAAATGTGAGTAACTGAACCAAGCTCCTTTAGCAGGGAACCAGAAATAGGGAATGGAAGCAGAGTCAGTGCCTCTCCAAAAAACTGCTGGCAACCTCCTCTCACCCTTAGGTTGAAAACCAGTGTTTTAGAAAGTCCTAGCACATTCCTCTGCTGGTGACGGATCAATACCAGGCAAATGGCACATGGAGGGACAGCATGGTTCTTTGCCAACGTCTCTCCTTTGCTACCAAGTGCACAGAAATGTACGAAATGGTCCTTTAAAAAAATCAGATCAGTCACTCATGCACGGGAGGAGCAATGCTGACAATCCATCCCAGGGGAGGAAGGACACTCATGGTCTCAAACAGTTCATGGTCTCATGGAACTGCCAACTCCTACACAGTTTGCACCCAAAACCTTCCTTGTAGCCAGGTCTCAGAACTGTTACCTCTATCCCCAACACACACACACACACACACACATGCACACACACACACACACACAGCTCATTAGCTCGCCTCCCAGGAGTAGCTGCTGGCCTTTGGCTCATCCCATTCCCATTTCAAAAGCACCTGGTTTTGCTGTGAGAAGGCTGGAGGGTGGATTTTGATTCCTCCGGGGGAAGCTGATCTCAAATGGCAAGAAAAGCTGCAAGCTTAATGAGCAGAAGGAAGCACCTGGAGAAGAGGAGGAGGGATTGAGATTCAGGAGAAGCAGGGACTCAGGGGGTGTCTTCATCACGAAGGCCTGTATCATTTCATGGCCTCCAGTGAGACATACTATCCCCCAGCGCTGCACAATGCGGGGGCGGGAGGGGGAATTAAGATTTCAGGCTTGCTAATGCCAGGGCCTTGGCACACATGTAACAACAGACCAAGATGCTGTGAGACAGCAAACATGTGGTGCACAGCAGACACTGGTCACCCACAACCTCCCTGTCCCTTCCCTACCTCAATGAAAAGTATTTAGTGAGCCATGACTCCTCCTAAGTGTTGGCCACAGAGATGAAAGGCCGGCAGAGGAGACCAGACCTCCTAACCAGAGCCTGGATTCTTGGAAAACCTGTGGGAAGCAAAGAGGACACAGGTGGCTACAGTGGAGAGGGGCCTTTTAATGCCAGGGGAGAAAGGGAAAGTACCTGACAGCTGGAGAGCTCAGTCTTTCCTCTCTCTCTTTCCTCCCCACATTATAACCTCTCTCTCTCACTGACCAGAGAAAGGTCCAACAAGGAAGTGGTGCTGCACCCAGAGTCCATCCTAGGGGACTAAAGGAACCAGTATGTGCCTCTGTTTTGCCACCTGTCAGGGGTGTCTGGTTGGTTGATTATTTATGTCTGCCTGTCTGTGGGTATGTCCACAAGTGGGCAGTTGTGCTCGTGTGTGCTCCTGTGTCTGTGTACTTCCCTTCCTCCCTGCATATATGGTACCTCACAACTATCGCCATCTCAGCTCCACTTCCCTCCCTCCCATACAGACCAGATGTTCTTTCTACCCACCTCATTGTAAACTGCTCGCATACAAAACTCTGAGTCATGAGACAGATAAGGGGGAAATTAAATTTCTTCCAGTTCTGTTAAACAGCTTTACATTTTGATAGCACCTTTCATCCGGAGGGGATGCACATTCTTTGTCAACCATCTATCAGGATCGCTCATCTGCTGCTGACACGCAGCCACCTCTGGCGTGAAATGCAGCAGTAACACTGTGCAGCACTGTTATGAGAGGGGGAAGAAAACAATAAAGTCTCCCGCTGAAATTGCAGGGGGCAATTCTTAGGCAGACAGAATTAAATTAATCCATCATCTGCGGCGAATAGGCCCCTGAATAACATTTGTGACTTTGTATGCATGTCTGCATGTGAGTTCATGTGCATACCTGTAAGAGTATGTTTGTGTGTCACTCTGTGAGTATTCTTACCAGGTACACATCAACATGAACATGCATAAGTACATGTGTGGTATATTTATGAATGTGTGTGAATGAATCCATTTGGTGGGTGAGAGAGAGATAGAGAGTGTGTGTGTGTGAGTGAGTGCACGCATATGCACCTTTCAGTGTGTCTGCTGCATATGATGGAGTCTGTGTTTATTTCTATACACACGTTTGTGTCAGTTGTGCATTATCTTTGATACATTCATCTGTGTGTCTGTCTGTCTGACCTTTTATTCAATTTCAGTAGCACATCATCAATTGTGCATGGTTCTGTGTTTATGTTAATCTTGTCTGTGTGCGCATGTTCCTGTCAGACAATGTCTGTGTGCATGTGTATGCATGTGTTGTGACAAAGTTCCTCCTTTCCCTTGGTGGGTCCTGCGCTTATTGGCAGATTTGCTCACCTCAGTGATCTTCCCCTCTGATGGAACCCACAGTCTGGGTCAACTCCTCCTGTATCTGATCAGGAATTGCGAGGTTTGGGGGGAACTCTGGCCTGCCCTCTATTCCGGGTTCCAGCCCAGGGCCCTGTGGATTGCAGTTGTCTATAGTGCCTCCTGCAACAGCTGCATGACAACTACAACTCCCTGGGCTACTTCCCCATGGTCTTCTCCAAACACCTTCTCTATCCTCACCACAGGACCGTCCTCCTGGTGTTTGATAATGCTTGATTGTCTGATAATTCCTCAATCCTCTAGTAGCACACCCTCTCAGTCTCAGCTCCTTGCACCTCTTGCTCCCAGCTCCTCACACATGCCTCCTCTCCAACTGACTGGAGTGAGCTCCTTTTTAAACCCAGGAGCCCTGATTAGCCTGCCTTGATTGGCTGCAGGTGTTCTAATCAATGTAGCTATCTCCACTGCCTTCTAGGAAGATCTTAATTGGCCCCAGGTGCCTTGATTAACCTGAAGCAACTGCCATTTGGTTACCATCGTACTAGGGATTTTTTTAGTCTGGGGCTAACATACCTGTTCCTCAGTACTTTACTGTAGCCATCTGGCCTTGCCCCATCATAGTATCTGCATGGACATGTAGATCCATACATGTTAATGGATATCTATAAGGGAGAGGGATCGGCCTGTTTAGGTTGCCCACACCTGGCTAGCCATCTGACCCAAATCTCTTCAATTGGAGTCAAGTATCAGGGGGTAGCCATGTTAGTCTGTATCCACAAAAACAACAAGGAGTCCTGTGGCACCTCAAAGACTAACTGATTTATTTGGGCATAAGCTTTCTTGGGTAAAAAACCCACTTCTTCAGATGCATGGAGTGAAAATCAAATTGGCCCTGTCAACACTGGTTCTCTGCTTGTGAGGTAACTCCCTTCTCTTCATGTGTCAGTATAATAATGCCTGCATCCATAATTTTTCACTCCAGACGTACCAGGAGGTTTTTTACCCACAAAAGCTCATGTCCAAATAAATCTGTTAAGTCTTTAAGGTGCCACCAGGCTCCCTGTTCTTCAACTGGAGTACACCTTGAGAGACTAGGGAAGTGCAGACAGGAGTTAATATAACACAAATGGGGCAAGAACCCTGAAGTCTTCTCCATCCTCAAAAAGTGCTTCCTGGAGTACTTTCCATGTGAGAAGAGGGGAGGGGAGGATGTGTAGGACTCAGCAGAAATTAATTCACTGTTTGAACCTGAAACAAATACCAGAGTATTGGGAAAGAAGAAGAGTGTCTCTGTGCTCCAACACATCATCTGTGGACTATGCAAGGTCTAGGGTTCTCCATGTGGTCAGGCTGTTTAAATGCCAACTGATCATTTCCCTTCAGATGAACAGCTGGTTAATTGATTCATCTTATCTCCCTACACTTATTATCCTGGGCCAATTCACTCAGAGGGCTTGACAGACTCTTCCTTCTCACCTCTGCTGCTTTGAAGACTCACTTGCACAGAACTCTGAGCAGACAAGATTTCACCAGTCTCAGGGAAAGGGGAGGGGAAGCTGCACAGGCTGATCGATGCTCCATAGAAGACTCCTGCTCTTATGCAAAATCTAATTGTTTGGCCAGGAAGTACTAGGCAGAGTAACCTGAGTCAGTCCAAGAACAGGAAATGGGGGTGCAGAGTGTGAAAAAGATGCCATGGAAATCAATAAGCAGTAAAGGACAATGCTACCCTTTGCTAGTGGGATGGAGAAATGATGATGGATTCTTTACAAAAAGCAAGAGGGGAAAAAGAGACAGTGTGAACAAGGAATCATCACCAGACCCATAGAGTCATGTTTGGGCTTGGGAGATCTCAGGGAAGGGTGGCTCCCTATGGCAAAGTCTCCACCCTGCAGTGCTCCGGATGAAAATCTGAGTGTGATAGAAATGAGAGATGGAGAAGACCTAACAGATCTCATTTAGTCCATCCCCGGATAACGCACAATTTTTCTCTACAGAATATTGTTAGCGCTCTGCCCAGTTTAGTTTGAAGGGTCCCTAATGATGAGGGTTCCAGGACATCCTTTTGGAGATTACTCTACATTCTAATAGACAGCCATTCTCTCTGGCAGCAAGCTCTTCCTAAGAGTCAGCCTATCATTCTTTCCTCTCTTCATTTCATCCCATTACTCTCAATTTCATCCCCTGATACAACCCACAATAATTCCTCCCCCTCCTTGGGGTTTTACACCTTTCACGTTAGTAGTCTCATCATGTCCTTTCACTTAAATCATCACTTAGCCAAGCTGCACATATTTAACTCTTTATTCTGCCTCATAAATTAATCTCTCCAGCCCCCAAGTCATTTGCATTGTTCATCACTGCTATAATTTACCTACATCTTTCTGATAATGAAGTGCCAAGAACTGAATACATTGTTCCAGGGGGGAATCACATCACAGCCACATAGAATAACTGCGGTGATGTCTGCAGCCCAAAATTCAACTTGTCTATTTTGCTGCCTTATCGCAGAGCAAGCTCACATAGAATTTGCTGTCTACTGTCACACCTCGGTCTTATTTCCCATTTCTTCCCGGTCCTCCCCCACCCCACTCCTCGAATCTCTGTGCTCTCTCTATCTAGGCATTTGTACCACATGTTTCAGATTACATTCCCCCAGATGCATTAGCTTGCATTTTCTAAGATGAATCTCATTATATTATTTTCTGCCCATGTTTCTAATCTCTCTGGTACTCTTTGTATTATTGCTCCATCCTCACTAGCATGTGAAAATCTCCCAATTTATTATCATTGGAAGATATCATTAACATGCTGTTTACTCCTTCTTCCCGATCATTAATGAAGACATTAAATAAGACGGAACTGAATGATGATGAGGATGATGCAGAAAGCAATCCTGTGAGCTCCCAGGATGGGAGGGGTTGGAGCTTTCCTCCAATATGCTTTAGGCCAGGATGTTTTGTGGAAGATGAGGGGAAGCCGAATGTTAGAAGCCTGAGCTTTTCCAGTAGTCTTTATAACACTCTACTCAACACAGGACTGCACACGAAGAGGGGAAAGCAGTTATGTTTTCCAAGCTGTGAGGGAGGTCACGGAGCCTGGTTGCATGACCCCCATTAACTCAATTCTTGTTTTTCTGGCCTCCAACCTCAGCTGTCGCTGACGGAGACATTCTTTCTATTTCTCGGGGTCCAGTGGAGAGATGTGTATGCTGGGACGGTGGGGAGGAAGCTTGGATTGCCACTGCCCTTGCTGTACCTGCTCTGTGGGTAAATAGGAGGTGTCAGTCCCCAAGACAGATGACAATCTAGTGGTTTTCCCCAGCACTGTTAGAGATAGAAAGCCCTGGTCATATCACCCACCATTCCTGGAATGACTGGTACATCTGTGTCTTCTCTCACACTCCCTACTCTACTCCCCCCAACAGCTCTGCTTTAAACAAGAGTCATATTCATCCCTGGTGTAACCCCACTGAAGTCAGTGGAGTTACCCCAGAGATCATTTTGCCCCAAGGATTGTCCCACATGGGAAATCCATTCCAAGTGCAAGTTCCTGTGGGGAAAAGCATCAGTCCTACCCTCCATTCCCCCATACCCATGCTTGTTCCTTCCCTGCGTGAATCCACCATAAAGGGCTAATGTGCTCCACCCTCAGAAGGGAGCATGTTGCAGCTTGCCAGCATTCACTCCCAAGCCTTAATGGCAACAGCCAAAAGTTCCGCTTGTGCCAGATCTGTCGCTGTGGGAGACCATGCAGCCCCGCCTTCATGGGACACGCAAGGCAGCCGGGGCCTCCGCTAAAGGCACCACCCCCACAGCTCAGCTAGGTTGTTTGGACAAGATTTCACAGCCTGACCAGGAATTGCCAAGAATGGGCAGAGCAGGGCGAGGCGGTGGTGGCCCCCTGGAGATTTAGGAACTCTCCAAAAAAATCTTAACATCCCATGGGATGCAATTAGATTAAATAATATTGGGTTTGAGCCTGCAAACACTTACTCAGGTGAGTAATCCTTATTTGTGAGTGTGCCGGAAACACTGGACTCCTCATATCAGTAAAGACTACTCGTAAGTAGAGTTTTGTAGGGTTGGGCCCATTCAGAGATGCCAGGGCGCTGCCTCAGTGGGACGAGTAACTGAGGTAACTGTGCGGGGGGAACCCTTCGGATGCTAACGCTCAGCAGAGGGACTGGGCTCCTGCCACCACCACCCACTCTTCCCTCCCTAGCCCCTGACATGTCCTCAACTCCTCCTGCCTTTCCCTAGACCCCTCTAGCCCCCCCATACCTCCAAATGCCCATTGACACCCCCCCCATCCCATGGCCCTGCTCTCTCACATCCCTCACCCCCATCACTCTCCCATGGCACTGCTTGCCTGGTGCCCCAGGAAGTTAAGGCAGCAGCACTGAGTTGTTTTCCTCCCTTCTCCCCCTGCTCCTTATGGTCCCTCAACCCCTCCAATACCCTATCAGAGCTGCAGCCTCTCCCCCATTCTCCCCGGTCACTCTTCCCTTCCTACTCCTGTCCCAGACCCTTCCCCTGATACCCAGCCAGCTCCCCTAGCACCCCAGGACCTCTGTTCTAAGCAGAATTGGTGAGTCAGGGAGGGATGTTAGTAATGCTGGAGATCAGAAGTGGACAGAAAATCCACCTCAAACCACCACCCCACTACACACATTCTGACTCAACTCCTCTGCTCACATCCCCACTAATCACCATACCTTCCCACTGTCCAACCCCACAGTTCCAGGCCTCCTGGGGGGCCAGCCCCATGGGGGGTGCCTGAAGTAAGGAAGGCAGTGGGTGGGTAGAGTGGGAAGGCTAGAGGATCTGAGGGGCAGCAGGAGACATCCATGCCTCACATCCAAACCCTACAATCAGTGACAGCCCCAATCTACCACCTGGCTTCAGGAGAGGTCTTCAGGCAACCACTGATCTCAGGTGGTGCACAGGAGGGTCCCTAGAAGGACAAGCTGCCTCAGGAACAAAGCTAGTAGCTCCACTCCTGAATCACCTTCAGGTGCAAGTCTCCCCCTCTCCCTGCCCTGTTATGGTGGGAGACGGGGAGACTGCTCTCCTTATGAATAACACACAGACCCAGTTCTCTCATTCTTATTCCACTCCTCCTCCCCCATGCCCCACTCAACCCCAATCCTGGCCTGTTTCCTGCCAGCCCCACTCCCCACCCTGTCCCCCACCATCCCTACCACATTCACCAGGTAAACACTGCTGGATATGAATATGAATACACATGGGCAAAGTAAGTTCCAGGCTGTAACTGTGTGGGGTATGGGGACAATGTTAGTAGAATCACTGTGGGGGGAGAAGGGAACAGGTCACTGCAGGGGGATATGGGAAAGAAGCATTGTGCAGAAGGACCAGCAGGGAGATAGGAGTTGGGGACAAGGAGGCATGATGGGTGCCCGGGAGGATAACACTGATGGCTAGCCCTGGGTGAAATTAACCTCTCTGCAAAGGCCTATGTATCACCTAAATCCCTCCTTAGTGTTGCTATGTGCTTATTTAAACCTGGGAAATCCCCCCAGACAAAAAACTTGCTTTGCTATGATCAACAGGTGCTTGACTACAACTCTCACCAGTGTAATCAATAAAAATCAAGGAAACTGCCAGCAAAGGCAGCCTTTGTATATTTCATATTCATAATGCCCCTAGATTGCACCATACCGGCTCACAAGTTCCTCACTTCAGCAACAAACTCCCTTGCAATTCCCGCATATCCAACCTGCTGCATTGCATGCACTCAGCTCCTCTACATCACACGCAAACCTGCCATCTTATTTCCCTGAGACAGAACAGACGGGTGGAGTTAATTCTTCACAGTCTTTGCCAGAACACAGTAGCCTATGCAGGAGGTGTGTTCACTTAGCAGTGGTCAGAGTTAAGGTTGTGTGATGGGGCGGGATTTGGTGTGCGCCCTGTGGGGCTGGCTGCATGTTTGAGAGGCAAGAGTCTGGTGACAATCAATTAGCAGCTGTTGCCAAGACTGCCTTTTTCCACCTGGGATTGGAAAGAAGGGCATGACCTTCCCTTAGGGAGGCAGCCCCTCGTTATCGGGTTCCATGCCTTTGTCATGTGGAGATGAGGCTGCTGCAACACATAGGGCTCCATCTCAAGACCCTTCGGAACAGGAAGCCGGTGCAGAATGCAGCTGCTCACTTTGAGAGAGCACTCGTTCACCAGGCGCTTTGGGGAGGTGTTGGAGGGTCTGGTTTGACTCACACGGCCTTGAATGGTTTGAAACCTGCCTACGTGCGAGACCTCCTCTCTTCCCATCTGACACTACTGCAGCACTATCACCACCCCAGGCTGGCAGCAGGGCATTTTCTGGGAGATATCCTCACCCTAAATAGTCCCAAATTTCTCTTCAGGGCATGCTGCAGGGCTTATGAGATAGTGGGTTGAAAGGTACAGGGAGGACAGGGGAGTACATTACCAAGATGGCTGGTTAATTTATACTTTCAGGGTTATGGCTGGATGAGTTAGCCATATTTTTGATTAGTCTGAGGTATTTTTATATACCATTGTGAGTGCTGAGAGCTTTACGATAGGCATTTTAAAGATGTCCGAATAAATATCATTAGTTGACTATAATAGGCTATAAAAGTGAAGAAATCTTCAATCTTAATACTAATAACATGTAGCTCACACAGTAGTTATCATCTGTAGACCACAAAGAAAGTAAGTTTATCCCCATTTTACAGATGGGAAACCAAGGCACAGAATTACTATGGCCCTGACCCTGCAATCTAATCCAGTCTGGTAGATCCCTGTCCCCATTCACAGACCCACTGATTGCAGTAGGGCTCTGAGCGGGCACAGATGTCATCCACCTGTGGGGATTAGACTGCAGGATCAGGGCTATCCCTCAGACCGGAGGCTAGCTGTTTTAAAGAATCCTTCCAATCACACGTCCATTTCACACGGGTTTTGTTTTCTTTGTGAGACAAATGAATAAAAAGCAATGTAAAGATTTTGTTTTGAAGCAGATGAAGCTTATTTCCACCAGAAACTGGAATTCCAATCCTTCCCCAAAGGGACACGGGCTCAGCCCAATCCATCCTCGTCTTGTTTGTCTGCACTGCACGAGTTGCTATGATTGGACTGGATAGGAGAGGGCTGTAAAAGCAGGGAGAGCTGTAGATCAGGATTGAGTTGCATTGGGCAGAGATGCATGGTATCTCCAAACCAGATTAGCTGGGGATAATGCAGTGAGGCTTGAAGTACATTGGTAGAGCTGTGAGGAGGGAGAGAGGCCAGGACTGGAAGGGCAGGGAAGCTGCAGGTCCGGACTGAGGTGCATTGACGGAGCTGTAGGAAGGCCCAGGGCTGGAAGAGCAGGGGATGCTACTGATGAGGAGGTACAGCGACAGAACTGGATGGGGGGAAACTAGCCCAGGCACTGCTAGACTCTGGGCAGCCTGACTAGCCTTCGCATTTCACAAGTGCTGAGATCCACCACACAACAAGCAAGCAAGCAAACAACTAATAATTACTTCCCGAGCCAGCATCAGCCCATGCTTCCCCAGTGTCTCACCCTGCCTGGTGCACACTAAGGTGTTACTGCTAGTGCTGCACCCAAGGTAGCCATGGGGGGAGATTTTAGAAAAGAGGAGAAGGCTAATGTGCACACAGCTGTATGTTATTAAGCATCTTCAGAAAGAGCCAAGCTGCAGGAAGCAGAAATGGGACCCAGAAAGCCCCTGCAGACGAAGCCCTCTCCTCACTCCTCACACTCCTGAAACCTCACAGCATGACAGGTGTCTCTTCACTCATGTGTTGAGCTGGCAAGTGCTCATGCACACCCTTGCCAGGGACACCTGCCCTTCCCAGCCTTTCCATCAACACATATACATGCACATACCATCCCAGAGCTCCCTGGATAACTGCTGCCCCCGTCCCCAAGTCAGGTGGGGTGACAGTTCTTCCCAAGCCAGCCAGGTGCACATGTGTGGGTGGCATGAGCACGTACCTGCACCCCCGCCCCCAGAAAAGGAATGTGACAACATCACAGATTTACCTAGATGGGAGAAAAAGGGGGCTGTATTAAGCTAACAATGTATATTTGATAGGAATGCCGTGAAATCATCGTATTTAATGGAGAAAAAGGAACCCGCAAGCCCATGCACAATCCCCTACCAGCCTGTACTAAAGCTGTCCCTTGCCTAAATCTGAGTTCCTATCAAGACTCAAGATATGTGGAAGCGCTTGTGGGGGGTGCTGAGATGACTTAGAGATCCTGAAAACTCGCTGTTCCCCTCCTTCACTCTCTATGTGTTGCAGATTAAGTTTCTTTAGAGGTAGGGGGTGTCATAAAGACTATTGGATTGTGAATTCTTGCCCTAGATTAAGATAAGGTTAAAACATTAATGTGGGGGTGTGGGTAGGTGACACCCCTCCCCCCGATATCAAACAAATCTTTGATCACCAGGCAGAATTGAAAGAGACCAACAACCCTGCAATAGCACATAGAAACAACAGACAATTAATGCAGCATTATGCAAGGTGACAGAGATACAGATCCGCTAACAGACCCCCAGATCAACAAGAAATTGTTCCCTTCTGACTGAGAGAAAATGCAAGGCAAGTTCTGTTTTCTGATGTTTTCCATTTTCTTGGAAATAATTTGCACTAAAGTGATTTCTTGTTTAAAGCCCCTGATACTTTTCACCCAGGTGCTGTGACCACAAGGCAAATGGAATACACTTCAGTGTTACAATAACATAATACCGGGGTTGGGGGGGACATGCCAAATATTTGCCAGTCGTCAATGTCTAACAATATCCCTGGATCTCTTTCTTTTTTTTTTTAATTTTCTCTCTCCTCCAAATGCACAGAAGATGACAAATGTTATGTGTAAAGTGCATCCTATCCTTCAATCCCTTCAAAACACTTTAAAGAGCTGCACACACAATTTCAATGCAATAACAGTAAGTAAAAACGAAGAAAGATTTTTAAAAAAACAAAACCCCAAACCCAAGACCCAGCTCTTGCTTTGCAAATGGAAAAAGCTGAGAAACCCCTAAATCCACCTTTACTAGTAAACCAGTTTAACAAAAGTTAAATATTTACAGGCTCAGACAGTCAGCTCTCCAGAGGGGAGATGTTCTAAACACCCCCCCCCTCCAAATATCCCCATCCCAAAAAAAGATCCATGATTAATACTAAATTCCCTCTGATTATTCATACACTCATTGTATAGCATTTATATACATATATAAATAAATAAAGAGATTCGGTATGTGTGTGACAAATGCATTCTTTATAACAATTGCCCATATATACTACTGGACTCATATTTTCCCCCAGACAATATAAATTATTACTACTTGTTGGGTGAATAGTGGCAGTGACACACACACACACACACAAATAACTTTCCTTTTTGGCAAGATGAAATAGCTAACATTACAGATGCATCTACCCTACACCTTTACTCATTTCAAAAAGGAAACCGGTACTAAAGAGAACAGACATGCTAAAGGTGGAGAGGAGTGGGGGGTACAAGTTTTCTATTTTTTTTAAGAGAGCCGGACATTAGGTTAGCCAGGTGTGCCTATTTCCCACCTACCTTTGCATGGAACAGAGATCTCCAAAAGGGGAAGTCCAGGTCAAAGAAGTAAAATTAAAAAAAAAAAAGAAAACAAGCAGCTTTGAAAGATTCCCAACACAGCCCCCCTCCTCCAAGCACACACACACCCTGCCCCCCGTACACCCCAAAAGAAGATCAGGATCAGCTGAGCGACTGGGAGCAGAGAACCAGCTGGCAAGAATCAGGGAATTGTGTTAGATCCATAGCTGCGAGCATCGAGCATGTGCAGGAAGGAGATGGTGTAAAAGGAAAATACATGTTAAGAAAAGGTGCCTGTTCAGGCTGAAGTCTGATGCTTCAGAGTCCGAGCTAAAACGATCTCTTCCTTGGAGGAGGGAGCTGGGGTGGTTTTTTTCCCTTTTCCCCCAGGCAGGTGGGGATAGAGGGGCAAGGAGTGAAGGAAGCGTCCTTTTAAAAAAAAAAAAAAAAAGACCACCACCAGCGGGGCAAGATAATCGCAAAGGGGTGGAAGGTGATGAGGGAAGTTTAGCTACTCCATGGTGAGAAAGCTAGGAGGAGAGATTTGTGTGTGGTTTCTATCGGTCTCTCTCTCCCTGTGTCTTAGGATATGTTCACCAAAGGCTTACAGAGTGAGTGGCACAGAGAGGGAGACAGAATAACTAACTGTATAGGCAGGGAGAGAGAGAAATGCTATCCTTACAGTGACACCAAATGTCTTTAGGGGAAACCTACAGTTACAGACACACACGGCAGAAATTTTAGAAGCATCAGAGAAAACACACACACACAAAATGTGGGGCTCAGGCCAGCTGGTCTCCCCCTCTGCCTTTAGCCAGCCCTTCCTCTCTACTCTATTCTGACACTAGCTTCAGACTGCTAGCACCTTTTCCTCCACTCCATGTGTGTGTGTGTGTGTGTCCCTCCACAGGTCACAAACCAAGCAGGGTAAGGAATTTGCCATTCTCTCAGAGAGGTGTAATAAACAAGGAGTCCTAAAAGCCCCTCCCTCAAACTCAGGTCACCCTCCCCCCCATCCCCTTCACACACACACATCCGGTTACCATAACTGCAGGGATGGAAACAACTCGCTGTAAATTAATTGCTCATTGTGTTTGTGAAGCTGGGAGGGAAATGATGTTGACAAATAATTGACAGGAATTGCTGGACCAGATCCTCAGCTGGAGTAAAGTAGCATTGCCCAGCGGCAGATAATGCAGCTAGGTCGGTTCAAAGCTGGTGAGGATCGCCTCTGTTATTTCTAGCAGTAGGCCCTGGTCCCCCAACTGCAGAGGCTGCCCAGGAGCTAGGAAATAACTTAACTTGACTTTGTGACCAGACTCTCATGAGGTAAGATAAATAGACCCTACTATATGTACGATTTGTCTCCTTCTAAGTTTCTGTTGGGTTTTCATTGCAGATGGGGACAGCACCTGGCACTGAATGGAATTAGCCCTTTAATTACAGCAGGTAAGAGGTTACACTTCTAGTATATGGTTTTGTCTTTGCCAAGCACCTGTGTGGGAACTATGGCCCCAACTGGGTCTGCACAGGGAAGCCCTGGTGCTCACTGGGGCTCTGCAAGGCATGGATCCAATTGGGGGATCAGGGCATCTGACACTCCCCCAGTGTCAGTAGTTCTCCAACTGGAGGGTGCTTGCAGTTGTTCAGGGGGCTGTATGTCTCACTCATGCCCTGTCTCTGGTAGGATTTGTCCTTGCAGTAGATTCCCCTTCCAGCACACATGTGGTCATGTGAATTCCCAATGATGCATCCTAGGAAGTGTGGTAGGACAGGACTCTGGGGGTGCATCTGGGGAGGATCAACAGTTGCAAGTGTCTAGATGTGAGATCACAGTATGAAAACTGTTGCTATGGGTGCTGTGGTGCCTTCTTATCTATGTGAAGACAAAGATCCTGACCACTTGTGGTCATTAAAGAGCCCCTGGAGCTTCTCGCAAGGTTAGGGGCACTAACCCTAGAATCCTGAGCAATTTCCAATTTGGAAAATTACATTCTGCTCCTTAAAATCCTCTGAAGTTTCAACATTGAACATAATCTTCTTCCTGCTCGTAGTTGTTGCTATTCCCTGTCAGACAGCTGCTGTGTTCCATTTCAGAGCAGACTGCACTTTAGTAGTGGGTAAGGTAACCCTGAATGTAAGTGCTAAGTATTTAGTAATATTATAGTTGCAGCTTTGGCCTGAGCAGTTAGCCAAAGATCATAGCCTTGCAGGGTTGTTTACATTAGGATGAGAAACAGATCATATGAGAGTCTGGTATATTCTTATATAGCTCATGCTCCAAAACGTCTGTTAGTCTATAAGGTGCCACAGGATTCTTTGCTGCTTTTGGTATATTCTGTCTTTTGTCTTGTTTGTTTGTTAACAAAAATGTGTACACCAAGTCCTGTTTCCCTGAACATCATGGAAGCAAATAGTAGGCAGTTTCCTTGTTCAGAAATCCCCATGTCTGCCATCCCAGCAAGCTCTGTGCCCAAGAAGAACTGTCCATCTGCTTCTTCCAAGGGACACTCAATTCCAGTTCCTGACTTTCTGCTTCCAACACAGACAGCCTGCAACCAGGGAAACACTTCAGTCCACACACAGAGCTCTGACCTGCCAGGTGGCCTCGTGCCTTGGGCCGTAGCCCCCCAGTCAGTTTTACTACATAAAGGGGCATGATTGCTCCTTCTGTTGAACCTGAAGGACAGTGTTTGGCACAGCCATTGGCTGTAATGAGGTCTGCAATTTCCTTTGGATCCAGACTCCCCTGATGGCAGCCGTCAGCAACTTTCAGCATAACATTATTGTATTATATAAAAGGGCCTGATCTTTCATTCTCCCACTGAAGACAAATCCAGCTCTCACACTGAAGTCAATGAGTGTTTAGGGTGAGCAAGAAATGCAGGACTGGAATCAAAGTTAGTTAAGAGCTGTGGGTGACTGATACTACATAATGTCCTGTTATTACTCTGTTATTAATAATGCTCTTAGACAAAAAGCCCCTTTCTCTTATGTCACCTAGCTCTTTCCTCCAGAGTGTCCAGTCAGTACCACGATCATGTCCTGAATCCTTGCATGTTCCTTTGGAAATAAATGAGATCTTTTATTTCAGGCTAAATATGCATAACTTGAGTTGCTCCTTGTTAGACAGCCTGTCTGTTCTGTAAATTTATCATGTTGCTTTCTCTGGACTCTCTCCAGCACCGGAAAAAGAGATTGATTTTTTAAGCTACCGCATACAATATTCCGGGGGAGGAGCCTTTCCAGAGCTGTTTGTATGCGTACGTGCATGTGTGTAAACACTGGTGAGCATCTCAAAATGTTGACTGATTTTCAGAAATGCCAATCTCAACATCTTAGCACGACTCTGGATGTGGCTCCAGCCATGTCTCCAGATGCAGCTGAATTTTCAGCATATTACAAGCCTAACCATGTCAAAGGCCAAGTCAGATGTGGAAGTGTATCTGCAGATGAACGGTTTGAGCCCTTGGAATGTCAGGCCGCTGGCAATGCACTTACCTCCAGTTTTAACCAATTTATAAATGTCCCACAATATACTTCACACTTCTAAACTGCCTTGCAGCCAGGGATAGCAATGGACTTTCCAAATGCTAATTAGTTAACCCCTCTTAGCCCGCACTGACAGGTGGAAAAAACTGATGGGCAGGGAAATTAAGGGATGGTCCTTCAGGGAAGTAAGGGGCTGTTTCTGTGACGTATTAAGTGCCCCCATTCAGCACTCAATAGCACTCAAAACAGAATGGGACCCTTAGAAACTTACCCAGATCACACCAGGAGATTGTGCCAGAGCTAGGAGTGAAACTCAGTTTTCCTGACTCCCGGTCCTATGCATTAACCACAAGAGCTTCCTTCCTTCCCTATACACGCCGGGGTACTGTATACATAACAGACATTACACACTATATAAACAGGCCCCTGTTATTTCCCTATCCCCAGCCCAGACACACACACGTCCTCACTTCATATAAACATGCATACAGCAAGCTCTCGGGACACCACAGACATATCCCACCTCCGGATACAGCCCCGTACACACATGCGCCACTCTGACATACAAGAAAAGGCTGGCTGACCCTCCATGCTCTCGTAACTTTATGGTCCTTATGACTCACCTGCTCGATCCCCTGGCCCCCTGGGTTCCTCATCATGAGTCACACAACCCTCACCTTTCCCCCTTTCACCAAAAGCTTCTCCGTTCATTCCTTACTGGAGGGAGAAGGGTTCCAATCCCATCCCACAAATGAGATGCAGGAGCACTCTATGATTTCAAATGTCTCCAATTCACCAACAAGCCCCTTCAGGGGAAAAAGGGAAAATGCAATTGAATTTATTCATACATGAATATCAATGAGAGAGAGAGGAGGAGGAGGGCAGAGGGAGAAGGCGAGATGGAGAGAAGAAAGAAGGTTGCAGCGAGAAAAAGACTAAAGGAAGAGAATTGTGAGATAAGACAGATAGGACCCAGGAAAGGGAGGAGGGACAGAAACACAGAGAGGCTGAGCAGGTGGCTAAGTTGACGCAGCTTCCCAAAGATCTACACCGTAAAGGTCAGGCTGCCATTTTGAACTCTGACTTTCAAACAAACCCTCTAAACCAGAAAAAAGTCCATCCACAAAGGTCTGGGGGAGAAGGGGCAGAGTGGGGAAATGGAGGGGTCGGATTCATCCTCTCACAATGCAGAGCTGGTGACAAGAACAAACAAAGACCAATTTTGCTCCTTCTCAGCCACAAATGTAGCCTGGAATCCTCAGAGATTGCACACTTGGAGGAGGATTTCTGCATGCTTGTCAGTCACACCAAGTACAGCAGATGATATGAGCCACCAGACAGCTGTAGCCAAGTCCTTGGGGAGTGGGGGGAGTTCTCATAGTCTGATTACATCCTCCACAACCACTGAAGCAAACACCTGAAGAGAGGCAGTTCCTTGTCTCATGGGCCAGAGTAACAGGGCTTCTTCAACTGCTGGACCTCTTTCAAAGAGTTTGACCTGCTTGTCACAAGAGGTACCAGGGCTCCTTCTTGACCTACTAGGTGATGTGGGGTAGGGGAGTAATCTTGGCTCCAGCACTCAGGTCAGATTAGAAGGCGTCTGATGCTACACACATATCTGGAGCCTTCTCTGTGGGCCCCTCCTCCCACTTGCTGGCTCTTTTGCTTTTGAGAGGAATAATAGAGGCAGCTCTTCCCTTTCATCACTTGAGCCAGACACGCTTGCTGACAAAGGCACAGGTCTGTATTTCATCTCTAAAGAGCCCCAAGCACTGGAAACCCTCCTGGAAATGGACTTCAATGGCTGCTACTGATTTCACTTAAAGGGGGCAATTACCAGCCATGGCGATGCGACTGCAAACAGCTTCCGAGATGGGTCCAGGTGGTGGGGGACAGCATGCAGGGAAGAAAGAGTCTTATAGAAGTGAAGAGGCCTCAGGTCAATAGTGTCCCCCTCGGCAGACCTGTGAGCTGCCCCCTCTTCCCTTCAGAGTGCCCTGCGCTGGCGATTTGCATACCAAGCATCCGCATGCCCAGGGCAAGCAGCATCTCAGTTTTCAGCAGCCAGACAGGAGCCAGTGCGGGATTTAAATACATTCTCTGGCCAACTCACATAACCTCAACAGGTGGCTGGGGCCTGGCCAATAGTGAAATGGAAGGCTATGCCACACAGGGATCCAGGCTAAGCTAGGAGGTGCTCTATACATTTCCCCATCTCTGACACAAGGACAAGTTCTCAGTTAGGCCAAGTACCCTTCCCGCCTCCAGGTCAAACCCTCGCCGAGTCCGCCCCTGACCCCAGGGGAAGACTCTGTTATCCCCAGAGCAAGAGAGCCCTCCTTGTCTGAAGCTGGCACACATACCATTAGCAAACACCAGTCACTACAAAAACCCAGACTCCATTTTTGTGCGTAGCAGGGACAGTCCACCCTGCCTCGTCGGTGGTGACACAGCTGTGCAAAGCACATCAGCCCCTCTGAGTCACATCTGCTGTGTGGACAGACCGCTCTCAACGGCTAAAGGTCAGGGCGCAACATAGACCCACATACGGGTAGCTGGTACGTATGGCACCCTGTTGGGGACTGGTCGAGTTGCTAATGCCACCACAGTTTGTGTTTGCTGCTTCCAGTAGGCAGCAGGGTTCGTTTTTTCCCCACACCCTTCAAAATAGAAAGGAAAAAATAAAATGGGAGAGTGAGTGTAAGCTGCGATATGAACCTAACTTTAGATCTAAGGGCCGATGACTCACTCCACTGGGGGGGAAGCGACTGAGCTGGCTGCAGGTTTCTGTTTATACACCTCACTGAGCTAAATATATAGACTGAGAAGTTCTTCTGTTCTGGTCCAACAACTTCAATCTGCATTTATTTCTTTCAATCTTAATGTTCCCCTCTCCTTCTAAATCCCTCTCTTCCTCCAGCATTGCCATCCTAATCCCCTTTATACTTGCTTTGTTGTGGGAAATTGAAGGAACACATGCCCACCCTCCCCCACCCTCACCCTGGTTTACAGTCAAACAAGCAGAGGATTTGTAGAGAATGATTCAGTGCTGCTGTTCTAACCTGGGCACCCCACACAGCTGTGCCAATGCAACTCAAGGCAGATCTGCAGCATCCGCAGCTATTCCAGACGTAGGGGTCTACACACTCCTCACTAGTGATCTGCAACAGCCCTTGCTAGTCTAAGCATGAATCTCCACACAGCTCTAGTGATGCATCTCAGTTCTGACTTGAGCACCCCCTACTATTCCCACCTGTGCACCTCTATCCTCACATGAAACACCCCCTGCTTTTCAAGTCTAGTACTTGCATACCTTGTTCTACCAATACACTTCAAACATAACCTGCAACATCACTTACTATTCAACGACACTTCATGCCCGCCATGAAAAATTATTTGTAGGCTTTGTGTGGTGAACAAATTCAACTAGGGATGATGATGAAACCTCAACAATTCATTTAACTTGTGATCCGTTGTAGACTCCATTTTGTAAACAGATGTCCAAGGGCACAAGGCTGGGTATCAACCAGGACTAGAAATCCAGCCACTTCTGCATCAACTTCCACCTCTAACTCTCAGTCCTGGTAAAATGTCAGCAGGGTACTCAGCTAATCTATAACACCATCTACCCCTTGCTTTTCCCATCCGCAGCCAAGATCCCCTCACCGCAACTGTGTCCTGAGAGGCAGGAATTCCAGATGCCCCAACTGCAAACCCAAATTGGGTTAGCATGGGGTGCTGCAGGTCAGGGCTGAGGAGCACTGGCAGAGCTGTGTGTGTGTGTGGCAGTGGCAGGGCAAGCTTGGCATAGCAGGCAGGACACAGGCCAGTACTGAAGTGCATGTCTGAGTACTAAGGGCCTGCTTCTGACGGCACTTACACCAATGTGAATCTGCAATATCTTCAGGCAGTGGGACCCTCCCCAAGGTGAGTGGAAAGAGGGAGGGTAAAAGGGAACAGTCCTTCACACCTCAGCCCAAATGGAAACAGGACCAAGAACATAAATAAATCCATCTAGCAAGAGAGACAGAGGGCTCAGCAAGAGGGGAACTACAGACCCCAAATGGGAGGTTAGAGCCCAAAGCAGCCAGTTCTCCAGCCAGGAGACACAGACCATTTATGAAAAGAGAGTTGGTTAGGAAGATAGAAGCAGGAGAGGAAGAGTAATAAGTGTGTTTGTGCTCCGGGGGGGATATATCTACAAGGAGTGGAATTTGATTTAGCCCACAGCTTGTGCTCTTGAAGAAGAACCAGGATTTCAGCATTCACAAAGGGAAGGGGGTAGGAAGGGAAGCTATGTCCATAGGAACCCATGATCAGCCCATCACTAGAAATAATCCTAAATGGCACAGGCAGAATCTGGCCCCGTCCTTCCCCCAAAGTTCAGCAGGGTTTGGATACAGGACTTTGAGCCAGGCCCATCTCTAATTATCCCCTCTTTTCCCGCATGTTCTTGGGATGCTTTTGCAGACCCATAAGCCCTGACCCAAACTCCCATGGGGAGGAGGCCGTAGGGGTGTGTCCATGTAATCGATATTCCCCTCCCTTCCCTGGAGTGTCTCAGCTCTCAAAGGAACTCCAGTGATGGAGTCCCTGCCTGTGGGCCATGCACGTGTTCCTGGATGTACACTGGACTGGGAGAAGCCAGATGATAACACCATCAGTACCAAGAAGGAGATATTTTGCCCAAGGCACACTCATGGAGCTAAGGGGACTGACCAGCCTCCGCTAGGGTTGCCAACTTCTAATAGCAAACACGAACACCTTGCTACGCCCCCTTCCCTGAGACCCCATCCCTTCTCACTGCACCATGCCCCCCTCCATCACCCACTCTCCCCCACCCTCACTCACTTTCACTTGGCTGGGGCAGGAGAGTGTGAGGGTGAGGGCTACTGTTGGGGATGCGGGCTCTGGGGTGGGGCGAGGGATGAGTGGTTGGGGTGTGGATGGAGGATCCAGGCTGGGGGCAAGGGGTTTGGAGTGCGGGAGCGGGCTCAGGGTTGGGGCAGGAGGTTTGGGTGCAGGAGGGGGTGCAGCCTCTGGCTCAGGGTGTAAGGTGGGGCCAGGTGAAGCCTCTGGCTCAGGGTGGTAAGGTGGAGTGTAGGAGGGGGCTACAGGCTGGGGCAAGGTGTCTGGAGTGTGGAGTGAGCTCAGGGATGGGGCAGGGGGTTGGGGGTGAGGGCTCTGGGAGGGAGTAAGAGTGAGGAAGGGTTCCACCTGGGGGAAGGGGTTAAGGTGCGGGAGGAGCTTCGGGCTCCAGCCAGATGACACTTACCTCAGGTGGCTCCCAGTCGGCAGTGCAGAGGGGCTAGGCTCCCTGCCTGCCCTGGGTCTGCGCATCTTCCAGAAGCAGCTGGCATGTCCAGCTCCTATGCTCAGGGGCAGCCAGGCGGCTCTGCACACTGCCTCTGCCCCCACAGCTCCTATTGGCCACGGTTCCTGGCCAATGGGAGCTGTGGAGCCAGCACTCAGGGCAGTGTGTGGAGCTTCCTGATTGCTCTCGTGCCTAGGGGCCACAGGGACATGCTGGGCACTTCCGGGAGCTGCATGGAGCCGGGCAGGGAACCTGCCTTAGCCCCGCTGCACTGACCAGACTTTCAACAGCCCAGTCATAAGCGCAGACCGAAGCTGCCAGGGTTCCTTTTTGACCAGTCAAGAACCAGACACCTGGGCAACCCTATCCCCTGCCCCCCCACCACTCTCACTGCCTGTTTCTTTCCTCCATTTGCAATTGGGTCAAAACCTTCCATCCTCTCACCCTCTGACCTGCTCACTTCCCCAAATCTAATGCAATGCAGGATCACACCATCTGCACAAGCAGGTGCCACAGTTAGCCTGGATACCTATTTGTCACACTGCCCGAAGCCCATCTCCTCTTACCTCCCACTCTAGCCTCCCACCCCAGTTGCACACTCCCCTCCCCTCAATTTCCAGTAGCATCAGAGAAATTTGCAAGCACAGAAATTAGGCAGTCCTTTTTTCAAAACACCGCTGCACGTGACCCTTCACCTCTGCACGCACACAAGGAAAATATGGGGACATTGGCTATGGCATCCTAATCATCTCTCTGCCAGAAGTACCGGTGCTTTGTTTAGAGAGGGTCTATCTCAGCTGACCTCAGCTCTTTATGTATTTCCAAAGTGCTCAGGACTGTAGCGCACTCCATCTGGCATAGGGTCAGCAGCGCTGAGGTGAATCACCATCCTCTCAGCCTAGCTCGGCTCTCCTGGTTCTGTCAGGGCAGCCTCAGCCAGCCCCTATGGAGTTAGGGGCAGATCAGAGGGAAGGCTGGTGGGGAGATAGTTGATTTGCTAATCAGCAACAGTGCTGGAGAATGGAATGGAAGGAAGCTCTAGGCTGCCAGGGCACCTCATGGGGTGACTGCATCAGTATCTCTGTTCAGGCATTTACTCCTAAAGAGTAACAGGAGAAGAAGTGTTGATGCTTGTGAAGTACAGAAACAGTCAAATTTAGCAGTGATTAATAGGAAATGCAGTGGCAGCAGGGTCACAGAGAAGGAAACTGCAGCTCTATTTACTAAAAACAGGCAGAGAACACAAAGGCTTGAGGTTACCTGCTCCCTGCAGTCACTGGATTATATGGGATGACCCCTGCTCTGTGTTGGAGGCAGGCAGGAGAGGGGGTAGGGCAGAACATTTCAGTGAGGCAATTCTCCTCCCCGCACTCCACTTCATCTGCAACAAACAATTCAAAAGGCCAATCCTTCTCTGAGGACAAATGCCCCTCAATGGGTTCAGTCCAAGTTCTGAGGAGCAGTTTTGGTTCCATCTATTTTTCTTCAGCTGCTTTGTTCAAACAGACCCTCACTCAAGTCCTTCTGATACTTCAACAGGGCAAGTAACTCTGTCTACTCCAGTTCTGAAACAGGACTTTGCACCAGTACATCCCACATCATTATCCCCATTTTACAGGTGGAGAAATGGAGGCACAGTGAAGGGAAGTGATTTGGCCAAAGTCACCCAGCTGCAGAGCTGGGACTAGAACCTAAGGCCTCTAGAGTCCCAGGCCAGTGTTCTATCCACTAGGCCATACCACTTTCCCTGTAACAGGCCCTATCACCACAGCTTCCCCCTGTATCCATCTCAGAGCCATTGATAATATAAGTAGTTACACTGCCTAAGGTAATAGAGATAAATCCTATCTCAGGATGTAAAATGATCACGGGGGGGGGCTAGGAAGAATTTCCCCCTCCTCCATTTACAGCATTGCACAATTGGCCAGGTGCTTTTGCCTTCTGCAGAAGCAACAAGTACTGTCTGATGCCGGAGGTGAAGAGATCAGATTAGAAGGACCACTCCAATGTAGCAGCCCCGTCACTCTTAAATTCTCCTGTATCCCACAGTCCCCTTGGGCAGGTTAGCCAGGCACGAAGGCACCAAGAAGAGGCAGGAAGATATAAATATTGGAGACTCAACTTGAGCTACAGCAGCCTGAGAGGGATATTTTTCTGAAATGAAGAAAAACCCCACAGAGACGTTGATGAACTACAAGGTTAGAGAGGGGAGAGGGCTCCATGTTATGGAGAAGACATTTGTGTTGTTTATAGTCCCAGTTTCTGTTTCCCCTCCCCCTCCCTGCCATCACTCCAATTCAGCCTCTCTTTCCCTCCCTGCCGTTCACTCTTTCTGCTCCATTGCGCCGCATCAGCCTGTGGGCTTGATGCAAAGTGCCTGCCTCACACTAGTTCACACTGATGACCCAAGACTCTCCTGGACAGCAGAGGGAGCACACACCTCCTGGCCAAGGCCCACACAGAGTGGATCCTACCGGCCAGGGCCAGGGCGAAGCTGCAGTTAAAGAGGATTGAAACAGGAGGGGGAGCTCTCCCTGCACCGGGCAAGGGGGGTGGGTGTTGGGCTGCTGAGCCCAGCCAGAAAGAGGAGAGAAGAGCTCGCGCTACTTGTAGCGAGATGGAGAGCTGTGTTAAATCTCCCACCTGTGCCCCGTACTTTAGCCCTTCCGCCTCCCCTGAATGGAACCTAGCTGAGATGTCTCCGTTCGAGACTCACAGTAACATACATGTGGGGCATGCACCCATTACTGGATTGAGGGGGAAGGAGGGGCCCCATTGATTATGCCTGGATGCAGAGAAGAGACCCATTCATAATGGCCACCATTAATGACAAGCCTGCCTGAATCCCTCTCCCACTCAGGAGGCCCCAATATTGATACTTGCTGCCCATGAGAAAGAGGAAAAGTACTGGAGAGGGTGGGGGGTCACCATGTCTCTCCACCCCCATAATACTCCTCCCACCATTGTTTGCCACAGGAAGAGCCCCCAGAAGGGGGGCATGGTACAGACACCTCCCTCGCCCCACTTCTCCCCTGGGACAACCATAATCCTCCAATGAGCAGTGATTTGCATATGCAAATTAGATCAAGCCTTTTTCTTCCCTCTGCACCCCTGGCAGCAAGAAAGCTGTTTGAAGGGTGGTGGGTGGGCATGGTATGCATTTGAGCCATATGGCCATATAGGGGACTGGTCAGGGGGCACTCAATGCCCAAATTCCAGAGCTGTCCATGGGTGGCAGGGAGCAGGAACACAGCTGATGCTGGCTAGCGAGCTGCTGATGCTGCGTGGGACACAGCCTCCATCTCTGAAGTATGGTAGCACCTCCCTCCAGTCACCCTCATGCTCTCCTCTCCTAAGCTGCCATGTGGATGCCGCCTGCATGTGAAATGCAGCCAGGCAGCAAGAACAGCTGCTACACAACCTGCTAGGACCAGAGAGAGAGTGTTCACGGATGTCTTCCCTTCTCTAATACACACAGCTGCCTTTTAGCACATATACACACATCATCAGGCACACGTCAACCACACACTGCACAACACCTTTCATGCATATGACACAGCAAAGATTGGCAACATGGGCGAGTGGATAGGGCACTGGACAGGACTCAGGAGACGGGGCACCAGGAAGCTTAGGGAAGGCACATTCTGTAGCTAGCTGCAAAGCTCACCACACTGAATGGCTGAAGCCACTTCTTGATCCTCAATGTGATGCTGGCACACCAGGTGCCAGTTCAAGCCAAGTTCCCTAGCCCTCAATTGAACACTGACAAATACGTAGCTGGAATCGTTCTAGATCACCTGTGTGTTAGCACTGTTAAAATAGGGATTAGAATTATAAAACAGTGTTTAAACTTTATGGAACGCTTGTAAATTCTGCATGCATTCAGCTCACTTATAACATCTGTATCCCATATTATAAGGTAATATTTGAGCATTTGCTTTGTAAGCCTCTGTAACTGTCACCAGACAGGAGAGAGCCATTAACTAGCATAATGTGCTGATCTCCAACAGAAGGTGTGATGTCCTGGACTACAAGGAAGGCCCATCAACACCAGGCACAGTAGAGTGAAACATTAAAGAGGACAAAAGGCTTTGTTATTTATTCCCTCAGCCGTGAAGCTGAGTCTCGCAAGTGAATTCCTCCGATCAGCTGAGTTTGCAGCTCAGAACAGAAGCGGGAAAGGGAATAAAAATCCCTAACAAGGAGGAACTGTATCTTTATGCTGCTTGCACTCTGGGGGACAAGGATTACTAGGCATAAGCAAAAGATCCCCAGTGCTTAGCCTGGGTTAGTGTATAGCACTTGTTTATCATAGAAGTTTCTGTTACTTTGGAAACTTAAGATTGTAATTCACTTGTGTGTATATGTTTACCTGCTTTAACCTTGTAGATAACTCTCTTATTTCCTTTTCCTGTTAATACATCTGTATATACTTTATTATAGGATTGGCTACACGCATTGTCTTTTCTGTGAGATCTAAGGTGCAATTGACCAGTACTAAGTGACTGGTCCAGGAGCAACGTGAATACTGCAGTGATCCTTGGTGTAAGGGACCATCTATCACAAAGGCCAGCTTGCCTAGGTGGCAAGACAGATAGAGTACCCAAGGGGACTGTCTGGGACTCCATGTTAAGGCTCTTATAGTGCCCAATGAGTTTACACTTGATCATTGGTTGGTGAAATCTCAGTACAGAATTCACAACCAATATGGGGTTGTGCCCTGAGGTTGGTATGCCTGTCCTTGAGCCACTCCAGACAGTTTGACACTTAACAGCTGAGAACATATTATTTTAATATATATACATATTAAGTTTCAGAGGGCAGTGGAGACCTCTGCTCTCAGCTGACAAGGGAGCAGAGATGGGGGGAATGTCTCTATTTGCAGCTGTCAGAGGAGCAGAAGCCTCTTTGCAGCTGCAAGGGGAGTGGAAGGGATGGGGGCTTTGCGTTTGCACCTGCTAGAGAGAAGGTGGGAGCAGAGGGCTTTGCCTACAGCTGCCAGCGTTCTGCGGCCAGCTGGAGTGCAATGCTCAAGTAGCACAAGTGTGGCAGTTGCCCTATGCTGAATGGTTCAAAAAACGCTTCATAATCCATTGGATCAACGGCTCAGAGACGCTCCAAGGAGACAAAGAGTTCAGGTCCTTTGCAGACCCATTTTGGCTTAAGCTGAAGCCAAGATTCAGCTAAAATTAATTGTCTTACAGGACTTAACCCACTTGGCTCCACATTTCAGGAAGGAAACCTGCTGAATGACTCTGCTCACCTAATGAATGCCACAGATCCAGAATTCCATTACAGGAGTGAGAACGGGACATGTCTGTTTAGAAGGACTTATCAGGTTGTGATGGCTGGGACGATGACGAAAAAAAAGATAAGAAATAAATGTTGTACCATTGATGTGATGCAATCCAAAACACACCACAAAACCTAGGGCACATGCCAAGTGACCGCTGAGCAGATTCTCATCTACCTTCCCAAATGAGTGGAGCCACCTCCAAATGTAAAAGCAAATCTCAAGAAACTGGCTTACAAGAAGCAGCAGCAGCAGCCTCCTCCCTGACACACTTTCCCCAGCAAGGCACATTTTGTTTTCCTTGGTGTTTTGTAGAGCCCTGTATACATTTACAGCACTCTATAAATAAAAAATAATAGCAGGGCGCATTTATCTCTAATTAAAATCCTGAGTCAACTCATGTAAATTTAGATGCAAATGAGGGGTAGCCCTTTGGCTTGCCAATGAATCCATCAGTGCTGCAGCGGTCCCACGTTGCTAATGCAGAGGGGCCAATCTTGAGAGGTTGTGAAGCAGGGGAATTTTTGCAGGGGTGAAACGGTTCAGTGTCATCCAATGTAACCAGTTAGGCGTCCCTGTAATCTTGAATAAGACAGCAACCCCCACTCTTCTGGCCTAATGCTAAGATCCAGGATATAGAGAGCGATAGGTATACATGGGAGAGATAAAGTGAATAACACCATGGCCATGTCTACGATAGAAAGCTTACAGCAGCACAGCCGTACAAATGCAGCTGCGCTGCTGTGAGATCTCCTATCTAGCTGCTCTATGCCGGTGGAAGACAGCTCTCCCATCGACAATTAAACCACCACCACAAGTGGCCGTAGCTTTGTCATCAGGAGAGTGTCTCCCACCGACATAGCACTGCCCACACCAACGCTCCTGTTGATGTAACTTACATCGCTCAGCGGTGCGGGTTTGTTTTTTTTTTACACACCTGAGCGACATAAATTATGCCAACCAAAGTGCTAGCGTAGACATAGCTGATGGAATCAGAGGGGAATGGAAAACTGGGGTGTGGGGGAAAGAATCGGCAGCACTGGGAAAGTAAAGAGGGTCCTAGATCTGAGGCGGGGGAGCACAGAAACTCTGCAACTGGAAGTGGCATATGAGCTGTTGAGGAGAAAAGCAAGTTTCAGAGGAGAGAGAGGAGATATTGAAGTTAGTCCTGGTATGATTCAGCCCCCGCTACCAGGTCCCCAGCAAATGGAGCTGTTCAAGGAGGGGGTGGGTTCTCAAAAGGCTCCCAAAGAGCTGTGCATAGGCAGTAACTCAGTGACTGGATCCAGAGAGCTCCTATGAGGATCAGCTTCTCTGCAAGCACAGAGAGGTGTCCTTGAAGCAAGCTATGCACAGTTTGATCTGCCCTCTTCCCTACCTCTTCCTGGCAACTCATGTAAAACCAATCAGATTAATACAGTTATTTGGTGCATTTCAGTCTCAGTACATTTATCAAGTACCCTTCATGTACAGCATCAACATATGCTGCCCAGGGACAACCCATCAAAAGCTACAGAGAAAAAAATAAGGACTTAAGAACGGCCCTACTAAGTCAGACCACTGGTCCACCTAGCCCCATATGTCTTCCCACAGTGGCTAATGCCAGGTGCTTCCAAGGGAACAAACAGAACAGAGAATCATTGAGTGATCCATCCCCTGTAGTCCCATCCCAGCTTCTGGCAATCACAGGCGAGGGACACCCAGAGCATGGGGTTGCATCCCTGAGGCTGTGAAGTGAGATTCACAGAGGGGACCTGACTCAGGAGCTGCAAGGAGAAACGTGAATGGGCGGATTGTGTGGCACAGGGGGTGGACGGGGGTTCCTGGGAGAGACACATCCACACATGAGCAGTGTGAGCTTTATTCTCCCAGGTGTGGCTGCTCTCTTGCAAATTCTAATACTTCTTAAACATACTTGCCCCCCCTTCCTCATTCCCACTATCCATCTTTTCCTCATTTACTAACCCCAATCACTCCCCTCCTCCCACTTGCTAATAAGGAAATCTGGGTTAGGGTTCAGGAAAGGGTGAAGAAGCAGGTTAGCTGTCAGCAAGGGCATCTCTGTTTTACTCCGCCTGGTGGGTCGATATTGGAGGCCACCGATGAGTGGAGTCTGCCCTCCAGCCAGCCAGCTCACACACACCGAGTGTGAGCACAAAGCCTCTGGTTTGCTGAACTCCAGACTGGAACTGGCCCTTTTGCTTGATCTGTAGGTGTCAGCAGCACCAGGTGAGCCAAATGGGAGCGCGCGCCACTTATCCGTTGGCCACCCAGGTAGGAGTTGCACCAAATTGGTCTCCAATGGGAATTTCTCCTGCCATACTTTGGCTCTGTAGGTCTGACCAATTGGGGTCCATGCAGAGAGGTGCCCCTGTGCTATACCAGCACAGACACATGTCCTGCCCATTGAGGTACAGATCCTACAAGGAGAGAGGACTGCCTAAAGAAAGCCACCCTCCCTCAATCATCCCAGATCACCACAAGGAAATGGGCTGAGGCCACTGCCCCCCTCAGGGAGTGAATGGGAGATGCAGCAGAAAGCAGTTGCCAACTCTAATGCATCCAGTGATAATCAAGCTGGCAAGGATGCATGGAGCACAAAATCAGGCGGCAAGCGTATTCAGGCGGGGAGCCGGAAATAATTACCATGATACTGTAACCAGAAAACACAAGGCCAGGCTACTTATCATACTAATTACTGTTTATCCCTGTTTACGGATCCACATGGCAGAGGGACTGACTGACAGATTGGAGGTGTAAATTCTTAAAGGCATAAGCTTTGGGTAGTCAGAACTGTGCACCAACTGCATAAGGAGTTTTTGTAAAGCTGTGGCGGGACAAGCACTTGACACCCTCTCTGGTGGAGGGTTGGCCCTGTGGTAAGGAAGCTCTCAGCACAAATCCCAGCTTGCACTGACAGGGTGCTGCAAGTCTCCATTATACACATCTGATATTGTATCTCTGCATTTCCGTCTCCCATGGGTCTTTATCTCTAAAGCTAAGTCCCTTGGACTCCAAGACCGGATTAAAGATTTTCCACAAGCATTCCTTAACCATCACCTCCTAGCCTGCATCCATTCCACCAAGATAACAAGCCCTTTGCCCTTAAGTGAAATTACATTTTCGAGGCAGTTCACAAACATCAGGGGACCCTCGCTATACCCCTCCGAGGCAGGCAAAGCATGCAGACCCAATTCACAGATGGGGAAAGGGAGGCACAGAGGAAGTGACATGCCCGAGGTTATGGAGTCAATCAATGGCTGAGCAGTTCCTGGCTCCTAATTCTATGCTTAGTCCACTAGACCATGGTTCCCAACTGTGGTTCACAGAACACTTGCTGGCGTTCCACAAAGAGCTGCTAAGTCACATGTTGCCGGCTGTCCTCCTTGCCAGCAGCTGTTGCATTGCAAGAGGCTACAGATACAGTAAATACTTTCATGAAAGCAATTATTGGATGTTATTCCTTATGCCGATGGGAGGGGAGATGGCCTGTCCGACCACAGATGGGTAGGGAGGTGACCACCAGGCCATGTCTATTTAGATGTAGTCCACACTAGGGAAGAGTCTGAGAACCCTGCACTACACCAGGATGCCTCTTTTAAGCCCCCTCTGTAAGAGTCTGTAGGGTTGTGTCTCTCCCTTTTACTCAGGGCTGATTCACTGCTTTCTTCTTTTGCTCCATGTTCATGGGCTATTTGCTCTCCCTCTCAGAAGCCATTTAGCTGTGGGACTCTTGTGTCTGTCCCTGGCACTTTACTCTCAGGCCTGGCAGTGCCAATCAGAGGATTAAATGAGTCCTGTCCTTCACAAAATGTTCTCTAAAAATAAGAGGGAAGATGCTGCCCTGTAACCATGGCTGTCCCTGCAGCCTCCTGCCATCTCCCCAGAAGTCTCTCGCTTCTCTCCCAGGGATACCCATCCATCACTGCCCACATTAAGCACACTGCACTGGTGTTGATTTAGGCAGGCACTGTCCATTTCCATCAAGGTTGTGGTATCTTTTGAAACCCCTTGGGAGATGGAGGCTTTCCACTCTGGAGATCTGGCTCACCCACTCTATCAGAGGTGTCAGAGAAGCATTTCGCTTGTCGTTTTCTGCCCTTTTATCTGTCTCATTATTAATGAGGAAGATTAGCCTGCTCCAGGGGAGGAGAACGACAGACTGACCCGCAAAGTCAAACAAGTCATAGTCAGGAGAGAACCAAACTGAGCGACGAAGGGGTCAGGGAGACCCAGCAGTTCCAGGGGTGGATTAAGACACCAACATTTCACCCCTCTAGACAACTTTTCATCCCTGCAAGCACCCAGATGGACTCTCTGCCTGCTCCCAGCAAGGGGAGCTGAATACTAGGGTGACCATATTTCTCTATGCTGAATACGGGACACCTGGTAAAATTACTCGTATTCAAGCGAGTTCAATGGCAATCAATTGTACAAATGTTCAAATTAACGTCAAGTTGACTGAGCCCATTAAAAAGAAATACTGTGTAGCTGGATACTTTTTATTTACCTTCTTCTCTTTAAGGCTTTAGGGTTCACACAGGGGGGTTGACACACACAACCCTAGCCTCACACACACACACACACCGGTACCCCTCTCTCACACGGGGGGCGGGGAGAGGGGTAACCAACCCAACCCTCCCTGCCCAGCACTCTCAGCCCTCCATGCCTGGCTGGGCCCTTGGGACGGACTTGCCTCTCCTGGTATTTGGCACCACATCTTCCCAAGACAACATGTAGGGGGACATGCAGGGTCACAGGCCCACCCTCCCCAGACTTCTGCCAGGGTTCACACCACAATGTGGCCAGCAGCAGCCTTTCCACACTGTGCAGGAGGGCAGAGATGGGAGCTGCTTCCAGCCGCAGGGCAGGCAGGGATGGGGGAAGGGGTGATCTGGTCTGTGTCTTTGCAGACCTCCTTTCTCCACCCCCACTTAAACCCCCGCTCCCCTGTGGCTGGAAGCAGCTTGTCCCTTCCTGCCCCCATAGTGTCGAAAGGTAGGAAAAGTGCTATCATGTAAATAAAAAGATCTTCAGAAACTGCACATCAAATGTTGACTGTATTCCTTCCCTCCAGGACTGGCTGGGAAGGTCTCTGGGGAGCTGTCCAAAGGGGTGGTGCTGAAATGGAATTATTGCCTGGGATCCCATGTTGCAATGTGCTCTGTGAATCACCTTTCTATAGGTGCTGAAACAAGGGTGCTGCTTTGGATCTGCCCAAATGCTGGTAGTCTCCAATGTCGGCAGTTTCCCAGCCGGGGGGGGGGGGGAAGGATAGCTCAGTGGTTTGAGCATTAGCCTGCTAAACCTAGAGTTGTGAGTTTGATCCTTGAGGGGGTCATTTAGGGATTGGGGCAAAAATCCATCTGGGGATTGGTCCTGCTTTGAGTAGGGGCTTGGACTAGATGACCTCCTGACATCCCTTCCAACTCTGATATTCTGTGATCCTACCAAAAGCAAGAAGCACATCTGATTCTAGTTACCCTCATCTGCCAGAGGTCACACAAGTTAGAAACCAGAACATTCCTGAGTCCCAGTTCCTTTCCTCTAACTGTGTGACCACATCACTTCCAGTCAGAATGGCCCCTTGGAAAGGGAGTCATCAGTCACATATTTAGAACCTAGCTCACTTAAGAACAATTTATTGTGCTAAATACTCCAGTGATGGACACATTAGAAAGCTGATAGCAGGGATGAATTTGACCTAATCTGATCTGTGATTAACTCCCTACATTTCCAAACCTCCTCTGCCAGCTTCCCAAGTCACTGTGACTCTCTCTCAGACCTCCAATCCTGCAACCAGTCTCCCAGGGTACTTCTGCAACTCCAAGGAGGCAACAGGCTTCCTTGGAAGAAGCAGAAGTCTGGTGGAGGTTAGAGCAGCGGAATGGCACAAGAGGCCATGTGCAAAGGTATTCCATCCCTGTACACAGGTTCAAATTTAGATTTTGGTCCCAGGTGGGAGGAGTTTGGAGTTCTCAGAACAATCCTTATATTAGGGACAGATTGTCCTCCAGGTTCTTGAGCAGATTGATGGGGCAGCAGGGACCCTCACCCACCCTGAGCATGCCATGTGTAAGGCACATTAATCCGGTGTTACTCTGTCTCCCTCTTGCGGATAGGCCACACAAGAGGCTGGTGAGGCTGCTACTGCCTCCAGTGAAACAGAGATGCTCCTTCAGCTCAAGCAATATTGGTTTATTGTTATTAGGTCTAGAGTTCAAACCTCACAGATGGCCCTTCCTGGGGCTCTGTCACACGGACAAGGGCCACAGATAATCCCAGCCCTGGCATTTGGGTGAGCACAGGGATTGCTCCCTCTATGTCTCTGGAGTGCCTGCTCCTAGGCACACCAGGCAAAAAGGAGCAGCCTACAACATTCTTTGCCATAGTGCAGCCCGCACACTCCCCCTCCACTCTAAGGGGCTTGGACAGGGATTGTGCCAGTTGTCCCCAACCTGGACCAGTGCCTACATGGCATAATTTGATCCTTAATTTGCATCCCCAAAACATACTGTAGTTCAGCATCACAACCAGTCTCTGCTATGAGAAGGCTCAGGACCAAAGAAGGAGAGGAGGAGGAGGAAAGAGAAGAGTGAAGGGAAGGAGAGAGACAGAGAGATGAATTGTAGCCTGCAGAATGAAAATAACATTGCCAGGCAGCGCAGGATCTGAATTGCCTGTGACAGGCAGACCCTCTCTGCAGCTGAGATTCAGACACAAGCTTATTTTCCTGGTTTCTTAGAGAGACAATGAGTCCTGACTACCTGTCAGAACGTGCCCAAGATATGTAACCAGCGGACAGGGGCCCCAGGTGTTCCTGCCCTGTGCAGCTGACACAGGTATGATGGCTGAGGTCATGGGCAGCATTTCCCAGAGACAGGCAGCAAGGCACAGAGGGAAAAGTAGCGAGCCCAGAGGCAATGCTGTGCCAGGATGCCTGTTGTTTGATAAAAAGCAGGACAGGTTTGTAGATGGAATGACCCAGTCCTGTTAGTCTGAGGGAAGGGAAATTTCAGAATGTATCGTGCCTTTGGGCAGACACACCTGTGTTCCATCAAGACCTGACAAAGGCACCACCAAAGATAGTCACAGTACTGTTCTCTCTCTGGCCAATTTTCCATAGGCCTCCTGTGCACTCCCCATGGGGTAGCTAGGGTCAGGCTACTTCTGTGCCCCCAAAAACCAGTCCCAGCCTTAGCAGAGTAACAGCCCCCTGCAAGAATACACTGCAGCCCCATCACGTTACTCACTTCCAGAAGTCCTAACAGTGTCCTTTGCCATGTCCCACTAAGCCAGAGACACAAGATCCTCACCAGCCAAGGTTCAGGTGGGAGTGAAATTCTGCCTGGATGCAAAGGCCTTTCCTAGAGCCCACACTCTTCCTTTTATCCCCTACAAGGTCCAGCTGTCTGCTCCTCCCACCATGACTGACAGCTTGCACCCAGCTCCCAGGGTGTGGCAGGGCATTTGCCAGGAAGGAGCAGGGTAGATCACACCTGGCCCCCATGGGAACTGCCCAGGTAGAACCCACCAGCAGCTGCCAGCCTGTTCAACATCATAGATAGGGTCAACTGGGTCCCTCTTCCCCCTCGCCAGTGATCTTAACCAGCACTCGCTCAGAACGCTTCGTGTTTGCCTCATTACCGTAACACTGGAAATAATTGCTGTCAATTAAACAGCGCTATTTTTGCTGATTTAAAAAATAATCGAAATTTAATTTACACTAATGATTTAGTTACACGGGAGACTCGGCATGGAAACGAGACAGCGTCAATCAAGGCTCAATTAGAAAAGCTGGAAATAGGCTGCATAGGAGATTGCGAGGGTGGATGGGTTTATTTTGGGACTCCTCTAGGTTCTGGCCAATCTTCTTCAGACCATAGTCAAGGGGGAGCAGAGTCATGGAAACTTTTGCAACACACTGCACAGCCTGCTGTTCGCTCCCTTTATCATCCAGGCATGCCAGGGCAGCTCTCTCTGCACACCCCTCTCCTGCAGCCCGAAGAGTGCACAGGGCTCTGATCCCATTCTCCCCATCACACTGCCTGCTACCAGAGCAGGTGATGGGCCAAATACTAAGTGACCTGCTTCTCCTCTAACACCCTCCACCAACAGCCTGGCTGTGTCTCTGGAATCAAAGCACTGTCAGCATCAGCAGCAGGAAACGTGCCCTGACAGGGAGTGGGAGGCAGTCTGGGGGTCTGAAAATGAGGAGGGGGCCTAGTGAGTCATTCCCTCCGCTGCATGCAAACACACACTCACACACACACCCGCCTGCGTGCAGGGCCGCATCCCCTGCTGAGCTCCGAGAAGGGGCTGAATATTCTCTTAGGGCTTTTTCAGAACCACTGAAAACAGCATGAGAAACTCCAGCCTCAAAGTCTGAATTTCCCCAGCAAAGCCCATTTTACAACTTTCCCAAGGACAAGAGAGAACTGGCAAAGGAGTGTCGGCAAAGCAGCCTGCGAATGACTTGTTTCTGACAGCAAAGAGGGGAGCAAATGGGCACTCCTCAGCATCAGGGTGCACATGGTGCACGGGGTTAAGACCAGGTTGATCAGCAGTCCAATGTGGGGAGGATTATCTAGGTTCAAGGCCAGGTTTCCACATCGTTGCTATCTCCACATGGCAAAGTGGGTGAACGGGACACAGGTCAACACATGCTGTCACCCATGCCCCTGACAATCAGGCCAGCTGATTCAACACACCCCAAGAGTCATGTCCAAGTATGTCCAAGAGGGGGGTGTAGCAGGGTGGACCTCTGCTCCTGCCCTGACGGGGTTAAAAACAGCCCTGGGAAGGGGCTGGGGCTGGAAAAAGCAGCCTTTAAGCTGAGCTGATTGGGGAAGTGGCTGCAGCTGGGGCCATGCCCCGAACTGAGCCACAGGGCCTAATAAGAAGGCCAGGGAAAACAAGAGCAAGTAGTCTCTCTCTGACTGGAGAGGGAGACAGGCCTGGCTGCTTGGGAACTCACCCGGGGGACCTAGAGGAAGACAGGGCTGGGGAAATGCCTTAGGAGCCGGAAAGCCCTAGGCCAGCAACTCCCCAGGCTGCAGAGCTAGTTCTAGGCCTCCTAGGTACTGGGCTTGCAGAGGGGCAGCCGGAGGGTGGGTAGAGGCAGCCAGTCCATACCCCTTGTTGCCTGTGATGATCAGCTGATACACTACAGTCTGCCCCAGGGCACGGGGGCTAGACAGAGACTGGCAGTAGCCATGACTGAGGCAAAGTGGGGATAGTGGGGTGAGGGTTCCCCTGGGAGGGGGGAGACCCAGTTAAAGTGGCACTGGGGTCCAGGGAGGGACACAGGGGCCAGCAGCGGACAGGTGGATCACTGGCCTGCAGAGGGTGCTCCGGGTTGCAATTTGAGCTAATTCCTGAGGACAACCAGCAGGAGATGCCGCAGGGGTGAGTCCACACCTCTACAGGGGGTATGGGCAAAACCCCAGCTCCACACACAGAAAGTCAGCAAGGTACATCTGCCTTGAGAAGGTAACAAGTGGCAGCATCTGGGAGAAGAGGGTGCAAAGGGAATGCCATGCTGGTGGAGGGTGCCTTGCGGCCCTGCTCTGGAAGTGTCACCATCAGGGCAACGAGGGGAGCCAGGGTCCAAGCCAGTTCAGTTCTTGGCCTGTCTGCTAAGGTGAACAGCAGGGGGCTCCCTCCAATGAGATCCTCTCACGGTGCGTTTTGTGAGGCAAGCGTCTGCCTAGCAGGAACCACACTGAGGCCCACCAACTCATTTCACTGGGAATGAGGCCTTCAGGTGAACACTCCTGAGCCCCCCATTCCCAATCTTTCCTCTGCTCCTGTTTCACCACTTAGGGGATGCCTACACCGGATTCCAAGGTGTGGTTGCAGCACATGTAGACGTACCCAAACCGGCTAGATCAAAGCCGGTTTGGGTACGTCTACATGTGCTGCAACCACACCTTGGAATCCCCACTTTGCCTCAGTCGTGGCTACTGCTAAGAGTACCAATAGCAGTAAAGCCACAGCAGCCTGGGCGAGCTACCCATATGTATACTCCGGATCCCTGGTGGGCTTGTACAGCCTGGGCTGCAGTCCATGCTGCCACAGCTTCACTGCTCTTGGTACCCGAGCTAGCTAAATTATGTCTACACATGCTGCAATCACACCTCTAATTGGAGTGAGGATATATCCTTAGTCTGGGATTATTCAAAGTGGGACCATGGGGTTTATTCCTTAGATTACAATTCTCTGTTTCGAGAGGCAAATGGTTAAATCTTCACACATGGTGAAACCCCACCCAGGTAAGAAATGGCATTTCTGTTACCCCTCTGTGTGATGCAGAGAAAAGAATAACCCAAGTGCACTCCCTTAAAGAGAGGGGTGGGGAGAGAGAGTCACGAATGATGAGACATAACGCAGGGCAGAGATTCCATGCTAGAGATACCTGGTTCATCACTAGAGTAAACGGGACGTCAGCGGGATAATGCATGGGGAATAGGAACATCTGTCTGAGAGGCTACTTTTCCCCATTCTGCATCTCAATTTCCTTTCTTCCTCTCATGCTTTCTCTTTCCCCTTTTCTCCTGTTCTTTGCCTCACATTCTCTCCCTCCCTGCTTTCAAGCGCTCATTGGCGCATTCCCTCTAGAATGTCGTTTATTTTAAACACCTTAACAGAGCCCTTCCTGTGTCACAAATCTGTGAGCCTTTTCTTTTCCTTTTGTATGGTCAATGAGCCTGGCTACCACAATGCAACCCCTCACTGGATCATCTATGACCCATTATTTTTTTATATACACATTTATGAGCAGATTTCTTGGGTCACAGAAAAAAACAAACAGAGATCAAATCCCAGCGGAAGCAGCCAAAAGGCCTTCTGAGCCCCTTAACTGGGAGGGGCAGGGGAGACATCACATGGGCAGCTGCAGTGGCACAGGGGACCTATTTGTGAATCAACCCTTCACGCGTCATTGGCCATCAAAGTTATTAGATTTTCAGTCAACAACCAATGCAGAGATGCACAATTTCTTCTTTTACAGTACAGTGCTCTTCTCCTGTCTCACCTCTCTCGGCATTCCCTTCCCCAGCTCCCTCAATGATCACAACTTTCAAGCAGCATCTGGATTTGTTGTAAGGAGGACAAGCTCGAGGGGACCCAACTGCAGTGTTTGACAGGATGAGGGCCCCACTGAGAACCAATCAGCAGGGACTTTTCACCCTCCCCCATCAGACAAGTACAAAGGGAGAGGGCAAGGCACTGAGAAATGATCAAAGGAAACGCTGTACTCACTTTACACAGAGTACCGCCAGCATGTGGAACTCACTGCTGCAGGAGGCCACCGGGGCAGGCAGTCTGGCTGGGAGTTTATAAAGGGAGGTTGTAATGCTTCTGTAATAGTATCTACTCCCTCTGGTAAGGGTGCTGGAACCTAGCACTTCAGAGTGGAAGCCTGCGGGGCTCAGTAAGGATTTTCCCCTGGCTGCATTAGTGGGGGGGGGAGAGTGAGAGGGGTTCACTGTCCTCTGAAGGACCAGAGCTGCTTCTTGCTAGACTTGGTCCTCTGGACTACACGGATCAGTGGCTTGCTCCAGGATGGTATCTCCACTATTACCAGGAGAACTTCAGCACTGCTCCAGCGTTCACTGGCAGGGAATGTTGGGATCTGAGGGTTTCAGTTACCTGGACTTACTCGACAAGGCTTCTGAGGAGAGCCGCACAGACCTACCTCTTCCAATTCCCCACCCTCAAACTCCAGTTGCCATGGCGATGTTACTGACAATTTCAATGCATAAACCCAAATTTGCATTTTAATGGGACACAATTAGAATGCTGAGATAAACGAGTCTTCCTTTCTAAAAGGTAACACACACACACACACACACACACACACATCACAGAAATATGTCATGCTACTGAGCACCACACACACACATTCATCTTTGGGCCACCTAAGTTTGGAAGTTGCTTCCTGTTCAGTTCCCCCTCACTGAAAGTTGTACACCTTCCCGCCAGTAAAAGACAGCGCCATAACACAGATCTGTGGTGCACCAAGGGCAAGCTGTATGCATGCCCTCTCAAGGTCTTGCCATGCTGTGCACTTCCTTGCCCCCACTATCCATCACGGTCCTGCCACTGCATGAGCTTCCTCACTCCAATGCATGAACTTCCTCCCCTGGTGCCCCACTACAGCTCACCATGGCATGGATTTCCTCCTCGCGGTTCCCATCATGGTTTAGCCATGGCATAAGCCTCCTCACCGCCCCTGTGGCATAGCACAGCTCAGCCAGAGTGTGAGCTTGCTTCCCCAGGTGCATCAAAATGGCCTAATCATGGCGCACTTTATCACTCACATGCCCATCACAGCTCCAACACAGCACACAGTTCCTCATCCACCCAGCACCCAATGCACAGCATGAGCTCCCTCACCCCCAGATCATGCCCCTGCTCAGCCATGAAGTGCACTTCCAGCCCAGCGTCAAATCCACACCAGGAGATCCCTCACCTCTGCGCCCCACAAGGAGCTAGACACGTGGGATGATCCTCTGCACACTGAGCTTCCTAACACTACCACTCCTTGCTCTGACACTCGGTGGCCACGTTTATTGTCACTGGGTTCCCCTGAACTGCTGGGACGGGGAAGAGACACTGGGTCGCGATCGCCAGATGTTTTCAGCGGTGGGGCAGGTAGTTAAGAAAGAGCAGGATGAGGTGAGCAAAAGCACATATCTCCATGGCATCTCCATTTACTTCTGCAGTCAGAAAAAAAACACTGTATAAAATAACACTGTATAAAATAGGAAAGCGGAAAATGAATTTCTCCTGGCCTTGGTGCAAACTAAATTCAAAGCAGGCAGGTGGCTAGAGTGAATAGACAGAGAGAGAGAGAAATAAATTAAAAATAAAAAAAAACGGGAGAGAGAGAGACGGAAAGGGAGGAAAACAAACAAGTGAATCATAAAGGCTGCAAACCGCCTGGAAATTTCATTTGGCTTTTCAATTGGAAAGTGATAGGACGCCTAGGTGGGCGGGGGAGACCGAATTGGAGAGAGGAGAGAATGCCCAGGCTGAGACAGGAATGGCCCAGAACACAAGTGCAGCCTCATCCAGGCCTGGTGAACCTCAACATCCACAAATCCTCCTCCCTGCCTCTCCCCCAAGGGAGGAGGAGGGTGGATAGTAACCAGCGTGCAAGCTGGGTCATCGTGCCTGGCTAGGATGTCCCAGCAAAGCCCCTGACACTAGTTGACCTGTTTCAGAGGCAAGTGCCACAGGCAGGCAATGCTGGAAGGAGACAGCTTGTTTAGTGGGCACAGGGAAGGAGCAGAACCACCCGGCGGGAAGGGAGGCTGGGACCCCAGAAGAGTGAAATATTCAGGATTTTGTTAGCCCAAAAAGATACCCAAGCAAGGCAAGGCACCCACAACAGGCATGGGGGGTGCTGTGCCAACGGGGTGTTAAATGCAGGTGCTTGGCTGGCCCAGACAAGGCCCTGCGGTGAAGAAGCTCATGCTGCTCAGCCCTCAGCTGGCACTGCTGGGGCATTGCTGCAAGGAGCTGTTTCTCTTTATATGCTGCACACACACACACACACGATGAAGGATATGCAGCTCCCCAGCCCAGGACACTTTCCCTCTGGATCCGTGCCCTCTCCCTTATTCCTACAGAACTCTTCCCAAAAGGCTCATAAACCATTTCAACCACTGTCTCACCAGTTGCAGCTCCCTGTCTGCCCAATGCGCCTGACCATTTGCTAAACAGCAATGCCCACTCTGCCAATTAGCTCTGCATCGTCAGCTAGATGGCCCCATGGGGCTCATCCTGCCACCGCCGCCTCTATGCACTGTGCCTGCTGCTCTCCCCGTCCTCTTGACACTCATTACGATCCCCAAAGCGATGCTGTCATCCCCGCCCCTTCCCCAGCACCTCAACTCAGGCCCGCTTGGAAGGGGTGAGAGACTCTGGACCCTGTCCCCAGAGCAGTCCAGTCCCAGGTTTGTTTGTGTCAACAAAGCACTAGTGCAGACCATTTAGGGACGTTTCCATGGCAGTACGGCCTGCCGAGGGGAGAGTCTTAAGCAGCTGCAGGTTCCCCCTAGGTAAGGTTTCAAGTGTTACCCATCTGGGCTGTGCAGAGACAGCCCTCCCTCCACCACCTGCCCAGCTGCTGACCCCATTCAACCCCTCTGAACTCCTTCATTTGCTGGAATCCGGCGTTAATTGCGCCGTGCTGTGACAGAGTGAACGTTAATGCTCCCTGGCACTTGATCAAGCGGAGTGGTATTCTGTCTCCCACCTGGCACTCTCCCAGCACAAGTGAGAGGGGCAGCCGCAGCCCTGGGATCTGCAAGGCACAGGAACTTTGATGGTGTCCTTCCCCAGTCACGGGGGGCAGCCAGGACACAAGTGGCCGCCACAGAGTGCTGGCGTTTCACTTCCCACCCCTTCCATATCTCTCTCCTTCCTTGATGTACACAGGTGCAGCCATGTGCAAACAGTTACACGTACAGACAAGACACACGCACACCCTCAGATGTACACATGGACACCAACAACCCCTCAAACTCCACCCAGGGCCAGGTACAAAGTCAACACTGCTGCACACTGAGGTCCATGCAAAGCCATATATCCTGATCCACACACCCATCAATGTGCAAACACATGGGCACAGAGAACCTGCTGATAAGCAAGCATGTTTGTTCACACACAGGCTAGGTCTATATGGTCTATTATTTGGGGTGTGACTGCAGCTCGAGCAGACATACCGGAGCTAGCTTTCGTCTGGCTAGCTTGGGTATTGAAGCAGGGAAGCCACCTGTCATAAACAGATAGCTAAGGGTTAATGTTCTTTTACCTGGAAAGGAGTAACCTGAAACACCTGACCAGAGGACCAATCAGGAAACAAGACTTTTTCAAATCTGTGTGGAGGGAAGCTTGTGTGTGAGTCCTTTGTTCTTGTCTTCTGCCTGTACTCTCTCTCGGCTATGAGAGGATTTCTGTCTCCTGCTTTCTAATCTTCTGTTTCCCAGTTGTAAGTACAGAAAGGACAGTGGTTTATATGTTTTTTTTTGTATTTACATGTGTGTAGTTGCTGGAGTGTTTTGAATTGTATTCTTTTGAATAAGGCTGTTTATTCATATTTCTTTTAAGCAATTGACCCTGTATTTGTCACCTTAATACAGAGAGACCATTTTTATGTATTTTTTCTTTCTTTTTATATAAAGCTTTCTTTTTTAAGACCTGTTGGAGTTTTTCTTTAGTGGGGGACTCCAGGGAATTAAGTCTGCAACTCACCAGGGAATTGGTGGGAGGAAGGAGTCAGGGGGGAAAATCTGTGTGTGTTAGATTTACTAGCCTGACTTTGCATTCCCTCTGGGTGAAGGAGGGGGGTGGGGGGAGCTTGGCTCTCTCTCTCGGTACCTATTTCCAGGACTGGAAATAGGGAGGGTGGAATCCCTCTGTTTAGATTCACGGAGCTTGCTTCTGTGTATCTCTCCAGGAACCCAGGGAGGGAACACCTGGAAGGGAGAAGGGAAGGGAAATGGTTTATTCCCCTTTGTTGTGAGACTCAAGGAATTTGGGTCTTGGGGTCCCCAGGGAAGGTTTTTGGGGGGACCAGAGTGCCCCAAAACTCTCTAATTTTTTGGGTGGTGGCAGCTTTACCAGATCCAAGCTGGTAACTAAGCTTGGAGGTTTTCATGCTAACCCCCATATTTTGGATGCTAAGGTCCAAATCTGGGAATAGGTTATGACACCACCGCAGCGTGCACTTCAGCCTGGCCTAGCCCTGCAAGTAATTACCCAGGGCTCTGCAGGGACTCGTACAGCCCAGGCTGAAACATACACTGCTCTGGTACACGAACTAGCTGGATGACAGCTAGCTGGCTAAGGTATGTCTACTCAAGCTGGGACTGTGGTGTAGACCTAGCCATACTGGGGCTTGCTTGTGCTCTTACACTGGTGTGAATCAGGACAAAGGCAACTGAGAAGGATGGAGTTACACTTATAGATAAGAATCAGGCTCACGATCCCTCGCTGGATTGGTGGTTTTGTGAACGTCTCTCTCCTTCCTTTGTTCCTGGCTTCCAAGAGAACAAACCAGCAAGGGAATCACATCACCCCCCACGTGACCACGTTCATTCTCCAAACCTCCTGTCAGAACAGCATATTGCTGATTCACAGCTTCTTGGTCATCCTATTCCTGCCCCTAGAGCTTGGCCAACAGACTCTTGGAGCTGGAGATCCTCCTGAGGAGGGGAAAGTGGCCATGGGATCCATCTCCAATCTGGGGCACAGGGAGACAAACTGGGGAGGGTGTGGAGACAGGGAACTCAAGGTTAGAACAAGAAGCATCCCAGTCAGAGAGGGAAAGGGCAGAGACAGCATCTCCATTCTCCTACTTCCCTTCTGCAGAACCTATCCGACTTTCTTTTATGTAGGAGGAGAGAAGGTCAGTGTGCACCACAGGGTAGTAACACACCGCTAAGGATGGGGGAGGGGAAGAAAGGTACAGAAGGAAGGCAAGAGAAAAAGAGGCAAGGCTGGTTTTATGATCTGTGATTATTCCAGCTGCTGGAAGGGTAGAACAAGTGATGAATTTTCTCCCTCTCCAGTTCAGGTACCAGAGGGGCAAGGTCAGGCCAGGCTGTGAGTTGCAGAATGAACACAAGATCTCAGATCCCTCCCTTCTGCTCAAAAAAAGCATGAGACGCCAAGCAGTTTGTGCTGAAGGCCGACCCCAGTGGAAGGAGCAAGAGGCAAAGAGATGACAGATCAGGAGAGAGGCAATCAGAAAAGGAAATAAAGGGGCAGGGGGATGTAGAGAGATGGACAGAGAGAGGAGATGAAGAATGGAGAGAATGAAAAAGACAAAGGAGAGGAAAAGGAATGGCAAAAACAGACAGGCAGGGAGTTTACATGCTGTGTTTGGGAAGTGAGACATACAGGTGTGGGGTATGCCACTTATCCGCACTGGCATCTGCCCCTCATCGCAGGCAGCCCTCTGTCCCTTTAACTGGATGTCCTCCCTTGTGTGTGCACATGACAGACTCTAAATGGGTGTTTGGGTCCATGTGCTTGATTTCACTAATCACACTGTTGGTTTGGTAATAGAGACAGAGCACAATGCTTACGACTTGGCTCCATTTCCAGTTAATGATTCCAGCAATGCAGTGGGATAGGAGAGTAGTGGGCACAGAGCAGGCCCGATTCTGCCAAGCACAGACATGCAGCTCATCCCGCAATTCTTCTGCCCCCATCCCAACAATCTGCCCTAGCACTAGAGCTCCCTGGAAGTCTCACAGAGCCCAGGCAATGCACTGCTGTCTTTTGCTGCATGTGTGTGTGGGAGGGGCGATCCATGTGAGTCCACTGTACGGGGGTGGGAGCAGTAATCCAGGGCTGAGTGCTAGCTAGGGACTCCAGGCAAGAACTGCTATTGTATTGCAGTGGGCACTGCTATTGGTATGGAATGGGCACTGCTGAGAGAAAGCTCACACCACCGCTCTCCAGGGTGGGCACTGCTGAGAGGAAGCTAGTGCTGCAGGGGTACTGGCTAGTTCAAGAACCCACTGGCTATGAAACAATATTCTGGGGCGTTTACAAAAGGCAGGATCTGGTCACAGGAACCACAGGCAGCCAAGATCACATGCCTCCCTCCATGCGACGCCTTATTGACGACATATACAACACCGAGGTGGAAGGAGCAAAACCCAGAAGAGGTCAACCCTGCTCCTGCCCTCCCCCTCCATCACCAGTAAGACCCTGGCTTGAGGTGGGCCCTCCACTTTAACAGCAGCAGCCCGGCTTACCTGGAAATCCTGCCTCACAGCGACATCTAGCGGAGAAGGGGCAGCGGCTCCACTCACAAGTCCAACTCAAAAGTTTCCAGCTTGGGGGTTTTCTCCCTCCTTTAACCCATCATTTCTTTCTTCACCTTCAGAGAAAACAGAGGGGGGAAGTTACAGCTCCCGACAGCCGGCTTCATGCTGTCCCTAGCAAGGAGAATAAGGAGGCAGGGGGGCATTACTGGGAGGAATTAGCTCAAATCCTCAGCATCTGAACCCTTGTTCGGGACAACGCTACCCATGGAGCCAGCATGGGCTCCTCAGCAGGCAGTGTGCTCACATTCAGATGCAGCCAAAGTGACTTAAATAGGAACCTTAACTGACAAACGATACCCCCTTGTTACACGCCCTGGGCAAGCCTGGGCAAGCCTGTCCAAAGATCTGTTAGGGAGCCATGGCACAACCTCAGTGGGTGGAGCTGGGGTAAGTGTCATCCCTAAGCACACAGCCCTGCCTCCCCCTTTGACCCCCTGACCCAGCAAGTCTCCCCCAGTGTTACTGACTGTTGTCCTCTTGGCAGCAGGCCAGCTGGTCTGCTACCCTGCCCTCCCCCAGGGTTTAAAGTGTAGGTGGGGAGGCTGCAAGAGACCCCAGACCTGACAATAATCAGGTAGGCCAGGGGTTCTGGAACAATTTGTATAGGGGGCTGCTGAGAGCCATTAAATCAAAATGTAAACCCTGGATATAATGGAAACCACTTGGCAGCTCCCACATAACCCCTAGTTTCAGCACCTATGGGTGGGTTGCTGCTGAGGGATGCACTTGAAGCACTTGTCATGGTATATTTCCCCAATCTGAACCTTAGAAGTCCAAAAAATTGGGGTACCAGCATGAATTCCTCTAAGCTTAATTACCAGCTTAGATCTGATACACTGCCACCACCCAAAAATATATAGTGTTTTGGGGCACTCTGGTCCCCCCAAAAACCTTCCTTGGGGACCCCAAGACCCAAATTCCTTGAGCCTTACAACACAGGGAAATAAACCATTTCCCTCCCCTTCTCCTTTCTTCCTCCCAGATCTTTCCTGCCCTGGGTACACTAGGAGATCACCGTGATTCAAACTCCTTGAATCACAACACAGAGAAATCAGGTTGGTTCCCCCCCACCTTCTCTCCCCCTCCCTGGGTTATTCTGGAGAGAGAGACAGATTCAAGCTCCGTGAATCTAAACAAAGGGATTCCACCCTTCTCCCCTCCCTTCTCCTTCCCTGTTAAGTACAGACTCAATTCCCTTAAGCCTCAACAAGGGGAAAAAATCAGACAGGTCTTAAAAGCAAAACTTTTAATAAAAAGACAGAAAAAAAGTAAAAGTTATCTCTGCAATTTAGATGGTAAAAGTACAGGGTCTTACAGCTTATAGACACTAGAAAGAAGCCTCCCCTCAGCAATATGCAATTTAAAATACTTCCAGCAAAATACACATTTGCAAATATAGAAAACAATCAAAAGACTATAACCGCCTGTTCTGCTTAATACTCACTATTCTGAATATATAAGAGACTGTAGCAGGGAGATTGGCAAGAAACCTGGTTGCACGTCTAGTCCCTTCCAGGACCCAGAGGAACAAAACCAAACCCAAAAACACAAACAAAGGCTTCCCTCCACCAAGATTTGAAAGTATCTTATCTCCTGATTGGTCCCCTGGTCAGGTGTTTGGTTCCCTGTTTGTTAACCCTTTACAGGTAAAAGAGACATTAACCCTTAACTATCTGTTTATGACAGCACTGTCTTAGCATAACTGCTGATCCCAGGTTATGCTAAACCCCCACTTCTTTCAAACACTATAAGCACTGCCAACCCCGCCTGCAGCCCCGGGCGATTTAAAAGGGTTTGGGGACCCTGCCGCCACCACCAGCAGCGGGTGAAGCTAAAGCGGCTTCCTGCCCGCCCTCGCTCCATGTGGCACAGCACTCCTGGAAGCAGCTGGCACATCCCTGCAGCCCCTGGGGGCGGGAGTTGCCGCATGCTGCACCTACCCCGAGCACTGACTCTGCTATTGGAACTGTGGCTAACGGGGGCTGCAGGGGCGGTGACCCCCTGCCAGAGGGGTGTGCGGATTGCTTTTGGGAGCTGCCCGAGGTAAGCGCTGCACCCCTCACCCTCTCCCACACCCCAACCCCCTTCCCTGAGCCCACACTCAAACTCCCTCCCAGAGCCTGATCCTTCACCTCCCCTGCACCCAAACTCCCTTCTAGAGCCTGCACCCCTCACTCCCCTGCACCCAAACTCCCTCCCAGAGCCTGCACCCCTCGCCCTCCCCGCACCCAAACTCCCTTCCAGAGCCTGCACCCCTCGCCCTCCCGCACCCAAACTCCCTCCCAGAGCCTGCACCCCTCGCCCTCCCGCACCCAAACTCCCTTCCAGAGCCTGCACCCCTCGCCCTCCCGCACCCAAACTCCCTTCCAGAGCCTGCACCCCTCACCCTCCTGCACCCAAACTCCCTTCCAGAGCCTGCACCCCTTGCCCCCCTCCACCCAAACTCCCTCCCAGAGCCTGCACCCCTCGCCCTCCCGCACCCAAACTCCCTTCCAGAGCCTGCACCCCTCACCCCCCTGCACCCAAACTCCCTTCCAGAGCCTGCACCCCTCACCCCCCTGCACCCAAACTCCCTTCCAGAGCCTGCACCCCTTGCCCCCCTCCACCCAAACTCCCTCCCAGAGCCTGCACCCCTCGCCCTCCCCGCACCCAAACTCCCTTCCAGAGCCTGCACCCCTCGCCCTCCCGCACCCAAACTCCCTTCCAGAGCCTGCACCCCTCGCCCTCCCGCACCCAAACTCCCTTCCAGAGCCTGCACCCCTCGCCCTCCCGCACCCAAACTCCCTCCCAGAGCCTGCACCCCTCGCCCTCCCGCACCCAAACTCCCTCCCAGAGCCTGCACCCCTCGCCCTCCCGCACCCAAACTCCCTTCCAGAGCCTGCACCCCTCACCCCCCTGCACCCAAACTCCCTTCCAGAGCCTGCACCCCTCACCCCCCCCGCACCCAAGCTCCCTTCCAGAGCCTGCACCCCTCGCCCTCCCCACACCCAAACTCCCTTCCAGAGCCTGCACCCCTCGCCCTCCCGCACCCAAACTCCCTTCCAGAGCCTGCACCCCTCGCCCTCCCGCACCCACCAGAGCCTGCACCCCTCGCCCTCCCGCACCCAAACTCCCTTCCAGAGCCTGCACCCCTCACCCCCCTGCACCCAAACTACCTTCCAGAGCCTGCACCCTGCCCCCCTCCACCCAAACTCCCTCCCAGAGCCTTAGGCAGGTATGGGGGGGTGGGTTATGGCCTCATTCTGGGCACCACTAAAAATTATACAAACCTGCCGCCCCTGGCCTGTTCCCACCCTGCAGCTACCTTAACGGCCATCTTCACTGGGCTGGAGGAGACTCCCCTTCCATCCCCAAGTGATTATCTCCAGGCCCCTCTCCCAAGCCTGGCAGGGGGCGACATGACCCACATTCAGTCACTGCAGCAGCACTATGGGGAGGCCAGGCCGCTGCCAGCATTGCCTTAAGCAGGCAGGAGCAGCAGCACTACTGCACCCCTGCCCTGCACTGAAACAGCTGGGACATCAGCAAGAAGTGGCTGGGGCAGCCAGAGCTGGGAGCAGTCGCATGTCCCTCTCACACCGTGCTCTGCACAATGGCCCCTAGTGGTAGGAGAGCAGCATTGGAGCTGCAGCAGCTTCAGTACTGCAACTCTCTGGGACTTGTTTGTAAAGGCTAGTCCAGTCCAGGCCTAAGGATCATTCAAACTGGCACAGGGGTGATAGCTACAGAGCCTATCACTGGTTTGAAAATGGCCCAGTTCAACAATAACTGACCTCACACCATTTAATAAGAGCACGCGCAGAGCATATTACTCAGCTCTACCACAGCATGTTTCGTTTCTATATCTCAAAGCACTCTCCATTTAAGATAAAGCCATCCCTGAGCTGACCAGACTCTGGTTCTGTTATCAGAAGCCAAGCAATCCCAAAGCTAAGTGCCAGGGCAGGCTTCCAGCAAATCTCTCTTGCAAAAGAATCCACCATTAAATGCACTCAGTCCCCTCTTTGGAAGTCCCTGCTTCCACTGGCACCCCTCAGCATGTCTCCAACCCTGGAACATTTTCAGAGGCGAGTCTGTCTCAGACTGTGACAGCATCGTCCAGAGTCCTGAACAAGAGAATGTGGAAAGCCAGGGAAATAAAGTCAAACAAAATAAAGGAAAGAAGGAGAAGGTTAAGTCAAAAGTCACAGATGAGTAGAAGGAAAAAGGCCAAATCTAAACCCAGAGAGACTAGTCGAAAGGGCAAGGGCAAGCCTAAAGCCAAAGGGAAGAAAAGGAGAAAGGACAGTCTGAACCCAAAGAAGAAAAAAGGCCAAGGCCTAGAAGTCAAAGAGTAAAATCCTGACCTCACTGAAGTCAATGGCTAAACTCTCATTGACATCAATGGGGTCAGGATTTCAACCAAAGAAAAGAAGTTCAGGGTGTTAACAGAAATCCAGATGACTAGGAGGCAGAATAACCACCTCTGCAAGGTTCAAACAGTCTGCCCCGTTACCCATTAAAGTGAAAAAAGTTAGGCCTCCTTAGCCTTTCAATATCGATAAGTGTTTCTGAAGTTCAGAGTTGAGATGCTCTGGAAGGAACTTTCAGAGTGACGTCTAGAGGTTCCATCAGCAAAGAATCCTGTGGCACCTTATAGACTAACAGACGTTTTGGAGCATGAGCTTTCGTGGGTGAATACCCACTTCCTCAGATGCATTCACCCAGATGTATTCACCCACGAAAGCTCATGCTCCAAAACGTCTGTTAGTCTATAAGGTGCCACAGGATTCTTTGCTGCTTTTACAGATCCAGACTAACACGGCTACCCTCTGATACTAGAGGTTCCATGACACTTGGAAGTAGTGCTGACTCTGTATCACTTCTTGGTTATTACTGACACAGCACTTAGCTCTGGTGTAACTATGCAGGACCTTTCTGTGCTCCCAGTTCTTACCAACACTGCAGCACTTAGAATGATCGTGTGGTTTATGGCACGGGCGTTGAACTCAGGAGCACTGGATTCTGTTCCTAACTCTGTCACCAACACCCTGGATGAGTCTTTTAATCTCTGTGCCTCTTCAAATGGGGATAAAAATACTCCCTTACTCTGTCCAGACTGAATGCTCTTCAGGGCAGGGACTGTCTCTTATTACATGTCTGTACAGCACCTGGCACAATAAGAAGCTGATTTAATCTTAACATGAGCCATAGAGATTTGTAGAAGCAATGACATTAGTGATATGCAGACTCAGTGGCTTGGTACAGAATGGATAGCACGTAATGCAGGTGATATGACTTTGAAAATAGAAATGAAGTAAAACAAAATAATCCAAACCAGAATAAAAGGTTTTCTGACTAGCAGAACTACCTCTGCACTAGATGTGTTCACAAAATATGAACCGAAGAATTGGCTGGCATTTGTTCATATTCAGGGGAGGAAAGCTCATTTTTCAAAGACATGTCACACAGTTAAAAGGCTAGAATGCCTGTACGCTTGGAGAACAGCAACACAGTGATCCATAGCTCTTTGGAGGTAGAGTGACTTCAGCACAAACTGCTTCAGGTTGGCAAATACACCTAAATATTAATAAGGGCAGAGCTGGCTGTAGGCTCATAAAGTGGTGTTATTCCAATGGAACAGCGTAATATTGTAATTAATGAAATGGTGCTGCTATTTAAGGCAAAGCATATTTCATATTCTGCACATAATGTACCAGTGCAAGGGTAAGTAACTATTACGTATTGATTTAAACATCCATCTCTCTCACTTTCCGAGGAACAAATATAGATATACCCACCAGTACTGCCAACCCTACATATTCAAAATTCATGAGTCAGGCCTTCATAACATCATATGATTGGCTTCAAAAATTAATTTAAAAAAATAATAAATTGCAGGGTCTTTTCATTTGTCTTTATTTTTTCAGTTGGACCACATCTGCTTTTCTCCACAACCATGAGGGCTAGAAACTGACTTTTTTTTACAGAATGAAAGCTGAGATTCTCATGTAATCACCTAACTCCAGGAGTTGGGGCTTTAAGAAAAACACCAAAATATCATGAGACCTGCTATAAAATTATCGGAGTTAGCAACACTGACACCCTGCTATAAGATTAAAAACCTGTGTAGGGTGAAAGTTACTAAAAAGATGCTTACTGTAAATGGAAAAGAATCACATAGAGGGAACAGGAAGCCTGATAGGAAAATTCTCAAATGCCTTCCAAGACCTATATTAACTGGATGGAGAGTACCACATTAAGAAAGACAAATCTGAAACTTCAGCAATCCATCTAGGAAAGAAACTTTCCATTTGCCCTAAGAAGTGAAGCAGAAAATTAACCTGATAATACGGAAAAGCTCTGAGTTATTTGAAAGTTAGATCAACCTATAGGGTGGGACAATTCCAACCTTACAATTGAAAAAGCCAAATAAAATATGGATGTGTGTTGAGTTATTTGATTTAAATCAAACCATAAAATGTGAATATTAGCTGATGAAAACTGCAGATGGACAGCAAACCTCTCAGGAGAAAAGACAGTCTCAGTATGAGATGCAGGACATGCATTTTTTGCAGTAAAGTTAGATGAGTCAAGCTATAAGCTAGTGACTTATTTGGAAGTTGTACATTTTAATGAGTACCATTCTGTTTTCATTCCACCTCAGAAGCATTTGAAAAAGCAAATGCACAGATTTTTGAAGGGTTGACAAAGTGCTGAATTATACTGGATGAAATTTTAATATGAGCTGGGGAACATAAAGAACATAATTAAATACTGAACAATTTTTGCAAATACCAAGACAAAGAGCCCTAACACCAAACTTTAAAAAGTAAACTACTGGTCCAACAGAAGCTTTGTAGGACCTAAACTGAGCAAAGGTGGCTTAAATGCTGATTAGGATAAAACAAAATAACAGTTCCAATACACACTCCACAGAGAACTAAGCCACACATTTTTGTCCCTGAGGACAAGTAATCATCAGAACATACTCTCAGGGTGGATTCTCCATATCTTGATGTCCTCAGATCAAGGCTGGATGCCTTTCTGGAAGATACGTTTTAGTCAAATGCAAATTATTGGGCTAAATACAGGGGTAACTGGGTGAAATTCTATGGCCTGTGATCAAACTAGATGATAAGATGGTTACTCACCTTTGTAACTGTTGTTCTTCGAGATGTGTTGCTCATATCCATTCCAGTTAGGTGCGTGCACCGCACATGCACGTCTGCCGGAAACTTTTTACTCTAGCAACTCCAGTGGGCCGGCAGGTCGCCCCCTAGAGTGGCGCCACCATGGCGCTTGATATATACCCCTGCCTGCCCGCCCGCTCCTCAGTTCCTACTTGCCGGCTACTCCGACAGTGGGGAAGGAGGGTGGGTGTGGAATGGATATGAGCAACACATCTCGAAGAACAACAGTTACAAAGGTGAGTAACCGTCTTTTCTTCTTCGAGTGATTGCTCATATCCATCCCAGTTAGGTGAATTCCAAGCCTTACCTAGACGGTGGGGTCGGAGTGAGAAGTCGCAGCATGGAGCACTGCTGAGCCGAAGGCCGCGTCATCTCTGGACTGCTGGACCAGGGCGTAATGGGAAGCGAAAGTGTGGACCGATGATCAGGTCGCCGCCCTACAGATCTCTTGGATCGGCACTCGGGCAAGGAAAGCCAGCGATTACGCCTGCGCCCTGGTAGAGTGCGCAGTCACACGGCCCATAGGGATGTGAGCCAAGTCATAACAGGTCCTGATACAGAACGTTACCCACGAGGATATCCTCTGCGAGGAAATAGGAAGGCCCTTGACACGGTCCGCTATCGCCACGAACAGCTGGGGGGACTTGCGGAACAGTTTGGTCCTCTCCACATAAAACGCTATTGCCCGACGGACATCCAGCGAGTGGAGTTGTTGCTCCCTGCGGGACGAATGGGGCTTTGGGAAAAAGACGGGAAGGAAGATCTCCTGGTTAATGTGAAAGGCTGAGACCACCTTGGGGAGAAAGGCAGGGTGCGGTCTCAGCTGCACTTTGTCCTTATGGAAGACCGTATACGGGGGGTCTACAGTGAGGGCCCAGAGTTCCGACACCCGTCTAGCTGAGGTGATGGCCACTAGAAAGGCGGTCTTCCAGGAGAGGTAGAGCAGGGAGCAAGTCACTAACCGCTCAAATGGAGGGCCCATGAGCCGAGACAAAACGAGGTTGAGATCCCATGAAGGGGCAGGGGGACGGACCTGTGGGTAGAGACGTTCCAGCCCCTTCAGGAATCTCGCCACCATAGGGTGGGAGAAGACAGAACAGCCATCTCCTCCTGGATGAAAGGTGGAGATGGCCACTAAGTGAACCCGAAGGGATGATATCGCCAGATCCTGGTCCTTGAGGGACCAGATGTAGTCCAGAATATTGGCGATGGAAACCTCCATAGGGAGAAAACCCTTCTCCGAGCATCAACAGGAAAAACGCTTCCACTTGGCTGAATACGTAGCTCTAGTGGAAAGCTTCCTACTGCCCAGGAGAACCTCCCGAACCGGGGTAGAGCAGCGTAACTCGGAGCTGGTCAGCCACGCAGGAGCCACGCCGTGAGATGCAGAGACCGAAGGTCCGGGTGACAGAGTCTGCTGTGGTCCTGGGTGATCAGATCCAGGTGAAGGGGCAGGGGAAGTGGGTTGGTTATTGAGAGGTCCAGCAACATGGGGTACCAATGTTGCCTGGGCCATGCTGGGGCTATCAGAATCACGCGAGCTCTGTCCCTGCGCACCTTGAGGAGGACCTTGTGGACCAGCGGAAACGGAGGGAATGCATAAAACAGATGGGTCGCCCATGGGATAAGGAAGGCGTCCACTAATGACCCGGGCTCCCGACCCTGAAAGAAACAGAATGCCTGGCATTTCCTGTTCCCCCTGGACGCGAAGAGGTCCATCCGGGGATGACCCCACCTCTGCAAGAGTGAGAGGGCGACGTCCGGGCGAAGGGACCACTCGTGTGAGCGGAAGGATCTGCTCAGGCGATCCGCCAGTGTGTTTCGTACTCCAGAGAGGTAGGAGGCCGTGAGGTGAATGGCATGGGCTATACAAAATTCCCAGAGCTGCATCGCCTCCTGACATAGGGGAGAGGATCTGGTGCCGCCCTGCTTGTTGATATAGTACATGGTCGTTGTGTTGTCGCTGAACACCGCGACACAGCGACCTTGAAGGTGATGGACTAATGTTTGACAAGCAAGACGGACTGCTCTCAACTCCCGTATGTTGATGTGGAGGTCCAGTTCCGGGGGGACCACAGGCCCTGAGTTCCACTGTGCGCCCCCCAGCCCAGATCTGAGGCGTCCGTCGTCAGGGATGCTGAGGGTTGGGGCGGATGGAACGGGAGCCTTGCACACACGACGGACTGGTCTAGCCACCACCGGAGGGAGTCCAGTACCCCCTGGGGGATGGTGACAACTGTGTCTAATGAATGTCTGGCCGGCCGGTACTGCGCGATGAGCCAAGATTGGAGGGGCCTCATGCGGAGTCGAGCATACGCTGTCACGAACATACAGGCCGCCATATGGCCAAGGAGGGTCAGACATGTTCTTATGGAGGTCAGGGGGCCGCCTGCAAGCGCAGAATGATGGCCGATAGCGACTGGAACCTGGGCAATGGTAGCAAGGCCCTGGCCAAGGTGGAATCCAGAATGGCCCCGATGAACTCTATCCTCTGCATGGGGAGCAGAGTGGACTTGTCCACGTTGACAATGAGGCCTAGGGCAGCAAAGAGGTTGCTGATCCTGCAGACGTGGTCGCGGACCTGCAGCTCTGATGTGCCTCGGACCAACCAGTCGTCAAGGTAGGGGAACACGTGAATGCGGCTGCGCCAAAGATGTGCGACGACGACTGCCATGCATTTCGTGAATACCCTCGGGGCCGTAGAAAGGCCAAATGGGAGGACCGCAAATTGATAATGCTGGCGGTCAACCACAAAGCGAAGGAAACGCCTGTGCTGTGGAAATATAGCAATATGAAAGTAAGCGTCCTGCATGTCGAGGGCGGCGTACCAATCTCCAGGATCCAGCGATGGGATGATGGACCGCAGGGATACCATGCGGAACTTCAACTTCACCATATGCTTGTTGAGTTCTCGCAGGTCGAGGATAGGTCTGAGGCCTCCCTTGGCCTTGGGGATCAGAAAGTATCGGGAATAAAACCCCTTGCCCTTCTCGCTCTCTGGAACCTCTTCTATGGCTCCCTTGTCGAGGAGCGTCTGTACCCCCTGACGGAAGAATTGCTCGTGAGAGGGGTCCCTGAAGAGAGACGAGGGTGGGGGGTGGGGCGGCGATGAAAACTGCAGGCGGTAACCGGCCTGTACAGTGCGTAAGACCCAACGGTCTGATGTTATTCGGGTCCACGCCTGGAGGAAAAACGAAGGACGGTTGGAAAACTGTGGGGAAGGATCCAAAGGGGAAACTGGTACTCCTCCCTCGGGCGCACCTTCAAAATGAAGGCTTGGGTCCGGGTGGGGCCTTGGAGGAGCCCTGGTTCTGCCCCCCTTGGCCACCCGACTGTCTGCGCCTACTGTTCCTGCCCCGGCGCCTATTAAGGTCCTGCCGTGGGCAGAACTGGGGATACGGCCGGCGTTGTTGCTGCTGGTTCTGCGGCCAGAAGGGTCTGTGCTGTGTCACGGGCGCGTGCATCCCCAAAGAGCGCATGATGACCCGATTGTCTTTAAGGCTCTTTAGCCTGGGGTCTGTCTTGTCTGAAAACAGGCCCTGGCCTTCGAAGGGGAGGTCCTGGATGGTATACTGGAGCTCCGGAGGAAGGTCAGAGACCTGAAGCCAGGATATGCGGCGCATCGTAAGCCATGAGGCAAGGGTCTGAGCGGTCGAGTCTGCAGCGTCCAATGAGGCCTGCAGCGAGGTCCTTGCGACTTTCTTGCCCTCGTCAAGAATAGCCGCAAATTCTTGACTTGCCTCCTGCGGCAACAGCTCCTTAAACTTGTCCGCCGCTACCCAGGAGTTAAAAGAGTAGCGGCTAAGGAGGGCCTGTTGGTTGGAGACCCTGAGCTGTAGCACCCCCGCCGAATAGACTTTACGGCCTAGGAGGTCCATCCGCCTCGCCTCCTTAGATTTGGGCGCCGGGACCTCTTGTCCATGCCGCTCCCTCTCGTTTACCGACTGTACCACGAGGGAGCACGGTGTCGGGTGGACATGTAGGAATTTCTAGCCCTTGGAGGGGGCCATGTACTTTCTCTCCACGCCTCGTGCGGTAGGAGGGATGGAGGCTAGTGACTGCCAGATAGTGGTGGCGTTGGCCTGAATGGTCCTAATGAAAGGCAGGGCAACCCTGGTGGGAGCATCTGCGGAGAGGATGTTGACCACCGGATCCTCGATCTCCTCCGCTTGTCAATTCAAGTTTTGCGCCATGCGCCTGAGGAGGTCCTGATGTGCCCTGAGGTAGAGAGGGGGAGGGCTAGAGGACGAGGTGCCTGCCACTGCCTCGTCAGGGGAAGATGACGAGGAGACCCCTGGCAACAGAGCGTCCACAGGGGGTTCTGTCTGGGCCCGGCCATCCGGCTCCGGAGGGAGCTCTGGGTCCTGGTGGCTGGACCTGTCCTCGCCTTCCGGAGAGGGAGGGGGGCGAGACAGCGTTGACTCTGGTGGTCTTCGGTCCGCTGCAGGCCGAGGAGAAGTATGTTGCAGACCCTGGGCTTGATGGTACGCCCAGGGAGTCCAAAACCCCCACTGCTGTGGCCCTTGGTCTTGAGGCGGAGGGTCCTGAAAGAGGGCCGCATGTCTGTCCGGGCCCAGCGTATAAACGCTGTCCGCCTGAGAGGAGACCGATGGCTGCCTCGAAGGCCATGGAGGTGCCGAACTCGGCTGATATGCATCTCTCAGTCCCGACACTGACGATCCTCTCGGTGCCAAGGATCGGTACCGGGAGCCATACCGGTGCCGGGATCGGGACCGGGATCAGTCTGGTACTCGGTGCCGGGATCTGGACCGGGACCTGCCTCCAGCTCGGTGCCGGGATCGGGACCGCGATCTACGTCCGATGCGGTGCTGGGATGGCGCTGGGGACCGGGACCTGCCACCGACGCGGTGCCGGGAGGTCGACCGGGACCGGGACCTGCCACCAGCTCGGTGCCGGGAGGTCGACCGGGGAGTTGATTGCCGACGCGAATGGCTCCTAGAGTCCCGGTGCCGGTATCAAGAAGAGCCAGACCGGGACCATACCGACGTTGACCTGTGCCGTGAGTGCGACCGGTACCACCTAGGAGAGCGGTGCCGGGACTGCGAGCGTCCACATCGTCGGGGCCTCGAAGGTGATCGATGCCTGGATTCCGGAGACGGCGCTCTCAACGTTGGCTTGCCTCTGGAGATGACCCGCACTGGGGGTACCGGGGGTTGAGGCTGGGATGGCTCAGTCACAGCTATCAAGTCCCGCACCGAAGCGAAGGTCTCCGGCGTGGACGGGACTAATAGCTCGACCCCAGATCTTAAGGGGGAGCTAGGAGGGGCCGGACTCGACGGACCTTCCGGGCCTGGAGTTGACGGCAACCCTGCAGGCGGTGCCACGGCAGAGGTAGGTGCCGAGCGCTCCACTCGAGCCTGCCGAGATGATGTCGTAGACGTCGAGGGTCTTTGATCGGATCCCGGTGCCGGGGATGGGTGGTGCCGGGGTGTCTTTCCAGTGCCGGCGCGGTCCGGTGCCGGTGTAGAGGTGGCCGGCTGCACTGACGGTACCGGATTCAGTGCCGCTTCCATCAGGAGAGTCCGCAGTCTTTGATCTCTCTCTTTCTTTGTTCGAGGCTTAAAGGCCTTGCAGAGGCAACACTTATCGGCGATATGCGATTCCCCAAGGCACTTCAGGCACGCGTCATGGGGATCGCTAGTTGGCATCGGCTTCTTGCAGGCCGAGCACTGCTTGAAGCCCGGCGAACCAGGCACGGGCCCGGTGCCGGGCGCCGGGAAGGGCAACGGCCCAACCCGCGAATAAGTTCTATAAACTATATACAATAACTACTAATTACTATACAACTCTAAACTGTTTTTTAAACTATTTACAACTACAACTATTGACAGTAACGAAGGAGAGCTAGGGACGTGGAGGACAGCAAGCCGCACTCCACAGTTCCAGCAACCGACACGGCGGTAAGAAGGAACTGAGGAGCGGGCGGGCCGGCAGGGGTATATATCAAGCGCCATGGCGGTGCCACTCTAGGGGGCGACCTGCCAGCCCACTGGAGTTGCTAGGGTATAAAGTTTCCGGCAGACGTGCACGCGCGGCCCGCACACCTAACTGGAATGGATATGAGCAATCACTCAAAGAAGAACTATAGGTTCCTTGTGGTCTTAAAATCTATGAATCTATGGGCACATCCACACTGCAATAACAAACAGCGGCACTGAGTCTTAGCGTCAGGGTCAGTTGACTTGGACTCATGGGGTTTGGGCTGCGGGGCTAAAAACTGCAGTGCAGATGTTCGGGGCTTGGCCTGGACCCCAGGCTCTGACACTCGACTTCTTAACAGGGCTTCAGAGCCTGGGCTCCAGCCCAAGCCCAAATGCCTATAATGCAATTTTTAGCTCATCAGTCCAAACCCTGCAAGCCCAAGTCAGCTGCTCTTGGCCAGCTGCAATTGTGCTGCAGACCTTTTATTGCAGTGCAGTTGTACCCTATGAATGAACAGTGATTTAAGGGGATGATAAACTAGCAAAAGGAATTTAAAATGTACAGATGATCAATGCACTTTTAAGGGAACTGCTGAAAAAACTATATGGCTTGGCATTTGGGAAAATAGACAAAAACTTGATTCCTCGAGGAACAGAAAAGGTCATGAGAAAATCTGTGTCAGTGAGCGCAGACACATGACAGGAACCATTGTAGAATCATTACATACACCAGCATTGCTAAGGCTGACAAGTCCAGGCAGCTATGAAGAGAAGTCAGAACATAGTCAAGAGGAACTTTGGCAGTCATGCCTGCAGAAAATCTCCCAGTTACTAACAGGACTGAAATACACTATAATGAATTAATGACAGGACTTTGGAAAATGTTACATCTATTGACCATGCTGATAGCTTACTTCTGTGTTGTTTTAGGAGGATGTAAAGATAGATCTCACATGGGGCTGACTGTGCTAATGGAAAGCCTCTCAGCATGCCTCTTGAATGCTCATTACATAAGCCCATAACAGTGGGAACAATGCTCTCAGCCCCTGGTGGTTAAGAGAAAAGTGGAAGTGCTTTGCAGGCTTTGTCTACACTAGCACTTTTGTCCGTAAAATATTTTTGCCATGAAAAATAATGGAAACAAACTTCTAGTATATTCATTCCCCCCATCCCCCCCCGCCCCTGTAGGGCCTTAAGAGCATACTTGTCAAGGGAGCATAAACCCCTCCCCTTCTTCTCTCATAGCATCTTGTTGCTACCAGCATTGGCTAAAAATCAAATAATTTTGTGACCACCTATTCAAATTATGACTAAATTTAGAAGACAATAACATCATCTCTGTCAGGGGGTGTTATATAAATAAGTAAAATACTAATGAATAATAAATATAATTTTTGGAAATGTTAAATTCTGTGTCTCTCAGGAGTAAGACTGGGATTTGACCCAGTTGTTTTGCAGCTTGGTCTGGAAAATCATGATACCAGGGTATTATTTTCATTATACTTATTATTTCCCCTCTGGCAGCACCTCCAGGCCCCTAGCCCCATTGCGTTGGCTACACACAAATAAAGCAGAAACAGCCCCTGACCTGAAGAGTTTACAGTCTCAGTTGGGGAGGGAGGCTACAAGGTGGGTGAGGGAATGTCTTTTATTGGCCCAACTTCTGCAGGTGAGTGAGGCAGGCAGAGCTCTGCCGCAGGCCTGCAGGAGAAGCACCAGCTAAGCGTGCTCTGATGACTCAGATCAGGGCCCACAAGCTGCAGCCAGGCGCAGAGGTTTCCAGGGAGCCCCGGTCCGGGCAGACGGGGAGGAGGCGGGCGAGGTCACCTCTGTGCAGCAGGCTGCTCCCCCTACCAAGCTGGCAGCTGGGGGGGAGAACCCAGGATGGCATCTCAGGGAGGGGAGTGGGGTTTCCTGCCCTTGGGCCTCCCCTCACGCTGCTGGGGGGCGGGGGAGAGCCGCTGCCCCGTGCTCGCTGCATCCACAGAATCACCATGAGCAATTCCTCGTCAGCCACGAGAAACCCCAGGCCGCCCTCTGCGCATGTGCGGGACTGGGAGTACCGGTGACTTTCCCGCGCGTATCTGCCGGAAGTGTGGCCGGGCTGCCGGCGGAAGCGGCGGGGCGGGGGACCGGAAGTGTGGCCGGGCTGCAGGAGGAGGCGGAAGCTGGCTCCGCGTGGGAAGAGCAGGAAAAATGTCGGCTTCCTTGCTGAGGAAGGGGCTGGAGCTGCTGGAGACGGCGGCGGGTGAGCGGCCGGGCCCGGGGCGAGGCCAGACCAGGCCTGAGGGGGGCTTAAAGCCTTCACCTGCGCGGTCACATTAACTTTCTCTCCCCCGCCCCCCAGGACGCCAGCCCGGGCTCAGCAGCCCCCAGCAGCGGCCGCGCAAACCCCTGAAGAGGAAGAAGGCGGCTCGGGGTCCTGGCAGGGACAAGACCACGGTCAAGGGCAAAGTCACCAAGTCGGCGATAGGTGACTGAGACCTCCCCGCCGCCACTACCCCATGTTGCTTTGCTGGTGGGAGGGGGCTGCGCACAGAAACCTGAGACTCGCTCGAGGAGGACCAGCTGTTCTGAAAACACCCCGCCCCCAGGGCCCTGCGGAGAAGTGGGTGGGGCGCTGTCATCCTATTCCATCTTGAGTAGGAGAACAGCTCTCTTGGGGCTGCCAGGTTTGGGGGGGGGGGGGGAGCAGCCGGTTGCATGCAGTTAACCCTACCTCCTAGCCCGGCCTGCTCGTGACCAGGGCTCCCTAGGAATCTCTTTGTGCCTGGCTGCACCACGTGGGCCCTGATAACAATCATATCACCATTACCTTGCACTTCTCCTTATGGATATCCTGTCCCCATGATTCCTAAAACGAAGTTTTGATGCACCCGGACACACTCCAGCAATAGTGTCATACCCCCGCCTGGTTGGAATACCCCCACCTGGCTCTCTGTACTCTTCATCTAGTTGTTATACAATACATGCTTACAGAGATGTTTTGTTGCTCTCTGCCCTGTCCCAGAGGAATATCAGAAGCGCCAGGCTGTGGATCACTTGAAGAAGAACTTGCAGTATATGAAGAAGGGCCGATTCGCTGCAGACAAAACCATCACGCAGCAGGCAAGGGAGTCTTGTTTTTGTTCCCTAGAATACCAGTAAAGGGGAAGTGACTTCCATGGGTCCTTCACCTTGGAGATTGGTGAACACCCCGGCACAGGTCAATGCTAAAAATGAGTTTGAGTGGTAGCTAATGTTGGCCTTAGAATTTTTAGGTGTGTTTACAAAATAACTTACTCCACCCCCCCCTCCCCCCATCCCAAAATGATCTATAATGATCACACAACTATGCCCAGGGCCAGTCTTTAAGATTTTTGGGACAATCCACCAAGATGATTTTGTAGGGCCTATTTCCCAAAACTAATTGTACAGAAAAATGTGTATTTTGGGGTATCCAATATAATCTTCTGTTATACAAGTGGAGTCAAGAATTCTGGGTTATTTTCATTTTTCTCCCCTTAATGATAGAATTCAGGGCAGCTGACAATGTTAATATCATCATATAACCTTACTCTCTTCATTAAAACTTCTCTTCCCTCTTTCTGACCCATTTCTTCCCCACAGTCCTTGCCCCCTTATTCAGACCTGGTTTTCTTTGTGTGTCTACAGCCCTCCATAGCTGTCTTTAATAGAACCAATGAGTACATGTCATGTTGACCATTTTTTAAAAAGTTGTTAATTCTAGGTTCTACATGTGGGGCCCCTTGTGAGATTTTGTTTTGTTTTCCTATCACTTAAAATGTTTCTTTCCCATGTTGATTTTTAAAGACCCATACAACTAGGAAATCTACTGAAACTGACTACAGTCTGTTAGGTGTAAAAAGTAAACTGGGGAAAAAAGGAAATGTTTTGCTCTGTTTCCTTTATAGTTGCTGTTCCCATGAAAGGTTTGAAAAGAGTACAAATGTGTTAAGTTGATGATGTTTATTTAATAGTTCAGTATATATAGTGTCCTATATACTAGTCACACAATTCCTCTAAGGGAGGGAGGTGGTATCCTCACGTTCCAGGGGGAGAAGCTAAGGCTTTACCAGCACTGCGTAGGGCATTGGTGTTGGAGCCAGGTTGAGAACACAGAATTAACTTTCTCTGCCCTGTGTGTAGCCCACTAGACTACGCTTCTCCCTCTCCCTGTTGAGTTGTCCTACATGCTACAATGGCTGTTCAGCAGGGAAACCTGTTCTGCTGCAGGCAGTTCACAGCACTTTGGGTAGTACTTCCCACTCACCTGGGAAATATGTTTTGTTGTTTGTCTTCAAATAGATGGACTCATGCCAAAACCAAAAGGCAGAGAACTAAGTAGCGGAAAGGGATGCTGTAAATCACTTCTTAACAAAATTTGTGATGAGCTTTCAGCCCTGCCAGTTGGTTTTTGCTTCAAAGCCCCCAGCAGCTTTGACATTAGTCCCAAAAAACCCATGTGGAATCTGCTGCTGCCCCAAACACAAGCTTTTGTTAATCCTAGTAAACATCTGTCTTAATTCTCTGCATTGCCAGGACTAGAATTGTAGGGAGTTACTGCAGCTTGGGATGATTACTGGCACAGTAGTTTATACTGTGTCTGGGACTGGATTAGCAAAGGCTGTATAATCTTTCCTTATCTTTTTTTAAAGGTTCTTGACCAGAATAGGGGCAGGAAATCTAGAGACCGTCCCCCAGAGAAGCCGAAGAAGAAATCTGAAGGCACTGTCTTCACAGAGGAAGACTTTCGGAAGTTTGAGAGAGAATATTTTGGGCGAGCTGGAGCAGTGTGATGAGAAGTCTTGCAGCTCTGAGCTTTCCAAAACTGAGTGTTCAGAGCATGGGACTGACCCTGTCCTCCTGTTTGGGATCAGAGACCAGGGGAGTGCGATTACGCCTCTTGCCAGCATATGTTTAGATGTCACGTCTGTACAGAATTTGTTAGTCAATGGGATGCTGTAGACTCAAAAGCATCAAGGGAGATCATGTGTGTTAGGGTGTATCATATGTCCTCTACTCCCCACTTCCAGCCAGCACCTCACTCATGTTCTCTTGGAATAGAGCAGACTCTTCATTCAAGCCAGATGCAAACTCTGCTCCTCTGAGGCAGGATCCTTTTATCCATCTGATCTGGAAAAGCCAGCTTAAAATGGCAGGTCTCATTAGGGGAAGCACAGGAGATGATTTAGAGCTGAATTGTGGAGCAGCTGGAACAAATTATCAGCAAAAGGAAGGATGCTCTAGAAAGGAGATGTGAGTACTGTTCAAATCTCTGTTTAGGTTATGATCTCCATCAGGCAAGGACCTTCACTTTTTTTCTCCTTGGGTAATGCCATGTACGCTTATGGTGCTTGATCCATAGTCACTATGGCAAAGAGTGTACTTGCTCACCTCTGTGGTGGAATCATTAATCCAGTAGGGTGGGATTGGCAGAGGTGACACAGATCATTCAGGCAATTCAGGCACAGTTCTTTTTAGGCTGACTTAGGGCTATGTGAAAGGTCTCTGTTCCCCATGGTACTATATGAGTATTTTCTACTTTTCTTCAGACTGCTGAGTGGAAATGAAATAACCCTTCTGTACTGAACTCCTCCCAGCCTTCCCTCCCACAGATCTCCTTATACAGCTGGTAGTTTACACTCAAGCCCACTAAATCAGGGTACTAAACACATGGGGGTGGTGTTGCTGCATAGTACAGCTGGCCCTAGTATTAACCCACATCAGTTCCTCTGTCCCAAACCTGCTAGATGTGGCTTTCTCTCACTTCCCCTGAGAATATCCACCCCTCCCTGCCTTGCAAACACCACCGGCTGATGAAGGTGAAGGTAGCATACTGTTGAGACCTTTTGGCTAGTGATTGTGATGCTGGATCAAGAAAGGCAATTCTCTCTTACCCAAAAAACACTAAATGCTTTGGATGTTGCAACATGTAGTTTGGCCAGCAGGTGGGGAAGTTGATTTTTCAGAGACATTCATCCATTTTGCTATTCCTGTACAGGTACCATGTATTTCTGGAAGGTTGGTGACTACTTTATTGCCATCTGTTATATACCCAGAAAGCAGGACCCTTGTTCTCCACTTGAAAACAAAGGGGTTAAAAGATTGAGTGCCCCCCCAAAAAACCAGCTCAAATATCAATTACATGAATTATTGCCTCCTTGTAAAATAGCCTGGCTGAGCTGAAATGTCAAGCAGTCCTATACACTCTCTTCTTTTTAGTCTGATTGCAATCCTCAAATTTGTTTCTGTTGCTCCTCTTTCCTCATTGGTGTGTTTTGTCACCCACTTGCCTGCAATACACAGTGACACAATAGACAGAGTCGGGGAAGGTTTCTCAGAAATGCCAGTTTTGGGAAGTCAAGATATTACTGAAACAGGCAGCTGTAGTGACAAAATAGTTAATCCTGGGCATTAGTGTTCCTTATTGTACATGTTGCTTGGACCTTGTTGTGTAAGATGGAGAGGGGATTTCTCAATTACTTATTTCTCTCTTCTGCAGACAGACTAGAGCAGTGCAAAGACCAGTTCCCTTTTGTGCATGTTCTTGGTGCAGAAACAAAAAGAAATGTATATGGCAATGAGTAGCTTTTCCTGTTTTTTTTAAGTGTACTTTGAATTTGTTTCAAGAAGTTGGTTAGAGTAAGTTTAAAGAGCCATTTTTAATTTGCCATCTTGTTTAAAATAAACTTGTCATACCTACTGTGATAGTAGCGGAGCTGCTCTGTAACTTACGAATATGTATGTTGACATGGTTATTGGGGTTTTTACTGTATGAAAATTAGTTTAATAGAAGCAAGTAAAAGAACAACTTGAAATAAGCCACCCTTTCATAGGGCTGAGCCACCTGATGGGACACCACTACTATAGGCTGGAGGCAGTGGCACTGTCTCAGGTTAGGAAGAAAGGGTTGGGTCAAGGGGGCTTAAAAATTAGGTCTGGGCAGCCCTCTCCCTCAGCAAGCACTTACGGGTTGTCAAGGGCCCATGCCCAAATAGTTATCTTTGAGGACTTCTGATGATTTTCTTTCCAGCCAACTTGCAAAACTAGTTTTATCCTGAGGGGCCCAAGTCTGAGAATGAAGTTCAAGAAGTTTGGCCATTTAAAAAGGGGCTTCCTCACAAGAGAGGAGGTGGTCGTGTGGGGACACCAGACTGACCCAGCTACCCATATCGGAGGCTGAAGCAATTAGGTTTTCTTAGGCTGCTATTGGGAGATGGAAAGCGATAGGCATGGAGACTGTTAGCTGTTTATTGAAATCCTCTAAATTATTTGTTCCTACTGTTAAAATTTAAAGTATTGTTTTTAAGGAGGTTTAGTCACTGTGTATGCTGCTGGTCACAGACTCCAGAAGGAAAGAACCATAAGAGCTGAATCTAGTTGGACCTGCTGGGTAAGAACAGGTGATCCACTCCTAAAGCCAGCCTGTGAGAGAACTGTGGAATTGCTCCCCAGGAGAGGTGAAGTCACGAGGCCTGACAGCTGAGGGAGTGTACTCAGACCAAGAAGAGAACAGAGGTGCAGCTAGCCCTGTAACCATGAGACATGCTAAGAACAATTTAAACATGTATTTACACAGTCCAACTAACTGCTGTTTCTGCCTGTATTAACTCTCAGTCCCACAACAAGTATGAAGGCCTCTTCAGGCTTGCTTTTGTCCATCAAGTGGAAGAGCATAGCCCAGCTATGCATGACACTTGGACAGAGCAGGCTAGTGAGTCCTCTTTCCCATCCCTACAGGCCACTGCTCACTACATATAAGTAGAAGGAACAGCATTTTGGACAGTGGAGTGTGGAACTACAGGAGACTTCATTATATAAAATATATTAAATGTGCAAATGCTAGTGCATGACCATTGTGAGGTATTGAGAAAGCAGTGTCAGAAGAGCGTGCAAGGCAAAGCTGTGCCCCGCAAGAAAGAGAGAAAGGAGTTTGGTGTGCAAGGAGTGGCCCAGGTGCTCTTACTTTTAAATAGCTTCTATTTCCCCTTGGCTTCCATTGACAGAAGCAGAAGGGAAAGGTTCCTAACGTATAACCTAAAGCTCTTCAGCCTGGAACAGCTGATCCTGTCAGAGTGTATTCCCTTCTGTTTTAGGTGTCTGCTCCCACGCTTGGTTCCTTCCTACTGCTGTGGAGTGAGCACTGGGTTGGATGAGCTCACAGTGGCTGGACTCCTGGCTCTGGTCCCAGCTCTGCACCACTGGCTGAGTATGCTGCAGTAAAAGATAAAGATAGCTAAACCTGCAGGGGTTGCCATCTTATGTATAACTTTCCCACCCACAGGGAGGAAAAAGGCAATAGCAGCTTTAATATAAATGTAAACAATATGAGTCTGGCAGTGGCCTACTTCTAGCAGATGAATTACAGGGCAAAGCAGTCCCTAGGTGTTTAGTATTAGGCTAGCTTATAAATCAGGTCCATAAAGCCAGGGTGTAGCTGACACTCCTCCTACAACATGAACGGTAGAGTCAATGTTGACAGACAAGCTAGTGTACAGTGCATTACTCAAACACCACTTTTTGCAATAAGACTCCAAATAGCTCAGCAAAAGCCTCTTCACTGAACAGCAGCTGCAGCAACCAACATTAGGACGCAAAAGGAATAGTTTATATATGCCATTTTATAAAACAGTGGGACACCTGCTCTCAGGCGTCTAGTAATTGTCTCTTCTCTAAAACAATACAGCAGAAAGAGAAGGGGCAGAGGGAGAGGTGATGAAAACTACAGGTGTGGAAAAATTGAGAAGATTAGTGGTAATACTTCCAAAAGCACTAACGTCCCATTTTCAGAATTGACTTAGGCACTTTGATGTCTCATTGAAAATACATGGGAGTTAGAACTACTTAGTTCAGAGAGGACATCTGACAGCAGTCTGAGAAATTAATGGTATAGAAAAGTTAAGTGCTTCCCTCCCCCCATCTCATAATATGAGACAAGGAGCAATCAAAGTGAAAGGCAACAAATTTAAGCTGAAAAGGAATTATTTTTACATAATGTGCACTTACCCTGTGGAACTCTGAATTAGCCGCTACGTATTGAAGCAAGGCCCAAATCCTCAAAGCTCTTTAGGCAGTTATTGCTTGCTGAAATCAGTGGAACTTAGGTGGCTAAATAGCTTTGAGATCCTGGCCCAAGAGTTTAGTAAGATTCAAATATTAGATATTTATATGGATAGCTTCCGTTAGAATAAATAGAAGGGATATAAACTCCTGCTTCAAGGCATAAGTCAACCACTAACTGCCCGGACTAGGAAATGCTTCCCTCATGGGCAGGTCATTCCAGAATTGTTTCTAAATCATCTAGTATTGGCTACTGGCAGGGACAGGACAGGAGGCTAGATGGACTATTGGTCTGAGCTGCACTACCCTCACCTTAACTGGTTAATTCATAGTCTCACAGACCAATGCTTAAATGGGACATGAAGATGATTCCCCTCTCCAGCTCACACTATCAGTATTTTGTCCTGGGGAGAATTGAGTCACCCTGGTGTGACTGGCAGTATATAGAGGAAGCTTACGTTGCTGAGGCATGTGCTGCACCAGCTCTGGTAACTAGAGTACTCCCATATCCCCACAGCTTAGCTTGACGTTTTTCACCAGCAAGAAACCCACTTACCCTTTACAATAAAATGGCATGATGCAAGAGGAACATGCAAGAGAAGGTGAAATCTGAAGAGACTGATCACTGCTTTGGGAGTGATTGTGACACTGTTTAAAACGCTTGCTAGAACTCCTCTAAAGCTAGCTGCTTTGATTTTTCTAAAGGCCTGGAATGGGTATGTTTAAAAGCAACCTGCCACATATTTAAACTAGTCAGTTTAAAACAGAATTCCCTAGTCCACAGAAATCTCTCTCTCTCTCACTCACACACACACACACACACACACACACACACACACACACACACACACACACACACACACACACACACACACACACACACACACACACACACACACACACACACACACACACACACACACACACACACACACACCCCCCTACCCACCGGGTCTTGAAACATGCACTCAGAGTTAACACAAGCTTTGTTGATACAAAAGAGTAAGCATATACTAGATCCAAGGACTCTCCCCACACTGGAAATTGATAGAGAATGGCTCTTAGGCCTGGTCTACACTACGCGTTTAAACCGAATTTAGCAGCGTTAAACCGAATTAACCCTGCACCCGTCCATACAATGAAGCCCTTTATATCGGTATAAAGGGCTCTTTAAACCAATTTCTGTACTCCTCTCCGATGAGGGGAGTAGTGCTGAAATCGGTATTGCCATGTTGGATTAGGGTTAGTGTGGCCGCAATTCGACAGTATTGGCCTCCGGGCAGTATCCCACAGTGCACCATTGTGACCGCTCTGGAAAGCAATCTGAACGCGGATGCATTGGCCAGGTAGACAGGAAGAGTCCCACGAACTTTTGAATTTCATTTCCTGTTTGCCCAGCGTGGAGCTCTGATAAGCACAGGTGGCGATGCAGTCCCAAATCCAAAAAGAGCTCCAGCATGGACTGTACGGGAGATACTGGATCTGATCGCTGTATGGGGAGACAAATCTGTTCTATCCGTTACAGAAGACGAAATGACAAAGCATTTGAAAAAATCTCCAGGCTATGATAGACAGAGTCCACAGCAGGGACTCAGCAGAGTGCTGCATGACAAGCGTAACAGAAAGCCAAAGAATCAAATGGACACTCATGGAGGGAGGGAGGGGATACCGAGGACTCCAGCTATCCCGCAGTTCCTGTAGTCTCCGAAAAGCATTTGCATTCTCGGCTGAGCTCCCAATGCCTGAAGGGTCAAAAACATTTTCCCGGGTGTTTCAGGGTGTATGTCGTCTATTTACACCCTTCCCCCCTCCTCCCCCCAAGAAAAGGGAAAAAAATTCTCGCCTTTTTTCAATGTCACCCTATGTCTACCGCATGCTGCTGGTAGATGGGGTCTTGCAGCGCTGAACACCAGCATCCCCTTCCCGGTGGCAGATGGTGCTAAATGACTGGTATCCATCGTCATCATCAGCCCATGAGTGCTTCTGGCTGGTCTCGGTGAGGTCGGCCAGGGGCGCCTGGGTAAAAATGGGAATGACTCCTGGTCATTCTTGGCAGATGGTACAGAAGGCTTGCTAACCATCCTCATCATAGCAGCTGGAGACTGAGCTCCTCTCTCCCCCCCCCCTTTAATGTCCTGCCTGGACTATCATAGCAGCTGGAGGCTGCCTCCCCCTCATTTTATCTCACTAAAAACTCAATGTCTCTTATTCCTGCATTCTTTATTACTTCACTTCATCACACAAATGGGGGAACACTGCCAAGGTAGCCCAGGAAGGTTGGGGGAGGAGGGAAGTAACAGGTGGGGTTGTTGCAGGGGCACTCCCTAGAATGGCATGCAGCTCATCATTTCTACAGGATCTCTGGGGCTCTGACCCAGAGCAGCTATGCTCTCTGGTTCTCTAGTACACTTACCCCATATTCTAGGGAGGACTGACTATTTTTAGACAAAACATAAAGAAGGGAATGACCCGGGGAGTCATTCCTATTTTTGTCTATGCACCCCCAGCCAACCTCAGCGAGGCCAGCCAGGAGCACCCATGACAGCAGCAGACAGTACAAAACGATTGATAACCATCATCGCCAATTTCCAAATGCAAATGGTGCAAAATGACTGCGCTGGTGCAAAATAACCATCTCATTGTGAATTTACAATGGCAGATAGTGCAATAGGGATGGTAAAGTCTCTGCTACCTTGCAAAGGCAAATGAATGCTGCTGTGTAGCACTGCAGTACTGCCTCTGTCAGCAGCATCCAGTACACATACAGTGACAGTGACAAAAGGCAAAACGGGCTCCATGGTTGCCATGCTATGGCATCTGCCAGGGCAATCCAGGGAAAAAGGGCGCGAAATGATTGTCTGCCGTTGCTTTCACAGAGGAAGAATTGAGTGATGACATTTACCCAGAATCACCCACGACACCATTTTTGCACCATCATGCATTGGGATCTCAACCCAGAATTCCAATGGGCAGGGGAGACTGTGTGAACTTGGGATAGCTACGGGATAGCTACCCACAGTGCAACGCTCCGGAAATCGACGCTAGCCTCGGTACATGGACGCACACCACCGAATTAATGTGCTTAGTGTGGCCGCATGCACTCAGCTTTATACAATCTGTTTTAAAAACTAGTTTCTATAAAATCGGAATAATCCCGTCATGTAGACATACCCTAAGTGGCTCTCTACTGCAAGTATTATGCAGGAGAGATCTCCCCAAGATAGCCAGAAGCTAGACACCTTTAATTGCTAAAAATTGGCACTGACAGGAAAAGAGTTACCCTGTACATATTCAATGCATATGCTACCAGATCTAGAGGATTAAATGATGGGAAAAATAAAAGGAATGGGGTTTCTCCTCACTGGAAAATAAATGTTGCCCCAAAAAAAGGCTTTCAGAGTTAAAGAAGAGGTTGATAGTCAGTAGGAGAATTGTTACATAGAGGTTAGGGGAAAGGCGGGACAGTTTCAAAAGGGAGAAGGTAAGAGTAAACCAGGAATTTTGGCAGAACCAAATCACATGCAAATGACTAGGTGTGGAATAAGACACCAGGAAATATGAGAGAGGCATAGGATCTGTTTGCTCTATAGGCACCTTGACTGCTTTCTGGAGAGCAGACTGAATGCTGTGCTGGGATGAAGGGGGAAGGGGCTTGGGCTGCCAGACTATGGCTTTTGCCTGAAATACTCTGACCAGAATATCCTGCCTTATCCTGCTGGTTAATGCAGCTCAGTGGCATTAAGAGGGAGCGCTCATCTCCCAAAGGCCAGCATGTCCCTGCTGCTATTTCTGGGCTTCTTGCCAAGAGAGGCTAGTGAGGTTTTATCACCCTTTACTTTCCCTCTGCAAAGCTGCAGGTGGGGGTCTAGGCTTGCACACAAGGTACAGGAATGCAGCTGTTTTCTCAGGACAGCAAAGGAGGAGGATGGCTTCTTTGGGGGTGGTTTGCGTTTCTATTTGTATTTACAGAGAACAAGTACAAACAGCTGGATCTAAAAACAGATTGAAGAGGAAGTTATTGGCACACAACAGGAGCAGAAATAAGGCATGGGAAAGAGGGCACACATGGTCCAAACAGTTTAGCAGGAGACTGCAGCCTGCCTGTATTGGCACGAGTTATGTATATGAACACTGGCATTAGACTCGGCCAGCGGAACTGGAGTGGAATATGCAGGGATGTATCACACCTAGTTTGAGGTGCATGAGGAGCTGTGTGAGGTCTGCACCTGCCCATGATGTGCCTCCCTTGAGTCAGCTATGCCATTGGCCCCCCCACCCCTTGCTGAAACTCAGAAATTACAGCCAAAACAGACATACATCCAGAATTCAAAATAGTCTTAATTAAACTGCCAAATATATACAGGGACTGGTATTCTCATAGTGCAACAGGTAACGTGTATTTAACTTGCGTCATTTCCCTACTTCTCTCCGTTGCTGGGCAGAGGAACTGCCCTCTACGTAAACAGTAAAGAATCAATTTAAACAAGTATGGTTTGAGATAAGGTGATGAGACAAATGTCATGAATCCTGACAAAATATAAAGCAAATCAGCACATGAAGAGCTATCAATTGTCATCTGTCTCTAAGGAAGTCTAAGACTATACCTTCCACCTGTTAAAAAAGGTTTTCTTCCTTTGGCTCAGCATAAAATGGTATTCACTGTGCATAAAAATAGTGCAAAGAAAGGGATTAAAGGAAAGTTTCTCTAGCAGAGAGAGGTATGACTAATAGAATTTAAGGTCAGAAGGGACCATTATGATCATCTAGTCCAGGGGTAGGCAACCTATGGCACAGGTGCCAAAGGCAGCACGCGAGCTGATTTTCAGTGGCACTCACACTGCCTGGGTCCTGGCCACTGGTCTGAGGGGCTGTGCATTTTAATTTAATTGTAAATGAAGCTTTTAAACATTTTAAAAACCGTATTTACTTTACATACAACAATAGTTTAGTTGTATACTATAGACAGAGAAAGAGACCTTCTAAAAACATTAAAATGTATTACTGGCACACGGAACCTTAAATCGGAGTGAATAAATGAAGACTCGGCATAGCACTTCTGAAAGGTTGCCAACCCCTGATCTAGTCTGACCTCCTGCACAATGCAGGTCACAGAATCTCACCCACCCACTCCTGTAACAAACCCCTAACCTATGTCTGAGTTAGTGAAGTCCTCAAATTATGGTTTAAAGACCTCAAGGTGCAGAGAATCCTCCAGCAAGTGACCCGTATCCCATGCTGCAGAGGAAGGCAGAAAACCTCCAGGGCCTCTGCCAATCTGCCCTGAAGGAAAATTCCTTCCCGGCCCCAAATATGGTGATCAGCTAAACCCTGAGCACGTGGGCAAGACTCACCAGCCAGCACCCAGGAAAATTCTCTGTAGTAACTCAGATCCCACCCCATCTAACATCCCATCACAGACCATTGGGCATATTTACCTGCTAATAATCAAAGATCAATTAATTGCCAAAATTAGGCTATCCCATCATACCATCCCCTCCATAAACTTATCAAGCTTAGTTTGAAGCCAGATATGTCTTTTGCCCCCACTACTCTCCTTGGAAGGCTGTTCCAGAACTTCACTCCTCTAATGGTTAGAAACCTTCGTCTAATTTCAAGCCTAAACTTCCTAGTGTCCAGGAAGTGGCCACGCTGGTACTAAGCTTAAATAATTCCTCTCTCTCCCTGATATTTATCCCTCTGATATATTTATAAAGAGCAAGCATATCCCCCCTGAGCCTTCTTTTGGTTAGGCTAAACAAGCCAAGCTCTTTTGAGTCTCCTTTCATAAGACAGGTTTTCCATTCCTCAGATCATCCTAGTAGCCCTTCTCTGTACCTGTTCCAGTTTGAATTCATCCTTCTTAAACACGAGAGACAAGAACTGTACACAATATTCCAGATGAGATCTCACCAGTACCTTGTATAATGGTACTAACACCTCCTTATCTTTACTGGAAATACCTTGCCTGATGCATCCTAAAACTGCATTAGCTTTTTTAACAGCCATATCATGTTGGCGGCTCATAGTCATCCTGTGATCAACCAATACTCCGAGGTCCTTCTCCTCCTCTGTTACTTCCAACTGATGCACCCCCAATTTATAACCAAAATTCTTGTTATTAATCCATAAATGCATGACCTTGCACTTTTCACTATTCAATTTCATCCTATTACTCCAGTTTACAAGGTCATCCAGATCTTCCTGTATGATATCCCGGTCCTTCTCTGTGTCAGCAATACCTCCCAGCTTTGTGTCATCCGCAAACTTTATTAGCGCATTCCCACTTTTTGTGCCAAGGTCAGTAATAAAAAGATTAAATAAGATTGGTCCCAAAACCGTTCCTTGAGGATTCCACTAGTAACCTCCTTCCAGTCTGAAAGTTCACCTTTCAGTATGACCCGTAGGAGTCTCCCCTTTAACCAGTTCCTTATCCACCTTTCAATTTTCACATTGATCCCCATCTTTTCCAATTTAACTAATAATTCCCCATGTGGAACCGTGTCAAATGCCTTACTGAAATCGAGGTAAATTAGATCCACTGCGTTTCCTTTGTCTAAAAAATCTGTTACCTTCTCAAAGAAGGAGATCAGGTTGGTTTAGCATGATCTACCATTTGTAAAACCATGTTGTATTTTGTCTCAGTTACCACTGACCTCAACGTGCTTAACTACTTTCGCCTTCAAAAATTTTTCCAAGACCTTACATACTACTACTACATACAAACTAACTATTTTTATATTACTACTACTACATACAAACTAACAAGCCTATAGTTACTCGGATCACTTTTTTCCCCTTTCTTAAAAATAAGAACTATGGTAGCAATTCTCCAGTCGCACAGTACAACCTGAGTTTACTGATTCACTAAAAATTCTTGCTAATGGGCTTGCAATTTCATGTGCCAGTTCCTTTAATATCCTTGGATGAAGATTATCTGGGCCCTCTGATTTTGTCCCATTAAGCTATTCGAGTTCAGCTTCTACCTCGGAAGTGGTAATATCTACCTCCATATCCTCATTCCCATTTGTCATCCTTCCATTATCCCTAAGCTCCTCATTAGCTTCATTAAAGACTGAGGCAAAGTATTTGTTTAGATATTGGGCCATGCCTAGATTATCCTTAACCTCCACTCCATCCTCAGTGTTTAGCGGTCCCCCTTCTTTTTTTTCCTTCTTATTTATATGGCTATAGAACCTTTTACTATTGGTTTTAATTCCCTTTGCAAGGTCCAACTCTACATGGCTTTTGGCCTTTCTCACTTTATCCCTACATGTTCTGACCTCAATAAGGTAGCTTTCCTTGCTAATCTCTCCCATCTTCCACTCCTTGTAGGCTTTCTGCTTTTTCTTAATCACCTCTCTGAGATGCTTGCTCATCCAGCTTGGTCTACAACTCCTGCCTATGATTATTTTTCCCTTTCTTGGGATGCAGGCTTCTGATAGTTTCTGCAACTTTGACTTGAAGTAATTCCAGGCCTCCTCCACCTTTAGACCCACAAATTCTTCAGTCCAATCCACGTCCCTAATTTCCTTAAGTCTTTAAAAAGTTAGCCCTTTTGAAATCAAAAACCCTAGTCCCAGATCTATTTTTGTTTATCCTTCCATCTAGTTTGAACTGAATTAGCTCATGATCTCTCGAACCAAGGTTGTCCCCTACAACCATTTCTTCTACGAGGTCCTCACTACTTACCAGAACCAAATCTAAAATGTCATCCCCTCTTGTTGGTTCTCCAACTACTTGGTGAAGGAATCCATCAGCTATCACATCCAGAAAAATCTGAGCTCTATTATTAACACTTGTCCTCCAGTCTATATCTGGGAAATTAAAATCTCCTACGATCACACAATTCCCATTAGTGTTTACTTCATTAAAAATATCTCTAGCCATATCCAAATCAGATCCCGGCAGTCTGTAGCACACCCCAAGCACTGTCTCAGGGGAGGCTCTAGTAGCTTTCTTTCTCAATGTGATTTTTGCCCAGACAGACTCTGTCTTATCTATTCCATCACTTTTTTTCTTTACAGTTTACCTCATCATTGATATACAATGCTAGTCCACCACCTTTGCCTTTGTCTTTCCTAAAAAGCACATGGCCTTCAATACCTGTCCTCCAGTCATGACTACTATTCCACCATGTTTCTGTTATCTCTATAATATCCAGTTTCACTTCCTCCACCAGTAGCTCTAGGTCCTCCATTTTGTTACCTAGGCTCCTCATATTAGTGTACAAACATCTTAATTTTTGCCATTTGGCTTCACTGACATTCTTTACCTGATTAGGCACAGACATTCTACCACCAGTATCACCTATTATACTGGTATCTACACTACCCTTCCTCCTTATGTCCATTATCCTACCCATGGCTGTATCCTTTCTTACTTTTCTTCCCTCTCAATGTTAAATTCTGGCGTGGAGATTACTTGCGTATCTCCCAACCATCTCCCCCAAATTCCTAGTTTAAAGCTCTCTTAATCCATTGTGCCAGCCTCCATCCTATAAAAGTCTATTTCCCTCCTTACTCAGGTGAAGTCCGTCCCAAGAGAACAGTCCTCTGTCCATGAATGCTTCCCAGTGGCCATAAATCCCAAAGCCCTCCTGATAGCATCACTGCCTGAGCCATCTGTTGATCGCCATAATCTTGTCACACCTTTGTTGCCCTTCTCTAGGAACAGGGAGAATCCCACTGAAGATCACCTGAGCCTCCATTTCCTTAAGCGTCTTCTCCAGTCTAGCATAGTCTCCCTTGATATGTTCCAGGGAGAATCTAATCATATCATTTGTTCCCACATGAAGGATAATCAGCAAATTCTTTCCTGCTTCCATTAGGATCCTTTTCAGCCTCAGGTCTACATCCCGTATTTTAGCACCTGGCAGACAGCACACCCTTCTGTTCTCCAGATCAGCTTTAGTTACAGGCCTGTCTATTCTTCTCAGTAAGGAGTCCCCAGTCACGTAGACCTGCCTTTTCCTGGTGACAGTGTGATTCTCTGGTCTATCCCGTTCCCTCTGGCTGCAAGTCCTCCTGATTTCTACTGCCCCTTGCAATCCTCCGCAACCCATCCTGTATCCTCCTGGGGCTCATATTTGGTGTTGTCTCCATTGACTCTTCCCCTCTTATAGATTCATAGACTTAAGGTCAGAAGGGACCATTATGGTCATCTAGTCTGACCTCCTGCACAATGCAGGCCACAGAATCTCACCCACCCACTCCTGTAATAAACCCCTAACCTATGTCTGACTTAGTGAAGCCCTCAAATCATGGTTTAAAGACCTCAAGGTGCAGAGAATCCTCCAGCAAGTGACCTGTGCCCCATGCTGCAGAGGAAGGCAAAAAACCTCCGGGGCCTTTTCCTATAGGACTAGCTGCTCTTCTCTTCTTCCTTGCCCTCTCACCTTCAGCGACCACCTGCTGTGCCCCTTCTTCATTTTCCAACTCTGCAAACTTGTTCCTGAGCTCTATTTCTCCTTCACTGGCCCATCTTTTCCTCTGCCTGGTTCTCTTAGTCACATGCTTCCACCGTCCACTTTCCTCATCCAGCAGTCTGCCCTCAGAATTCTTAGGTCCTGCTTCCATCTGCAAGTCTGAACTTTTCCCTTCAGCCTCATGTCTTTGCTCCATCATCCGCCTGAACGCCCTTCTAAACTCGACAAAAGTTTCCACCTGCATCTCCAGTCCTCGGATCTTTTCTTCCATCAGTTCTATCAGTCGACACTTCATGCAGACGAAACTCTTTTCATGTACCCCCTCCAGGATCATATACATGCCACAGCTTCCACATCCAGTCATCCTCATTGTGTCTTTCACTGCTGCCTCTGTATTGGTCGTAGCCTTCCCACCTAAAACCTATTAGTCCAGGAAACAAACTGAAGCAAACCACCACTACCTACAGCAAAACAAACTCCCAACAGGCACCAGAACATCAGCAGACCACCACCCACTCCCTTCACTAGCCTGTCAATTCCTGTGCCTAGGTCTCTGTCTCTGCCGCAAACTCCCCTGTTTACAGCTCTGTTTGCTGGCTCCTGTGTCGCTGCAGCTGTCTATAACAATTCAATGGCTGGAAGCTGAAACTAGATGAATTCAGCCTGGAAATAAGGCATACATTTTTAACAGAGTTATTAAGGATTGGAATAATTTACCAAGGGTCATGGTAGATTCTCCATCACTGATAATTTGTAAATCAAGATTTACAAGATCTTCTAAAAGATATTCTCTAGGAATTATTTTGGGGAACTTCTATGGCTTGTGTTATTCGAGAGATCATACTAGATAATATATTTCTGGGGGGAATGCTGCACCAAAAATTAAAAATTCTGCACACAGTCTTTTAAAATCCTGCATATTTTATTTGTCAAAAACACAATATAATCACAGCAGTTTCAATTATTTTGGCAATTTATTTCAAAATATCTGTCAGCAAGTAGGTCTGACAATACAGCCAACAACAAAAAAAAACTCAGGAAATTTTTTTTGACAAATAGATTCCTTACTAAGCATATTAATACAGAACTTGATGTATCTTTGTTAACAGTTATCTTCTCTTTCAGTGAAATTAAATATTTAATTTAAACAAAGTTATTATACAAACTAACAACCTGGCCTAAGAGGGCACCAGCATCCGCAAGTACTGTTTTGTGTGTCTGTCGTGTTAGTCCAAGTTCAAGCTAGTGTGTGTACCATAAGGTTTTTGGATCATGCCACTAGCAGGAGTGGTGTTGGTGAGTTAGCGGTAGTATAGCTATAGGATAATGGATGGTTAGCATGGGGGAAGGAAGACCTAGGGTAGAGTGTGTGTGTGGGTGGGTTGAGTCATGTACATGGTTCACCAGCCAACACCCTTTTGTCTCCAGAAGTAGTATACATGTCCCTGTGCCAGGCGCAAACGGGAGCGTTGGGGGTGTGTGTGTGCATGCAGTGATACGTAGGAGTGCTCTGTGTGTGTGTGTGCGCGCGTGCACACGCGCAGTGATAGGTACAAGCACTGGGGAAGGGTACGTGTACACGTGCAGTAGATAGCGCTGAGGGTGTGTGCGCACTGAGAGATGAAGCACGGGGTGCGTGAGTGTGCAGCGATAGGTGGCCGCACGGGGGTGTATGCACACATGTGCGCGCGCAGTGATAGGTGGGAGCACTGGTGTGTATGCGCGCACGAGCAGTAGTAGCTGGGAGCAGAGAGGGGTGGGTTCAGGCTGGCAGGGAATGTAAAAGGGGGGGAGGCATCACTAGGGTCACGAGTCACAACCAGTTTAATTTAACAGTACACCATAAGGTTTTTACACTGAGCCTCACTGCTCAAGCAGTAGAAGTTCTCATGTGTGTGAAAGACACTATGTGTATATGTAACTAATATTTGAAACAAGCAAAACTGGGAAAGAAAGCATTTTGGTGGAAATCTCAAAATCTGCATGACAAAATAAAATTCTGCAGGAAACATTAATTCTGCACAAATTCTGCATTGCGCAGAGGTGCAGAATTCTAGCAGGAGTAAAAAGAGTCCCTTCTGGCCCTGGAATTTATGAAAATTAGAATGGAAAAATAAGTTTCTAATCTACAGATACTGTTTAAAAGCATGACTAAATAACTAAGAATTATTTATTGAAAGTTACATATGTAATTGAAAGATGCGCCCATGAGGCAGCCATAGATGGCCTGTTTGAAGACAAGATGATCAGAGCTGCAGTCAGACACAAAGCATCAGGATTTCCCCCCCACCCCCGACCCCTCTTTTACTTTAAAAGTAGTTTTCCTGAGGGAGGATGGGGAGGGGAGAGAATAGAAATTACTTTAAAAAAGAGTTGTGGAAGTGTTGTGCTGTTCCCTGTTTGTCTGCAGCTCTGATCTTCGTACTCCTGGATGATTGTATTTCAGTGGTAGGAGACTGGGATGTTTCTAGTCTATTTGGGTTCTTATATTACACTCATCCTTTTGTGTAAAGCATCTAATTTTGCTCTACGAGAGCTGCTATGGGAAGATAGGAAGTTTATTCACTTCCCATGACAGAGTTTGACTCCCTCTCTTAGGTGGGTTTACTCTGAGGATGAAACAAAAACATTTTACAGACCCACTTACCAGCTCATGTGTTTTCTGTGGCTCAGTTGAGACTGTGCAGACTCTGGATATTCCCTTCCTCTGAGACAAGATACTGACTAGTCAGCATCCAGGATTTTCCCACTCACTGGGGCTCCTCCTGCTTCTCCAGTTTGGGTCCTTATCTGAAGAAAACTTATTAGCCTGCTCTACCTCTCAGAGGAGAGTCTCTCATCAAAACCTGCCAGGATGGGGATCTGTGTGGTTTCCATTGAGCCATGGAAAGCAAATTAGAAGTGGGGAGTATGATTGGTCTTTCAGTGGCTGGGCTCTGTTTAGCTGTACACCCTATAGAAAGACACCCAAGGAAGGGAGATAAGAGTTGGCTGAATGAGAAGAGGGAGCCACTGGCTGATGGAGGAGGGAGAAAGAGAACCTGACCCCTTCTGAGTACAAAGCTTTTCAAATGGAAACCCTACTATAAGCAACTATACTCAACGGCCATGACCCTAGCCAATAGTGTCTAGTGAAAGAGTACAGGGAACACCAGGTGGCAGCTATGGACATTTCCCTGCTCTGGACTAGGAGGTAACTCCAGTGTCATGGGCTGTAAGTCTCACTGGCAGAGAACTTTTGTGGCCTCATAAGCCTCCTGGTTACCAGGATGCATCTGAACACCATGAGGCCTCTTCCAGGGTTTGGGGAAAGATGGAAATAGGGGATCCATTTCACCTGAAGGCTTCTGGTCTGTCTAGTTACCTTGGAGGACCATGCAGAAGCTCAAGGTGTGCCTGACATTTCCTTCCTGGATTAGGACAAGACAGATACTTAGATATATGGATCAGAGGAGAGGAGGATTGGACTTTTGGCAAAAACAGGGACACGTGCAAAGGACATATTTGTCATTAGGGAATATCAAATAGGGAAGACTACAGGCAAATGCAGGTAGCTCTTCCATTCTGTTCTACTCCTCAGGGTTATTGTTATTCAGGAACTATCTTCAGGATGAGGGACTGCAGAGCTATGAAGCAGAGGTTTGTATAACCTGAGAACAAGTATTAGACTCCTCAAAGACACTGAGCAACTAACTGAAGAGTAGACTTCAGTAATTATACCAGGTAAGAGGATCTCCTGATCCCCAAACAAACTAAGTCCTGAACACAGTGGCAAGAACCCTGAGCATGGTCAGAGACAAGGCCTTTGATGGAAACCCTCAGGAAATGAAAGATGGCGGTCACTCTGGTCCAACTAGCTGGGGGGGTGGGGCGGTCAGGACTTTTACCTGCATCATCTGGAACAGAACCATTCACACGATCGACTGCAAAAGAAGTCGTCATTTTTGCTGTTGGTACAGCAGCATCAGAGCCACCCTATAAAAAATGTACAACTCCTTTAAGAGTCTTATTGCAAACCAGGCTGAGACATTTTGGTGTCAGGGCCTGAATAAGTTACTGGGCTCTGCTGACAAAGGTCTTGGCATAGGAACATCGGACTGCTAATCCCTTGGAAAAGCATCAGCGGGTCCAACGTAGCAAGGCTGCCAGTCTCAGGCAACTAGGATTAACAGAGTCCCTATGACATAGAGTTTTCTTCAGACTCCTCCATGTGAGTGCTGAGAAGAGGGAAAGCACATGCCAAGACAAACATTCCAAGGAAAAGCAAACATGGACTAGTCTAGTATTGCTAGTATGGGTAGCTGCTGCCAAAAAGAGAACATTTGTTGGTAAGAGGGCAGTTACTGCGATGATTCCCCATTTCTTAGAATGGGTAGATTAGTGGGGAATTCAGTAACACACCTCACCAACCCATGCCCAAAGGAGCATTCCAAACATTCTTGAGACTCTTCTAGTGGGATCTAGGGCTCAGCTCTCTAAGGGAGATTGCCACTCCCCTCTACTGAAATGCAGGCAACTGGAAAGTCACACAAACTTGAAGAATCACTGGCTAATCAGATCTTTTTACTAAGGTTGTGCTTGGGACCTAGGGGTATGGCTACATTTGAAATTTCAAAGCGCTTTGAAGTGTGTGGTCAGAGCGCCACGTAAACCACATCCCTTATGGGTGTAGCTTGCAGCACTGGGAGCCGTGCTCCCAGCGCTGCGGCACTGACTACACTGAGGCTTTACAGCACTGTATCTTGCAGCGCTCAGGGGGGTGTTTTTTCACACCCCTGAGCGCGAAAGTTGCAGCGCTGTAAAGTGCCAGTGTAGCCAAGCCCTAAGTCAGTCTCTAGACCAGCATGGGCAAACTTTTTGGCCTAAGGGCCACATCTGGGAATAGAAATTGTATGGCAGGCCATGAATGCTCACAAAATTGGGGTTGGGGTCCAAGAGGGGGTGAGGGCTCTGGTTGGGGGTGCAGGCTCCAGGGTGGGGCCAAAAATGAGTTCAGGCACAGGAGAGGGCTCCAGGCTAGGGTGTGGGGGGTTGAGTGCTCCAGCTGTGGATGCAAATGAGAATTTGGAGTGTAGGAGAGTGCACCGGGCTGGGACTGATGGCAGGAAGGGGATCGGGGCTGGAGATAAGGGGTTTGTGGGGAGGCTCCGTGGTGCAGGCTCCAAGCAGCGCTTACCTCAAGCAGCTCCTGGAAGCAGTGGCATGTCTCTTCTCCAGCTCCTATGGGGAGGCATGGCCAGGCAGCTGTGTGCTGCCCCATCCGTGGACATTGCCCCTGCAGCTCCCATAATTTTTGGCAGGCAATCACCAACCTGGAATTTAGCCAGGACACTTTACTGCCATCACTCTTGAAGAGTACCCCAGGTTCTTTAAAATTAGCTCGAGTTTAATAAGTTTAAAAGTGTTTTAAAAGGGATCATTCAAGCTCAAAAGCTAATTCAGTATTCAAATACATCATGATGCCAACATTAGCAGGTAGTAAATGCCCAAGCCAAAAATGCTGTAAACCAGTAGTTCCTTAACTTTTCAGTCCCATCTCTCTCTTCCCCACAACCCAGGTGGGGCTGGACAGGGCTAAGGGGGGGCCAAGGCTGGGGACAGATCTGGGTCTGGGAGCAGAGTCACAGCTGAGCCTCAGGCCAGAGTCAAAAGCAGAGCCCCAGCTATGGCTCAAGCAGAGTGGGGCTGGGTGGCACTCCCACTATGCCCCCCATCAGGGCTGGCCCAGGCCTGAATGTTCCTCCACTCCTCCCTAGAGGGGCACGTCCCAGTTTGAGGACCTCTGCTGTAGACAGGGCGTTTATCACAGGAAGTCCAACTGCCTCATGAATTAGGGAGCAAAAGCACTATCGTATTATTTTTGTTACACTCTGAAGTGGATACAACTGCTTCTATGGCCACAGTACAAAAATGGTAAGGACCCTGGTGCCAACCTGGTAAAAGTTATTCTGTAGAACCCGAGTTACGAACACCAGTTACAAACTGACCAGTTTGGAATCAGAAGTTCACAATCTGGCAGCTGCAGAGACCAAAAACATCAAATACAGTAAAATCCTGTGTTAAAAGTAAACTTCCTTTTAAACTTCCCCTTAATTTTATTAGTAACTTTCTGTGCTTGTTTCACTTAAGATGTCTGAAAGCATTTTTCTTCTGCATAATAAAGTTTCAAAGCTGTATTTAAGTCAATTTTCAATTGTAAACTTTTGCAAGAACCGTAACATTTTGTTCAGTGAGTTACAACTTCCATTCCCAAAGTATTTGTAACTGAGGTTCTACTGTACATCCAGTCAGACTCAAACCAACTTTTTTTTCCATTTTAGCCTTTCAGTCAAGTGGGACAGGATTCCTCATCTCCACACTCCTCCAAGCCTCTATCAGATCTTGCTTTTCAGTTTAAGCAAACATCCCTCCTGCCCCCAATATGTAATTTGTATCCACAGCAATGTCAACAGAAAAGTAGGTAACCACGTCAGATACTGCCAACTATTAATGATCCCTCAAATGCCAGTAACAGAAAATATGCCACAGCTGTTCTGAATACAAGCATTTGTTTTCAGCTGGCTAGCGTGATCAGAACAAACTGTTACATCAGTAACAGCCTGATGACATCTAAATCAACTCCCCTTCCAATCAAATTTAGCTTAAATTGGGGCTCTAGAGGTAGACTATCTAAAGCTATTCCAAGTAGTAACAGATCCCCCTAATGCCAAAAATAAACATTTATCAAGTTGTGATGCCTATCTTAAATGGACAGCATCAACTTGGAAAATTACTTGTCTGCAAATTTTGTAGCTAGTATACCTCTAAACAGGAAGCTACTAAATTGGGGGGAACCGCAACATTTTGTAATTGTTATCTAGTCACTTCCTGTTGCTGCAAAAGCAAACATGTAGAAAAAAGCATTTTCTTCAAACTAGTGCAGCTTTTTCTTTACATGTTCACATTGTTCCCTTTAAGGATTGATACGTAGTACATTTTTCAGATACTTCGACATTGCAGTTGTATCCTAGCTCATGGGAGTCTTCCTGTATGACTACTGTTATCATATGCACTGACTCCAGGCTGGCATAGGTCACAAATAAATGAATCAATCAAGTAGATTAAGGGCCAAAGCCTGAAAACAGTGCCAAGCAGCAAAGTGCATTTGGAAAGTGACAGTATTCTGGGTCTTCCAAATTATACACCACTTGTCCTCCCCTCCAAACCCATATCCCAGTTTGCTTGTATTCCCTGAATTCTACACCAGCAGCAGCTCTATACTGTATAGTATCTCCATTCCATTAGCTAGTGAGTCCAGGAGACTACTAAACTCTTGGTTATAAAGACAGCCAGTAGTGAGAAAAATTGGTCTGGTCTTTCAAATGCACCCCCCTCTCCCCCCCAAACACACAAAAGCCAACTACTATTAAATAATTTATTAGGCAGTAATACACAATTTAGCATCAAGCTCTTATGTACATGGCACATAAAACTTCTACTCTGACTACCCTATTCAGGGACTTTAGCTCTTTTGCCCTTGGCCTTGCGGACCTCTTCGATCAAATCTTTCAAATACTGGATTTCTTTGCTCAGGGAATCTGCCTTCTCTTTCAGTGCCTCATTCTTCTGCTCTAGCTCTCGGCACTCCCCAGATAGTGCCTCCTGTTCTGCCCTTTTCTTCTGCCGATAACGTGTGGCAGCTGTCTTATTCTGCTCCATCTTCTTCAGTTTCTTATCAGCTCTTTTTTCTCCCTTCACCTTTGCTGAAACTATCTTCTCGGCAGGATGATCATATGGTTTGGGCCGCACAGATTCACAAATGGGGTCTGTGGTAAACTGGCTGTCAGTGAGAGATTCTACAGAGGTGGTTGGACTGTGTTGGGGGGTCCCCAAATAAGACTCTGGGCTCATGCATATTCCACTATCATCTGAGTGGGCTTCCTCCTCTTTCTCCAACTTGGGGACCACCACCACAAATGTGGTGGCTTCTGACTTTCTGTCTCCTTCCAGTACATCAACTTCACTGCCTAGATCTAAACTAAAAGAATGGTCTGGAGTGGAAGTCAGGGACCCTGGGGAGAGGGGAAGAGACAGAAGGAGGGTGAGTGAGGCCACCTGATCTACTCCAATTGGAGATTCAGGGTGATGGATAATTGGGTCAGTTATCAGTGGAGGTTCCTTGTTGTCAATTTCCTGGGTAGGAGGGTCTAATAGATCACACGTGTCTTCCAACGTGGCGATGAGCTCGTCTGGAGAGACGGTGGCTTCCAAGTCATCCATTCCTAACAGGGCATCAAAGTCAAATTCCTTCAGATCCATCTTCTCCACCATCCAATCCATGCCTGAGAAGGCATCCTCTGCAACACAAGGAAACTTAATTACCATAAAAGTACAACAGTCTCACACAATCAACTCAAGCCTTATGCAAAATATTTTGTATCTGGAGTTTTTTCAGGTTTTTTTTCCTCTATCCATTCCCTAGTTGCTAAACTTTTTCACATGCCAATTTGACAAAATCTAGTACTTGCAGCAGATTCTGCCGCCATCACATTCACACATTCTGCACAGTAGAGGCCTGCTCAGGCCTAATTTTTAGGTCTGACCCAGACTGGATCCAAGCCCACCTAACCCTGAGAGGGTCAAATTGTTTTCTAACCTAACCCCAACCCAGCACCGCCACTGCTTCATGCCCAAGGGGTCAGCTCTCCTTCATCTGCCTCTTGTGGCATGAAGAGGCTGCATGCATCAGCAGCTTCATGGCTCTGCTCCTGCCACACACTAGCATGTGAGAGACTGACATGCACACTCACTGTACTGTGGAATGAGGTTTCTGGCAGAACCAAGAAGCTGCACCAACCTGACTCCAAGAGGGTTGGGTTGTTTTTCTACCTGATACTTGTCATTTGTTTGGGATGGGTTGTAAGGCTCTACTATACAGGCCAAAATAACCCTGAGAGTGACTTATGACATTCCATTTCTGTCTGACTCCTCCAGTCTCTACATTGGAATTGAAGTGTTCAGGGAGAGACTTTAAGAGATAAGTGAAAGCATATGACAGCAACATTCCCACATCTTGTGGGATCCTTCCCCAAAGTATAGGCTTCTGAACCATATGTGGAACATGGAGGAAGATGCTCTTGATTCTAAACAGACAGCTGTTTCATCCACCTAAAGAGCTCACTGGTTAATTACAACAACAGCAGAATGTTAAGTGATATGCAAATACTTCCTGACAGGACATTTGATGTGAACACCTAGTCTAAACTGATCCAAGCCGATATATTTCCTGTGTGAAAAAAGTAATGCCTTACCCTGGCTGTTATCTGTGATTTTGCCCAAACTATCCAGAGCCAGCCAGTTGGAGGAGACTGCCTTAGCCTTGTCGCTGGAGAACCCATGCGAACAGAGGGGCTTGGCCACCTCCAGGTAGTCATCTAGAAGTCCTAGGCTTTCCTCAGCCACCAAAGACGACTGGTTGAAGGGGGATAGTAAACCCCCCAACAGCATCTCGTTGGTCAAGAGGTTCATCTTGGTCAAGTTTTAATGCTTTTTTGTCAAAGAGTGTAGATGAGTAGGTGTCTTTGTCAATTACAGCAATGCTGCTGTGAGGGGCTTTGAAAAACCTGGAGCAAAGATAAAAGATCATTTGTTATATAGCAGATGCACCCATTTCTGTTTGATTTGACTTAAATACTGAATGTTCTCCACCAGTGTAAAATTGTTAATTTAAATAAAACAAAAAAATCCACTATCAAAATCATGTTATGGAACACTAAGCAGACTAGGGTTGTTCCCCTTTTCAGGATCTCACTTTTCCTGTCAGACACATTCTTTGCTTTTTGATCCCTTCCTGCCCATCTCAGAATCCTATCCCCACAACAGTGCCATCTGGTAACTACTAAAATGGTGCTCATTAAATCTTAACAAAAGGGCCACTTAAGTTTGGCCACTTAAGTTTCCTCATGACCAAATATGGTCATCTCTACTGCTAGAGCCACACCCACCATTCTGCTGTGACTCACCCATAGCAGAACTCATGCGCCTATGCCAAACTGCAGCCATTTCATGTTCCTGCCCGCGTGCCTCTTTCCCCACCCTATAAATAGGCAGCCATTTTGTGTATCCTGCCACGTTTCCACTGGGGCTACTCTGACAGCAGCTTGCATCTAACAGATTAAAGCCTGCCCAGGATCCGCAGGGGCAGAGCGGCACTAAATAGCTCGGATTCCCAGCCAGTGACCAGGGAAGGGAAACTCTTACTGCACAGACAGAAAGGGGACATTTAAGGATGACATGGGCTGTCGCCTGGAAACCCAGGCAGGGATAACAATAGTGGGGAAGTTGGGTGAGAGTTGAACGAGCATCATCTGCGCTTGCAGCCGCAGGATCCCGCCCGAGAGCAGAGCCCTGGGGACCCGCGCGCCTCCAGAGGCTGGGGGTGGAGAGAAGGCGAGACAGCTCGCGAGGCTGCAGACTCACGTGCCGACACACTCCCCATCCCCACCCCCCAATATCCAGGATGGACCGCTCCTGCCCTGCCTGTGAGGAATGGTTTCTCCCCGGGCTAAGAGGGTCACAGGAATTCAGCCCCCCGCCCCACACACGCGCAAATCGCTCACCCCCCCCTAACGGGATGGAAACGCGCAATGGAACGTTCAGAACGTCTCGAGGGGACCGTACCAACCCCCCCTACACCCCCTTCGCGAGACTAACTCCCTCGCTACGCACTACACCATTCTCAGCCCCCAACCCCGGACCGGGGAGAAACCATTCGCCAACATGGGGGAGGCCTTCTCAGCTCCCTAGTCCCCTGCCCCCACCCCCGTACTCACGCCATGGTTGCAGACGCCGGGGATGGGCCGAGGACGCCGCTGCTGTTGCTGCGCCCGCTGCACTGGCCGATGCCGCTGCTGGCCCTGCCGCCCTTACAAAGCCATGGCGGCGGCGGCCTGGCTGGCCGGGCGGATGGGTCCGAGCTGCGCCCACACACACAACCTCAAGGGGCCCTAGACAGACAGACAATGAGAGGGCGCGCCTCGCGCTCCCCGCTTATATAGCGCCTGCCGTCTTGCGTGTAACAAAATGAGATCCGGTAAGACTGTATCCTTCCGCCAGATTCACCGCGCGCTCAAAACTGTGCCACTGGAAAGGCTCTGCGCCCAGCTGCCTTCCCCTGCCTGGCTAAAGACACCAAGTCTCCTGGTCTCGCACACGGCAGAGATCGGGGCTAGCGAACACGCGTCAGAAGTAATACACGGACTATATTATGTGCCACACAGACACTGTGCCGCATTGTCTCAAAGTGACGTCACACAGAGACAGGGGCGGGGCCTCACCACGCCTCCGACTGAGCCTGGCCAAAAACCGCCTCCGGGCTCAGTACAGCACAGGGAATACCACGTGGGCTTGCAGAGCGCTGATTGGCTGATACCGCGCGTTCACGTGTGATGCGAGCTACCATTGGTTACGGCGAGAGAAAGACGCAAATAGCGGGACCCGGAGATAGGGGAGGGAATGCGGGAGTGGGATGAATGGCGGGTGGGCAGGCCCAGGAGGCCTGTGCGGAGAATGGGGTGCTGCAACGTGTGCGGCCCTGCGCGCCTTGCCAGCCCCCCAAATATCCCCCCCCCGCAGTGCCAGCCCTGCCTCCCCACTGCCCTCTCCCTGCTGTGCCAGCCCTGCCCCCACTGCCCCTCTCCCCTGCTGTGCCACCCTGCCCCTCTCCCCTGCTGTGCCAGCCCTGCCCCCTCTGTCCCTCTCCCCTGCTGTGCCAGCCCTGCCCCCTCTGTCCCTCTCCTCTGCTGTGCCAGTCCTGTCCCTCCTTCCCCTGCTGTGCCACCCTGCCCCTCCTTCCCCTGCTGTGCCAGCCCTGCCCCCTCTGTCCCTCTCCTCTGCTGTGCCAGTCCTGTCCCTCCTTCCCCTGCTGTGCCAGCCCTGCCCCCTCTTCCCCTCTCCCCTGCTGTGCCACTCTGCCCCTCCTTCCCAAGCTGTGCCAGACTTGCCCCCCACTGCCCTTCTCCCCTGTTGTGCTAGCCCTGCCCGCACTGCCCCCTCCCCTGCTGTGCCAGCCCTGCCCCCACTGCCCCCTCTCCTGCTGTGCCAGCACTGCCCCCCACTGCCCCCTACTCTGCTGTTCCAGCTCTGCCCCTCTTTCCCCTTGATGAGTGTGGTTCTGGCCTAGTTCTGTTTAGCACCTCAGTTCAGCTTAGCAATAACATAGCAAGGCCTACTGGTTAATTTACTGGCTAGGTAGACAGGCCAGCACAGACATCTGTGTGACCTTGCTAAATAAGAAAATGCTTGTAGAGGCTGGGAAAGAAAAATGCTTACAGACACTTTTTAAAGTAACATGTATTCTTTTTTGTACTAACCATGAAGTTATCAAGAAGTAACAGTTCTTTGTTTTGTATGCTGGGAACAAATGCTGGGAAGGTACAGTGATGATGTGACGGAATAGCTAATAAAAAGCAGTTTGAATTTGTGAAGGGGGGGCTGGTTCTGTATGGAGTGAGATGGGCAGTTCTCTGTTGTATGGCATGCTACAATAAAGAACTTGATAGTGGGATTCTTGCTCATCGTTGCCGGTCTCTTTGCTGTCGGACAATGAAACCTGACCGTCTGGGATAAGAGAGATCCCCCGACACCCTGCTGTGCCAGCCCTACCTCCACTACCCTTCTCCCCTGCTGTGCCAGCCCTGCCCCTCCTTCCCCTGCTGTGCCAGCCTTTCCCCCACTGCCCCTCGCCCCTGCTGTGCCAGCCCTGCCTCCCCACTGCCCCCTCCCTGCTGTGCCAGCCCTGCCCCTCTCTCCAGTGTGCCAGCCCTGCCTCCCACTGCCCCTCGCCCCTGCTTTGCCAGCCCTGCCCCCACTCCCCCTCTCCCCGCTGTGCCAGCTCTGCCCTCCACTGCCCCTCTCCCCACTGTGCCATCAATGCCCCCCTGCTCTCCTACTGTCCCTCTCCCCAGTTTCATCGCTGCCCCCAGCACCCCCCACTGTGCCAACCCAGCCCTCAGCACCACCTTACTTTCCCTTGATTCTCTCCCTTCAATGCCAGCCCTCTTTCTCACTGTGCCAGCCCTGCCCCCCACCTTCCTTTGCTCCCCCTGCTGTGCCAGCCTTGCCCCCGCTGCTTCTCCCTCACTTTGCCAGCCCTGCCCCCCAGTATCCTTGTTGTCCCTCTCCCTACTATGCTGTCCTTCCCCCCCACTGTTTCTCGCTTCCCCTTGCCCCTCCCCTTCTCCTGCTGTGCCAGTGTTCCCCTCCAGTGCACCCTTCCTCCCCCACCATGCTAGCTTTGCCCCCCTTTTGCTCCCCCATGGCCCCTTCCCCAGCTGTGCCAGCCCTGCCCCCCCACCTTCCTTTGCTCCCCCATGGGCCCTCTCCCCACTGTGCCAGCCCTGTCCCCCACTTTCCTTGCTGACTCAGGTGTATTCAGTTATAAGAAGATGTTTTTGCATACCACCAACCTTAGAACCTCAGCCTGGGCTCTGGGAGTCAAGCTGGGTTTTTGGCTGCTGAAGCATCATCAGGATGAAAGGTTTTGCAGGACAAACTTGTGCCGTCAGCTACTTTTGGCAGCAGCTGTATTGTCTTCAAGTTATGGCCTTAGCAACACGGTGTTGAAGCCAATGGCCTTCATTGGGTTTGCACAGCTGTAACTCACTGGAACTTAGTAAACAATTTTACTGATAACTCACAAGGACAAATTCCCTCCAGCTCCCACACTCAGCCCTGCAGAGCCAGCACAAGAGCAAGCTAAGAGCAAGAAAGCAGTACAACCTTATCATCACTAAAGTCAGCATAAATTACTCTGAATGCTGAATGGAAAGGTACCAGGTATACAAGGGATTTTTTTCTTCTTTCTTTTAAGAGCAAAATAACATTTTGAGTCACTGGAGGGGAGAAATGGCCTCCATCTCAGACATCACAATAGCAGTTCAGTGATCCATGACAACGGTTCTGAAAAATGCGTCAAGGAGCGAACTGAGCTTCACTGCAGAGAACAGAGGGTAGGCACTGGCTTTCAAAGAAGCCAAACGGGGGATTGGATGGGTAGGTGGGTGGACATCAGTGCAGCATGGGGATTGGCTATGGGGAAGGCTTTCACATCCCCCAACCTCGACTGCCTCCCTCCCCACTTAAGTGAAAATAAAAAGGTGATTGTAAAGCTGTCATTATAGCTAAATCAATGGAAAGTAAATACTCACCCTACCCTTCCTCTTGAAAGGATAATTATGGATTTCCATGAAAGGAGTCACTGTGCATCTGAGCAAAAATCATATAAGCTGACATGAAATGCGCAACAAGGAACTTCACCCGGATTGGCCTGGTTTTTTATCTGCCAGATTTTCTTTGTGCATGAAATTTGTACTGGTGAAAGGTTTCAGAGAGAAATCTTCCCTCTCTCCTCAGCCGAAAAAAAAGAACAAAAACAAAAAAACCCAAACCCCAGTCCTTGGTTAACTTCAAGGTTATTTCCTAGATGACCATAATACACCATCATTTATTAGATCCTTTTATAAATAAGATATCATACAGAGTTCCATATTAATTGTTCAACCACCCATTTGCCTTTGCACAGAACTTGCTGAACATTTCTCCTTGGTGGAGATAATTCATATCAGACAAAAGATTTTTTTCCCCTTTAAGTAAAAATCCTTTGGTGCGTTTTTTCATTCATGGGAGAATGAAAACAATGTTTTCTAAGCTGAGAAATGCGGGAGTCTTTTCTCACCATTAACTCAAAAACCTCAGAACAAATACTTCCTAGTAGGTATGTCGCTCGTATGCAGTGCCGTGCAGTCGAGCCTGGTAAGTTTGGGAGAAATCATTTTTATGATAAGGTTTATACAATTATAAACAATTAAATAATTGATGTGCATGGTCAGTGAACACCTACTAAAATGTGAACAGTTGGCTGCAGTGTTCTTGACTAAGTGTTACTGTGAAGGGCACCTTAGAAATGCAGAGATAAAACATGCACCTACAATACATGAACCCCAAGAGGATTCACAAGGCTCAAGGGTCTACTCATATGGAATTCATTGCTGGACAGAGGCCATGTGACCTCAGAGCAGAGAAAAGGACCCACATTCTTTGGCAGCCTACCAGGATGAGGGGCTACTACTATGCATGAGGGAAAATAGTAATATTGAGACATGTTCACATGCTCAGTCTTCCAGAAGCAAAGACAATAAAATAAACTGATGAGCACAAGAACTGCACATCCCATGATTTTAGGGTCTCTTTGCTATTTTACTAAAGCCCACAATTTTCTACAAATTCTACGTTAAAGTGCTGGGTTTTTTATCTTTTCCCTATGGAAAGATTTGGGGAAGAGATTATCTTTTTGTTCTTTGTTTGCACAGCGCCAAGCACATCCATGACTGGAGCTCCAAGATGCTACACTAACACAAATCATAATAAATAATGACAACACTGGGAAGTGATGTGCTGCCCCTTTGATAACAACACTGCAGAAAACTCTCTGGCCAACCAATAGCAGCAGCTGGGACCACCTCATTGCAAAGCCTGCAATGGCAGTTTAAATAACATTACAAAGTGAAACAATGATTTCTTTTTTCTTTAAACAAACACACACACAGTAAACATGCCAAATGCCATTCATTTAAATATACAAACATTCAGGAAGTGAGAGTTAATGCTCCCATAGTAACCTTAACACACACACACACACACACACACACACACAGCATGGGCTATATATACATATAATGTCTGGGGTTTGCATGGGGTAAGGTGGTGGAAACTGGGTGTGCCACAAAGTAGGGTGGTGGGATGCACATCTTCCTTCCTCCAACTCCCAAGAAACAAAATTTATGTACCTAGATCAAGACTTCCCTTTTCTGGAGCACTGTCCTAAGGGGCAGCCGCAGCGAGGGAGAATGGTTGGCAGTGCAGCTCTGTTGGTATGTTGGAGCATAGACCATGGAAGGAGGAAGTGGCAGAACCAATGTGGAGACTCAGGCCCAGATTTTCAAAGGGACTGAGACACCTACCTCTCAGTTATTTCAGTGGGTGCTAGGCATCTAAATCCCTTTTAGAATTTGGGCCCCACAGCCCCCATGCAGACGGCTTTGTGTAACACTAAGAATCCCACAATACCAACTGGCAAAGGGTTCACTCTCATGTAATAGCAACTGCTATCAAGCCTGATAAACGCCCTACACTTAACACATTGCTGTTACAGTATTTATTGATAAAGAATGTAATGTAGGATGTCAAATGAAAGCTTGTATCGGGGTGGTCATCATAAGCTTTGCAAGATGTATGTACAGGCATTATTCAAGAAGCTGTATGTATGTATTAAACTATGTAACTATGTTTAAACTGCAGAACCAGGTAGGGTAAATAAACAGGGTTTTCCCAGGACAAAGGAATGTTGATTTACCTGTCTGCCTACAGCGCTGATGTAAATCCAGCATTGTGTAAATCAACACAAAGCAAGCTTCCCTTGCATAGTAACTCAACAGGAAAAACAAGTTAACAGGAGAATGAGAAAGACAATATGACCTCAACACACTAAAGAACAAATAGCAGGGGAGAAGAACTTCAAAGGTTGTCTGGACTATAAGAAGGTGGAAAGGAAACCCCTTACTGGTGCATCACTGAAGGAGCAAAAAGGACTGCGCTTTTCATATCCATGAAACCTGGATTCTGGCGATGTGGTTGGTGATGCTCGGAGAATGCCTTAGATGCTTTAATCTGGACACAGTTTTTAGCCTGCTAAAGTTATGTTGAGTCTCACAGAAACATTTTATACTTTTGTTTTATTTGTTACCATCTCTGTTTCTATTACCTTTACTCAGTATTCTCTATCTTTGTTCATAAACTTCTCTTTCTTTTATCGTAAGTGTGATTTAAGTAAGTTGGTGTGTACACTGTTTCTCTGGAGGCAGCTTACTTGATAATTACTGCTAGTATCCAATGAAAAGGGCTGGATACCACAGGCAGCCAAGCTCATCAAGGGGGCTCAGAGACTGGGGTGCACCAAGAGTTACCTGCAAGGTAAAGTAAAGGCTGGTAAATTCCTGAGAAGTTTGTCTGGGGTGGCTAACGGACTGGAGAGACAAGCTAGCCTGGGCAGAGGGGTAACAAGGTTACCCATAGTTCTGGGAGCCCCAAGAAAGTGTCACTGTGGTCTGCTGCAGATGCCCAAGTATTATTTTGGATCCATGGGGAATCTGCCGTGTGTTTCTTGGGGCAGATCTGGCAGTATTTTTTGCTGAGAGAGGGCAAATCTTTCCCCCTAGGGCAAACTAGAGGGTATCCAGAAGGGGATCCCCAACTCTGAACCCTGAAGGAGAAAATAATGTGCTTAGCACTCCTTAGCCTAGGCCAGGGTGGGCAAACTTTTTGGCTTGAGGGCCACACTGGGGTTGCAAAACTGTATGGAGGGCCAGGTAGGGAAGGCTGTGCCTCCCCAAACTGCCTGGACCCTGCCCCCTATCCGACCCCTCCCACTTTTCACCCGACTGCCCCCCTCAGAACCTCCCACCCATCCAACCTCCCCTGCTCCTTGTCCTCTCACCGCCCCCTCCCGAGACCCCCCCAACCGTAACTGCCTCCCCGGGACCCTACCTCCATCCAACCCCCCTGCTCCCAGTCCCCTGACTGCTTGTACCCCTATCCACACCCCTGCCCCTTCACAGGCCCCCCGGGACCCCATGCCTATCCAACCCTCCTGTTCCCCATCCACACCCCTGCCCCCTGACAGGCCCCCCCAGGACTCCCACACTTATCCAACCCCCCCGTCCATCAGCCCCCCGAAACCTCCGCCCTCTCCAAGTGTCCCCTGCTTCCTGTCCCCTGCCTGCCCCCCGGGATTCCCCACCCCATCCAACCCCCTGGCCCTTGTCCCCTTACCAAGCTGCTCAGAGCAGCATGTCTGGCAGCCGCGCTGCTGGGCAGAGCCAGACATGTTCCGCACTGCTCGGCAGGAGGTCGCAGCCCTTCCACCCAGAGTGCTGCCCGTGCAGTGGCCTGGCTGTGGGGGAGGGGCCGGGAGCTAGCGTCTCTGGCCGGGAGCTCAAGGGCCAGGCAGGATGGTCCCGCGGGCCGGATGTGGCCTGCGAGCCATAGTTTGCCCACCTCTGGTCTAGCCAATGCCAACAGAAGGCTTGCTGAAAGGGGATCTGAAAGCACTTTCACACTAAACTTGAAGTTAGCTGGAAAACTCCTTCCCAATTTCTAGGGAAACTACCATAAAAAAAAAAAGTCAAGCCAAATCATCTTAATGCTCAGTTGTCATCAATTCCTTCTCTGACACTCAATATGAACATTCAGAGATACCAGATGTTATCTTTTTTTCTGAAATCTTAGTCAACCCTCATGGTTTGCTTTGCAGGTTCAGGACTTCCAAGCTTATCATTAGATTGATTAGTAAATATATATAATTAAGGATCAAACCACACACATTATGATTTTGTCATCTACAAATAAATAAAAGTTAACCACAAGCTGCAACTATATAATTTTGGATTAATTCACCATATTTGCTATAACGACAAATTCTTTCATAAATCATCCATTGCTTAACCACCCACTCATTGCCCTACATTTCTGTTATGTAAATTTCATTTAAACATTAAAGTAAAAAAATATTAAATTACATTTGCAGATTAAAGTTCAATTCTTAGAGAGAGAGGGGAAATACTCCTGGTTGTCCATCTAAATTTTTCCATACTGAACTGATCTGGATTATCTGGACACGTTCATTGATAACCCACAGTCTGTAAAACAGTTTTTCATATCAGCCATTTGGTAACCAACTGGCACGAACAGAAAGTTGTGCCATTTCTTAGTGGGAAGGGTCTTTCAATGTTACACATCTTGCCCAAACACAAGTTTCCCTAGCAAAGCACAGTTGGCAGCAAATAATGTTTAGCAAATGAGGGGGTTTCCCAGCCTTCAATTTCCTTCTTTTGGTGAAAACAAATGGAATTTTATTTACTTGCAATGAAGCCAAAATAACTCAAACATGTTGAGGAGGTGAAAAGGCACAACACACACCAACACCCTGTGAGCCTAAACAATGCAGTTCATAGATTACAAGGCCAAAAGAGACCATTGTGATCATGTTCTAGTCTGACCCCCAGTACAAAGCAGGCCATAGAACTTCCCTCAGGTAATTCCTTTTAAACTACAGCAGATCTTTTGGAACAAAATCCAATCTTTATTTTTAAATTGCCAGTGATGGAGAATCCACCATGACCCTCGGTAAATTGTTCCAGTGGTTAATTACCCTCACGCCTTATTTCCAGTCTAAATATGTCTAGCTTCAACTTCCTGCCACTGGATCATATTATACCTTTGTCTGCTAGATTGAAGAGCCCACAATCAAATATTTGTTCCCCATGGGGGTTGTTACGGAGTTTGGGGAGACAAGGCCCTGCACCCCTGGCTTTCTGCGATTTACCATGACTTTTAGCCAGCCAGTAAAACAGAGGGTTTATTTAGATGACAGGAACACAGTCCAAGACAGGTCTTGCAGGTCCAGACAACAGGACCCCCTCAGTTAGGTTCATTTGCAGGGGGGGGCCAGGAGGCCAGAGCCCCATCTGGACTCCTCTCCATTTTCCCAGCCGTCTCCAAACTGAAACCCCCCCTCCAGCCATCTCACCCAGCCTTTCCCTGGCTCCTCTCCCAGCCTTTGTCCAGTTTTCTGGGCAAAGGCGACACCTGGCTGCAACCCCCCTCCTGGCTCAGGTTACAGGCTCAGGTATTATCCCTCAAGCGAAGTTACCCAGTGCTATCCCATCCCCCAATGCAAACAGTCCCAGTAAAACTCCCCTGCAACATCCCCAGGTCAATCCTCCCCACTCCCTGCTCAGTCACATAGGTACTTACAGACTGCAACCAAGTTACTCCTTAACCTTCTCTTTGTTATCTTAACAAGATTGAGCTCCTTGAGTCTATCACTACAAGGCGTGTTTTCTAATCCTATAATCACTCTCATGGCTCTTCTCTGAACTCTTTCCAATTTATCAGCATCCTTCTTGACTTGTGGGCACCAGAACTGGACATGGTATTCCCAAAGCGGTCACACACACCAGTGCCAAATACAGAGGTGAAATAACCCCTCTGCTCCTACTCAAAATTCCCTTTTATGCATTCCAGGATCCCATTAGCCTTTTTGGCCACAGCGTTTTAGGAACTCATGTTCAGCTGATTATCCACCATGACCCCCAATTATTTTTCAGGGTCCCCCATCCCATAAGGATGGCCTACATTCTTTGTTCCTAGATGTGTACATTTACATTTAGCTGAATTAAAATACATATTATTTGCTTGTGCCCAGCTTACCAAGTGATCCAGATTGCTCTGCAACGGTGACCTGTCCTCTTCATTATTTATCACTTCCCCAAACTTTGTCAGCTGCAAACTTTATGCATCCCAGGATTTCAGTGATCATTTTAGATTTTCTTCTAAGTCATTGGTGAAAATATTAAATCTCTGGCTTGATGATGATTCCGTTTACATTTTGCAACCTACCAGTTAGCCAGTTTTGAAGCCATTTTACATGTGCTGTTAATTTTGTATCATTCTGTTTTTTCAACCAAAGTGTCATTTCAGTCCAAAAGTGTGGTTAAGCTGCACACTGTATTGCTACAACTGCTGCTTGACTTCCTGCTTTCACCTTGTCATATCACCGGGCCTCAGTTAGTCTTGATAAGGTAAACAAGCAGGAGCCTAAAAAAAATAAATATGTAATTCAGATAACATGAAAGTGGTTCCTGCATCTGAAGTAATAACTAGATCCTGGGTTAACTAAACTCAAGAGGTTGAAGGCATTAATATAAGGCTAGGGTGCCATTACTACCAAACTGTGCTGCTTCTAATGGCCATCAGTCCCCCTTCATTGAAATAAGAGTGGGGAACCAGTGATTGAGCATTCCAAATCTTGAAGCAGTGTGCTCCTGCAGAGTGTCATGGGACACCCAGGGAATCAACCCATCTAGTGCTTAATCTAGCTTAATCTCATCTTTTTTCATGTGTCCTGGTCTGTTTTTGTTTTTAATCCACTGGAGTGGCAGTATTGCTGTTGCCAGTGTAGGTCCTGATCCTGCAAGGTGCTGAGTACCATGGGTGTCAAGGGCACACAGCACCTTGTAGCACTGGACCCATTGCAATCAGGGGGCTAGCAGGAAGAGTACTACTCCCTAGTCACCCCTTCAGAGGAGTAAAGAATCTACCAGTGCAAGGCAATGTGAAGATTTGATAGCTGGGGGATTGAAGTGGCAGACAAGAGGGTAAAACTGGACTGAAGTCAACAGGAATTATGAACAAATAGCTACAGTTTTAAAAACTCATACTAATTCTGCCACTTTCAGCCCCAGCAATCTATTTATACTCTGAAAGCTGTTCATCAAGACCATGGCTAGAATTTCTTTTTAAAAGGAAACTGAGATTAGCACTACTTCATTATGGGAGTCCGTGATATTGAACCAGTCAATCGGACTTTGGGGTTTTAGAGTCATTTTGTTAAAAACTGCCCTCTGCACTAGCGTTTAGGAAGGATTAAGACACTGCTTAATTTGCACCGGGGCTTGCCAGGGCTGAGCCCCAGCACCACTAGGCTTGGCAGTTCATAGCCCCAGCACCTCTGGGCTTGCCATATCAGTTATGAAAGTAAAAAAATTGCTTGAGTTCCAGCACCTAATTGCTTGAGCCCCAGCATCTCTTTTATTACAAATTAAGCACTAGATTAAGAGCATGAGAAGTTTAAATTTTCTAAACCAAGCCATTTTTTTCATTCTGGTTAGACACTTCATAAAGGAGAACCATTCCAAATGTTCACTGCCGTACAGCTCCGCTTCATCAACTTGTTTCAAACCTTTGAAATTTTTTAAAGATTATAACACTTGATGTTGTAGTATAAAGATTTTATTAGCATGGTTGGAATGTTCACCTAACTCACTTCTGGCTATGTCACTTGTGAGTAATGCAGATCATCTCAGGTGAATGGTAATACAACCTTTACATCCTGCCAGCTTTGATTCCGCATATGCCATAGATGTCATAGAAAAACTATTATAAGACAATTTAAAAACGTTGTTGGGATTGTTTCTTGTCTCCGTGTAGCTGTAGAGTCAGGAGCCTTCATTATCATGAGCCCAACTGAACAGGGCTGAAAGACAGCTATTTCAATAAAAGTAAAACACCTTTAATATAATGTTGTGTTCCTAAAAAAGCCTTTAACGACCCTTTCAGAGCTACAGATGAGAGCTGGGGTCCATGAGGTAGAAAGTGAATCTTCCACCTGTAGATCTTTACAACCAGGAAATATTAGTTGTAACATTTTGACATTGTAAGATCTTGAAAATATTTTCCTGGCCCATCCTGAGATCCTTGAATCTTGCCCATCACCACAGGCCAGGATAATTTTGGGAGGGAAATTGCCCATTTGTGAGAGGAAGGATGGTTCAGTGGATAAAGCACTGACCTAGGATGTGGGTTCAATTCCCAGGTCTGCCATGACCTTGGGTAAGTCATTTAGCCTCTCTAGGTATATCTACTCTGCAATAAAAAAACCTGTGGCACAGAGTCTGAGCCTGGGTTAACTGACAAGCTCGCAGGACTCAAGGCTACAGGGCACAAAACTGACGCATAGGCACGCAGGCTGGAGCCCAGACTCTCAGATCTACCCACCTCACAGGGTTTCCAGCCTGAGTCCGAACATCTACACTGCAATTTTTAGCCCCAGGAACCTGAGTCAGCTAACCTGCACCAACGATGACCATGCTGCAGGTCTTTTATTGCAGGGTTGACATACCATCTCTGCCTCAGTTCCCCCTCTGTAGAACAAGGATAATATTTCTTCCTTGCCTCACAGGAATGTTGTGAAAATGAATACATTAAAGAGTGTGAAGCACTTTGGAATCTACTGATGAAAAACACTGTCTTAGAAATAGGCATGATTATTATTTCAGAAGGAGAAAACACTGCTCCAGTGGACTGATTTTTTAAAAAGGCAGCTGCCTTGGGATTGGGGATGTGTGAGTAAATCCCGGAGAAAGATTAGTAGGCAGAGGGCAAATGAGGTGGTCAAATGTGTATGACACAAACATTTATCACATGGCTATCATCATCTCCACAGGTCGGGTACGTGTCTCCTCTGGTCCAAGACTAAGCTATAGAATGGTGAAGCCAAAATTAGTAGAAATTAAAAAAATAAGATTGGTTCCATTTCACTGTGAGGCCATGGTTATGTGCCCATAATCTACTGGAATATGGACAGTTTCCCTCAGAATGGTCATTCCCACAACTGCCCACCTGAGGCACCTGGGTTTCTCCTATGGGAGGAAACCCTCCTCTAAGGATGAGAGAGAAGTTCAGTCTTCATGGCCTATTCAGTCCTTGGTCTCTCTCCTGAGACTGTCAGCAATGTCTGTTAGTGTCAATGAGTGTTTTTTTTAATGTGAGCAAAGATCCCCACAGGAATGGGATTGAGATATGCAACAATTAATTTCACATAGATGCTCAAATGTTCCGATAGTAATGATTTTCCAGCACAACTGAGCTAGACTGGAATCTAAGACCTGAAGCTGAAATACTCTGTGTCCCATTCCTCCACTTCACATATCCTCCTAATTGATTTAGGGTATGTCTACACAGGGATTACAAAACCTTGTGGCTGGCCTGGGTCAGCTGGCATGGGCTTGTGGGGTTCAGGCTCCGGATTGAAAAATTGCTGTGTGGACATTTGGGGGAGGGTTCCTGAGCTCAGGCTTCAGCCTGAGCCCAAACGCCTACACAGCAATTTTTAGCCCTGCAGGCTGAGTCCCATGAGCCCAAGGCAGCTGCTCCGAGCAAGCCACAGCCATGCTCCAGGTCTTTTATCCCTGTATAGATGTTGAAAGCACAGTATGTACCACTTGCATCTATGCAATTCAAAAGCAAAAATAAAATCATTAAACAATTAAGCCAGTTACACTCTCAAGACTATACTTCAGCATGTGGAATCTTGAATTAGCACAAAAAATAGCTACTCACCTTTTAAATAGGGCAGCCCAGCATGCTGAACCTAGCTCCTTTGCTCCATATTCTGCACTAGCAGCCTGTCTATTTTGGGGTGTGATTCAAGGTGTTTATTACCTACAAAACTCACAGTGGCCCCTCACTCTATGCCCCCCTGCAGCAGCAGCTACATCCCACCAAGAGGTTGCAGGGCCACCCAGAGGATTCAGGGGCCTGGGATCTTCGGCGGCAAGGGCCCCCCACTGCTGAATTGCTGCCAAAGACCTTGCACTTCGCGGGTTCCTGGCAGAAGGACCCTCCCACTGCGGGTCTTCAGGGCACTTTGGTGGTGGGTCCTGGAGCGGAAGGACCCCCCCCCCACCGCCGAATTGCCACCGAAGACCTGGAGCACAAGAAGCTCCGGGGGCCCAGGTCCCGCGAGAGCTTTCTGGGGTCCCCAGAGCAAGTAAAGGACCCCACTCCAGGGCCCCCAAAAAACTCTCGTGGGGGCCTCTGCAGGGCCCGGGGCAAATTGCCCCAGTTGCCCCCCCCAGGCGGCCCTGAGAGGTTGTCTTCAACACTGAACTCCAGGAGGCAAGCTGCAAGCCATTTCTGATGGAAGGCCCTTGGCTTTGGAGAGAGCATCTCGCTTCGACCAGCTCACCTTTCTGGGGGCTGACTTACTGCTTGGGAAAGTGTGGAAGGCAACATCTAACACTGCTTATGAAGCAAGTCCAGCACAGCGATGGGGGCAGGGACACAACTGCCTTTCCTACACTTGGCAAGGAAACTGCTGCTGGGACACTGGATTGCATGAACTGACTCCATCTCGTATCCTTGCAACAGTGCAGCTAGCACATCTACATACACTTTACAACCTCTGAACCAGTGCATTCAGAGATTCTGAAAGCAATTATCCTCCACTGCTCAGTCCCACAGAAGCAGGGTTTGTCGGCACTCACCAATTACAAAGCACTGCATTGTGGGATGAGTTAGGAGGAAGGGTTCAATTGCTGTAACTATGATGCTTGTGACTTCCTGTCCAGGCTGGAAAGAAATCACTGTAGACTGCACCAGCTCAGCCAGACCTGAGCTAGAGACTTTCTCCCAGATATTGCTGCCAATTATTACAAGAAATGCTGGGACAGCTGTTATGCCTGGATGCCAGGTGTTAAATTCCAAAAATGTGGCAAGCTTCAGGCTTTCAGGGCCAGTGTGATTGAGGGTCACATCAGAAGTAGACTTCATTGGGGCAGGTTGCACAAAAACTGCTTCTGTAAAGGCACCAGTCAGCCCCAAATAAAGGCTTGATGTTGCTCATTCTCTTTCCTTCACTGAAACCAGGCTGCCAAAAAAACCCAAACAAACTGGGAAACCTTTACAATTGCAACTCCCTTTTTAATATGTTTTAAAAAAAATGCACTGACCATAAAAAAACTAATATTCCTTTCCCTCAAGTAAACTAAGCACTTAATCACAGGTGCCCCTAATGTGGTGTGAAGCTTATGGAGCAGTTTCTATACCTTGGTGCAGGGTCCCAGAATCAGGCTGACGGGAGATTGGTATAATCTGTCAAAAGATGGCATCTTTTCATGTCCAACACTCCCCGCATTCCCAGCAACGAACCAATCTTCACATGGGCCAGTGGCAAGAGGTCTTCCCTACTGTGCCACTGCCAGCATGACCCCTAGCTAGCATTTTTATCTGGAAAGGGGAAGAATATGAGATAAATGGCATGTAGAGAGAAAAAAGTCAGTGAGGAATGCTGCAGGTCAGAACTGGAAAGTGAAGATCAAAAGAGAGAAACCCCTTGAAGCATGTGAAACCACATTAAACAGAAGCAGAGGTGCCCACGAAGGTGCATGAGCTTTCACCGCCACTTCAGAGAAACTGAAGGAGACAGGACTCCCTAAGGAGGAGTTCTTCTCATGTGACTCATGTATGCAGGCTGCCTGGGGCAATGGTGTCGCAATGCATTGATCATTGCTCTCTCATGGACAATTGAACATAAGAACGGCCATACTGGTCAGACCAAAGGTCCATCTAGCCCAGTGTCCTGTCTTCCAAAAGTGGCCAATGCCAGGTACTTCAGAGGGAATGAACAGAACGGGCAATCATCAATGATCCATCCCCTGTTGCCCATTCCCAGCTTCTGACAAACAGAGGCTAGGGACACCATCCCTGTCCATCAGCCATTGATGGAGCTATCCTCCATGAATTGATCTAGTTCTTTTTTGAACCCTGTTATAATCTTGGCCTTCACAACATCCTCTGGCAAGGAGTTTCACAGGTTGACTGTATGTTGTGTGAAGAAATACTTCCTTTTGTTTTAAGCCTGCTGCCTATTAATTTCATTTAGTGACTCCTAGTTCTTGTGCTTGCAGATGGTTGATCATCCTGATAGAAAGGGGGGGTGTGGAACTGCAAATCAATAAGGGACAAGTGAGCCTTATCATAAGCACATTAGGCCCTTCAAGAAAAGTGCTAGAGAAATGCGAGATTTTATAACTATGGTGCTTCGGGCAAGTCTTCTCCTGCCCTGACACTGGGAATGAACAGAGACAGGAGGCAAGGCATTGTCTACACATGTATCAAAGAGAGCCAACATTCTGTGGAAAGTTATTTTATTTCAGTATCCACACACTCTGTCACAGATCGTACACTACTCCTTCCCCCTTCCAGTCCACAATATCACAGCCTGGGAGAGATGGGGGCATCTCAACCGCTCACTTCAGACCATGGGCACCCAGACTCCATGACACCAGGGGCCACACCAGCAGCTTGCCAGGAGGCAAAGGGCAGACTTTTTACATAATTGCTTTTAATTTTAAAAATCTTCATGTGACTTAAAAGGTTAAAGATTGAACTCAATGGCAGGAAAAACCTGCAGTTGAGCTAGCTGGTCCTCACTCTGAAGTTGCAGGGAACCCAAAGACAATCTTATACAAGTTGTGTGTGATTTAAGCAATAGCAGCACACACCAAGGCATTCCCGGAGCCAAGAGTGCAAAACAACAGACTTGGGGCTCTGGGCCTGTTACAATCATTTGTCTCCATGGGCTGCCCGCCCTTCCCTGAACTGGGGAAGTGGCCATGAGCTGCAATTTTCATATTTTATTCTGGGCATCCTTGCTCTGTATTTTAATTTCATATAGAAAGCAGTCCATGAATGGGTAAGACACAGAAGCCCTCCTGGCTATTACTCTCCTCTCAATACAACTAGACTTGTAGTGAATTTTAACACTGACAGATGCCAGCTCGACAACTCTTACAAGTGCATACAGATTAGTGTCAACTTCCAGCGCACTGGCCCCCCCTGCCCTGGTCTTCATGCCTCAGCCCTGACCTGATCTAACCACATTCTGTGGACACATGGTCAGATCAATCTCTGTGACCCATTATATCTTTGGCCTATGCTGAGACTTCCAACAAGGGGGTGACTGTTGTCAGTTGTGGCAGCTGCCTGTGGGATGAGAGCACCCGGTTCCCTAGGAACCAGGCTGAGACCACATCCTTGTAGTTAGCTCAGCGGGGAAAAAAGTTTTACATTTCAGAATTGAACAGATGAAGTGATGAAAGTGACTGAAGTGAAGTGGAACAAAGTCTTGTTGAGAGAGGGGAAAAAAAGACACAAATTCAACTTTGGAGCAACAAGAAATGGTCATAAAAGCACGAATCATTAGGTTGCCAGAAAGAAACAAAGGGTTCACTTACCTATCTTTATACAGACACTGTATCTGACAAGAACAAGGAAGGCTTCTGAAGCCAAACCAGACACTGGCTTCCCCCTATTCTTGTCTCACCCTTTTTGTAGCGTTTTGATAATTCCTGACCATGCTATTACTCAGTTATGTCAAGGCCATTTTATTGGAGTGGGCATCAAGTGAGGGGGGTGAGAACACGGCAGAGATGAATGCACAGAGGGAATCCATCCATCCCCTAATATTGTAAAAGCTTTGCTGACCTTCAAGTAGCTAGAGGGAGGGTAAGTTTCCCAGTCCCCCAAGGGACTCAAAGTCTCGCCTATTTGTGTTAATGGCAGAAAGACTGATACTGGAAGTAAAGCAGAGAGCAAAAAAGGAAAAGGGTTAAACTCCAAGAACATGAGTAAGGAGCAACCAACACCTCACCCAATACTGACTGCTGCAGAAGTTAAAAAATAAAATAATACAAAGTCAATTTGTTAACCCCTCGGAGACTACAGATTTTATATAACACACAGCTTTCCAAGTTTTTGGCTGGCAGCCTAGAAAATAGCAGCAGTCTAGGGGTTAAATAATTTAAAATGTAACATTGCATTATCACTGTATACTGAATACTGTCAGACAAACTGGTTAGACTGGACTGACTGCCTGAGAAAATCTGGCCTAGGATAAATGCACATCCCTAGGATTCATCTTACTAGCACCACCTTTAATTAGAAAATATGGCCTAAGTCTCTCTGCTGGGACTCCACCCCTGAGATTTACCTCACAAGCCCCTGCACCACCTTTAAGAGGGAAATAAAATAAGGTCTTAGATCTCTTCTCATGAGTCTCCACAATTGCAATTCATCTCCTCAGCTCTTGTGTTGCTTTTAAATAGAAAGGTTGGGTGTTAAAAATGGGAAGAGGAGAAAACTCCAAAACTGCATGTACACATAATGGTAGTACTTGTCATTCAAGACAGACAGAGCTCCACCATTGTCAGAGAGTGGCAGCAGGAAGGAAGCTGTGTAGTCCCGAGGAGATAGGTGCTCCATGCCTGCAATGCAGGAGATACAGCTGTGTGGTTGGCCACTCCCTCAAAGCTGTATAATCATCTGGAGGCAGGCAGGGAAGTACAGCAGAGAGAGAACAGCACAAAATGGCAGTGGAAGTTGAAATACTGTAGAAATCCAACAGGACCAAAACAGAGGAAATGTGAATTGTGTGCCCCACTGTCCCTGTGACTTTACACTGCAAACAGTGCAAGTTTAACCTGTGGGAACACAGAAGGGAAGATCTACCTCAGCTCTCCCCTTCCTTCCCCTCCTCCCAAAACAGAGATACATACCTTTCATCTCCTGTTCCCAGTAACTCACTCCAAGATGGCTCCTAGGCACTAACACTGCACTTAGTAAGTATGGGCCAGATACTCAGCTGGTGTAATTCAGTGTGGCTTCATCAACTTAAGTGCAGCTTCACCAATTTACACCAGGTGACAATCTGATCCATGTGTGTCTATTGCAAACCCCTCTGTTGTATAAACCTGCTTCCACCTGTTACTGAGAGTAAAAACCATAATGGAATGAGAGAGCTGCTATTCGAGAAACAGAGAAAACAGATCCTGTATTCAGCCTCTTACTCTGCACATCTGAGGTCTCACCTTGACTGTTCTTGATTTCCAAGGCAATTCCACCAGAAACACCCAATGGATCTTGCCAGGCAGGACCCCACTCTCTCCTCAGCTTCATGAGAACAGGATGCACATGCAGTTTCTTCACAGGTTCAGTGGGACTAGTGGTGGTGCACCTTTGACTGATCACATATACCCAACTTATCAAGGATGACACTGCTGTTGGACTCCACACTAGCAGAAACGTCAGCCATGTGCATACTTCTTCTGCAAGCCTTATACCCCTACATACTGCCTGTACAATCATTATGCAGAGTTCACTCTGTAATACAATCACTGCTATACACAGTCCTATCAAAAAATCTTAGTTGAGCTGCTATGCACTTCTGGGTCTGAGTGGGAGAGAGAGGAAAGGAAAACAACAAGGTAGGTGAAACAGGAAACACATGAGGGAGGGGAAGTCAGACAGTGGGAGAAATACTAGATGTCAACGATAAGTTTGCTCAAATTGCCATTGGATTCACTGGCCCAGTTCCACCCACTCTAACATGGAAATGAAGGGGTTCACTCCTTCATAGGGAAAAGAGGGCACAGTGTTTTGGTAGAAGGTTGGAACACCTGCAGCAGGCCTTAAGAACAAACACTGCACAATGGTGCCTCCTCCCCACCCCCCGCAGCCAACAGATAACAGCTGGGACAGAGAACAGTGGAATTGGACCAGTAGCACCATGAAATCCAGCAGGAGCACCAACTTCACAGCAGGAAATATGGGTGGCCTAAAGAAAAAAGATGGGGGGAGAGGGACAACAGTTAGTAAGAGTCAAAGTCTATCTTGGCCAGACAACCCCAACATCATTCTCCCATGTAAAGTCCCATTACGTCTGCCAGCAAGAACCTGTGGCTCTGAGAAGGAGCTGTAGAGAGTGTAGCCCAACTCATCCACTTCTTCAGGGGTGAGCTCTGAAAACAAGTTCACCTTGGGATTCAGAGCACTGGGTAAGACACCAGCCTCCAAGTAGCCAATCAGTCCCTTCAGTGCCTGCAAGAAGCGGTCAGCTAGCACATCTTGGGACCAGTCAGCCTCCTCTTGGGCCAGGTGCAGGATGACATTGGTGAGCTGGCTGGCAGTGAGGCGGCCCAGTGCTGGGTTTGACTTGCACACAGCTTTGAGAATCTTGAGGCACAAGCAACGGCAGCCAGAATCGCCTTGGTCCAGGGCCCGCAGGCGAGCTGTCTCCGCTGGCCGCAGGCTCAGTCGCCACAGATTGTCATACTGGGCCAATCGGTGGGGTTTGGCCACCAGGATGGTGTCACCCAGTGTCAGGGATGGTAGGAAGTCAATAAGAAGGTGTCGCTCTGGCTCATACTGGACTTCCAGTGTCAAGGTCTCTGGGGGTGCTGCCGGACGAATCACGTAGTCCAAGAGGGACCCAATGGCTGGCCAATTGATGGAACCTGCCACTACTTTCTCAAAAGTGTCTGCCACAGCCTTGGGGGAGAGGTAGCCCCCCACCACACAGCGGTCCCAGTAGCTGCTCCCACGGGGGAAGTACTCTGGGTTTTCCCGACGCACCAGGCAGAATCCAGGGATGTTCATGATGGTGTCCTCACCTGGAATGCATGACCACAGGTTCCGCTCCAAGACCAGAGGCACAATGAGCTGAATGTGATCAGCTGTCACTACCTGTCAGGAGAGGGGGAAAAGGGCGAGAGTTAACAGTTGAACCTGCTGGGATAAAGCCATCTATCTGCTCACCACACATCTTCCTTCAAATGGGAATCCAAGAGTCTCTAAGCGGGACTCTCTGCCTTCCTTTCATCAGGAAACATGCAGAGGGATCATTCTTCATAATGCAGGGAAAAACTGAAGGGCATAATGAAATCTGGTATTTATTCAGCATTTGCCTGAAAGATCTCTATGAACCTTATGAACTCAAATGGATATACCAACTACAACATGGATTATTTCACCTACCACTAAATTGAATCCACCTCTTGGGTACAATGTGGCAGTTGCTTCAGCATACAGCAACATTACATAGCAGTTTGGGACATGAACTGGAGAATAACTGACAAACTGCAGGGAGAGCTTAAATTGTCAAATCTGATCATCCCACAACAGAATTTGGCATAGGTGCTAGAGTCAACGCCCCATTCTCTTGAGAAAGGTGTGCTGGGATCTTTAATGACCATATGTGATTAAAACATCAGATTTAAGTTGCATCTGATACTCAGCACTCCATCCAGGAGCATCGATTCAGTGCTGTCTCAGAAGTGACTCACTCACTATAGTCTGTAGCCATTTTTGCATCAAAGTGATCTACAGCAGAGCTTGCTCTCCAGTTAACAAAACACAAACAAAAGAGTAGGAAAGGCTTACAGAAATATACAAGGGTTCTGAGGGAAGCCACACATTTGGACAAAGATGTGCAAGGTAAATGCTGTGGGGAAGGATAGAGAAAAATGGAGATGTGGCAGAAGCAGAGCAGGAAAATACAGAGGGGACAGAGAAAGAAGGAACTGAGACAAGCAGAAGGGAAAAAAACAAAGGTAGTAAAGAGCAGATGTTCTACAGATACAGCCAGAGCTGCATGTCTGTTTTGCAAAAACATCACACAGACGTATTCCCAGGAAATGTGGCATCGGAAGGCTTTTTAAACAGGAATGCTGTGCTGAAACAGCACACCCAGCAGGGAAGCCTGAAATACCTCTACCCAGTCACCTGCAGTATAATGGATACCACACACTCCAGTGAGTTACCTGCAGATCATCATAGAGGCTGCCACTGAGGTACATGTCACGTAGGGGCATGTCTGGCAGCTTGGCACGTAGGAAGCTACGCAGCTCAGCGCAGATATCTACAGCTGCCTGCTTGGCCCGGGCCTGCTCTTCTGCTGGGATAGCCACTTTCCTCCGATAGTAGGCAAAGAGTTTTTCTTGCAGGGACAGACGGAGGTGCGACTTCTTCAATTCTACTTGGCTCCTCTTGGCAGATGGTTTGGGCTTTGCAGGTCGGAACACATCTGTCAGGCAAGAGTGAGAAATCCCATAATCCCCAACATTTCATTGCTAAATGTTTGAAAGCAATAACTTGACAGCGCTGAAATGCAGCCCCCTTCAGGGTGGATTTTAGCAGTCATTTTGCAGGCTTTATTGTGAGTATCATAGTAGGAGAAAGTTGTGAATTACTTCAACAATAACTACTAAAGGAATTAGGTGGGCAGACAGTAAGTTGCCAGAGTTGAAATTTAACATGGACAATGAGACTATCTTGCAAAATGAAGTTATGTTGATGACTGTAAGTGGGCAGCGCCTATTAAATTTTATCCAAAAGACAGCAACCCTTGCAGCACAAGTGCCTCTAACATGATGCAGGAACAATGAGAGGACAGAGTAGTACCCCTTCCTGATCACCAGTACCCAAGTTTTTCCTAAAGGGCTCCTACAATGTACTGACAAAGCCCAATGTGGTTTAGCTTGCGAGATCTGATGCGGTTACAGTAATTTAAGGTGGTATGTCTGTCGGGGCTGTATTACCATCATAGATCAAGAGGCAGGCCAGAACAGGTGGGTAAGCAGGAAGAGCTAAGAGACACTGCAGGTCAAGCAGTTATAGGGCTTGCGTTGTTTTGGGGAAAAGGGAGAGGATTTCTCAAGGATCTCTCACTCAAGCCTTCCATCTGACAGCTAGACCTGAACAGATACCTTCTCAGATCTCATTGATACACTTCTTCGTACTGCAGCACTTCCCTCTGGTTGAAATATGAAGCAGGGGAAATCAAGTTCCCCTTCCTCAGGCAGTATTCAAGGAGGTCATTTTAAGAGCTGCTGAAATGCCTTTATTCAGCTCCTAAAGACAACTCCCCCACCTTCAGGGGATGACAGAGCCCATATAATTACTGCAGATGACATAATTCAGCTCTTGACTTAGATGCCCTGGTCATTAAGCTTCTTGCTGCTCCCCCAGTAGCAATGCCAAAGCCATCCTGGAGTTGACCTGCTTGCGGAAACAGAGATTTGGACACCAGGTAAAGTTCTGTGCCAGGTTATTATTTTGCAGATTCTACATTCAAAACTGGTGATCCTTAGAGGTTGGTTAAAGATCTCAATTTTACCTGGAGAGGGGGTAACAGGATTGAAAGGGCAGCTGCTATAATGCTGAAGGTGTCACACTGCTTCTTACCTGCATCTAAAGCTGAAGGATCAGTGGGGAGGGTCTGTAGGGAACGGCTCAGACTTGTCTTCATATCTTGGTTCAGTAACCGTGATGAGGACCCTAGCCAGTTTGGCTCCTCCCAGCTTCTCTTTCCTGACTGACTCAAGCGGGTGGGGCTGCTGGGAGCACTGATTGCCCTGTCATACATCTGAAACGGCATCACAGGGACACAACAAGTTACATTTGTTAAAAGTCCCATCCATTAGGAAACAACCAGCCCATATCCCTTCATTGGGTCCTTCCCATCCCCACATTCCTCAGTGTTCATCTCCCTACCCCTCACCTTGTTACCTTCAGTAGCTCTGTTCTAATGTTCCATGTCCCTCCTCCACACAAGCACACCTTCCTTCCCCTCAGACCTCCTCACACTTACTCGTTTGACAGCCAGCGTGGCAATGCCCAGCATGGCAGCTCCTCCCACACCCAACACGAGCCGGGCATTGGAGAGCACAAAATCGATGGCTGTGCCAATGCCGTTGTCATCCTTCTTCCCCTTGCGCTCTCCAGCACCTGCCATCTCACCTTGAGAGGAGAGAACAGATTTGTCAGAACATTGTACCCCAGCAGTCTCCCCAGTCCGTTTCCCACGGTTCTTTGGAAGTTAGGATTTCCCACAATGAATTAGATTAATGGTCCATCAATTTCTGTATTTTGCCTCCTGCCACACTGGGTCAGGCCACATCTAGTCAGTTTTCTTGCCTCTAACAATGGCCAATGTCAGACTCTCCAGAGAAAAGAAATAAAACCCCTTTAAATGTTCCTAATTACACGGTATTATAGTCATGGGGAAAATTTATTCAACTCCAGCTCTCAGTTTATGACCTGAAGCATGATGATTAACAGCTCCTGACCTTTTACCTGACCTAGGGTCACTGCAGAGGCTTTACACATAAACATAGCAACCTGCCCGGGCCCACTCCTCCCAGGTGATCAGCAAAGCCAAAGCCCCAGCCCCACCACCCTGGACCAAAGCCAAAGGACTTTAACCCTTGGGCTTCAGCTTTGGCCCCAGGCAGTGGGCCTCGGGCCACAGCAAATCTAAGCCACCCCGGTGACCCCATTAAAATGGGGTCACGACCCACTTTGGGGTCCTGACCCACAGTTTCAGAACCACTGTTCTCATTCACATACATGTCTCATTTTGAATCCTACTAAATTTTTGGCTTCAATAGTATATAATGGCAATGAATTCCACTGCTTAATTATGTGTATAAAAAGTATTTTCTTTAATCACTTTTAAACTTGCTATTTTTCAGATTCATCAGATTTGCACTAGGGAAATTTTCAAAACTATTTTAAAGCCAGTTCTGCTATACTGACTTTAGAACTGGCTAAAGGCACACTATTCACCAAATTTTAGGCAGTTTAGAAAGGCCACACTTGTTCTTCTGAACCAGTTCCCAAAATCACTTTAAACTCCAAAAACTCAAGAAGGATGGTCACTGAGCTGATGAGTTTGCAACTGAATTACTTTTGGTCACTATACAGAAGATTTAGCAGTTGTCCACAGCGGTACCACTAAAACAGTGTTTCTCAACTAGTAAATAGTCTGAGGATGAAGGCCCTAGGGCAGAGCTGTAACTAGACATTTCAGTGCCCAGGGCAAGCAAGCATATTTGCACTCCCTACCAGAGGTGATGTGGGAGTGGACCATGTGGGGTCATGTTCTCCCACCTCACAGATTTTTTGGCTGCGCTCCTCAACACAGACAAGCTGGGTGACCTACTGAGGTGAGTTGGGATGGAGGTGGTGCACACTCCCCGAGATCTGCTGTGTGGGGCTGACCCAAGCTGCCCTCACAGCTCTGTACCATCGGCAGCTGCCCCTCTCTTGCTATGGCCATGCTCTGGGATGGTTTTGGTCATATCCTACCCCAGGGGGAAGCTAGATCCTTCAGAGCACTTACCCCACAGTGGTGACTGTTTCTGTGGGGGTTTCTGGGCTTGATTCTCTGCTCTGGCCATTGCAAACTCCAGGGTTACAGCCCTGCTCAGGTTTAGCTCCGTGACCCCAGCTGTACCAAATTTGTATGAGTTACATTGTGACCTGGCTCATGTGATTGCAGTACAGTTCACTTCAATTTGGCCCAGCTGTCAGACTTCCGTCATGACAGCTGGGCCAAACCTGAGTGGCACTGGAATCCGAGGTTGCAGTGCCTAGAGCAGGGAGGCGAGCCCAACCAGCCCTGTGGGATGGGAGCCACAGAAGCTGCCACATGCTCTTTGAAACATTCCAGCGACCCAATTTTGGGTCCCTACTCATGGGTTGAGAAACCCTGTAATAAAACAAACAAACAAACAAAGGGACCTACCTAAGGCTTAATGCATCTGTGAGGGGAGGATAGATATTCAGGCACTTTCTGGACTTTCTTCTTCAAGTTCGTGGTGGGCAGAAGATATTAATCATCTGTTCAGGAAGGTTAACGGTTTTGAAAGGAGAAAAAAAAGAAAGCAGGGAAAGAGCAGGGGGAGGTAAAGACTTTAAACCAACCCTCCCAGTCTATTGTGCAGGAAGGCCTGTCCCTTCTCCAGTTGTCTCTCTCTGTCTTCAAGCCGCTCCAGCTGCTGGTTCTTGCGGAACTCACGCCGGATTGAGGCGAGGTAGAAATTGCGGTCGGTATAGCGTAGACCACGGCCCTGGCGCAGCAGAGCGCGATAGAGCTTCAGCACTGCCTCACGGGACCACGCTGCCATGGGGGACAGATCCAGGAGAAGGCAAACTGAAGAAAAATGGATGAGTGAAAGTCAACATTTATTTCCCAGTTGCATTTCTCTATCTCCCCCCTACCAGTCTCCCTGATACTCTCTTCACAAGCCACTGGAAAGGGGAACCCAAGGGAATGGATTTCCACCAGAGAAGGAGAGGGAAACTTAGTGCAGAGGAAAAGATCCCTGCTGAGGGGGCAGAGAACAACCTCACCCCCTTTGCCAGCAAAGCAGCAAGAGGCAATAACACAAAACAGAGACACGGTAAAATCCCCCGAAGCATGACACTAACCCGCCCGCCCCGAGACCCCCTGGATCAGCTGCGCCAGCGCCTGTCTCGGCCCGGGCTCCCCCTGCGAGGCGCTGGACGGAGACGGGCTGAGGAAGGGCCCCGAGGAGCAGGGCAGGGCGGGATCCCTTGGGCGGGCGAATCCGCTGGAAAAGGGTCTGGGGAGAGAAGGGGGCCAGGCTCGGAATCCCCGGCGCGGGGGGAGGGAGGGGGGTGGGCCTGTCCCGGGACCTCGCTCCCCTCACACTCACCCGGGAAGCGGGAGCTGTTTCTCGGTCCCTCACTGTCGCCTGGTCCCTCTTCTGGGCGTCAGCATCGCCCACCCCCCTAGCACCACTTCCCCGGGGTCACCCAGCAACATGGCCGCTTCGCTTCCGGGGCGCGACCCCGGGCGGCCAACCAGCGAGAGCGAGCGGGAGCATAGATTGTACGCGCGGGGAGGGCGAACTTCCGCTGGTCGCGGCGCGAGGTAGGGAAGGACACTCAGGGCTGCCCCCATCAGACCGGCGGTGCTGTACGGAACGCGAGCGGGGACAATTTGGAATCGCTCCTTAGTCCTTCCCCTCCGGCGATAGAATGTGGCAGAGCCCAGACCTGTCCTGAGTGACGTCACTGGCGCGTGGGCGAGCCCTAGCGGGAAACGAAGAGCGGGCGCGCGCGCCTCCTTGCAGATCTCGCTGGTCTGCAAGGCTCGGGTGCAGGCCTTATTGTCACTTCCTATGTATTGATTTCGTGTTTCCTACTCTACCCTGGGCGAGCGCCAGTCCAGTTCTCTGCCTGCCTGGATCATTTTTGTGTCGTGCCTTGTATAAACAAACAGGCTCATTCATTACCCTAAAATCAAATCAGATAGTGCAACAAGTTGATTAGCAAATTCTTAAGATTCAGATCTTTTATAATTTGGGGTTTGTTGAGGTGTGGGTGGAGTGCTGGTGGGGTGCCATAAATTTGCATCTGGCTTTAGCTGTGGATCCTCTAATGCTTTGTGGTTAAGGAAGGGAGTGTTTGTTGCTTTGGTTAAGATGGCAGCAAAAGGTCAACATTCTTTTTTTTGTATGTTCCGTTCTGAAATTACTCTTGGGCAAGTCCCAATGTGCGCAATATGTGGTTTCAAAACTGCAGCTGAAGGATTGCTGTTGAAGTCTTGCTCTAGCTTGTGTTGAAAAAAGTGCAGTTCTGCTCTGAAAAGTGACTTTGTACAAATTGTGTGAGAGGGCTCCATGTTTATTGTCTCTCTTTGGGTCCAACATAAATATATGCTCAGTTTATAATAAATATTTTTAATTGCCTTTGCTGCCCCTTTTTCTCTTATTTTGAATATATAAAGATATTTAACTATATAATATATATATTTGCTTCCTTTTAATTTTTTTCTTGCTTTTTTAAATATTAGAAATATCAGTTACTAAGTCAGGGTTGGTTCGTTGGTTTTCACGGGAGAACTTCTGGGGGTTCCCAGATATGCTTATTGTGAACTCTCAAACCTTAACTGAAAGGCTAGGAGTATTGACACTTTTACAAAATAATCCTTTCAGCCAAATGTTTGTTAGGCATTAGAGGTGAATATGTGTAATTTTAAACACTCTGACTTTAAAACTATCTCCCCTCTCAGCCTGTTATCTTTTGTAATGTCAGAACTTCACTAGTTCTCCAGGTACCTACGGCTGTCTACACTAGGGAAATTTTGCAAGTCATTCCTAACACTGACTCAGCTCCACCGGTGTTAGCAATGTTGGAAGCCCTAGTGTCCACAAGCCAGTAGCTGCCATTAGTGTTTTAGGCACTATGTTGATTAAACCTGCTCATCAAGTGAGAGTCACAATAAACAGCTCTTTCTGTAGTTCTGTCTAGAAACATACTTCCCATTTAAACCCTCCCATTGAACAAAACACTCAATTTAATATTTTTCTTGAAATGCTTCTAGGATATTCCTATACTTTACATATACAAATGCCAATACAGAAAATATGTCTTCATGTTCAACAGCAACCCTGCATTGGCTACACCAAAATGCTGCTCTAGTGTAGATGAGGCTCCAAAGTTCATGTCCCAAATGGCTTTTTGTATTCCTTTCACACAGATTGCTTCTGAAAGCAGAGCACTCTCTACCTCTGTACAATAGGAGAAGGAAAAGTTAATCAAAAAATTTAGCAATCTTTTCCATCTCTCTAAATGCATGCAAATACCATTGCTGGTAATAGTCTCTAAATCTGTTGTTAATTTCTAGAGTCTTGCGTGGATACAAAATCTGTATCCACGTCTGATCAGCAATCTGCGGATTTGCAGGGCTCTATTAATTTCTCCCTCTCTGTTCAGTATGCTGTCTTCTATGTGAATGGCCAAGGTCAACAAAAATCTAATGACTCCCTGTGACAAAGTGGGACTGTTCTTAATGTTTCCTCTGAATACTGTGTGGGTGCCTCAGTTTCGGGCCGGCACTCTGTCTCCTGGCAACTAATGGCCCGGGCCCTTCCCCCTGCAGGGGGATAGCTAAAGGTGTGGGAGAACAAAGAGGTCAGATGACCTCCTGGTCCAGGAAAGGAACTTAGCACAGAAGGAGGGGCTGGAGGGAGTTTCAGTTTGGAGCTGGCTGGGGACAGGAAGTGAGTGTAGATGGGGTTGTCTGGCTCACTGGACCCCAAAATGTACCCAGCTGAGGGGTCCCGTTCTCTGTACCTACAAGCTCTGTTTTAGACCGTGTTCCTGTCATCTAATAAACCTCTGTTTTACTGGCTGGCTAAGAGTCACGTCTGACTGTGAAGTGGGGGTGCATGGAGAACCCCACCTGGGCGGACTCGCTGTGGGAAGCACACGGAGGGGCATATCCTGAATGTTCCAAGGTCAGATCCAGGAAGGTGAAGCCGTGTGAGCTTCTTGCCTTGAAGACAGTCTGATCCAAGGAAGAGGAGGCTCCCTAAAGTCCTGACTTTGTGGGGAGCAGTTCCAAAGCATTGCCCGCAAACTCCGTGACACTCCCTACATAATCTAGTTAACTCTTTTTCTTAAAGACGTTTAAATTTTTTTGACCATTTATAACAAAAAAAAAATTCCACTTTATTAATAAACATCTTACTAAGCTGTGCCCTTGTAAAAAAGCAAGGAGGTATACATTTGAAGAACCCAGGCTAATTGATTAATCTGTCCAGCTCTTTAAATAGTAGCATAACTTTATATTTAAAGTAATTTTTTTAAACAAGTCCTAATGTTCTAGCTAATGTGTATGGCCCCAAATAAACAAACCACTTACACATGTTTTTAACTTTAAGCAGATGAGTGATCCCATTGCTGTTCAACAAAGCACTTAAGGACACTGATGGTATTTAAGAACATGCTTAAAGTTAGGCATGTTTGAGTGCTAGGGATGGGATTGCTTATGTGCTTTTAAATATGTGCATAAGGTTTTGATTCAGCAGAGCACAGTAAGCATTTTTTTAAGTCTCATTGACTTCAGTAGGCCTTAAACATGCATTTAAGTACTTGGCTGAAGTGGGACCTATATGCCCCACTGCCCTCTACTGAATATAGATCTGGGCAAGTAAGTGAGAGTGTTCTCTGTGTGATTTCAGCTTGTTCTTTATTGGCTGGCTCACCATAGCGATGAGTCCTGAAAAGGTCATTCATGGAAAGTCTCTTCTAGCTCACAAGGTAGAGGCCTGTGCTTTTTGGAGCAGCAGGTCTTGAGTTGTATTTTAGGGATTGTTAAAACTCTGTTCGCTAACATAATAAAAAACATATAATTAAAAAACAAAAGTCATATATACATCCACATAACGTTCTTAAAATAATAGAACATAAAATGGCATAGGGTTATAATAAAAATCTTATACTAGAGGTAATAAAAATATACAAGAGAACTTTTGACCCAATCAAATCTAATTCGTCAAACTGTCATGCTAAATTTCCATTAGCCTAAAAAATTATACAGTACATTTGTCTCTTTTTCTTTTCCCCTGTTAAGGTGGGAAGATTGCTGGACCTCATGGTGATTGTTTACTTTTAAGTTCAATCCATATTAAGATTTATAAGTAATGGAATAGAAGATAATGTTGAAAATTTAATCAATACTGTGCTCACTGTGGTTACTCTACCTCTGAATGGAGTTAGCAGGAATAGAAAGTGTTCAGATATAGACAGTGAAAATGCTCAGATATATGGAAAGACTTCCACAGGAGGAGAAATTGAAAAATTGAGACTGCTTGTAGAGAAGAGACAAATAAGAGGGGAGATGACGGAGGTATGCAGAATGATTAATGGTATAAAGAAGGTAAATTATGTGCTCATAGTAATCCTCTCTCAACAAGGAGACTTAATTGAAACTGGAAAGCAACCTGATAAATGGGAATACAGTTTTATTAAAGGCATAATTCTCTTATTTGGTTCTATTCAATGTCTTCATAAATTATTTGAATAATGGCATTGAGAGTACACTTAAAGTTTGTGGACAATACTAAGCTGGGAGGGGTTACAAGCATTTTGGAGGACAGGAATAGAATTCAAAATGATCTTGACAAACTGGAGAAATGATCTGGAGTAAACAGGATTAAAATCAATAAGGACAAATGCAAAGTACTACACTTAAGAAGGAATACTCAGTCATAGAATCATAGAAAATCAGGGTTGGAAGGGACCTCAGGAGGTAATCTAGTCCAATCCCCTGCTCAAAGCAGGACCAATTCCCAACTAAATCATCCCAGCCAGAGCTTTGTCAAGCCTGACCTTAAAAACCTCTAAGGAAGGAGATTCCACCATCTCCCTAAGTAACCCATTCCAGTGCTTCACCACCCTCCTAGTGAAAAAGTTTTTCCTAATATCCAACCTAAACCTCCCCCACTGCAACTTAAGACCATTACTTCTTGTTCTGCCATCAGGTACCACTGAGAACAGTCTAGATCCATCCTCTTTGGAACCCCCTTTCTGGTAGTTGAAAGCAGCTATCAAATCCCCCTCGTTCTTTTCTTCTGCAGACTAAACAATCCCAGTTCCCTCGGCCTCTCCTCATAAATCATGTGCTCCAGCCCCATAATCATTTTTGTTGCCCTCTGCTGGACTCTTTCCAATTTTTCCACATCCTTCTTGCAGTGTGGGGCCCAAAACTGGACATAGTACTCCAGATGAGGCCTCACTAATGTTGAATACAGAGAAATGATCACATCCCTCGATCTGCTGGCAATGCCCTTACTTATACAGCCCAAAATGCCATTAGCCTTCTTGGCAACAAGGGCACACTGTTGACTCATATCCAGCTTCTCGTCCACTGTAACCCCTAGGTTCTTTTCTGCATAACTGCTTCCTAGCCATTCAGTCCCTAGTCTGTAACAGTGAATGGGATTCTTCCATCCTAAGTGCAGGACTCTACACTTGTCCTTGTTGAACCTCATCAGGTTTCTTTTGGCCCAGTCCTCTAATTTATCTAGGTCCCTCTGTATCCTATCCCTACCCTCCAGCGTATCTACCACTCCTTACAGTTTAGTGTCATCTGCAAACTTGCTGAGAGTGTGGTCCATGCTATCCTCCAGATCATTAATGAAGATATTGAACAAAACTGGCCCCAGGACCGACCCTTGGGGCACTCCGCTTGAAACTGGCTGCCAACTAGACATGGAGCCATTGATCACTACCCATTGAGCCTGACGCTCTAGCCAGCTTTCTATCCACCTTATAGTCCAATCATCCAGCCCATACTTCTTTAACTTGCTGGCAAGAATACTGTGAAAACCATATCAAAAGCTTTGCTAAAGTCAAGAAATAACACATCCACTGCTTTCCCCTCATCCACAGAGCCAGTTATCTCATCATAGAAGGCAATTAGGTTAGTCAGGCATGACTTGCTCTTGATGAATCCATGCTGACTGTTCCTGATCACTTTCCCCTCCTCTAAGTGGAAATGACAGCCTAGGAAGGAGTGCTGCAGAAAAGGATCTGGAGGTGATAGAGGACCCCAAACTAAGTATGAATCAACAGTGTAATACTGTTGCCAAAAAAAAAAAGCAAACATCATTTTGGGATGTATTAGCAGGAGTGTTGTAAGCAAGACACAAGGAATAATTCTTCCACTCTAGTCAGCACGAATGAGGCCTCAGTTGGAATACTGTGTCCAGTTCTGGGCGCCACACTTCAGGAAAGTTGTGGACAAATTGGAGAAAGTCCAGAGGAGAGCAACAAAAATTATTAAAGGTCTAGAAAATGTGATCTATAAGGAAGGATTAAAAAATTGGCTTTGATTAGTCCGGAGGAAAAAAAACACAACGGGGATATGATAATCTTAAAGTACATCAAAGACTGTTATAAAAAGGAGGGTGATAAATTGTGCTCCTTATCCACAGAGGACAGGACAAGAAGCAATGGGCTTAAACTGAAGCAAAGATTATTTAGGTTAGACATTAGGAAAAACTTCCTAACTGTAAGGGTAGTTGAACACTCTGGAACTAATTGCCTGGGAAGATTGTGGAATCTCTGTCAGAGGTTTTTAAGAACAGCTAAGACAAACACCTATCAGGAATAGTCTAGATAATATTTAGTCCTGCCTTAGTGCAGGGGACCTATTGAGGTCCGTTCTAGTCCTACATTTCTATGATTCTATAATTAACCTGTGAAACTCACAAAGATATGGATATGGCCAAGAGTTTAGTAGGATTCTAATTGGTATTGGACATTGATATTGGATAATGAGAACATCCACAGTTACATTACACATGATAAAAAAATGATGAGGGATATAAGCCCTTATACTTCTGGGAATAAGCTAACCACTGGCTGGTTCTTGCTGACAAGCTCAGGCTCTAACTGATCGCATGTTGGGTCGAGAAGCAATTTCCCCCCTGTGGAGTGGTGCCCATTTACACCAGTGATTAATTTGGCCACTGTATCAATAGCATGATAGATATTAGTTGAGAAGCACATAATCTGTCTGTAACTGTGCATGCAAATAACCAGAGATTCAAATAAGCTAGTGAAATCTTTACTTGCTTTACCAGAGTAATCACACATGGCTCAAGTCTGCTAAGTGGCAAGCACTTTTGTCCTGATCCACCAAAGCACTTAAGTCCATGCTTAACTTCAAACATATGGGTGGGCCCACTGATCACCTTCCACTATCAATCCTTAGAAGAACTTGCTTAGTAGAAAATAGAGAGCTCCATTTGTCCATATAATGGAATTGTCACAGGGCAGAGGAAAACCTTATGATCAAGACCTGAATTGCATCTTATAAAGCTCCCCAGAGCTTTTAATCAGAAGCAGACCATCCTATAACCAGCTAAACTATTTACTAACTTTAAGCATCAGAAACAATTATTTACTCTTGAGAATGTATTTAATACTTATCTACAGACCTGGAGTTGAGGGAAATTCATGTCCCCAAAGAATGTCTAAAGGATCAAGATCAGAAATAGATAAGTAATATATTTATGGTAACAATTGATCAAAAAGAGAAGGTAAGAGGCAAGAAACAAGAAATAATAAATAATACTTTGTGCCTTCATAGCATTTTTTCCATCTACAACTATATTTATTGGTTTACTGAGCTGGTGGCCTTTTAGAGATTCATTAATATCTTTTGTTCATTTATCTTGTTTAAATCAAATAAACAACTTTGAAACATCTTCGACGGGGACAGGTGAGCAAAGCCCACAGGTAAGTGGGGAACAAGACCTGGGAGATGGGTTGGAAACAGGAGGGAGCACGGGCTATAATGGCAGAGAGGAAGGAGGGTCAGGGCGAAGCTGGGAGGCAAGATCAAACCAGTATCTTAGATGCCTTTATACAAATGCAAGAAGTATGGGTAATAAGCAGGAAGAACTGGAAGTGCTAATAAATAAATACAACTATGACATTATTGGCATTACTGAAACTTGGTGGGATAATACACACGACTGGAATGTTGGTGTGGATGGGTATAGTTTGCTCAGGAAGGATAGACAGGGGAAAAAGGGAGGAGGTGTTGCCTTATATATTAAAAATGTACACACTTGGACTGAGGTGGAGATGGAGATAGGAGACGGAAGGGTGGAGAGTCTCTGGGTTAGGCTAAAAGGGGTAAAAAACACAGGTGATGTCGTGCTGGGAGTCTACTACAGGCCACCTAATCAGGCGGAAGAGGTGGATGAGGCTTTTTTCAAACAACTAACAAAATCATCCAAAGCCCAAGATTTGGTGGTGATGGGGGACTTCAACTATCCAGATATATGTTGGGAAAATAACACCGCGGGGCACAGACTATCCAATAAGTTCCTGGACTGCATTGCAGACAACTTTTTATTTCAGAAAATTGAAAAAGCTACTAGGGGGGAAGCTGTTCTAGACTTGATTTTAACCAACAGGGAGGAACTTGTTGAGAATTTGAAAGTAGAAGGAAGCTTGGGTGAAAGTGATCATGAAATCATAGAATTTGCAATTCTAAGGAAGGGTAGAAAGGAGTACAGCAGAATAGAGACAACGGATTTCAGGAAGGCGGATTTTGGTAAGCTCAGAGAGCTGATAGGCAAGGTCCCATGGGAATTAAGACTGAGGGGAAAAACAACTGAGGAAAGTTGGCAGTTTTTCAAAGGGACGCTATTAAGGGCCCAGAAGCAAGTTATTCCGATAGAAATATAGAAAGATAGAAAATGTGGCAAAAGACCAGCTTGGCTTACCCTTGAGATCTTGCGTGACCTACAAAATAAAAAGGCGGCATATAAAAAATGGAAACTAGGTCAGATCACGAAGGATGAATATAGGCAAATAACACAGGAATGCAGAGGCAAGATTAGAAAAGCAAAGGCACAAAATGAACTCAAACTAGCTATGGGAATAAAGGGAAACAAGAAGACTTTTTATCAATACATTAGAAGCAAGAGGAAGATTAAAGGCCAGGGTAGGCCCACTGCTCAGTGAGGAGGGGGTAACAGTAACGGGAGACTTGGAAATGGCAGAGATGCTTAATGACTTCTTTGTTTCGGTCTTCACTGAGAAGTCTGAAGGAATGTCTAGTATAGTGAATGCTTACGGGAAGAGGGTAGGTTTAGAAGAGAAAATAAGGAAAGAGCAAGTAAAAAAGCACTTAGAAAAGTTAGATGCCTGTAAGTCACCAGGGCCTGATGAAATGCATCCTAGAATACTCAAGGAGTTAATAGAGGAGGTATCTGAGCCTCTAGCTATTATCTTTGGGAAATCATGGGAGACGGGGAGATTCCAGAAGACTGGAAGGGGCAAATATAGTGCCAATCTATAAAAAGGGAAATAAAAACAACCCAGGAAACTACAGACCAGTTACTTTAACTTCTGTGCCAGGGAAGATAATGGAGCAGGTAATCAAAGAAATCATCTGCAAACACTTGGAAGGTGGTAAGGTGATAGGGAATAGCCAGCATGGATTTGTAAAGAACAAATCGTGTCAAACTAATCTGATAACGTTCTTTGATAGGATACGAGCCTTGTGGATAAGGGAGAAGCGGTGGATGTGATATACCTAGACTTTAGTAAGGCATTTGATACAGTTTCGCATGATATTCTTATAGATAAGCTAGGAAAGTACAATTTAGATGGGGCTACTATAAGGTGGGTGCATAACTGGCTGGATAACCGTACTCAGAGAGTAGTTGTTAATGGCTCCCAATCCTGCTGGAAAGGTATAACAAGTGGGGTTCCGCAGGGGTCTGTTTTGGGACCGGTTCTGTTCAATATCTTCATCAACGATTTAGATGTTGGCATAGAAAGTACGCTTATTAAGTTTGCGGACGATACCAAACTGGGAGGGATTGCAACTGCTCTGGAGGACAGGGTCAAAATTCAAAATGATCTGGACAAATTGGAGAAATGGTCTGAGGTAAACAGGATGAAGTTCAATAAAGATAAATGCAAAGTGCTCCACTTAGGAAGGAACAATCAGTTTCACACATACAGAATGGGAAGAGACTGTCTAGGAAGGAGTATGGCAGAAAGAGATCTAGGGGTCATAGTGGACCACAAGCTTAATATGAGTGAACAGTGTGATACTGTTGCAAAAAAAGCAAACGTGATTCTGGGATGCATTAACAGGTGTCTTGTAAACAAGACACGAGAAGTCATTCTTCCGCTTTACTCTGCGCTGGTTAGGCCTCAACTGGAGTATTGTGTCCAGTTCTGGGCACCGCATTTCAAGAAAGAGGTGGAGAAATTGGAGAGGGTCCAGAGAAGAGCAATAAGAATGATTAAAGGTCTTGAGAACATGACCTATGAAGGAAGGCTGAAGGAATTGGGTTTATTTAGTTTGGAAAAGAGAAGACTGAGAGGGGACCTGATATCAGTTTTCAGGTATCTAAAAGGGTGTCATCAGGAGGAGGGAGAAAACTTGTTCACCTTAGCCTCCAATGATAGAACAAGAAGCAATGGGCTTAAACTGCAGCAAGGGAGATTTAGGTTGGACATTAGGAAAAAGTTCCTAACTGTCAGGGTAGTTAAACACTGGAATAGATTGCCTAGGGAAGTTGTGGAATCTCCATCTCTGGAGATATTTAAGAGTAGGTTAGATAAATGTCTATTAGGTATGGTCTAGACAGTATTTGGTCCTGCCATGAGGGCAGGGGACTGGACTCGATGACCTCTCGAGGTCCCTTCCAGTCCTAGAGTCTATGAGTCTATGAGATTATACATAGGCCAATCTTGTGTTCCTGTCTGTATTATCATCCTTGTCTTCCCCTTCCTCCTCTCTGTTTTGTTTTACACTCATTTATACAATTTACTCTATTCAGATTGTTAAATCTTTGAGGCAGGTCTGTTCTGGTGGAGACCTGCTGCTGATATGGGCATGGATCAGGGAGAGATTTACTCCATCTCCAGCTGATGTTTAAGGACTGTGTAGAATTTGCCAGATATCACAAGAACCACACTGCTTTCCAAGTTCAGGCACAGGGCAAGCCCATTCCAGCGCATAAGGAAAAGAGAACTTGGTTCTGTACAGTTTCTCCAGGATCACTTGGGTTACTGTACTGGGCAGGTCTCATCCCGTCCCTCAGATAATCTGGACCAGGAGCCCTTTCTAAGGACAGCAGAGGTTGTCACCTGTCCCTTTGGAATGAGGCTCACCGATCCCAGGGTGAAAACACCCTGTTCAATTGCTGGGCACCTGGCACCTTTCTCATCTTTGGCCTTTGAAGTTCTCGTTTGAATATTTGCTACTGCCACCAAGATCTGCAGTTGCAGGGGCTCTGTCTGGGCCCACACCTTAGGCTTCTGGACCCCAGGCAGTGGCCCTTCTACTCATCCAGCCATAGCCCCTGCCTCTTTCATTCTCAGCAATGGCCAGGTATGTGCCTGACACACAGCACCATCCATTTTTAGGGCTAGCTGATTTGGATGCCAATGGACGTCTAAGGACAGTGTACTTCTATCTATATCAACCAACAACTTCTCTGGGGGCTGATAAGCGTCAGCATTGCAGTAGTGCCAGCCATGGAGGAGTTTGGTTTTTTTTAAATCGTGTGTCCAGACCCTACCCTCCAGAAATCATGATTGTTCCCAAAATTATGAGATTTTTAAACAAAGATTCTATTGTGGTTTTGTTGGTCTGTCTTTTGATTTCTGAACTCTCTCCGCCCATCATGCGCATGTGTGTGTGGCCCACTCTCTCTAGTGTATTAGAGGTGACTGGCCCCTGCTGCAGGAGCTCTTGCCCCCATATCTCCTCTGCCTAGCAATTAATTCTGCTCCCAACCTCCAAATCAATCCTTTCCCCCACAGTCCACACATCAGTTCTACCCCCTCATCAGGTTTGCCCATCCCCTCCACACATCTACCCAGCTCCCCCCCAATTCTACCCACCCAGCCCCTATTCCCCATCAGTTCAGCCTCCCCAGCTTCACCTCTGCTCCTCCTGGGATTCCTCACCCCTACTCTCCCAGGCCTAGGGCAGAGACAGTCTTGTCCCCAACCAGACTAGGGTTGGGCAGCTTCAAGGTTCTTCATCCCCTCTGCTCCCTTCTCAGGGGGCATGTTGCAGGGAGGGCAGGGTGAGGCACAGAGGAGCAGGAAGAAGAGGGAACAGAGCCATCCCCAGCTGCTGAGCTGTTTTTGCTTCCTCTCCTTTCCTGTGAAAATTGAGTTAGGTGGCTACGGGAAGTGGGAAGAAGCTGTGCCTGCAATTGGCTGCTGAACCCCAGGAGGTGGGAAGGTGGAGCAGGCAGACAATGAGAGGGTTACTCCCCCAGCATAGCTGAAACCTGTCATCTCCAGACTGGCTCCTGCCCTGGATGAAAGCCTGTTGCTCACAGCAAAAGAGAGCCAGCAATGATGCCATAGGATGGATCGGCTCGATGCTTAATAGGGAGGACCGGCGCTAGAGTTTTTCGTGCCCTAGGCGCACGGCCATTTCGCAGCCCCTCGGCTCTGGTGGACCTGCCGCAGCCATTTCTGCGGAAGGTCCATTGGTCCGCGGCTCCAGTGGAGCTGCCGCGGCCGTGCCTGTGGGAGGTCCAGCGGAGCCATGCGGGACCAGCGGACCGTGCGCAGGCGCGACTGTGGCAGGTCCACCGGAGCCGCCTGCTGCCCCTCCCCCCCAGCAAAATGCCGCCCCCCGAAAATCCTGGCACCCTAGGCGATTGCCTAGTTCGCCTCAGTGGAAGCGCCGGCCCTTTTAATAGGTTACTCCTGGGGGAGTTCTGCACTACTATGAAATGCAGAATTTTGCAGAAATTAATGTGTGCGCAGAATTTCCTTTCCCGCCACAGAAATTGGCTGTGGAGCTGCTAGCCATTACTAGGGGGTGCTGGAGCTGGCAGAGCTCAGCTTGCACATAGAGGATACTGCCGTGGGGGGGAGGGGAGGAGAGGGAACTAGAAGGTTTCCTGGCAGTTGCAGTTCCCAGCATGCCCTGAGGGAAGAAGAGGGTGGTGGCACATAGGAAACTCCATGCAAGCCTGGGACTGAGCATCAGGCTGTTTCTCCCTCTGGCTCCCTGGGCTCTGGGGGGGAGGGCAAGCGGGTATCTGGGCAAGGGGAGCCCTGCAGCTGGGCTCAGGGTGGGGAGGGGGAGAAGGGAGTAGAGAATCAGAAACTGGGTGGTTATAGGGGTTTCTTTAACTCTCTGCTCCTGGGAGAATTTTTGTATCTGTATTGTTACAGCCATACTTGCTGACAGGTATTTTGAACTAAATTACCAAAATAATTGAAACTGGCGTGATTATGTAGTGTTATTTTGACAAAAAATATCTGCAGAATTTTAAAATATTGTGCACAAAAGTTTTAATTTTTTGGTGCAGAATTCCCCTAATAGATCCCTCCAATCACTGAACTGTGTGTTGGGGCTGGGGTGTCTATGCTACAGGGATGGAGTGGCTGCCATGCGTGTATTACTACTTCTCCTTACTGGTTCGAATACATCAGCCCTGAGCATGTCACACTTTTTTACAGTATAGCAGTTCCCACAGCGGGATGAGCTAGCGAAGCCACTCTTTCGGGTACAGGCTATCCCGGGGTGAACAGGGGTTGGGGACCCACTGCCCTGGGTGAAGGAAATATAGCAGACCTACCCTTTTACAGCCTGTCCCTCAAAGGGCTGCAAGGCCTGATTAAGGGAGGAGGGGCTTCTAGCCCTATAGCTGTTTATGGCACCTTGGGCTATCAATGCTAGCCAACAATATTATTACAGATGTGACAGAAATCCTGGCTCACAACTGCCAGAAAACATCCATGTGATTATGCCTATGCCTATGCTCCTGCACTGGGCTCTGTTGGGTGAAATACATCAGACTTGCTCAGTGGGGTACATGAGCACCCTCTGTTGGCTGAGCTAGAGCGGTTGCTCCTTGAAGTCACTGGGTAGCATATTGCTTCTGCATTCAAAGGTTCTGGTATAAAGTCCCCAAGTGGTGCAGGGTTACTCAGGAATGGAAGAGATGTGCCACAGCTGGAGGCAGCACCCTCTTTGCCTCTTTTCCATGGGTTCCTGACTATGTGGGCTGAAATAAAGACAGCCACAGACACCATCTGGTTTCCCTTCATACGTTGTAAATTTTTTATTATTTTTATCATCTCCTTTTTAAGTATCCCTTTAAGGGTGAAATGAAATCCAACCATTTACAGAGAAAATGATTTCAGAATGTACATTTGATTAATCCTTACAAAAATTAATTATTACTGGTGTTTATAAATTACAGGGTTGGGGGTTTTTTTGGCAAGTCCACGCATTCCTTTGCCAAAAGAGGGCGCTCTGGTCAACACCACAAGTCAGTTCCCTAGGTAGCATCAGTCCCATGGGAATGCCAGTGCATTGCTCCATGGAGGATACTGCTTGATCATTCCTGCAGGAATGAGAATGGACAGTGGTTTGAATTCTCAGTTTGGCTTTTGGCCTTGTATTCCTCTTTTCTATACCATTGGTTGCAGCTCTGATATTCCCAGTGTATATGTATTGCATTATACTCGCCTCCCTTTTCTTGACATTTGGGGTTAAAATCCCTCCCATTTTTTCACATCCCCCACTTATACTCCTATATTTTCACATTAAGGGTGACCTCCTCCTCCTCTCCTCCTGAGAGAGATTGAAGGGCGGTGGTGTTTTTTTTTCTGAGCTCTGAACACAAAGACGAAAGGATTTGGGTCCCTTCCCCTTCTGCCCTCTCCTCCCCAGTTTTAGAGGTCTGTAAATCCAGGCTGACCTTTCTCTTGCCACTGTCTCCCTAACCAGTGTTTACTAATAGGACCAGGAATGACCAGCTCCAGGGTCCTCACAGTGCAGATCTGCAGCAGCCATGAAAGTTGATGAAGAAAGGGGGTGACAAAGGGACATGAAGTGGGGTAGTTACAGGGTGTGAGAAGAAGCTATGGTCTCAGGAGGATACTTTGCTTGAGGATAACTGGGAAAAATGCTGCTCTGAGCTCAACCAGTCTTGTCACATTAATGGAATGAATCAGAGCCTCTCCATTTGCCCACCTTCAGCATATAAATGATATGTTGCGCTGTCCCCCCTGGTTGGAGGCAAACAGGAGTTCTACAGAATACCTCGGCCCCAGGGACATACTGCAAATATTGGAGGAAAGAACACTAAGTAGAGAATAGTGATGTTTTCCTTTTCATAATAAACACAGAGCCGTAAAAACAATCCCATCCTTGGTCTCTCGTTCCCCTAGGGATATCACACTCAGCCCACGTCCAGACTAACCCGCGGCATCGGCGGGTTAAAATCGATTGCTCGGGGATCGATATATCGCGTCTAGTCTGGACGCGATGTAGCGATCCCCGAGCGCGCTTACATCGATTCCGGAACTCCATCAACCCGAACGGAGTTCCGGAATCAACACGGAGAGCCGCGGACATCGATGCCGCGCCGTCCAGACGGGTGAGTACCTCGATTTTAGAAATTCGACTTCAGCTACGTTATTCCCGTAGCTGAAGTTGCGTATCTAAAATCGATTTTAATACCCTAGTCTGGACGTGGCCTGAATCTGTCTCTGAGCATCACCAAGGTTTACCACCAGCTCCACTGATGGGATAGGGAGAAGCCCCTTCAAGTCAATCTGTCCAGTAAGGGGGACCAACACCATGTCCACACCCTAGCTTATAAATAACCCGCAAAGAGCCTGCCTCTCAGGACTTAATGTGGGGGGATGGGGTGAGAGAGCCTTGAAAACGACAAAGGAGCAGGGGACATTAATACAACAGACTGAAACAGACAAGCAGCAGAGTGTAAGCCCCAGAAATTGCAGAGGCTGTCTCATCCGTGGTTCATATTAAGAAGGGTAGTGAGGGGTTAAAGGTGAAAAGACATGAGTGAAGCAGCAGCAGTCTAAGAAGAACTTGTGAGCAAAGGAGGAAGCGAGTTGTACTACTCATTCTCAGTTATGATTGCTGCAACAAATAGCATATAACAGCTGTGATATCCTGTCCCAGTTCTTCCTTTTTGTCGTTAACCACATCCCAGATACAGGTTTGAGTTTTTTAAGCTTTCCCTTCTAAACTCCATTGCAGCATCTTCAGTGCCAGATCAAGACACGATCAAAGAAGCCAGGCTGCTCATATCAATGGTTTGTGGGAATGAGGGCTCTGGACCAATTCTTATCATCACACCCATTTCTCCTTTGCCACAATTTGAGACCCTGCACTTTTGTGTTGCTCCTTGTTCAAGCTTCATCTGTCTCTCTCGTATAGGCACCCATCCAGCTATCTGATCAAATTACATATGTAACCTCTGCTTCCCATTCCTTCAGGGCCTGATTGGGGCGGATTGCTGGCCTAAGAAATCAACCAGCAAGAGCTAGTTCCCCAAAGTCTCACCCGGCTGCTTTCAAGGGATGATGGAAGTGGAAGATGTTAAATCCAAAAGAGGTCAATTTCTCTAAACCCAATCAAGAGAGGATTAGCCATGCAAGTTAAATACCACAAATATAAACTGGTTTGGCTTTAAACTGAACAATTACAAAAATTACTCATATGAAGAGTAAAACCAAACACATTTCTCCTGAAAGTCCCTCAACACAGAAGCCAGTTAGAAATGAAATTTGAAACAAACTAGTGAGGAGGGGGCAGGGAGAGGGACTTTGGGATGGAAAGCCCTCTGAGAGTCCCCAGAGGAGTTCAATTCTTACCCAGTTACAATGGGATCTGTTCCTCATGCTTGGGGGAGTGTGGCTGATAGTGAGAAGAGGGAACTGAAAGAGAGAGAGGGAAGAGGGAGAGTGAGGAATTAAGGGAGGGAAGAGGAACAAGCAGGCTATATCTCTGTGCTGGATCAGGCCTAGCTACTGCAGCAATGGGTGTATTAGAAATTCACAACAGGCAACTGCAAAACCCTAGGCAAGGCAAGCACACCCTGCAGTGCAATGCAAACCCCAGAGAGCCCATCGAGTGGAAGAGGGGAGGCAAATGGGGAAAAGGTGCTGTGCCAGGGGAGGTGGTACAGTACTTTGGTTGTATTGTGATCTGCTTGGTCCCACATCGCTTCCTATCTTGGAAGATTGCTGGCGTTAACCAGATGTTCTAAATCCACCCCAGTCTAGTGGCTAGGACTGTGCTGCAAGGAAGGGACTCAAGTTCTAGCTATATGGTGCCTGCCATCAAGGCAGCTGACCACCTCCCAGCACTCTGGAGTTTGCAGACAAAGATATATAGTGTGTGTCTCTCTCTCCCCTCCAGTCAGCAGGGACTGGACTTTGTTTTGTTATTTCTGTGGAAAGGTGGAGTCAAAGCAGAAGGTCTGAGGGCAGGTTCTGGGCTCTTACTCTTTCTCCAAGAATGAAAGAAAATGAGCAATGGCTGGGTCCCTCTGTACCTCTCTGCAATATCTTGGGCTGATGCATGGTGCTCTCCCTCTGCCTCCACCTAGGATTGTAGTACTGCCCAGCTGTATTAATCCACTGCTGCAAAGTCTCCACTAACATATGCCCCTCCAATCACCCTCCAGTTCTTGTAAGTCATGGGGGGTTCCTTCACCATAGTCATGAACTCTCTGTGGCAGAGTGGCCTGTAGACCCCGCTCTGTGAGGTACCACCCCTCTGTGTGAAACATGCCTCCTTCACACCCTAGCTGATGGGTCATGCAGATGAAGCTCAGCTTGGGCACCACAGCAACAGCTTTCTCCCAGAGGTGAGGGTGGAAATCTCCCCTTCTCCCATTCCGTGGGCCAGCCTTCAATGATCTCAGGGAGCAGACAGTAGTGGGTGATGGTAACAGTTGTGAATAAAGTGAAATGGTGCTTAGCCTCTTTTGAGCACCTGTCATGGGACAAGGAGTGAGATAAGATTAAACATGGCTCAGATCAGTCAAAAACCAGGGTTTGGTGCTTTATGTTGTTCTATCTCAATTGTACTTTGGACCCACCGCTGCTTGTAAAAGGAATTCAGTTAATTCAGAGTGCTAGGGGAATAGATACCAAAATAAAATAAGAACCTTAGAAATACTTATAGGATCAGGAAGCTTGACCTTAGAACTGAGCTCTAGGACCTGTCACTTTCCCCCAGACAGATGAAGGAGGGAGCACAAAGGTGGGGGAAAAGAAAGTAGCAGAAATGGGAATCCAGGAAAAAAACAAGGGTGGTGAGTCCTGATGGTCAGGGTGACTTACACTCCCACTGGCAAAGAAAGCCCCCTCTCTTCAGCACAGTTGGCCTGGCTGGTGGGGGATGATCGCACTTTATAGGGAACATTCCCTTTTCTCCCCCATGCCTGTTCCAAACAAGAGGGTGGGGAATCATGTTTCCATCATTTCTCTCTTTAGTGTACTCTCTCAGCTGGAAAAATAATATAGCTTCACCCTGCTACATGCTACGGATTGGACTCCATACACACTACGGAGCCATTTGCTCAAACTGGGGGAAGGGGAAGATGGCTATCACTCCAAAGAACCAAGACAGCTGAGGAATGAAATAAGCCCTGTCATTAAAAACCCGGTGGAGAGACAACAGGGATGGAGAGTTTAGCTTGCTGGCTCTGATTGGTTCAGCTCTTAAATCCAGTTTGGTCACTTCCCCTCCTCGTTGCATGACTCTCCACTCAGTCCAGACACGGGGTCTGGATTGCACATCCTCCCAGCTACAAGGCGGCAGCATTCCAGGAGTAATTCCCCAGCAGTCTGTATCCCACTGGCCCCAACACTTGGGCTAGGCTCTAGGGGGTTGGGATTTCCCCTTCCTCTCCCTTTTACTCCAGGGAGAAAAGGATTAACCAGCACTTGTATTGTATTGTTATATTGGGGAGGGAGGCTCCCTGCCACAGACATTGCCAGCAGTGCCTCCCTAAGGTTGTCCCCATTCTTACCCCATCCAGAGCTGGTTCTGAATAGGCCCATTTATGGAGCACTGGCACACAGAGCCTCCAGCTTCCTAGCCCCGCTCCCCATACCCAGTAGGCTTGTAGAGGGTTCCCTGAATATCCTTAACCCCTAAGTAGATAGCAGAGCTTCTGAATCCTGCCACGCTCCCACCTCTCTCACACACACATGCACTCTGCCACACACCTGCCAAATCCATGCACATTAACACTCAGGCACACACTAATCCACACACTTGTGAACACAACACACAATCAACCTAGTGAAGACCCCTTCAGCTTGCTCCTCTGATGAAAGCAGGTTTTGGGACACAGCCTGAGGCTTTGTGGGCAGAACTAAGGTGTGGGGTGCAGCGCGACAGTGAGGTGGGGGTAGGGAAGGAGTACAAGCACTTGTGTTCCACCCCACTTCCCTTTTCTGCAAGCTCCAAGACTGGCAGCACATTAGACAAAGAGTGGAGCCCATGAGAGATGCATTGACAGGAGGTTGGTAGAGGGAGGCTGTGTTTTAAAGAATACTGAGGTAAAAAAATAAATGCCTATAGAGATGCTTTTGCACATGTACACACAAACTCAGATGAACACACGTGACACAAACATCCACTCACATGCACATGATCATACATTCGCCTGCTCACTCACATGCTGATTGACAAGTCCAGACTCACATGTGCATGCAATCTGTTCCGTGGTGGGGGCAGCTGCTCCCTCCGCCCACCCTCGTGTAAGAAAATCTGCCCCCTAGAAAAGCTCTCTCCATCCTGCGGCAAGGTTGAGGGGATGTGCCACAGTCTTTTTGCCTTCTGCAGGGCCAATTCTCATTTCTTCCCCTTCCCTTTGGCCCTCATTAGCATGACTGGGAATCCCACCTCAAGTCTCAGCCCTGGAAAGGCAGAGAATGCAGAGAAACTACGCACCTCAGCTGGAAACAAAATGAAGAAGGAAAATGAAAGACACACCTCACTCTTTCCCTTTGCTCTAATGTTCCCATTTCCCATGCAAGTCCCGCTCCCCTCACCCAGCCCCTTTCGCCCGTCGGTAGGGATTCTCCAGCAGGTAGTGGAACCGCTGGTAGTTCTTTAGCAGGTACTTTGGGGCATACATTTGTTCCTTGGGGTCAGCAGGGGGGTACTCCTGGGTGGTGCCATCGAACCAGCCACCAGTCCGGATCAGTTCCCGGATATAGTTGAGGTCTCGCTTGTCCTCGTAGTCACCCCAGCGGGGGAAATCCCCATTCTGGGCTGACACCAGTTTGAAGTAGATACCCTCTGGTGTGAAGCACCAGGAGCAGTGCCAGCCAGCAAAATGGAGGGGGCTGCCCAGCGACCACTGCACGAGAATGTGCCCCGTGCTGTTCTCGTACTGCCGGAAGCCGGGCATAGTGTAGTACTCTCTGCGGCGGAGGCGGATCCCATCCGTGGTGTAGACGGCACGCAGCATCCCCACTGTGCAGCCAGAAACCACCTCTAGGGTGCCAGGCTGCTTCCAGAAGAAGCCATAGAGGGACTTGCGCATGTGGAAAGCGAAAGGCTCGGTCCAGCCATCATAGAGCTTGAGGAACAGCACGCCGTCGCGGGCCGGGATCTCGTCCGCATCGTCAATGATGAAGACGTCATCCGGGCGCAGGTTGCGTAGGCGGGAGATGCCGTCCCGCGTCAGGAAGGTGCGCAGGTAGTCATCGGCGATCCAGCCGTCCTGGCGCCCACCAGGAGGGAAGTGGTCCAGGAAGACGTAGAGCACCTTGTGGCGGATGTAGTCGAAGGAGCCATTGAGGAGCATCTCACGGAACTTTAGTGGGCGTGCCTCGCCATAGGCCGTGAAGTTCGACTCGCAGACCACGAAGGCGTCCACTACATCATCCAGTTCATGGAAACGGGCTTCAAGGAGGTCGAACTCGTGGTTGATGTTGATGGCATTGATGACCCGCCGGGGTACCTCACGTGGTGTCAGCCGATCCTTGGTGGGCAGGTTTGAGTACTGGACCACAGTGGGCACCCCACAGCTAGGGCCATGCCAGCCAGGCAGGCACATGCACTCCACCCACTTGCGCCGCTTTGTGCCTCTGGTGCTCAGTGGCTTGCGAGCTGGGTGCCCCGAAGCAGCACCATCTTCTCTCTCGTCCGTCCGGCCCACTGGTGGCTTCTCCAACATCCTGGTGCCTGGCTTGAAGCAGACGCCGCCAGCTTTGGTATGGACAAAATATTCTGACGTGTCTTCCTTCAGTACAAACTCAGCTTTGTGCAGCTCCTCGCTGGCCCTGCTGGGCGGCAGGGGCTGGAGCAGGGGTGAATGGGAGTACAGTGGTGTGCGGAGAAACTCTGGCCCTCCTGGCTCAGGGCTGACCTGTGGCGTGACAGGTGCATTGTTCCAGAAGAAGCTGTAGACGAGATTGGGACTAAGCGAAGCCAGCTCCCGGGGGAAGGTGACGTAAGAGAGGGCCTTGAGGAAGTGCAAGACGGAGATGAGGCAGAGACCACCCATGCACAGAGTCAGAAAGAGCTTGTGGCGTCTCATCTTCATCCTGAGGAAAAGCCAAAGAGAAAAGTAGCATTCAGTTATTAGTTGGCTGCAAAAGGTCCCTGGACCACTGGGGAAAAGAGTGTTGTGTGGAGCCCAGGATATAACCGGAGTGAGGTCCAAACTCAGATAGAATAGGCTCCAGCTGGAATCTTTCCCTCAAATCTTGGGGAGGCTAATCCAATCCAATTCCCTCCCTCCCATTCTCACCAGGCCTGCCACCTTTGCTAAGTTCCCTCTGGAGTTCAGCAAATCTGACCTCCCCAGGCCTGGGTGCTGTCTTTAGACCGGATACATTCTAGAACATTCCATTAGTGTCCCGGCAAGGGGATGGGAAGCAGGGAATGCTGGGCACCTCTGATCCAGTGAAGTCTCCAAGCTCAGTAGATTTAATAAGAGCAGATGGCAAGGTAACGATAAAATACAGAGAGCTCGCTCATATGGTATATCACCAAAAGGTTATGGGGGCTGCTGGAAGAGAGGGCTAGAGAGTGGTCGGGATGAGGGGCAAGGCGAATAGAAGGTTGAGGCTGAAAAGAAGACATGATTGGAATGGAGTGTAGTGTATGGGACGGGGTAGGCAAACTTTTCGGCCTGAGGGCCACATCGGGTTTTGTAAATTGTATGGAGGGCCGGTTAGGGAGGGGGTCATGGCCTGGCCCCCACCTCCTATCTGCTCCCCCTCCCGGGACTCCTGCCCATCTAACCCCCCTGGGGCCCCTGCTCCATCCACACACCCCTGCTCCCTGTCCCCTGACGACTCCCGGACCTCCGCCGCCCCATCCAACCCCTCCTCCTTTCTGACTGCACCCCCAGGACCCCTGCCCTCATTCAACCCCCTGTTCCCCCCCGACCGCCCTGACCCCTATTCCACACCCCTGCTCCCTGACCACCACCCCGAACTCCCCTGCCCTCTATCCAACCCCCCCTGCTCTTTGCCCCCTTACCGCACTGCCTGGAGCCCGGTGGCTGGTGGCACTACAGCCGCACCACCCGGCTGGAGCTGGGCCACGCTGCTGCCACACAGCACAGAGCACCAGATCAGGCCAGGTTCTGCAGCTGTGCTGCCCAAGGAGCTCACAGTCCCAACGCACAGAGCACTATGCTGGCGGCAGAGCAAGCGAGCTGAGGCTGTGGGGGAAGGGAAACAGCAGGGGAGGGTTGGGGGCTAGCGTCCCGGGCCAGGAGCTCGGGGGCCGGGCAGGACGGTTTCACAGGCCAGATGTAGGGTGACCAGACAGCAAATGTGAAAAATCGGGATGGGGGTGGAGGGTAACAGGAGCCTATATAAGAAAAAGACCCAAAAATTGGGACTGTCCCTATAAAATTGGGACATCTGGTCACCATAGCCGGATGTGGCCCACGGGCCACAGTTTGCCCATCTCTGATATGGGAGAAGGGGCCTTAAAAACATTTAGCTAATAATCACAATTTCTGGGGTATGGGAGATACCTGAATCCCCAAAACCATTTTGAGGGTCATCCACAACACATGTCCTAAAGAAATCCTCTCGCTCCAGGAAAAGCTACTCAATGCTGAGCAGGGAGAGTCTCAAAATTAATCTGGACTCATCTTTTCTCTCCCTTCCACCTAAAGTTCATTGGGCTAGTGGACTGTTACTCAACTCCTTTGCCTTCCATCCCCTACGAGTTAGGGGCTGAACATGTTGCCTCTGGAGTAAGGCAGTGTAAAAATAAAAACAGCTGTCACAGCTAGAACCATCGTGTCAAGGTGATGGGTCCAAGAGACTGAAAAACAGACCACAAAGGAATCTAGAAGTGCTCACCCCCTCTCTCCATGCAATAGAAAATATATTGGCCATCCCATTTATCCAGCTGCTAATCTCCCCGTCTAAGAGTGGGACAGGAGAGCTGTTGTCAGAGGGGAAAGTAGCAAGGAGCAAAATCCAGACAAATGATATGAGCTCCCACCTCACCTCCCTGATCCCCCACCATTCCACACAGGCAAAGGCATTCATTCTTGCTATGTGTGGAAGAGGAAGTATATCCTCTCCCCAAGGGTCAGCAGGTTGGGGGCAGGGGGGAGATGGGCCAGGAGCAGATGACCTGCCATCATGATAAAGGAACTGGACCCCTCATTACAGCATGAAACTCTATGCAAAAGCACATTCCCCACTAGATGAACACCAGGGTGGGGCTGGGGGTGGAGAAGGGATCGCCTCTACCTCTGAAACTCAGGCTCAGAGGAGAATGAAGCCAAACCATTTACAAAAACTTCAACTCAAAAAAAGGCGAACAGACAAGCTGGTGCATCATTGTAAACTGCCACAAACACGTCATAGACTCATAGACTTTAAGGTCAAAAGGGACCATTATGATCATCTAGTCTGATCTCCTGCACAATGCAGGCCACAGAATCTCACCCACCCACTCTTGTAACAAACCCCTAACCTATGTCTGAGTTATTGAAGTCCTCAAATTGTGGTTTGAAGACCTCAAGCTGCAGAGAATCCTCCAGCAAGTGACTGGTGCCCCACGCTGCAGCAGAAGGTGAAAAACTCCCCAGGGCCTCTGCCAATCTGCCCTGGAGAAAAATTCCTTCCTGACCCCAAATATGGCGACCAGATAAACCCTGAGCATGTGGGCAAGACTCACCAGCCACCACCCAGGAAAGAATTCTCTGTAGTAAGAGAAGCAATAAACGCAGGGCCCAGCACAGACACCTGTCTCCAGACTAGATGAGACCAGGTTTGCAGCTGCTCCCTGCTGAGTAGCCCCGGGCAAGAGTGAGAATTCGATCCACGGTCGCTCCTGACCTGTGGCTTCTTTGCCAAAACGTCATCTTGCTGCTCCACAGTTTACACTGGCTCCTCCTTGGAATACTGAGTCTGATTTGATCTCTTTGTCTAAGCAGTGAAAGTCCTGCCTGAGACTGCCACCTGAGAGAGCACCTCTCCCTCTGCCATAGCTACATGTGAGACCTGTGAGACTCAGCCAATCGTGCAGGAGACTGCCCTAGACTATGGAAGGCACTTCCGCTAGAGGCAAGGAGCACTGATATTACCACAATCAGGGCCAAATGCCAAGTCCAGAGTTCCACTACTACAGCAATAAGGAACACAAAATACGTAGATAGAAGCTGATGCTGAAGGAAGAAAGGAGAGGAGGGCATGCATCATGGTTGGAATAAAAGGTTTAGGTGGCTATTTCATGGACTGTGTTATTTTATATGACAGTGTTTAAAGGGTTCTGGACCCTTTATGGTCCCTCAGAACACACAGCTGTCTCATTCCATACATTTAGGTTGATTCCCCCCCCAGCCCCTACCCCTCACAGCCTATATCAAGCAAGTCCTATGGGGTTTTCAGGAGCCCCCAAAGACTTCAAATCTCCCATTCCTAACTGTACTGCTTCAGTCTCCAAGAATGATCCTGGGATACTCCTTGAGTATTCACACCTCAAACGGTTGTGACTGGCACCATGTTCGCTACCATTCTCAAAACTCACAGACCAGTTCAGAATTTTCACCCAACCGTCCCACATTTGCTGGGCAAGGCAGATAAAGAGCATGGTGTGTTTATTATGGGCCTCACAAGGCTGTGAAGCTGATATGGGCAGACACTGTGTCACTGCACAATAAAACTGTGCGACTGAGCGAAGACAAAAAGAAATGCAGTTATTTTGCCTCACAGGACAAAGAGCAAGGTGGCATCTTGAAGCAGATACTAAGTCTCAGGGGTTGTCAAGGAAAGAGGGTGGGTCTGATCCAGTTTGTTAATGTTTGTGAAGCATTCAGTTGATCATTAACTTCAAAGATCTTTGAGGCGGAATGGTTTACAGTTAGGTACAAATATTACAGACACAGGAAGCTTGAGCGGGGGGAGGGTCTGCAGGATTAAGAACACTTCAGAAGACAGAAGCGTTAAGACAGAAAATATCATATCATATTGCCTCTATATAAATCCATGGTACACCCACATCTTGAATACTGCGTGCAGATGTGGTTGCTCCATCTCAGGTGGAATTGGAAAAGGTTCAGAAAAGGGCAATGAAAATTATTGGGAGTATGGGACGGCTTCTGTATGAGGAGAGATTAATAAAACAGACTTTTCAGCTTGAAAAAGAGATGACCAAGGGGGAATATGACAGAGGTCTATAAAATCATGACTGGTGTGGAGAAAGTAAATAAGGAAGTGTTATTTACTCCTTCTCATAACACAATAATTAGGGATAACCAAATGAAATTAATAGGCAGCTGGTTTAAAACAAACAAAAGGAAGTATTTTCTTCACACAACACGCAGTCAACCTGTGGAACTCCTTGCCAGAGGATTTTGTGAAGGCCAAGACTATAACAGGACTCAAAAAAGAACTAGATAAATTTATGGAGGATAGGTCCATCAATGGCTATTAGCCAGGGATGGGCAGGGACGGTGTCCTTAGCTTCTGTTTACTAGAAGCTGGAAATGGATGACAAGGAATGGATCACTTGATGATTACCTGTTCTGTTCATTCCTTCTGGGGCACCTGGCATTGGCCACTGCCAGAAGACAGGATATTGGGCTAGATGGACCTTTGGTCTGACCCAGTATGGCCGTTATGTTCTTAAGAGTTCCCAAATCTGACAAAACTGTCCTGATTCTGCTCTCGTTTGCACTGGTTTGACACCAGTAGAATTCCATTGGGCCAAATCCTCAGCTGGTGTAAATCAGCCTAGCTCAAGGAGTTTAACCCCATTAGCACCAGTGAAATTCCTCCTGCTGTATTGTCAACGCTTGTGATTTTATTGTGATTCTCCAATATTCGGTGTATTTCTTAGAGCTTCAGCTCCTGGAGCCCTGGAACCCACAACAATCTCATTAAAAAAAAAAAAAAAAAAAGTAAAGTTTCTAGCCCTCATGTGTTTTTTTTGTTTGTTTGCTTGTTTGTTTTGGAAGAAACTGGGAAACCAGAACCCTAAAAGCTCAAAACCAGAAGAAATCCTCCCACTCCCAAATTATTTTTAATACTTCATGATTTTCTAGGCCTGACTCATGATTTATATGGCTCCTGGCTGATATTGGTGCAATGGCTGACAGGATCCCATGAGAGGTAAATTATGCAGGGCTTGAAAAATGTACCCAACATCCTCAAGCCCAGTGGTTTTCAACCTTTTTTCGTTTGCCGACCCCTAAAACATTTTCAGTAATGGCATGGAAATCTTAGACATAGTCTGCAAGCTCCCAGGGGTCCACGGACCACAGGTTGAAAACCCCTGACCTGGCCCAAGGACTTAGCCTGCTCCTCAGGCTCAAATGCACTGATTTCCCAAGCCACAGATCCTCCTGTCCAATCTCCTACTGGCCAGGCAACTCCCACTGCCTGGGCCCAAAGAGCCCATTCTCCTGCTGGATGAACTGTATGTCACCAATTAACCCCGCACCCCCCCCCCCCCCACAAATAAATCAATGCTGCGCCCATATGTTAGTGCTGGGACTCCCCAGCCCTCCACTCAGAAAAATCCATTTACACTTGCCTCATGCATAGAGCTCTCTGCTGAGGTGGGGGTGGGTTGCCAAAAATGGAGGAGCGGATTAAGGAGCAAGGCGGCCCCAGCCCGTCTGAATACCTGTGCCTGCCAACTCAGCAGAGGGCCCCTGCTCACACCAGCACACCAAGCAGAAGGCACTATGTGGGTGAGGCACACTTCTGACCTCTGCTGAAGGGGTGCTGGTAGGAATAGGCCCTGTCCCCACACAGAGCCCTCTGCTGGGGTGGTGGACATCTCTAGGGTCTAGGGTTGCCAGGTGTTCGGTTTTCGACTGAAACAACTGGTTGAAAAGGGACCCTGGTGGCTCCAGTCAGCACCGCCGACCAGACCGAGTCATTAAAAGTCCAGTTGGCAGCGCAGCGGGGCTAAGGCAGGCTCCCTGCTTGCCCTGGCTCTGCGCAGCTCCTGGAAGCAGTGACATGTCCCTGCAGCCCCTAGGCGCAGGGGCCAGGGAGGCTTTGTGCGCTAGCCTCTCCCCGAGCACTGGCTCCACAGCTCCCATTGGCTGGAAACCACAGGGGCAGCGCCTGTGAGTGAAGGCAGCGTGCTGGTCGTCCCTGCCCCAGGGGACTGCAGAGACATGCTGGCTGCTTCTGGAGCTGCCTGAGGTATGTGCCACCAGGAACCTGCACCCCAAACTCCTTCCCCAGTCCTGATCCCCCTCCCTGAACCTGCACCCCAAACCTCCTACCACACCTCAACCCCCTGCCCCAGCCCTGAGCCCCATCCCGCACCCACACTCCCTCCTGGAGCCTACACTCCTCACCCCCTTTTGCTCTCTGAACCCCTTGGCTCCAGCCCAGAGCTCCCACCTGTACCTCAAACCTCTCATCCCTGGCCCCACCCTACAGCCCACACCCCCAGCTGGAGCCCTTCTCCCCCTCCCACACCCCAATCCCTTGCCCTGGTCTGGTGAAAGTGAGTGAGGGTAGGGGAGAGTGAATGATGGGGAGAGATGGAGTGAGTGAGAGGTGAGGCTTCAGAGAAGGGGTGGGGCAGCGGCAGGGCCTTGGGGAAGGGGCGGGACAGGAACGGGGCAAGGGTGTTTAGTTTTGTGCAATTAGAAAGTTGACAACCCTTCCAGAGCTCCCTGCTCTAGAGAGTGGCACCCCCATCAGGCCACCCTATGGCAAACAGTACCAGCGTCGCATTCTCTCTCTCCTCCCATCAGTGGAAGCACTGGAGTGATCTTGTAGGAAGCCATTCTGCTTCATTTACATTTGGAAGGTTTCCTTTAGGGCTAGATGTTTTTAAAATAAAAACATAGGTACTACAGCAGTGGATGGGACACAGCCAAGAAAGATACCTGCTTGTCCTAGATGAGCAGATTTTTCAAGCCCTATAATTATAGAGTGACAGGGCGATAGGCTTATGCACGGAACTGAAGAGGGTTATTCAGAGCCTTTCATCTATAAGACACCAGTTAAACTCTGGCTCTAGGTCTGCGAGAAAAGTGAGCCTTTGGCTTTTAGGTTAGTCTAGCCCCAGGTCAGTAGGACCTACAGTTAGGGAGGAACTTCCCCTGCAGGTAGGGCAAACTACATAATAATGCAGTACTAGGTATTCTTGTGCTTCCACAGAGACATCTCCTCCTGATCAGTGTATCAAAGGCAGAATACTGGATTAGAAGATGGACTCTTGGCGTAATTCTTATGTTCCTATCCAGCTGCTGTTGGTTGGTCTGTGTGATGCTTGTTAGGAATTTCATTCCAGTTCCTGTTGGGTAAATACTCCTATCACAGCTGGCCTGCCTGGTGGTAGGCTCAGTAAACAGATGAAGGTTTGAATAGCTCATGGAATCTAGCTGACCTTTCTGGATAGGTCAGAAATTAAAGTGTATTTTGCTCCCTAAAATTGCATACTTGAATTTCCTCTCCAGCTCTCTTATGTCTGCAAGTCTCAGCCAATGTACTCCAATTTTGACGTGTAACACACACTGCTATTCCAGTTCTGAGACCCCCCCATAGCTCTGCCAGGGCACACAGCCACTGTCAGCAGCTTTGGCAGCCCAATCTTAACCTGCAGTACCCTCTTCTCTTCCAGTCCTGACATTTCCTGCAAGACAATTTTTCCTGCTCATCTTTGCATTTTGTTGGGACCCTGGAGCTGAGAACTGTCAAACTCATTTCCTGAAACATCCCTAAAGGAGGCAAATTGAGAGGTAGGGATGTGCCAGTCTGAAAGCCCCTCCCCTGAATCAACTGCATCCTCACATACCAGGGATTCCTCTGACTGGGAGTGGAGAAGCCTCTTTGCTCTTGGCAGGGCCGCCCAGAGGATTCAGGGGGCCTGGGGTCTTTGGTGGTGGTGGGGCTCCCGCGTCTTGGTAATTCTGCAGGGGGGGGTGTCCTTCCACTCCGAGACCTGCCGCCAAAGTGCCCTGAAGACCCACAGCGGGGGCCCCCTGCCTCTGAATTACCGCTGAAGACCCAGCACTTCGGCAGCAGGTCCCGCTTTGGCAATAATTCAGCGGCGGTGGAGGGGATCCTTCCGCCCCAGGGCAGAAGGACCCGCCGCCGCCGAAGAAGCTCTGGGGGCCTGGGCCCCGCGAGAGTTTTCCATGGCCTCCGGAGCAAGTGAAGGATCCCGCTCCAGGGCCCCTGAAAAACTCTTGTGGGGGCCCCTTTGGGGCCTGGGGCAAATTGCCCCACTTGCCCCCCCCCTTTGGGCGGCCCTGGCTCTTGGTGGGCTGAGACCAAAAATGTCTATGTTCTTTTCCTTTCCCTTTCCTCAGATCAGCATTGAAGTGTGAGATAAGTCTCAGAATTGCAGCTAAGGCACAGGTCATCAGGTGAGGAAGACATTTCTCCCCACTCTCCCCATTCACACTGTGCATGGTGGAAATTTGAATGGGAAATACATAATTTACTAGGGACAGAGCTCAGGTTCCTGCACAGAACCCCAGCTGCTTCTCACAAAGCAATGATCAGTTACCAGGGGCACTGGAACACAGAGACTCCTCTCCCCTAACAATTTCCGGGAAAAGAATGAACTTGATCCAGTAGGACTGGCAATGGCACCCAGCAAACAAGAACACAGCTGGTTAAACCAGGTAGAAAGGTTAGATTTGTTCTGCAAGGTAGGTGGGGAGAGAGGTCTGAGTAACTACTTGAGACATCACAGCAGCATCTCTCAGCCCATCCTCCCATCCCCAGCAGCAGAACCAGAGGTTTAGTTTGTTTTAAGAGGGGGGCCTCACAGATGTTTCCATGCCTGGGGTCCCAGAAATAAGCCTGTACTTACAGCCATCCTCCTGCACAGTAACTAGCAGCTGGGAGTGTGGTGCACCTGCAACATCCCCAATCGCTTGCTACACTGTACTATGCCCTGGGAAATATCAAATGATCAGTTATTTATGCCATCCTGGAATCACATCCTGGATCACAAAAAAGAAAAATGCACAAAGTTTATGGGCTGGCAATTCACCAGATTCTGCTCTGGAGGTCACTGGGAGGAGGAGGAAGAGCATGCAGGCAGGTGTATGATACCCCTCATTTTGGCACCAACAGCCCAGGTACACATCCACTCACCCACATACCCACCTACTCGTCCCCCAGACACTTAAAACAGCAGCTCACAAACTGGAAACAAGTTCAGAGGCGTCACCCAGAGTGTATTCCATGGGGCACAGAAATCCAATTCAGTATTTTCTTCCTCCTCCTGGGCAGGCTAAATGTTGAGTCCATTCCAAGTGGACACAATTCTAGAACAGGTTCTTCTCATCTCAGGCTCTGCACCCAGAGTCCATTCAGGTGACAAAGAGAGAATAATGGCATTTGCACAAAAAAGGTCTAAAAGAACTTTCAAACCCTGAATAAATTGTGCCTCAGAAAAACACCTTTTTAAGTAGGCAGGGAATATAAAAGGGATCTCTTCAGCAACTGAAAGCAAACCATCACTAGGGTGGACAACTACAGTTTGACAGGCCATGGCAGCACTACACACTATTTTAGGACAGGAAGTGAAGAATACACTATCAAGTTGACATTGCAGGGGAAAAAATGTAAGGAAACTGAATGTAATTGTCCCAGAGCGAATTTATTCAGAACACTATATTCAACACTCTTGCTCTTATGGAAAATGCCATGATATCTTTAATGACTGTGTGTGGCTAGGACCCTAGCAAGGATATTCTGGTGGGATCATAGTACAAGGCTGCAGGTAGATTCTGATCAGGTTCCCCTTCATTCAGGGACTGAATTCAAAGTCCATCCATGACTCTCCTGGCTGGTGACAATCAACAAAGAGCAACTGTTTTCCACTGCTAATGGATACTATCAAAGCCTCCTTCAAGACAACAAAGCTCCTCCCTGCAACTTTTACACCTCTGACCTCCAAGTGTCACTGACTCACTACCAACATGACAGACCTCTGGAGCAGGCAGTGCAGCATCCAACTATCTGATTTTCCCTAGGTACAATGAACACCATCACCAGGATGTCACAATAAATCAGCACCAGGATGAAAAGCAACAGTCTTACATTGATCATAGGCAAGCCTGAGGTGATGTTGTCAGAAAGGGGAGAAACTCTTAAAAAATGCTGTCCTCCCCTTCTGCATTCTGTTTGTCAAACTAGTGAGAGCGTGGGGTTCTGTTCATCACCAAGCCTACTTCCCCCTCCTGTGGGTGGAGTTTCCTATCTTACTAGGAAACTCCACCCCTCCCTACTGGACAAGGATCTGACAACAGCACGTGTGTTGGTCTCCTCCAGACTAGATTACTGTGTCTTGCTGTACATAGGGACCAAGACGATGGAGTCCCTGCATTGCATCCTTGTGCACAATGTGTCTGCCCACCTTCCTCAATGAGATGGGCTTCTATGAGCACATCACCTCTGTATTCCAGCCCTTCCATTGTCTCCCAGTTGGTTTCTATTGTCTTTTTAAAAAAGTCTTGGTCATGATCTTCGAAGTCATGAATGGGTCAGGAGTCAGCTATTTTAGCAACCATCCTCCCCATCCAGGATCCAGAAAGATAACTGTATTATTCTGGGACAATGCAGCTCACAACATCCAGTACAAAACACATAAGAACTGGAGATAAAGCAGTCTTGGTAGAACTGGAGGTTGACGGGCTGTGGAATGATCTTCTAGAGGTCATCAGTCTAACCCAAAGTGTGACCAACTTCAGGGCTCATTACAAGTCCCTTCTCTTTGATAACACATTTCTACTATAACTAGGTTAAAATTAATAGTGATATTAGTGTTATATAATTATCCAAGCAGATCATCTTTTAAACCAGGGGCTGCAGAAGAGCACAAAACTCAATACAGATCCATTAGGGACCTAGCTATGCAGATTTAATTTACCTGGGAAGCAATTAGACACAACAGTGATACATTGATGGGTGCTATGGAAAACCTTAAAATGGATTTTTAAGCCCTGCTGGAATCAAAGTAAGGTTCTTTTCTTTATTTGTCACGTACTAAGATAAGGAAAGGGCCCCTTTTGTGTTTCAATGTAGCACAATGCCAGTTGGCCATAACTATTTCTGACAAAAGTGCATGCATCTGATGAAGTGGGTATTCACCCATGAAAGCTCATGCTCCAAAACGTCTGTTAGTCTATAAGGTGCCACAGGATTCTTTGCTGCTTTTACAGATCCAGACTAACATGGCTACCCCTCTGATACTTAACTATTTCTCAGTTTTCATGCTCCCTTACTGCCAATATGAGACCTTCCCAATCTCTCAGACAAATCCCCCATCCACAGTTGCTTTCCCCTTACAAACAGGGGAAGTGTGGATTAGACACTTGGGTCTTAATTAACAGAGAGAAACATATAAGACATAGGTGTAAGCAGATTCCCTGTGCTCCTGTATAACTCCTCACCTCTCCCCAAACAAACCTCAGTTTCCTTGCTTGGTTCTCTCTGATCATCCAAGGGCACGAAGCCAGTATTCTAATTCCATCATCCCACCTTCTACCTCTCCCTCTACCAACACCTGAAGTCCTGGAAAAAGAGTCTGAATGACCACCTGGAATGGGCTCCCTCAACCCAAGTCACTGTCTGCTCATGACATCCAGTTCCCATGTGGATGGTTATTATGCCAAAGAAGACAACGACATCACATGGGGAAAAAGCAAAGACACCCGGCCCTGGTTTCCAATGAAAAATTATTATTATAGTTACTTATTATGTGTCTTCCACAGTGGTTAAAGTAGAACAACAAAAGGAGAAGCATGCCACTTTGTTTTTATGTTGGGACAAGTGCTGGTAGCATGTAGGGAAGTACCACTGTATCCTAATGGGTGATGAGACAAGACACAGAAAATAATGGGGACAACTGAATAAAGGTAGCTGGAAGGAGTCCACAGCTCCAAATGGGCCCCAAGGCAGCCGAAAGTGTGTGTGTGCGTGCATGCAGATGTGCTGAATAGGGAAACAACTGATGTGCTCCTAACCACCCTTGAGGGAATTGTGTGGGAATGGGCAGGCCCATTTTGTTTCCCCTGGATTCTGGCTAGGGAAGGGAGGCGGCAGCATCTCCTTTTCTCCCCTCCAGGGGAGGGAGGGCTGAAGGTGGCAGACTTTCCCTCCCCATCACCCCATCTGCAGGGAACAAGGAAACAGCAACGAGAAGGATCATTCTGTGGAGGAGTGAAGCAGATTGGTCACTCCCATCTTGGATGACTCCCCTCCCATTGTGTGCTGGTGCTGCTCCACCTGCTGGTGGGAGGGCTCAGAGTTCCAGGCCATAAACCCAGCTGCTCTCACTGCAGATTCTTTCACTTGATGAGTTCTCATTTCCAAGGGTGCTAAAACAATTGTATAGTGGGGGTGCTGAGAGCCACTGAACTAAACTGCAGCCCTCTATATGATGGAAACCACTTCAAGCCAGGGACTGTGGCAGCACCCCTAGTTCCAGCCCCTACGCTCATTTCCCCAGCCAGTGAAGAGACAGGAGGAGGGGGAACTCACTGACTTCCCAGGACCTGTCCCTCTGCTTTTAGCAAAGAAAGGGGAGCAGCACTTCTACACACTCCCCCTGACTTTAACACCTGGTATTCTGGGACTATACATGGTGTGCTAGGCAGTGTTCAAACACACCTCTCGGAAGACCTTACAGTCTGACATGGCAAGCCACACACAAAGGGTGCAGGAGCAGGGCAAAATATACAGGGAGATGAGATAACTCGTGTCTTTAAAACAAAGACAATGTGTTCAGAAATGGCTGCTGATTTGGGGTGCTTCTGTTTTGGGATGTCCAACTTGAGATACTGTGACGGTATCAAGAATGCCATTCCCCTGGGGTCAGAGAACTGCAGCTGACTGATTAGCCACACCCACTGCACCTGAGGGAGAGATGGAACTTAATTAGCTGACCCTTTCCTCCAGAGACCTGAGGCACCAGAAGCCATGCTCATGGATGATCAGGACTAGAGCTACGGCAGAGAAAGATTGCTCCAGAAATCAAACAGGCAGGAGGGAGACGGTGTGAAGTCCTTGATTGTTGAGGCTCTGAGGAAAGAGCCAGGAAATTTTGGTTACTGATGTGAGGGATAGACTTGGGGAAGGGACTACTTGGTTTGCACAGACTGAAAGAAGAGCCTGCAAGATTTTGATTTTCTTATTTAGAAGGCTTACAATAAAACAACTAACCCTGCTAGAAACCACTTCACTGTCTTCCATGAGAAAGCTCAGACAGAACTAACCCAAGGGGTCAGCTGACTCAGCAAGAGAAAAACATGGGTTTTGACAGTTCCCAATTCTTTTACAGCTACCTAGGACCTGATTTTCAGAGGTGTTGAGCACCCACAACTCCAGTTGAGGTCCATGTGAGCTACAGGTGCTCTGAAAAATCAGCCTGAGGGATCACAAGTTGGATACCCGCTAACTGAGGTACTCAAAATCAAGGGCCATTTTTGAAGACTGTGGGCTAAATAAAGATCACCAATTCTCAAATGACTCTGACGTTAGCTAGCTCACTTCCTGTGGGCATCCTGGAGGAACTGGGTCTCAAGCTGGGATATGGAAGAGAAAAGGGCAGTGGCTTTACAGAGCAGTGGATGGCATTCCAGGCAGAAAGTGATGCATGGAAGAAGGTAAAACATTGATTCTGAGAGAATCAAGTCAAGAATGGTATAGCAGGCAGAGAAAAGGGGTTGTTGGATGACTCAGTAAGAAACAAGAACAGCTCTGTCATAAAGACTCTTAGTGCCGCAGAGTGTCCGAAAGGTACTGGTAATAATTTGGATCTACTGTAAATCTCCGGTACTTCTGGCGGCCTAGATGGATGGCTATTTGGAAGTATTCATCCTGTAAGAGTCGAGAGCCACAAACCAGTCCTGAGCCTGAAGCAATGGAATAATGGAGGCAAGAGTTACTGCCTCAAAACTACTCTATGTATTTGTTCAGTCTCCTCTGGTCTAGGATAGACTCATAGACTCATAGGTCAGAAGGGACCAATATGATCATCTAGTCTGACCTCCTGCACAAGGCAGGCCACAGAACCCTACCCATCCACTTTTATAACAACCCCTAATCCAGGACTGAGTTATTGAAATCCTCAAAATTGGTTTGAAGACCTCAAGCTGCAGAGAATCCACCAGCAGCGACCCATGCCCCACGCTGCAGGGGAAGGCGAAAAACCTCCAGGGCCCCTGCCAATCCGCCCTGGAGGAAAATTCCTTCCTGACCCCAAATATGGCGATCAGCTAAACCCTGAGCATGTGGGCAAGACCCACCAGCCAGCACCCAAGAAGGAATTCTCTGCAGTAACTCAGTTCCCATCCCATCCAACATCTCCCCACAGACCATTGAGCAGACTTATCTGGTGATAATCCAAGATCAATTGCCCAAATTAAACTATCCTATCATAACATCCCCTCCATATACTTATCAAGCTTAGTCTTAAAGCCAGATAAGTCTTTTGCCCCCACTACTTCCCTCGGAAGGCTGTTCCAGAACTTCACTCCCCTAATGGTTAGAAACCTTCATCTAATTTCAAGTCTAAACTTCCTAATATCCAGTTTGTACCCATTCGTCCTCGTGCCTACATTAGTACTAAACTTAAATAATTCCTCTCCCTCCCTAACATTAACCCCCCTGATATATTTATATGGAGCAAGCATATCCCCCTGCAGCCTTCTTTTGGCCAGGCTAATCAAGCCAAGCTCTTTGAGTCTCCTTTCATAAGGCAGGTTTTCCATTCCTCGGATCATCCTAGTAGCCCGTCTCTGGACCTGTTCCAGTTTGAATTCATCCTTCTTGAACATGGGACACCAGAACTGCACACAATATTCCAGATGGGGTCTCACCAGCACCTTATATAACGGTACTAACACCTCCTTATCCTTGCTGGAAATACCTCGCCTGATGCATCCTAAAATCGCATTTGCTTTTTTAACAGCCATATCACATTGGCGGCTCATAGTCATTCTGCTATCAACCAATACCCCAAGGTCCTTCTCCTCCTCTGTCGCTTCCAACTGATGCGTCCCCAACGTATATCTAAAATTCTTATTATTAATCCCTAAGTGCATGACCTTGCACTTTTCACTATTGTATTTCATCCTATTACTATTACTCCAGTTTACAAGGTGGTCCAGATCTTCCTGAATAGTATCCCTGTCCTTCTCCGTGTTAGCAATACCCCCTAGCTTTGTGTCATCCGCAAACTTTATTAGCACATTCCCGCTCTTTGTGCCAAGGTCAGTAATAAAAAGGTTAAATAAGATCGGTCCCAAAACCGATCCTTGAGGGACTCCACTAGTAACCTCCTTCCAGCCTGACAGTTCACCCTTCAATACGACCCACTGGAGTCTCCCCTTTAACCAGTTCCTTATCCACCTTACAACTTTCATATTCATCCCCATCTTTTCCATTTTAACTAACAGTTCCCCATGTGGAACCGTGTCAAACGCCTTACTGAAATCGAGGTAAATTAGATCTACCGCATTTCCTTTATCTAAGTAATCCGTCACCTTCTCAAAGAAGGAGATCAGATTGGTTTGGCACGATCTACCTTTAGTAAATCCATGTTGCAATTTGTCCCAATTACCATTGACCTCTATGTCCTTAACTACTTTCTCCCTTAAAATTTTTTCCAAGACCTTACATACTACAGACGTCAAGCTAACAGGCCTATAATTACCCGGATCACTTTTATTCCCTTTCTTAAAAATAGGAACTACGTTAACAATTCTCCAGTCGTACGGCACAACCCCCGAGTTTATCGAATGCTTAAAAATTCTCACTAACGGGCTCGCAATTTCACGCGCCAGTTCCTTTAATATCCTCGGATGGAGATTGTCCGGGCCCTCCGATTTTGTCCCATTAAGCTGTTCAAGTTTGGCTTCTACCTCAGTTGTGGTAATATCCACCTCCATATCCACATTCCCGTTTATCATCCCTCCATAGGATAAAGGCCCCATGTCTCCTTTAGGATAAGGACATATCAGGAGCAGAAACCTCTTTCTTTGTTCTCCTGAGGAACCTCTTCCATAGCTCCTCCATGGAGCAACAAGGTCATTTTGTTTTATGATGGCTCTTGTGAGAACAATCCTTGAAGAGGGACAGGGAAGTGGGGAGGGGAGGGGGTAAGGAAAGGAATTGGATAGCGTAACCATGGGTGGTGATGTCTTATGTTCCCAGCATACACACAGAGAAGTTAGATAAAAACATAAGTACTGTTGCTGGAAGGTTGTAGTGTAACACTACTTTATTACAACTTCCATTCTATGCATCCAGTGAAGTGGGCTGTAGCCCACGAAAGCTTATGCTCAAATAAATTTGTTAGTCTCTAAGATGCCACAAGTACTCCTGTTCTTTTTGCAGATACAGACTAACACAGCTGCTACTCTGAAACCTGTCACTACTTTATTACTTAGAATTCAGAATAACAACACACAAGAACCCTAAAACTAGAGAAACACAAGGCAGGATGCTCCCTAAAGCAGAGAGGCACAACTCACCCCACCTCACTCTTGACTGACTCTCTGCAGACCCACTCCAATTGCACGTTTCCCTGTAAAGCCCCATAGCCTGCGAGCAGGACCAGGAAAATCTTTTAAAGTGACAACTTGTAATTTTTACACAGTTTTCAATATGCCAGCGTCTGGCACCCATTTGTCAATGTAATTGCTGACCATGCCCAGTGGAAGGGGCAAGGTGATTCCCAAAGGTAAGCCATGAGATGGTTTTAGCATGACTCTCAACACCCCCATTAAATCTCCTGCCTCTGAGAGGAAGCCGGGGTGGGACAGAGGAGGAGGAGTGTGACATGTACCTCCTGGTATAACAAGGCTAGTTTCTGGATGGCTAGTCCAGTTGGCAACTGTGGGAATAAGATAGCTGTCTTTTGTCTTTGCAGGGACTAGTACCAGACGTGCTTGTGGTACAGCACCAGAGTGCAGATCCTTAGAGAGCCCAGCATTGCCCTTGAATACTGGAGGGAACAGAATGCCTTGTCCATTCAGTTGCTGAAGAGCTCCATGTCCTCAAAGGGTAGGTCCTCTATTGTTGCCTGTACTTCTGATTACAGGCATCTGTGATTTTAATAGGAGGACCGGTGCATTGTGACTGCCATAGTCATGGATCGAGCAGTGATATCAGACTTTTCTATTGCTACTTGTAGCCCTGTTTTCACTTTCATCTGCGCCCTCCCTCCCTGTTTGATCCCATGTCTTAGGTCCTCTCTCCAGTCCTGGAGGAACCTTATAGGAAGGGGTCACCCTCTCCCACATCAAAAAACTGTGTTCCTCAAACAGGTCCTACTTCTATGGTGCAGAATTGGAGGGAGGCTGGTGAGTAAGACTTTGGGCCAAAAAGGTCCAATGTTTTGGGATTATCATTTTTTGGAGTCCCCTTAGTAGCCCTGGTCTTTTCCTGGGCTGCAGATACCACAAGTGACAGCAGTGTCAGGTGCACATAAAAAAATTAGAAGCCCTTGGGAGGACTCGATAGCACTGTTCTACTCACTTTGAAGCAGTCAGGAACGAGGCTGGGGTGTGCCATGCTCCAAGAGGCCTCATTGATCAGTAGGGCAATTCTTGTTAGCACTGAGGATGTTGAGTTGCTTGTGCATATTTTTCTTGGCTCACTGCTGTCTCGCTGTGCAAGGTTTCAGCTATTCTTGAAAGCAGGTCTTGGAAGGCTCTGAAGTTATCGATGGCCAGTGTTGGGGCCAAGACAATGGCCTCATCCAGAGAGGAGAAGAAGCCTGTAGGTGGGGAGGGAAATTTCTGGAGTCGCCTCCACTCCCTCACAAGGGGGGGTCATCTGATTCTGGTGTGGGGGGATACTAGCCATTGATGCCAATGGTAATATAAACCTCCCTCCTTTCCCTGGCACCTCCAATGGGGCTCCACTCTGAGATCTGTAGGAAGGTGAGCTCAGTAGGTCCAGTAAGTCCACAATGGTAAATTATACAGGTATTGGCTAGACTGTGGTTGGCCCATCCACTGACAGTCACACATAGGGCCCAGTACAGGGCACCTCCAGACCTCTCCTTACATACCACTCTGGTCTAACAGAGAGGGTTTCCTGCTTGCAGTTGGGAAGAATGACTGGCTTAGAGATGGTGAGGAGAAGTTCATCTCCAGGAACAGGGGTACCAAAAGTTGTGGGTTTGGTGCTGATTCTGCCAGTGCTGATGTTGGTTCTGGTGCCAACAGGAGGGGTGAAAACAGCTCCTCAAAGTTGTATCTTGGTATGAGGGAGGGGTTAATGGTTGGCACTGGTACCAGGGCTGGTCTTAGTATAAACATTGGTGCTGGCCCTGTGGTCTCCCAAGCCTTTTTCACAGCCAGTGCTTTGCTCCTGTCCATTGCCTATGAGGATTTGGAGGACTTGCCTTTGGAGAATTGCTTCAGGTTCTCCTTGTGGGGTACGGACACTGCACACTCTGAACCGTGTTCATGCACGGGGGGGTCTGTCGCTCAGTGCTTGAAGAGGATAGTGCATGTTCCAAGTCTCCTTGCTCCAGAGTCAGGCCAATGCACTCAGCACAGAGGCTGTCGGTACCAATAATACCAGGGTGATCGCCACCCAGGATCCTGGCACCAGTACCAGCAGTCTTGCCACCCTTTTAGATTTCTTCCTCCCACTGGAACTATAGGCATGGTGGCCATTTACTGGGGAACATGCTGTAAATAGCCTCCTTGACTTCAGTTTGGAGGATGTCTTTTCTGGTATCAGACACAATCTTCATGGATTATTCTGAGATGTCATTTGAGCCACATCTCTCCCAGTTTTGGGGTGTGAGATGAGAAGGAGCAGCAGACAGAGCAATTATTGGGGTTACATCCTTCTACGAGGCAGAACAGACATCTGCCATGCCCATCAATTCCAGGCATAAGACTGTCACATGATGGACCATTTAAACCTTGTGGGTTTAGAGTCCGCCATGCCAGTGACTGGTATGAAGTGCCCTGACCTGCTGCAGAGGGTGGGTGGGGCAGACATACAGGCGGTGGGGGGAGAAGGAAGCTCCTCTGCATCTGCCTTTTTTTTTTTTTAAGTGGACCCTCCAAGGAAAAGTAGTGAATAACTTAATAATGAGAAATTGATGAGCGATTTCTTAGGAAAAAGGTTAAGTTTGAAGCTCAAGTAACAATAGCGGGTTGGACAGTCCAGGTTGCATCTCATTGCCATGGGCACTTAGAGGTAATTGAGGGAGGGCTGCAGCTACTATGACCTTTAGGCCCTCACATGGGAGCAAGAGTAGGCATAGGGCTCCCAATGGACACTGCCATTCAAAACGACTCCGCTCTCATGCGCAGGAGGCACAGTATGGAATCCATACTGACACATATTTGAAGAGGCAGCTCAGATACCAGGGTGATGGGCATAGAATGGAAACCTAGATAGAGAGAAGCAGGATTGTCTCCAGCTGCCATGGTTTTTCGGAGGAGCTGTCAGTTGCTTTTTTCATCTATGAGATAAAATATCTCTAAGGAGGGAGATAATAAAACCTCCAAGACAATTCAAATACATATATACATACCTATATACAATCAAGAGAGGCCAGGAAATAAAAAGGAATACTGGTGGGATTAGAGCAGCCAAGGAAAGGAGAGGCTGGGCCTCCATCCCCAGCCCCTGTCCATCACTGCCCCACTTGAGACTTGGCAGCATGCTCACTTTCCCACAGTAGCCAATCTATTACTGCTTGGAATAAATTTCCCAGCTGCCTCCTCCTCCTTTCTCTCTCTCTCTCTTTCAGTCCTCAGGGGTCCTGTTTGGCAGCCTACAGATCCCCCTCCTCTGCTGTGAATGTCCAGAAATCAGCCAATCTGATGCAAAAAGCATTACCCCCCTATTCACGGGAAAGAGAGAAACCTGACTCCATGCTGAGACATTTCCTTAGGGTTCTGTCAGTCTCTCTCTCAAACCCCCTCTGTCCCTCTCTCTTTCTTTTTTCAGAAGCTACCTCCAGCACAGAGAGTGCTATTCCTTCCAGAAAGAGTTGTGTGTGTTCATGGGAATTTTACTTGGACCAAGAACAGGCCTTATTTATTTTTCCTTTCTTCCTTTGTTTTCTATTTCCCCTTTCAGGGTTTAAGCAAGACCCTGACAATGTAATCCCAGCCTCACTATTATGTAATTTCACTTATTTATTACTTTTGGAAAGAAATACAGTAGGAAGAGCTCCTCGTATCTTATCTTGAAATGTCCCAGGCTGGCACTAGAATAACAAATGAAGGCTAGGTCAGAGTGTCATGGGCTCTGCAGATCTAGTCTAGCTCTGGTTTGCAGGCATTTCTTATTGACAAGGCCCCTGCTTACCAAACCTTTGGGTTGCAGTGCCACACCCCTAGAAATAAGGTCCATATTGAGCAGATCTCCTGTAGCTGATCCACACTGGTGATAGGCATATGATATCCTGAAAAGGGGCAGTTTTCCAGTATAAAAAACAAACCTAATCCACTTAACTCAGAAGCATATTTTGAGGAGTGCCCCATAAGCACTCCTCCAAATAAGCAGGATCCTGTTTTTTAGTTAGTGAAACCCACTCATCGCTACCAAGTTGACTGGTCCCAAAATCCAGACTGGAGAGGAATTAGTGCAATTGGTGTTACAATGTCATGCTCCTTTTCTCCTAAAAGGAAACTCACACGTCACTAGCACCAGTGCTCCTGGAGAGGTGAGGGACATCCTGCTAAACTCTAAGTCTGCTGTGCCAATGCAGGGTGAGAGACCAGCTTGAGGCCCCAGGAATATGCAACCGGAGTAAAGCTGCCCCTTTGCCCCACCCAAAAGCACTTTCAGGGGAATTGGGAGCTTTAGAAACCATCTCTTCCTGAGCCAAGCATCAAAAGCCAGCTCAGTCTCCATACAGGGCTGGGCTTCATTTCTCTTTTCCCTAAGCCTTGCTTCGGAAAACCCCTTGCTCCCCAACGGATTTGTATCATGGACTTTCCCTGCATGGGATGAAACTCATTCTAGTCCATAATTCTGAATTTCTATACTGAGTCCTGGACCAGCGTGAAGAGGAAGGAAAAAGAGAGGCACTGCCAGACCAAAGGACCAGCGAGAGTTTGTGTGATCTCTCACAAATCACCAAAGCTACAAACTAACCCAACGCAGCTGAAAAACATAGAGGCCAGCTTTCATCCTCAGTACTACATGTGTAGCTAGCCCTGATGCACTGGAGCTATCGGACCTTTACAATTCTATATTTCTGATGACCGGCTTGGTTCCTCCTTCTCCCCCCCCCCCCCCCCGTCAGCTTTTAAATGCTACAAACAAGTTCATCTCTAACTCCAGCCATTTGTGAGATCTCAGCTACCGAAGACCTGGCAGAAATGAAGTGGAGGAAGAAGAAAACCAAACCCAGGAGGGTAATGAAGTGTGTGTGCGCATGCAAGTTTGTACGACTGCTGAATAACAACTGCTTGACATCTTTGGAAATTGAAGTGCCCTCTCGGTAGAGCACAGACAGTGCAATCTGCATTCACATTGTCTAGCTCAGGGGCAGGCAAACTTTTTGGCCTGAGGGCCGCATCAGGTTTTGGGAATTGTATGGAGGGCCTGTTAGGAGAGGACGGCGTGGCCCAGCCCTCACCTCCTATCCACCCCCACTCCTTCTGGCCCCCTGACGGCCCCCCTGAACTCCTGGCCCATCCAAACCCCCCTCTTCCCCAATGGCACCCCCAGGACCCCTGCCCCATCCAACCACCCCTTCTCCCTGTCCCGACTGCCCCCGCCACCGCATCCAACCCCTCCTATCATTCCTGACTACCCCCATTCAACCCATTTCCCACCCTCTGACCACCTCGCCCCCTATCCACAGCCCCACCCCCTGACCACCACCTGAACTCCCCTGCCCTCTAGCCAACCCCCTACCTGCCCCCTTACCATGCTGCTTGGTGCACCGGTGGCTGACGGTGCTACAGCCGCGCCACCTGGCTGGAGCCAACCACGCATCACACAGCACAGAGCACCAGGTCAGGCCGGTCTCTGCAGCTGTGCTGCTCCAGGAGCTTGCTGCCCGGCCACGCAGAGCATTACACCATCGGCCCAGTGAGCTGAGGCTGCAGGGGAGGGGGAACAGTGGGGGAGAGGCCAGGGTCTAGCCTCCCAGGCCAGGAGCCCAGGGGCCAGGCAGGAGGGTCCTGTGGGCTGGATGTGGCCCACGGGCCATAGCTTGCCCACCTCTGGCCTAGCTAGTGTGCCTTGTCCTATACTGGGGTGGCCACCTGCAGGGGTAAGAAGATAATTCTGCTGCCATGGCCCATGAAGGGGTCCCCCGCCAACTAGCTGTAATGGTGATATTCTGGGAACACGACTGATCTGTCCCCAAGTCATTTCATACTGACCACTGAGCAACCCTGAACTTTCAGACGCTACCTGTGTGGTTTGCTGTGTTGGTCCCAGAATATTAGAGACACAAAGTGAGTGAGGTCCAGTAAAAGATATTATGTGTCACCAACTTAGATTCTATGAGAGAGAGAGAGCGACATGAATCTAAAGTCTGCTGTATCATGAAGGTAAACTGCTTAGGGAGCTTGTGGAACCTCCATCATTGTCTAACTTGCTCTTAAAAATCTTCAAACACCTGTCAGCGATGGTCTAGATAATACTTAGTCCTGCCACGAGTGCAGGGGACTGGACTAGAAGATCTCTCAAGGTCCCTTCCAGTCCTACGATTCTATGAACTGCCAAGGCAGGAAACACTCTGGTGGGCCAACAACTGCTTTCAGGATGGTGAACTTATTCATACCCAGGCCTTGGACTAGCAATCAGAATTTTTAAGATGGCCACTCTTGCTTCCCCCCACAACTGGATCCCAAATCTGGCCTAGGGCAACCTCCCTCTGCTAGGGGTAAGAAGGAATTTAATCTCTCTATATCCTATCCCAAGCTTCATCCTGCTCTTCTATTACATACACACAGCTCCAACAATGGGGCCTCCGACCCCATCCCTTGTCCCCAGAATGCTTTGCAGCACAGCATGCCTGGGCTGGGACAGGAGTCCTGGATGTGCTCTGCTGGAGAGTTCTTTCAATGTTTTTGCTGTTGCTGTGACAGATAGGAATACATGCACAGTCAGAGAAAAAAGCCACGTGCTTCCTCATCATTGAGCGATAATTTCCTGTGCTGGATGGAAGCTACATCCAGCACTTACAGGAAACTAGAAGACTGTTCCACAGCACAACTGCCCTACAAATTATTCAGAAGGCTGTTAAATTATGCAAAAGCAATCCCATCATTCCCCAGACCACGCTGAATGCAGGTGCGGTCACTCATAGCTCCAGAAACTGCTATTAGACAAGGATTAAAGACCACACTTCTGCGTATGGATAGTATGTAGCTCAGCATGCACAGGCAAATCTGCAGTCATGCATGCAGCAAATAGCAGGAGGATGGCAGAGGTGGCAAACTTCTCTCCATCCCCAAAATGCTCAGAGAATCTCAATATTAACACCTGGGGTTTAGGGAGCAGATAGTGTCTCCTTGGAGGAAGGTGTGATGGCATCTCTTTTCCTTATCTGCAAACCTGCACTAAGGAGTAGGAGTAGTTAGCAGGAGGTCCCAGTTTGTTTGGCCCTGGCGCAGGGAGGAGGCAATTGGAACATGAAGGGATCAGCTGGGCATATTCACACTGGAGGCAATGGAGTAGGGACCCAGAAAGAGCAGCATGCAGAGAGGGAGAGAATGGGGAGGACTGTCTGAAGGCAGGAGGTGTGTCTTCTACCCCCCTCCCGCAGCAAACCCCCACCTTGCAGAAATGCATACATCCTGGGGAAATAGTCTCTCAAGCAATAGGGTCATTAAATAACCAAGCATGATCCATAATGTTCCCTTTAAGGCACACAGGTCTCAAGGCTTATCCTAAAAGGGAAGAATTAGATGCCTGACACCCTCAATGTTTTCATTCTTTCCCACTGTGAGCTCCGTGAGAGCAGGATCTGGGTCTCCTCTTACTCTATGCAGCACCAAGCATGCTGTCATTACCACAAATGCTATGCTCAGCCTCCCTCCAAAGAACTGCCCTTCCTGGAACCCAAACTCCCAGAGGATCCATGATTTCTCCACCCCAAAATACTCACTACTTCCTCTCACCTGCTGCCCAGCTGGATGCCTCACTGTTGGTGGTGGTGGGAGAGAAACAAAAAGCACTGCCCTAACCCTCTCTTCTGCCTCTGAACTATGCAGCATACCTTTGGCTCCTCTCTCAAAGGGACCAGCATCCAAAGGAGGGTCTCCTTTTCATTCTTCTCTCTCAGGCCTGCTGTCTCTCGTTTGCAGCTCAATTCCAATATCTTTAATGCCACAACAAGATATCAGAATGTGGCTGGAGTCAGCACAACAAGTGTCTGTGCATAGATCACAGGTTTCACAGAAGCAAGAGGGTTTCTGAAGCATGTCTTATTTGCATTTTTGCTCTGTGCATTTCAAGTTTTCTTGCTGAGGTTTACAAAACTGGCATTATGAAAAGAAAAAGTTTAATTAAAGTTACACCGCAGCCCCAAATACATTCAGGGTTCTGATTCCAACCCCTCTAGTCCTGGCCTAGCCTGTAGGGATTTGCATACTTAGAAAAAATAGCACTGATGAGGAAGCTAATACGGGTGAACAAATCTGGTGACAGGTGAGGGCAGGCCGTGGGGAGGGGTGGTGTATGGAATCTTGATCTGGCAAAACAGTTCAGAATCAACACAGCAGCAAATATCCTGCAAATATCCTCTGGGCCACTGATGAAGCCATTCATGAGGAAGCAGTCAGGATCAGCGAGTTTTATTCCTCACTCTGCTACCAACACTACATGTGAGAGACTTTAGGAAAGTCACTAACTCTTTGTGCCTCAGTTTCCTCTGTTGTACAATAGGGATAACAAGACTGTCTCACAGGACTTATTTACCTTAATTAATTAGAGGCAGGTGAGTATCTTAGTTATTGAGGCTAAATTAGTTAATGCATGTACAGCCTTTTGAGTTCATGAGGTGAAACTTGCCACGGAAGTGCAAAGTATTGTGATGATTCTTACAAAGGACACCTGGGTGCTTCCCCAATCACCTTTCCCTCCTGAACAGTCACCCCTCCCCACCTCCAACCAAAGCTAGTATGACAAGCGCTGTCCTTCCAGGCTAGGGGTGGGGGCTGCTGTAGAAAGTAGTAAGGTGCTCAGATACCACAGTGATGGGTATCACAGAAGATCCTAGACAGACAGATACAGCGTGGGGTACCCCTTAGTCCAGAGCCAGCCAAGAAAGAAAGCAACTAGTTAATTGGGCTCCCCATACTGCTGATCACAGAAGGTGAGTGTCTTTATGTGCAGAGTTAACTCCCTCAACAGAAAGTCCTGCATCAGTGGCTGATCCCACCCTGGGGTGGGGTGGCTGTTTAGTGCATTACCCAGATAAACCAAATCCCTCTCCACCTTCAGGTAAACTGATTCTCCTCATGCTGATTTCCTCTGCCTACCCAAGGCTATATACTTCAGTGGGGAGACATCAAAGGAAAAGCCAGGACTAGAGTGCTGTGCCTCCTCCTGCGGGGGTACTCAGTTGGGCAAGTGTCTGGGAAAATTTATCCCCTTTGCTTCAGGGTGGTAGGGGTGGGGGTTTCAGCCAAAGAGGCACCTGTTGCTCTCAGGAAAGGCTTGTGGGAAACAAAGGGTTAGCATTGCAAAGTGGTATCAGGGAGTCTGATTAAATCTGTGGAGTAAAGGTCTGGCTTCCTGAAAGCTGTGGCCAGAGTCCAATGGGCGGAGGGGTGTGTGTGTGCGTGTCAGAATCCAGTTCTATTTTCTCAAGAGTGTATCACTAAACCACAATTCAAACACAGACCCATCTCCTTCTGCCACAGGGAGGAGGCCCATCACAGCTCTGTTGACCACTGCTCTTCTGGTCGTGGGCCTCTACACACTCTGCCAGTGCACCACAATCCTGGCCTGCAGCACCTCCTCCTACAGGCACTCTCATGCCGCTGTCAATGCACCACAACCCTAACCTGGAATGCTGCCCATGAGTCCAGTGTAATCCCTCCAGGCCATTCTGTCAGGGTTCCTCAGCACTGCCTGCTGGTCCCATCTGTGGGGGACTCCTTCCCCATCCCACACTGAATAGTTCTGTCAGTGCCACCAGCCTCCAAAGTGAATGCTGGATGGAAAACATTTATCACACACCTGCATAGCTAGCTGCATTGCATACACCCCCTCCCCCATATTCCCTGACTTCAGATTAACTCTCTCATTGCTAAATGCACCCTGCTGAGCCCCCAGCCAGAGACTGTACCCTGTCAGCAGGATGAATAGCGCCAGGGATGAGCTGAGGAGCTCGCCTATCCCCCACCTATATGCAGTGACCTCAGGAAGCTTGAAATGTAGACAGGCCCTTTGAGGCACCTGGACTAAGTCAGAGAAATTACCCATGTTCCTGGGCCAGTTGGTAATTCACTATCTTCCCCTCCCCTTCCTGCCCTGGAGTTAATGTCAGTTGTACCAGTCTTCTTCAGCACTACCTCCTCCTCCTCCTCCTCCTCCAGCCACATCACTTTCTCATTGGGTCACTCATTCCAACAAAGTACAAAGGGCTCATTTCAGAGCAAATAACTCCATCTCCAATCTAACCAGCCTTGGTGAATGCTGGCATGAGCTCCCTTGCCCTGCCCACCACCACCACACTCCCCTTCTCCTTCCCTCCCTCTGCTCTGATGGAGGAGAGAAGACAGACATCATTTGAGGAGGGGAGGAAGGAAGGTGCATTTATCTTAAAAGCTGCTATTCTCAGAAGAGCAAGAAATCCAGGCACAGAGTGCGGAGAAGGCAGCCTACCCCAATGCAGAGTTTATTGCCTGGCTAACAAATTAATGCAGGAGTGGGGGAGAGAGAAAGAGAGGGTTGCACGTACCAGTGTGTGCTTCACACACTGCCTATGCAAAACTACACTTTTATACACAATTGTGAACACATGCTGTATGCTCGGTCACACGGAGACACCACGTGGGTTGCAAACTTAAACCATACATACAAATGCATACCCTGAACATGAAAACACACAGTAACTGCATGCATTATTGGACACTCCCAGTCTTTGCCCAGACATACCTGCCCCAGGCACACAATACACACCCAGACATGCACAAAGGCCCAATGCATGCACCCACTACACAAACAGGCACAAGTGCTCACAAAGACACAATACCACACACGCACAATGAACACAAACCTCACATATACACTGTCCGCACAAGTGACCAGTCCAGTCACACTCACCCATGCACACCTGGCTAGTGATAGATATCCACTGACTCTGCAGCCACAGGGAAGATTCAGTTCCACAGGGATCTTCAGCAGAACTGCCACAAAGTTGGTGTAGTTTTCACAGTCCTGTGCAGGGCACAAAGGCCTCTATTTCAAAACTCCTGGCAGACCCCGAATGACTGTGGGCCTGCCCTGAACACACACACACCCTGCTCTCCAGTTTAGACCAATTCTTCTTGACTGCATTGCTCAGGAAGTCACTTCATACAGCACAGGGAACTACTACTTCTTCCAACCTTACTGACATTTGCTGCAAGGAAGAGGCCGTGGCTCAGCTTTGAAACTGCAGTCAAAATGGCTCAATGTGCTCAGGACACCAGACTTGGGCAGGCTTCAAGAGCATCATGGACCAAAGGCACTCTGTGTCTCCAGACACACCAGAGGCATCAGCTAGGTCACCACATTAGGAGCTGGCCTTCAGGCATTTGCCTGCCCCCACGCCCTGCCCCAGGTCAGGATCTCTCACCTCTATCGGTGATGGGCATTCTGTCTCCCGCAGGGTCTCTTGTACATCCAAAGGATTAACACCCAGCTATGCAGGTACAGCAGAGCATCCTTGTAGGAGGGAATCTCACACCTGCAGCTGATTTCCTGTCACTACAGCAAAACCATCTCAGGGTGGAGAGGCAGGACCAAAGATTGGAGCAGGAACTTTGTGATGCCCAGCCGTTAGACTCAAGGTTTCATTCCCTGTCTGCTGTTTATAAGGACAGAGATTACTTCAGTGCCTAAAAGGATGTTTTGTAAGGATGTAAAGGAGGGGAAAATCAGGGGATCCCCAGAAACAGACCCAGAGGACTGCTTTTGTCCAATTCTGGTTTAAAAACCTGTCCCCACACTCACAATTTTCTGTTTCAGGAGTGGGGAGTCCGGAGGTGTGCTCTTGAGTGAGGTTTCCATTGGCTTGAGCTCCCCTCACAGGATGTGGGTCTCAGCTGTCTTGAGCTCTGATTCTGGGTCCTAGGTTGCCTTGAGCTCTGCTCTTAGAAGCTGGTAGTGACTCAGGCTCCATCCACAGGGAATTACAAGTGATTTTTTCTTGGGGGATGGGAGAGGTGTTCAGAGTTGAACTGGTGTTTTGAGGGAGGGACCCAGATAACACGAACTCTTGGGGGGAGATGCAGGGGGAGAGTGGAAGTTCCAGCTAAGGTGACTTCAGCTCCATTCCTGAGGATGGGGGTTTGTGATGACTCAAGCTCTGCAGTCCAGGATGGAAGTCTGTGGTGACTGGACATCTGCTCACAGGACTGGGCGGTTCCTGGTGATTCAAGCGGTGCTCCTAGCAGCAGTAGTGGTGGGCGTTTGGGGTGATCTGAATTCACGCTCTGGTGGTGGAGTTTGCTGGTGACCGGAGCACCATTCTCTGAAGGGGAGTCTCAGTGACCAAAGCTTTGCCCTTTTTGGGGTAAGTTTTCCTAACGACCCAAGCTCCACTCCCAAGGGTGAGATCCTGGTAACCTGAATTCTGCTCTGGTAGATGTTGAAGGACTTTCTGGTGACTCAAGTTCTGCTCTCGAGCATTGTCACCAGAAACCCCTTGATAAATACACAGGCTGACAGAGCTCAGTACTGTCTCCATCCCTCCTGCTTTGCCTCTCTTTCTGTCTCTTTCTCATCTCTGTGAGCTGTCTCAGCAGGTCTGCAGCTGCAGCACACACTCTGTCCCCCATCACCTTTGTCAAGCTTGTGTGGAGAAACTGATCTCGCGATGGCAAAATTGCATGCACATACACTGCTTTAGAACAAATACAGAGATATTTATAGCTAACAAATCCCCAGGCATTACCAGCAGCCCTATAGAATTGGGGAGGGACTCAGAGCCCACATCCCTTTGTGCTCAGCTCTTGATGGGGGATTATATCAATCTGACATGGGTACTGAGGGGAGATGTTTGATTATCTATTTTTTATATTCCTTCCCATCCCTCCCGCATATACTCCTTTTCCTCCCTATAGCATGCTGCAGGGCTGACACACATGCACAGTCAGTACCCTCCTGGCACAGAGAGCACGGGCAGCAGATGGGCCTCCTGCTGCAGTGCCTGAGCTGCAGGCTCCCCTCCTCACTTGGTGTGGCTGTGTTTTGTGGGGGTGGCAAAGAGATAGCTAAGGGAGTTGTGACATATTCTTCTGTCTCCCCAGCACTGACACTTTGTCGTGTGGGATGCTGGGCTTAGTGGGTGTTTGAAGGGGAAGCATCTCTCTTGCTGGCAGCCTATATAAGACATTATCACTGTACATTTTTGCAGACACAGGTTGCTTTGCTTTTATGGATGCTGGGGGGGGGGGGCGGGAGCTGCAATTTCCTCCTTCCCCTTGCAGAAGCTACAGCTGTTCTTGGGGTAGGGGCTGTAGGACACACACATAAAGGGAAAGAAAATGAAAGACTAAAAGCGGAGCAAGAGGGATTGTAAAGCCCTCACCTCCACCCCGGGATAGGTAGTGAGGAAGGAGCAGGGATGCTGGAACTAGGAGCTGGCCCAGTTTGGCAGAGACTAGGCCAGTTGTAACCTCCCAGCCCCCATGTGAACAAACAACTTCCCAGCCCCTTTCCCCCTGCTCTAAATTGTTCATTTTTCAAGATCAGCCCTTAAAACTTTCCCCCCAACTCCTACCAACACATACACACAAAGAGGGGAACGGGGATGGGAATGGGCAGATTGGGGGCAGGTGCGGGGGGCAGAGGGGATGCAGGAGAGGGAGAAGGTGATAGGGGAAGGGTGAGAGGAAAGGGAGCAGGGAAGAGGGTACAGGAGGGAAGAGATGACAGAAGGGGAACGGGGGGGAGGTGGGATGGGGAAAGAGAGGGATGTAGGAGAAGGTGATAGGGCAGACGAGGAGAGGGAAAGAGGGAGGACGGATGCTGGGGGAAGAAGAGAGGAGAGGGCAGCTAGGAGGGGGGAGGATGGTGGGCATAGGAAGGAGAGGCGGTGGGATGCAGTGGGAGGCCGGGGGAGGTTAGGCGTGTTTTGGAGGGGAGTCGGGGGGGCGTCTCTCACTCACCCATCGCCCCCCTTTGCTGGCTCTCAGCAGCAGCGGCGGCGGCTCTTCTGCTTCCTGGGCCCCCGGCGGGGAGATGCTGGGATCCTCGGCAGCCTCTCGCCCCATCCCTGGTTCCGGCAGCCGCCCCCAGGCATGGCTCAGCCCCGGCTTCCCTCCCTCGCTGCTCCGATCGCGGCGCCCCTGCAACCCGCCACCCCCAGCGGCAGCCGCAGCCGCTTCCCTACGCAGGGGGCAGCCCAGGAAGAGCAGCAGGACGCGCAGGGGGGGTGTGCGCGCTGGTTGGGGCGGGGTGAAGCTGAGCGGGGATGAGAGAGCAGAGGGAGCCAGCAGCGGCCAGCCAAGAAAATAAAATGAATAATAATAACACCCCCCCCCCCGCCCCTGAATCAATCCTGCGGCCAAAGGGAGGGACCCGGACCCGAGCCCTAGCGCGCCGCAGAGATCAGCTTAGGGAGAGCGTCTCTCCTTCCCTCTGCTGGCAACATTTGGCAGGTCTGTGCGGTCTGCAGCAAGTCATTCAAAGCCGTGTGTGTCCCCATCAGCTCAGCACCCTGCCCACAGGGCTCCCGCTCCCCAAATCTAGCACCAAAACCATCATCCAACCCGCCTCCCCACTCCTCTTCAAAGAGAAGCCCCCCACCCCCAAAGGGTGTGAAGACCAGATCGTGATGCTGGAATGAAGTCACCCAGGCACGATCATCACCAGCACACGCAGCCCTTGAGCTGGAGGGAGCTGGGGGGAGGGGCTGGAGATTAAAACTACAGGTAGTGGCCCCTCATTGTGTGGGTAGTTTGAACATAGCCCACCCCCAGCAATGGGAGAGAGCTTTGCGCTGTCTCTGCGCCCTTCTCCCTCTGCAATGGACGCGAATACAAAGGAATGCCTTGTGTTTGGAACTGAAGGGTGGGGGGAGAGGGGAAAGAGGAGGGAGGGGTGGAAGGAGGAGACTGATGGGTGGGCTTTGGGGAGTGCCTTAAATGAGCAGCCATTAGTACAAGCCGAAAGAATACACCAAGCACAACCTGCAAGAAAAGGGATTGGGGCGATGGTGGCAACAGCTGTCTCAGGGCACCTGCCTGCACCTGGAATATACTATAGGGAACCATCTGGTACTGACGGGGCGAGGAAGGAGTATGTAATGACCTAGTAGGGCTTCAGCATCTCTAAATGCAGGCAAATGCATTACTTGTTTTGCAGTAGGACCTACAAGGCCCAGGCAGGAATCAGGGTTGCACAGTGCTGGACATTATGCATATAAACAATGAAAAGAGATTCCTGTCCCCCAAAGAGTTGCTGACCTAAATAGAATTCATGAAACAGATTATGCCAATAATTTTCCATGCAGTATAATAAAACTCTCTGTTTTTAAGGCATCCTCCTTTCATAGGCCCATAATGAATTAGGTTTCTCCCCAGGCTTGTAAGGAGCTTATTATCATCATATACTGTATTATTATTTCCATTTTACAGAGAGTTGAGATGAAACACAGATGCACTAACTGACTTGGCCCACTGTAAACAACAAGTTTACGACAAATTTAACATGCTTTGCTGACTTGCAGTCTTGTGACTTAAACAAGATTCTGCTTCCTCTACTTTTTCTCCCTTGTCATGTGGTGACTTTTTTTTTTTGGCAACCACCCCCAAAAAAGCAGAAATGTAAGAATGTAATGTAATCATGCCTCTTGCAACTGAATAATAGTTAAAGGTCAGATGAAAGTGAACTTGGGAGAAAACAAGGGCATATTCTTCCTCTATGGTTTTACATTACTTTAGATAAACAGTACCTGAAAAACAAAACAAGGCACTCCCATCAAACATTCTGCTTATTGTTAAAGGGGTGGGGTGGGGGTGGGAGGGGGAGTGTTGAAAAAAGGAGACAGAGCCGAGGGAGGAGGCTGAATATGGTGAACTACCTGCTCCTGTTTTCTTCAGAAGTTACTAAATAGCACACTGATAAATGCACATAGATAAAAGACCCATGAGCCAGTTTTGTTCTGATGATAAATAAAAGAGTCTTTTTATGGAACATCCTTCATACCCAGCATCACAAAATGCTTCCCAGAGAAATGCAGTTAGAAGCCAGAGATTTAAAGGCAAGATCTAGAGAGTCTTAGGCCATGTCTACATCTAAAATTTTGCAGCGCTGGTTGTTACAGCTGTATTAGTACAGCTGTATAGGGCCAGCGCTGCAGAGTGGCCACACTTACAGCAACCAGCGCTGCAAGTGGTGTTAGATGTGGCCACACTGCAGCGCTGTTGGGCGGCTTCAAGGGGGGTTCCGGGACGAGAGAGCAAACCGGGAAAGGAAACCAGCTTCCCCGCGGTTTGCTCTCTCGGTCCCGGAGCCAGCCAGCAAACCGCAGGGAAGGAGACCTGCTTGCTCGGGGTTCCGGGACCGAGAGAGCAAACCGGGAACGCCGCGGTTTGCTCTCTCGGTCCCGGAGCCAGCCAGCAAACCGCAGGGAAGGAGACCTGCTTGCTCGGGGTTCCGGGACCGAGAGAGCAAACCGGGAACGCCGCGGTTTGCTCTCTCGGTCCCGGAGCCAGCCAGCAAACCGCAGGGAAGGAGACCTGCTTGCTCGGGGTTCCGGGACCGAGAGAGCAAACCGCGGCGAAGCTGGTTTCCTTTCCCGGTTTGCTCTCTCGGTCCCGGAACCCCGAGCAAGCAGGTCTCCTTCCCTGCGGTTTGCTGGGTGGCTCCGGGACCGAGAGAGCAAACCGCGGCGTTCCCGGTTTGCTCTCTCGGTCCCGGAACCCCGAGCAAGCAGGTCTCCTTCCCTGCGGTTTGCTGGGTGGCTCCGGGACCGAGAGAGCAAACCGGGAAAGGAAACCAGCTTGATTACCAGAGGCTTCCTCCTTCCACGGAGGTCAAGAAAAGCGCTGGTAACTGTCTACATTGGATTACCAGCGCTGGATCACCAGCGCTGGATCCTCTACACCCGAGACAAAACGGGAGTACGGCCAGCGCTGCAAACAGGGAGTTGCAGCGCTGGTGGTGCCCTGCAGATGTGTACACCTTCAAAGTTGCAGCGCTGTAACTCCCTCACCAGCGCTGCAACTTTCTGATGTAGACAAGCCCTTAGAGTGCAAATAGATGAATGGACAATATAAGTTAAAGGGTGACAACCCCACCCACCCAACTGTGGTGATTACAGTAAACAGATGCAAAAGAAACTTAAATTTAAAGGTGCCTTTAAAATTTTACAAAAGAGAAAGTGCGCTCCAGGAATTAAAACTGCATTTAGGTAATATTTATGATTATATATAAAATTATTTAGGTAATACTGGGGCAGAATACAATGCCATATTGCCACAAATCTTCATCACAAAGTGGATGAACTGAAAAAAAAGGAGACTTTGCTTAGAGGGAATACTTGAAGTGGGGGAGGCAAAAAACAAAAACAAAAAAATAAACAACACACCATTAAAAACCCTCCATCTGGAAATATGCTGCTTCATGTTAAGTGAATTAGTGCTGCTGAAAGGTGCTGCATTGACAGGTCTTGTGACTGGAATCTCTGGGTGAGACCCTGAAGCAATGGTGGTTAACTGAAGTTGTTCTATTGACTGAGGATTTGATCTTTCATGCACAGCACAGATACATCATGGGTAGCAGGAGTGCAAGCTTTCTACACACATGGATTCTGAGCTAAGAGCTTCAGCCTTTGGCTTGGAGGAATGACCTCTAGGAAGGCAGAGGGGAGTCAGTTTTCATAGTCCTTTCATTTAATCCTCGATTGCTCTTTTGCTAAAAAGTGATACCAGTTAGTCCTGCTCATGTTGGTGATTTCAGCTATGCAAATATAAATCCCAGCAGGAATGGACAGAGAGCACAAATTCATTTCACATAGGCCAGTGAATGCCTATCAGATGGTGGCATTCATGAGTTACTATTAACTTGGGGATAGACTGCAACAGATGACTTGCAGGTGTAAGGTTCCACATCCCATCCCCAATCCACAGAGCCATCCAACCTCAAACTTTTCTATGATGGATGGCTGTAATTGGTGGTGGGAAAAATTGATGGATGCCACCAGAAGGACATAAATTAAGTGATGCCTTGACACTCATGCTCACATGACAGCAGCATCAGGAACTGTTTTGGAGACTGTGCACATGCAGAACCCTATCCTCTGACTGGCTGAAGAAGATCAACAATATACAGAACAAGACTACTTTCCAGACTATATAGCCACACTACTCATGAGATTACTAACTTTTATGGACATTAAAGCCAGCCACAACATATGAGGCAGAAATATGTCCTGTGGGTGGGGTGTGTGGTTCAGGTGTTTGTTTAAAATTTCCTGAAGGGAGAAAAGGCTGAGCCACATTCCATTACCTTTAACTCACATTCAGCAGGACCTTATTCAGAAATTCATGTGGTCCCAGGCTCCTAGTAATCATTCCCTCATAATCACTAGACTATCTATTTGTGGCACTTATCTGGTCCCCATTACCAGACCGTCTGAGTGCCTCACATTCTGCAATGCATTTATCCTCACAATACCCCCTTGCTACTATCCCTGTTTTACATATGGGGCACTACAGCAGAGGGAATCTACATGGCTCATTGAAGGTTGTAGTAGGAAGAGAGCCTGAGACATAAGCCACAGAGGCCTGGTATAAGGCAGGACCCACTCTCAGAATCTGGCAAGAACAGGGCTGATATTGCAGAAATACACATTTCTAAGAAGTGCTAAGCCCAGAGTACTCATGCAAACACATCCCGATATCAAGAGGTACCAGAACATCCCACTATTAAGGATGGTACAGAACATTCCTCAAGGATAACAGAAACACACTGACCCCTTCTAAAAGATAAGGTCAGGATGACAGTACGTAATAGAGATGTTTTGACAGACATGTACAAGGTGATGGGTGATAACTAGCCACGTCGGAGCAGTAACTAACTATGTCAGAGGCAGTACTTACCTCTTTATACCCTGATACAAACAAGTTATCTCAGAGGGAGTATCTCTGGCCAGCTGGGGGCGGGGGGAATGGAAAATCCTGCCATTCACTGAGCTGCGTCCATTGTCACTGGCATACATGTCTTAGTAACCTCCTAGAGTCTGCCAGGTGTTATTACCATGCTTCATTGTCAATAAACCTGGCTGGGCACCTTTGCATCTTAACAAATCTTGTGGTCACGGGACAGTTTACTTGAGGTCTGCTGTGCTAGCTGTCTGCGCAGAGCTCGGACAGCACACAGAGAGAACGCACACACACACAGAGCCAAACACCTAACTACAGTGGTGACCCCCAGCTACTGATCTGGTAAGTAACCAAGCTGTCCTCTGTAGGAAATGCGATCTAACATGACAGAAAACCATGAGCTAGGGAACCCCCTTAACTCCTCCCTGCAAATCCTCACAAAAAACAAATTGGTAAAAAAATTAGGTTACATAGTAACTACAGATCGGGTAAACAAATTCCCTGGTAATACCAGTCAGACTTTGGGGTCAGTATGTGACTGATTCTGTGAGCAGGTGCTGCCTCATACCAGGCCTCTGGGACTTTTGCCCCAGGCAATCTTCCTACTACAGTCAGGATGTCTGTAGAAGAGGAGAAAATTGCAGCCAAGTCTCAGGCTAGTAATCTAATCACTGCCCCATCCTTTCTTGCAAGATTTCCTCCTGTGCTTTACAGACCTTAGTCACAGATATGGTCTTTTCATTTTGACTGAGTGCTCTAGATCAGATGTATCTCTTAACCCATGAGGACATATTGGGTCAGACCAAAGGTCCATCTAGCCCAATATCCTGTCTTCTGACAGTGGCCAATGCCAGGTGCTTCAGAGGAATGAACAGAACAAGTAATCATCAAGTGATCCATTCCTTGTCCCCCATTTCCAGCTTCTAGTAAACAGAGGCTAGGGACACCATCCCTGCCCATCCTGGCTAATAACCATTGATGGACCTATCCTCCATGAACTTATCTAGTTCTTTTTTAACCCTGTTATAGTCTTGGCCTTCACAAAATCCTCTGGCAAGGAATTCCACAGGTTGACTGTGCGTTGTGTGAAGAAAATACTTCCTTTTGCTTGTTTTAAACCAGCTGCCTATTAATTTCATTTGGTGACCATTAGTTCTTGTGTTATATGAAGGGGTAAATAACACTTCCTTATTTACTTTCTCCACACCAGTCATGATTTTATAGACCTCAATCATATCCCCCCTTAGTCATCTCTTTTCCAAACTGAAAAGTCCCAGTCTTATTAATCTCTCCTCATAAGAAAGCTGTTCCATACCCCTAATAATTTTTGTTGTCCTTTTCTGAACCGATCCCAATTCCAATACATCTTTTTTGAGATGGAGTGACTACATCTGCATGCAGTATTCAAGATGTGGGCATGCCAGAGATTCATATAGAGGCAATATGATATTTTCTGTCTTATTATCTATCTCTTTCTTACTAATTCCCAACATTCTGTTCACTTTTTTGACTCCTACTGCACATTGAGTGGATATTTCCAGAGAACTACCCACAATGACTCCAAGATCTCTTTCTTGAGCGGTAACAGCTAATTTAGACCCCATCATTTTATATGTATAGTTGGGATGACGTTTTACAATGTGTATTACTTTGCATTTATCAACATTGAATTTAATCTGCCATTTTGTTGCCCAGTCACCCAGTTTTGTCAGATCCTTTTGTAGCTCTTCTCAATCATCTTGGGATTTAACTATTTTGATTAATTTTGTATCATCTGCAAATTTTGCCACTTCATTGTTTACCCCTTTTTCCAGATCATTTATGAATATGTTGAATAAGACTGATCCCAGTATAGACCCCTGAGGGACACCACTATTTACCTCTCTCCATTCTGAAAACTGACCATTTATTCCTACCCTTTGTTTCCTATCTTTTAACCACTTACAAGTCCATGAAAGGACCTTCCCTCTTATCCCATGACAGCCCCCGTCTACCCCTTCCCAGAGAGGAAAAGTTGATTTTGTTCGGGCTTGTCTACACTACTGGTCAGATCGACGGGCAGTGATTGATCCAGTGGAGGGGGGTGTTGATTTATCGTGTCTAATATAGACGCAATAAATCGACTGCCGATCACTCTAGCGTTGACTCAACAAGAAGCACAAGGGGAATCAATTGGAGAGAGTGTCTCCTGTCGACACACTGCAGTGAAGATACCACGGTAAGTAGATCTAAATATGTCAACTTAAGCTACCTTATTCATGTAGCTGAAGTTGCCTAACTTAGATCGACCCCTGCCCCCATAGCGTAGAAGAGCCTGTTCATCTCGAACACACTGAGTAACAGTATAGCTAAATAAGGCAAATTCCTGACAGAAGTTTAAGCAAGCATTCACCATGTCTACATCATTCTTTCAGGGCTTTCCTCTCTCTCCTGTTAGCACTATAGCATTTCAGAGCCCCACCGCTGCTAGACATTGTCCATCTCTTTAACAGTAAGAGACACCTCCCACCCCCAACCCCAGCCTGGTGCAAGTCTTTGAAGTACAAATATTAACTTCCTTTTTTATATTAGCTGTGGAGTCTGAAGGCCAATTCTGTGGCCCCACTCAGTTCCTTTTATGCTGCCAGAAGAATGCAGAAGTGATAGAACGGGGAATGGCCTGGTGGTGTAGGCCTAGCTGTCTCTATGGCATACCCTTTTCTCCTGCCACAGTTCCGCCCTACGTAGGAGGCATTTGAGAATATGGCTGGTGCACACTGAACACTAGTGATCAAAAGCTAATACTGCTGGCACAAGTTAGAGCAGCTTTGAGGCTCCCCCCAAGATCAAGGGTGGAAAGCCACTAACCCCACCTGTGACACAGAGACTCCCTGATAAAGGGTCCTCTATTCTTTACAAACAACTTGTCTCAGATCTGACAAATTCACTACACCAAACACATCTATTGCAGGGTATTTATCCATAACAGGTAACTGTGACAGGTTGGATCACAGAAAACCCCTTGGGGCTGCCAACTGATGTGCCAAGACTACTTCTGTCTCTGCTTTCACTGCCAGCTTGGGACTCTAGCACCCTACCTGGTTTGAGCCAGACTTGCTAGCCTGGTGCAAACCCAGACCGAGGTCTGAATCACATCCCCTAACAGCTGTAGGCTTAATTGAAAGCAGCTTGAGAAGTGTTCCTGTCTTTAGCACTCAGATGCCCAACCCTAAATAAATCCGTTTTATCCTGTATAAAGCTTATATAGGGTAAACTCATAAATTGTTTGCCCTCTATAACACTGAGAGAGAGATGCACAGCTGTTTGCTCCCCCATGTATTTATACATACTCTGGGTTAATTAATATGTAAAAAGTGATTGTATTAAATACAGAAAGTTGGATTTAAGTGGTTCCAAGTAATAGCAGACAGAACAAAGTGAATTACCAAGCAAAATAAAATAAGACACGCAAGCCTATACTTAATCCAGTAAGAAAACTGAACAGATAAAATCTCACCCTCAGAGATGTTTCAAAAAGCTTCTATCACAGATTGGATGCCTTTCTAGTCTGGGCACAATCCTGTCCCCTGGTACAGCTGTTGTTCCAGCTCAGGTGGTAGCTAGGGGATTTCTCGTGATTGCAGCCCCCCTTTGTTCTGTTCCACCCACTTATACATCTTTTGCACAAGGCGGGAATCCTTTGTCCCTCTCTGGGTTCCCACCCACTCCTTCTCAATGAAAAAGCACCAGGTTAAAGATGGATTCCAGTTCAGGTGATATGATCACATGTCACTGTAAGACTTTATTACCCAGTTGCTAGCACACACATATACAGGAAGACTTATGGGTAAACAGAGGCATCTGTAGTCAATTGTCCTGGTTAATGGGAGCCATCAAGATTCCAAACCACCATTAATGGCCCACACTTTGCATAATTACAATAGGCCCTCAGAGTAATATTTCATATTTCTAGTCCCAGATACAAGAGTAGTACATTTATACAAATAGGATGACCACACTCAGTAGATTATAAGCTTTGTAATGATACCTTACAAGAGACCTTTTTGCATGAATCATATTTTAGTTTCATTATATTCACAATCAGAATACTTTGATAAAAATCATATAGAGTGCAACTTCACAGTAACATGTAAGATATCTATAAAAAGCTTGTGACTTATCAAAACTCGTTATCACTGTGAGATGTATGGATGGTTAATATTTAAGGAATAATGTAACTATATGGAAAGTGTCTTTGTGGACTTGGAGTAGTCACCAGGAATGAATATGTCTCGATGATGGCTCCATAGTCTAGCCTTGCTCTTTCCCAAGACTTTCAATGGAAAATCAGAGACAATTGCAAAAAAAGGAACATTAAAGCAGACAGAGAATCACCCTGCCTAGGAATAAAGACAAAAGATTGTTTCAATATAACAGAGGGAGGAAAGAATCAGGATTCTGTCACTGAGGAAACATTTTGTGGAGCAAGGAGTGCTTTATGTGAAAGTTTGGATCCTGGTGGCTCTGAAGCCAGTCAACTCTGAAACAATCTGAACTTTGTAGTGAAAACCTACTTTATGAGATAGGTGCTGGTGGTGATACTGGGAAACTGGAGTGTCTAAGGGAATTTCTTTTGTGACTTATGGTTAGCCAGTGAGGTAAAACCAAAGTCCTCTGTGTTTGGCTGGTTTGGTTTGCCTGTAACTGCTCTGCCCTAAGCAATTTGTCCTGAATTGATACTCTCAGTTGTGTCTCAGCAGAGGCAGCATCATTACACTGGGGTACACTGTTTCTTGGGTAGCAGAGACTCTGCCAGTGTCAGGGGCTGGATAGGCCAGAGGAACGATTCACAGGGACTCAGGGGCTGGGGTGCACCTAGTGTTAAAGTGCAAGGTGAAGACAGGGCTGGCATAGCCCAGATTAGAGTGCTTGAGTGGCTAATAGGCTGATTGTATTAGGGAGCTAACACCCAGTTACCAAAAGCAAGGATCCCTCATCCTGGAGGCAGGGAGTAACAAGGTGACTCACAGAGAACCGTCACACCTCCCACTCCTCAAGGGTGCTGAGTGTGGTTTTGGCACACCCAAGGAGCTGGCCCCTAGATTTTATTTGCACAAAGCTCATGCCTGTGCAGATCCCTTAACTTGGGAAGTGGAATAATCCACCCTTTGCTGTAAAATGGCTATTGCGCCACCTAACATAATACCAGCCCCTCGAAAAGGGGTGTCTAGCTAACCCTGGGTCTCCATGAGCTAGAATCTCGAAGTGGGATAACTCATTCATTGGGGACCTCTGAGGTCAGTTAAAATCTCAAAGCTGGACTTTCACCACTGACCTTGCTATTGATGCTCACCAAAAGGTCATCAGTTTTTCTTCTGGGATTTCAGCCATTTTAATGCCCTTTTGAGAGAGGATCTTGAAACAAAGCCTCTTTGAGCTAGGATTTCAAAATCTGATGCATTTATCCACTATGAACTGCTCATTACAGTTAAGAAAACAGCAACCAACTGGCATCTCTCTCACCAGACTAACACCTTATGCAAACAATATTAATTTCTTCCGCATTGGATATGAGGCCTCAAAGACGAAGAAATTAAGGTCACGGGAGATCACCCATTCTATTTATCAGAAAATTGGAAGGTAAAGAAGTGCACCACAGGCGCTGATGTTAGCATTTAATAAAAGCCTCATAGACTTTAAGGTCAGCAAGGACCATCATGATCACCTAGTGCAGGGGTCTCAAACTCCCGGTCCCTCTGCGGACCGCAAGTCTCCCCCATGTGGCCCGTGGGGCTCCAGCAGTTTTGGGGCCGAGTCTCTCCCTTGGTCCCACCTGCCCCCCCCAGGTGCTCCCCCCTCACGGGCCCCGGCAGCACAGCAGAGCTGAGCTGAGCGGCATCTGCCTGCTTGCTCCAGTGGCTACCAGCCCAGGGCTGGGGTGGGGCTGTGCTTTCACATGCTGCCCCGACCCCAAGTGCCCCTGCGGTCAATGGGATGCTGCAGGGGGCGGTGCCTGGGGGCAGAAGCGCGGCCAGCTAGCAGCTTGCTGGGATGGGGATCTCCTGGACTGCTTCTCTGCTCAAGTGCTGTGTAGAAATGGAGCAGGCCGCATGGAATGTGGGGTTTAGAGGTCAAGCCAATATCTATAAACTGCCAGGTGACTTCTAGTGCAGAAGAAGACAGTTGGTATAAAGTTAGGAAAATACAGTCCTGGGGAATGATGGGAAGGCTTTGGAGGACTAGCAGCACTTTGAGTTGAGTAGCCTGCAGTGACACTCCTCAATTTTCAGAATTAAAGCCTGAGTTAAAGCAGAACCCAAGCTCTAACTTATAGCCTTAGCTGGATCAGCTAGTCCAGGTTTAAAGCACCGCCAAACCCCAGATGAGAGGGTTGTGTGTGTGGAGGGAGGTGAGGCAAAGGTAAAACAGGGACAGGGTCCTGGGTTAACTTTGCAGTGAAGACATACACTTATAGTGTTAAAATGATCACCACCAGATTGGGAAATGGAAAGAATTTTCCCTCAGGACACATTGGCAGGGAGGGACCTTGGGCATTTCCCACCTTCTTCTAAACCACTGAGCACACATTGCCTGTTAGGACCATATGGATTTATCTCAGATGATTGATTGCCTGCAATGGCATGGGAAACAGAGAAGGTGACCAGACAGCAAATGTGAAAAAACAGGACAGGGAGTGGTGGGTAATAGGAGCCTATATAAGAAAAAGACCCCAAAATCGGGACTGTCCCTATAAAATTGGGACATCTGGTCACCCTAGAAACAGGGAGGGTGCTGGGGGCCCTCCATCTTTGCACTCAAAGGACTGCCATCAATGGAAGAGCCTTGTTAGATTATCTAGTGATCCTCCCTCTCTGGCCATTACAAAATTGTTCCCTTACAGCATGTTTTCCAGTGCTTTGTTTTATGTATCTGCAACAACTTCCACCACTTCCTTTAAGAGCCTATTGCAGAGTCTAGATCCTCCAAACAGGAAGGTTGTCCTGATACACTATTCAAAATTTCCTGTCCACAATATTAACCCATTACTCCTAGCTCTAGCACTTTGATCCATCCCAAACTCCTCCTCTCTCTCCTTGGTTACACTCTGAGGATACTTGCAGACAGTTGTTTAACTAAACTGTGTATCAGCAATGGGTTGAATCCATTTGTTTACTCTTTGGCCTGGTCCCCACACAAAGTGGCACCAGTTCAACTAAAAGGTGTTATTTTGAACTGATTTAGCTAAACAGGTACCACTTTGTGTGCAGCCACACTTAAATTGATTTTAACCTGATATCAGTCATGCTTGCACCTGCAACAAACATAAGAGTGACAGGTTTCAGAGTGTTAGCCCTGTTAGTCTGTATCAGCAAAAAGAATGAGGAGTACTTGTGGGCACCTTAGAGACTAACAAATTTATTTGGGCATATGTTTTCGTGGGCTAAAACCCACTTCATCGGATGCATGCAGTGGAAAATACAGTATGAAGATATATATATACACACACACAGAGAACATGAAACAATGGGTGTTACCATACCAACTATAACAAGACTAATTAATTAAGGTAGGCTAAGTTTTTTTGTTTTTTTTATTCCTGCTGATAATAGTGAACTTTAACTGATTAGTCTTGTTATAGTTGGTATGGTAACACCCATTGTTTCATGTTCTCTGTGTATATACATTTTCCTACTGTATTTTCCGCTCCATGCATCCAATGAAGTGGGTTTTAGCCACAAAAGCTTATGCCCAAATAAATTTGTTAACATAAGAGTGTCCACACATAGGTCTGCACTAGTGTAACTAAATCAGTTTTTAAGTCAATTTAAATTAAACCAGTGCAAGTTGTGTGTATAGACAAACCCTTTGATAGCATCCCAGGGAATGGTTCTCAGGATTGGATAAGCAATCTTAATAGCAAAGACTCTCCTGACTGAGATTTGGAGTCAACTAGCAGCTGGCGTAAATGAAGCATGAAACATCTTGGATGTATAGGAAACTGGGAAGAAACACAGCACCTGAGGCAAGACACTGGTGAGGGTGAGTGTGGGAGACCATCACAGACCTCTCCCATTAAAAAAAATGAAAATACAATAGCTTATGAGCTGCTTGATTCATATAATAAAGTCTGCTACAAAGCTGATTGACCAGTGTCTTTCCTCACCTGGGTAGAAGAGAGGGTGCTGGAGGACCAGAAGCAAGGAGGGTATCCAAAAGAGCCTATGGTCCCAGAACAGTAGGAGCCTGCAAGCCGAGTGATTGAGACAAGTGCCCCCCTGTACTTCCATCCAAAAGACTCTAGAACACAGCAGTGCAAATGCAAACAGCTGAAGAGCTGGCTGACTTGTGCAGAGGTGTCAAATATAGGCCACTGAAGTTAATAGAAAACTCCCATTGACTTCACTGGGCTTTAGATCAGGCCTTCGGAGGAGATGCGGGTGTCTTGCCTGACCTTTTATTAATACTTTTGCAGTCCCATTGACCAGGCTTCTCTGTCTTTCATTCCACTCTCCTCCAACCATTCACCTGGGTGGCTGACCTTGAAGCTTGTTATCTGTTTTTCTTTGACAGAGCCAAATACTTTGTAAACTGCAGGTTTCAGAGTAGCAGCTGTGTTAGTCTGTATCTGCATGATGTGGGCTGTAGCCCATGAAAGCTTATGCTCAAATACATTTGTTAGTCTCCAAGTTGCCACAAGTACTCCAGTTCTTTTTATAAACTGCAGGAATCTTGAAGGGACTGCATCCAAATCAACAATTCATCCCATTCCTACTACAGTAGAACCTCAGAGTTACAAACACCCCTGGAATGGAGGTTGTTTGTAACTCTGAAATATTCATAATTCTGAACAAAATGTTATGTTTGTTCTCTCCAAAGTCTACAACTGAACATTGATTTAATAATATAGCTTTGAAACTTTACTATGCAGAAGGAAAATGCTGCTTTCCCTTTATTTTTTTAGTAGCTTACATTTAGCACAGCACTGTACTGTATTTGCTTTTTTCCTTTTTTGGTCTCTGCTGCTGCCTGATTGTGAAATTCCAGTTCCAAATGCAGCATGTGATTGACTGGTCAGTTCGTAACTTTGGTGTTCTACTGTACATATAACTCTTTTAATCTGCCTCTTTTATCAGCCCCTTATTCTCCCTCGGACACAGAGCTCATGGACTCTCACTGGAAACATTCATTTGTATAGGCTTGAATAAGGAGGCTGTAGTGGGGACTGGGGACTAACTCGAGGGCCATAACTAGAGAAGAATGAAAAAGCAGTAATGCGTTGAGCTGGGAGAGAAGGTATCTAGAGAGGGTGCCATCGGGACTGGTGCAAGGTCCCATGGTATTTACTATGTTAATTAATAATCTGGAAGTGGGAAGAAAGAGCTCATTAACGATAGTCACAAATTGGAAACACATAGAAAAGTAATACAAAAGGGACTGAAAGCAACCAGGAAAGGGGCGGCAATTCAATCTGGAAAAAGGGGGAAATGATTTATGTTTCAAAAGACATACATAGATGAATAGGTACAGTAAGAAAGACACCTACAGGCAGATGTACAAGCAGGAAGAACAAAGGCATATAAGAAAATATTACAGATGAATTAAATACATTTAACAATTGTGTGTGTATTATGGTTACATACGGTGGGCCCAACTGGGTTCAAGGTTGCATTGTGCTTGGTGCTGTACGTAGTAAGAGACAGTCCTTACCTCAAAGAGTTTACAGTCTGAATAGGCAAAGGATGGGTGAGAGGAAGGATTATTATCCCTGCTTTACAGATGAGACACTGACAAATGAAGTGACTTGCCTACGATCACACAGAGGTGGGGCTGGTATCTCACCTGGGTGCAGCACAGAGTAACTTTAGCTCAGGGCCATTCCTATTTGTCTTTGCTTCTTGCACTTTATGAAATTGATATTAGCTGGAGCTCAGTGGTCTCCAAACTGGTCTTGGAACCGTCTGAGTCCAGCTGGGATTTATTCCCTTGTTCATGTTTTTTCTTTAGAACTACAATTAAACTGTGGCTCTCTCTCATGAGCCATACATAATATGCTGGGTGCATTTCCTTGCAGCTGTTAATACTCGAAGTGTTGTTATCTGCTGTTGACCTGAGGATTAAGGGGCGCATCTCCCACAATATAACAAGGCAGAGTTTCCAGCAGAATAACAGGTTTGAGAGCTCTCAGTATGTACTAGCAGAATGTTTGGCTCTGTGCAAAGGCCCAGAAATTGAGGTGCATTTACAACAGTTACATAAATAGGCGTTACCCCAGCAAACAAACCTGTTTGTTTTAATCACAGTTTTCCCTGCCTTTTGTCTCCAATATCCCAGTTCCAAGCTGCGGCTTAACTGAGTTCATAGACTCATGGGCGGGGGAGAAGAGGGAAGAGCGAGAAGATGGCTGTATGCCAGCTTTGTGGCTGCTTGAATTTTGGTGGCATCTGCGGGGGCAAGGGGTAGGGGAAATCAGTCCAGTCCCCACCCTGATCTACAGTAGCCCAAAGGCTACGCTAATGACCTTTCAGCTGCAACTAGTCACAAAGCACCAGCAGCCAAAAACAGAAGGAGTACCAAGGTGCACCAGTCCCCTGCCCTTCCCCTTCCTGCACCAGGGCTGCCAGGAGTGTGGCAAATCGCCATTCCTCAAGGTCTGGGTATCCTCAGGACCCCTCTCTTCTATGCTAGTGAGACTCCCAGTTGGCTGGTTCTCAGGCCCCTTTGGGACAACAGAGCCAACCGAAAGGGGCTGCAGCACAACCTAGAACTGAGGCAAAGTGCTTTTGATTTCTGGCCACTTGGGCTGCACCTAGGTACAATTAAGGAAGTGGGTGTTGCTCCAGACCCAAAAGATTTTGGCATTTTAAGTGTGTAAGTAGGGCCTCATTTGCCAGCTGATTGCTGACTTTCGCTAAGGGCATGTTTCCAAGGTGTTTTGGAAGTGAGTCCTGACTTGCCAAAGTCAGGGCACTGCCTCAGTCTGTCCTGGATGAACCCCCATGTCGCAGGTGACTCTGAGCACTATTGTGTTTGTTTATTTGAACACAGTCATTTCAGTGGCATGCACCATTGCTGCACTGGACATTATTAGCAGTTTTCGTGTTTTTTTAAATATATAAACAGAGCACTTGACAGAACTCACAGGAAGTCATAGCCCCGCCTCAAAGAATTTCCAGACTCGGGCCTGATGCCAAAAGACAACCAGGCACCGTCCTTGCTACCATGAATGGTCCAACTGTCTTCTGTGCAATTAGTCATTGTAAGAAACACTTAGCCTGGTAATAAGTGTCTGCAGGACCCTAATTTTAGACATGACAAGTAAATGCAACAACCAAAAGGCAGGGGAGGAGCCAAGATAATGCAGTGATGAGTAGCGAGGAAAGGGGTGAAGAAGGCAAAGTGCACAAAACTGAGATCCTATATTCACTCAACCCAAGAGCAGGGATATTGTGATGGTGCCATTAAAAGTGCTCCTATCCCACTGACTCCGTTTTTGTGGACATCATGGAAGAAGTGCATATTCCGGGGGAGTGTGAAGGGGACAGTGCTCCATCATCATCATCTGATTGGCTCTCACATTTGTCAGGCATCCGTGTGGGTATTTGCTGACTGAGGGCTGCTGGCGGAGAACTTGAAAAGCACCAATGCTAATTTAAATAAATGAATTACTCAAAGGTTTGCCTCGGAAAAGGGCATTTTAGCCAGCCATTGAAGCATCAAATACCTCAGGGAGTCTTAATTTGCAGAGTTATTTTTCTTTTTTTAAACCTCTTTCCTTTGATGTAGCCAAAGATGCTCACAGGTACTGTAATGTAAAGTATAGGAGGTACATTTTGTGCATTTCTTCCAGTCTGAAGAGCTCTCAGGGACATGTATTTAAAAGGGTGTTTTCCGACATCTGTTGCTGCCCATTTTGCTCATCAGCATGTAAAGGGACATTATGGTGATCTGATTTTTTTTGTTTCCATTGGGATGACAAATCCTCTCTCTCCAAAGCACATTGCAAGTAGCCAGGTCAGAGCAGATGTGCTGGAGCGGAGAGAAAGAATCCTTCTTCTACTTCAAACAGCAGCTGCAGAGTTACTCCATGGAAGCTAGCTAATGTGCATCTTGGCAGTGTCATCTCTTCAACCCCTTATATGGCCACCAGAGGATGTAGGATCTTGCATGTGTTCAAAATACCACAGATGCCTTAAGGACAAAAGGAGCTCAGGCCTGGAGGAACTGCTTTTAAAGTCTCAGTGATCACAGATTGTACTGGGGTGGGGGAAGAATGGATAGAGGTAACACTCCTCATCTGCAGACCCCCTCCCCACTTCCTGTCACCTGCCTCCCCTCACACATAGTGCCAAAAACCTCAGCCATAGCAACTACAGGGCAGCAAAATTCAAATGTTCCAGATGGGCAGTGCTCCCAACTCTTGTCACGCTTGATGTTTTTTCTTAAAGCCCAAGCACCTGGAGTCATGTGATTTGGAGACTCAGCTTTCATTTGTTTAAAAATAGAAGTTTTTAGCCCTCATGGTTGCAGAGAAAAAGCTTGAAAACATGACCAGCATGTACCCTTCCCCTCCTCAAAGGCTCAGAAATAAGAAAGCAATTACAAAATTAATTGTGTTTATTTTTAAGCCCACGATTTGTGTGCTAGTCTCATGATTTTTGAGACCTGAACACTTGGGGTTGATAATAGTGGAGTGAATGCCACAGTCTCTTAAAAACACAGGAAAGTCCCTGGACACGGGCCTAGGAATGTCTGTTTTTCTGGGAAACGCTTAATCGAGGCATCGTGACGCAGCAGGTCACAAACTCAGAGTTTTCTTGATGTGAATAGAACTCATGTTAACTCTTTCCTTGTTCTACTTCCTTCCTATGTTTAGCCTTTCTGGCTCACGGCCTAGGTTTAAAATGTGTTAACTGTCAGAGCAGGGACCATGACTCCATTTTAATCTCTGTGTAATAATAGCAAAAGATATAGTGCTATATACACCGTTAATCGCGAACATCACCTGTGAGGCAGCGGAGTATTTGCACAAGCTCCTAAAGTCCTGGCCCAGAATGCACTAGATTTAGTGTAAAACCTAAGATGGATTCTCTTTGGTTGGCATATATCTAGTTATAGTAAATGCATCTGTAACTTTTTATAAAAAGTGCTTTTACATTAAAGGGGAGGAGTCTGTAGTATAAAGGACTTGGGTAGTATCCCTTTACATAGCTCTGCTAGAGGGCTCACAGGCTCGCTCTGTTCTGCAGTTCAGAAACCAGAGTAGCGGTGTTTAGATGTTTTGTAAACACGGTTTAGATCCTAATGGGCCCTGTGGTCCCTTCCTATTTCATATGTGGCCTAAAAGGCAGAAGACACAGCAGTGGCTCCAAGTTCTCAGCAGAACAGTAGGGAATGTCATGAGGACCTCGGACATGCAAGTCAGTCACTCTCCTAGACGCTCTCTCATTTATAGCGATCTCAGAAGTTATTAGTAGCAATAGAAAATAAAATGTTTTAAGAGATGATATTGTTAAGTTGACACAATATTTTTAATTGAGAACATTGAGGGAAATTTAAATCCTAGGAAAGAATGATGTTAAAGGTACTGGGTCTTTGAGGAGATGTCTGTGGTGCAACGAAAAGCCCGTGGCTGGCCTGTGCCAACTGGCTTGGTTTGCGGTGCTCGAGCTAAGGGGCTGTTTAATTGGGGTGTAGATGTTCAGGCTCAAGCTGCAGCCCAGGCTCTAGGACCCTGCGAGGTTGGAGGGTCCCAGAGCTCAAACTGCAGGCTAAACCGTGTCTACATGGCAAATAAACAGACCCTTAGCCAGAACCAGCTGGCATGGACCAACCGTGAGAGTCTAGTTGCAGTGTAGACATACCATGAGAGAACTTAAATGATGGTATGGGAGTAGTGTATAGGAGATATAATGATAGTATGGGAGTAATGTGTAGGAGGTATACAGATGTGGATATATGATGTTAGTTAATACAAACATTTCTATTAGCACATGTTAATATGTAACATTGTTCATAGGTTTGTAGGACCAATAAAGTTATAATTGTGCACTACAAATGGCTTCCTTATCACAAAGCTCTTATGAGGAAACTCTGGGAGCTTTGATTACCATTCTCCAGAATACACTGGCCACCAAACTTGCCCCTCCAAGTGCTGTGACAGCATATCCTATTCCTTTGAAGGTGCTGGACGCAGCAAGACAAGCTGTTACTCTTGCTGCTCGGTTACACTGGAAGCTCTTAAGATGCTGACCCCCATCCCTCTAAGCAGTGCTCCAGTCCAAAAAAAAGTAGTACCAGAATGCACTGCCGGTAAGTGAAAATATCGGGAGTACCCCAATGCCAAGACAGCTTCCCCAAGACACTGCTGGAATGGGGTTTTCCAGCATTCCCACAGACTCAAGCCCCATCCATAGGTTTTTTCTTTCACTGAATGGATGTGTGTTTCAGATTATTTCCCCCTGACATTCGTTAACTTTACAAAGCTGAATTCAATTTGTGGTTTCCTACTTATCTTTAGCACATCTCTGACTCCCAATTCCTTACAGCTGTGGGGCCTATTCTCATTTCCATTGAAGACAATGGCAAAACTCCTATAGGAGCAGCTCCTCCACAGTAAAGAACAGTCAGCAGCTCAGACAGGCACTTAAGCTGTCGTGGAGCACAGGTGATATAACTTGTGGCTTTAAAATATTTTGTCACACACTGAGCAAACAACAGGTTTGTCTGCTATTAAATCTACCAAGTTGGGGAGGGGACAGGAAACGTGGGTGGTTTGAGAGTGTTTGTATCTGCAGCTCAGTTTCCAGCAGTTCTTCACTGCTCTTACTCCAAACAGAGTAACGAAAAGGTGCAATTTTTCCCTCCATTTCAGTATCCTTGTAAGTAACAAGGAGTCACCTACCCTCACGTATGTGGTCAGAAGCACACCAGTGTGCAACTCAGCCATATAAGGCACCGGAGTTTGACTATCCTAATCCCAAACTAGTGTGCAAACAGCTCAAGGGGAACTCTCTGTTGAAATTTTGAGTCAGACTTCCTCCCACTCTAAAAGCGCCACCATACCTGCAGAACCACACAGCTGCTTAACATGGTACATAAAGATACCTTGTTAATACAGAAACAGGTAAGCAGCATGCTTAGTAGTAGAAGTGATTGGAAACTGGCATTTCCATTCTGCAGGAAATCCCAACATTTTAAAATTTTGGTTTTGTTCCAAATCAGAACAAAGAGTTACTATTTTTTGCAGAACAGAAATTATTTGGAAAAATCTTGTTTCAATCATACTGAGAAACAAGATATTAAATATTAGTCTAATATGAAAGTCAAAACAAAATGAAAAACAAGAAAGTGGGCATGTTGTGTTTCGACAATATCAAAACAATAAAACTCACAATTCATTTGACACTTAGTTGAAAATTCCATCAAAATAGACACATTCCCACAGTTTTGATTGTGATGAAAGTGCATTTTCTAATGGAAAAATTGTTCCATTGGAAACTTTTTGACCAGCTCTACTTAGCATACTTGCCTTGTGCTACCTTTTGGCCACTTCTGTATCTTGCAAGATTTAGCCCTTAATTGACATGCTATTTCATCATTAGTGTAGATATCAAGACAGACTAGACTGATATTAAATTTCTCTGACACTCCATAAGCTCCCCATCCACTCAATAACATTCAACGGTGTTTTCTCATTGCTCTTTCGGGTTCTTGAGGCAGTTTTCAATCCATGCCAACTGTAATTTTTTTAAACTAATACTTTGGAGACAATCAAATGCTTTTCAAAATATCACATCAAAACCTCTGCACTCCTTTGTTCAATAAATATCAGACAAAAAGAGCTCAAGTTTGTCTGTTGTGATATCTTCTTTATAAACTCTTTCTGCCTGGAGCCCTACTGACTTGTAGGTGTGGGTCTAGGAATGCGCTTGAGTGGATCCATTTGCAGGATCTGGCCTCATGATTTCAATAACTTGTCAGAAAACAACTGCCCAGCATTAGCAACCATGCACATCAGCTGATCTGCTAATTATTATATTTGTTCCCTTTGGAGAAGGTATTTAATCTTTTTGTTTTTTAAATCAAGTGCTGACTGTGGCTCTGACCCTGCAAACATCAAGTGCTTCTGTACTGGCAAATACTCCCATTGAGTTCAATGGGGATGCTCACATGCATAAATATGCCTAAAATATTTGCAGGGTCTCCACTTCTGTGCTTAAAGCTTCGCTAGTCTCAATCGAAGACATTAGAGTTCAATGTCAGGCAAAAGCTATTTTAAATCTCAATTACATCCTAATTATCCAAACACTTCTATATTTTGTCATTAAACACATTTTTAAAAGTATTTCAGTAGCTCAAACATTTTGGAAACACAAATAACTTCACTTACTCATTTATAAATGGGCTGTGTACCTATTTTCCTTCTAATTTCTTCCCCACAGATATTTGTGAAAGACCTTTGATTCCCCAGCACCATTAGCTAGCAGCAAACCGTTCTGTGGTTTTCGTTATACTTTCTCTTCCCTGCAAACTTTTACTGGTTCTGCATGTTCTTTGCTCTCCTCATCTTTTCTATTTCTTATACAGGATCTATTTATTTACCACCTTCAGCTCTCTGAGAAGCCCCTTTTGTGAAGCACTTTGGATATTGTTCTGTGTGGGAACTGAGAACCCTTGAATGAGCTAGTGATGGAAACAGTAAGGAAACACAAAGACTTGGTGAACAGGACGCATGGAAATTGGCTTTTTAAAGCAATCATTTAACTACCTGGTTCAAAAAATCCTTTCCCAAAGCCTCTTGCTGCTGATATGCTTGCTCCTGGTTTCATTTATCAGCTGCACTTCTATTTTAAGTATTAGAAGTAGTTTCTCTTCAATGGTAGGAAAGTATTTATCATTTCACCTGCAGCCAAGTAGGACCCAGAAAAGAATGTTACAGCTGATGGGCGGTCAGCTGGAGCCAGTTCTAAACTGGTTGCTCTGCCTCAGTGCTCAGCAGAACTTGCTGTGTCCTTTCAGAAATGGAGATTTTGCTTCTGGGCATATGTCTTATCGGCATAGTTCACTGCATTCTAGAGCAGCATTCAGTGATCATTCAGACAGAACAGGCAAAGAGGAGCTCTGCCTAAAGCGATTCAGTTATACAGGCCAACAGGATTCCCCTGCAAACCGGGCCTGAACTTGATCCTGTCTTTTGCTAACAGACTTATTGAATGTTAATGTTAAGCACCCCCCAACCATGGCAATATCGGCTCACTGCGTTAGTGGTTTGGATAGCCACCAGAACGTTTGTTTATATGTTTTTGTTATTGGTTTTAGTATCAAAATGTGTAGCCATGGGAATTAATGATTACCAGACACTAGAGTCCCATAGGTCATCTCTTCTGTGAGTAAAGCTTTGGAATGAGTAGGAGGGGGTCCCTTCTGCCTGCTGTCCTGGCAGTGGAAGTGGCTTATGGGCACACTACACTAACCTAGAGATTTGGTGGCCTTTTGGGACAATAACTGTGAAGTGAATTTCCTAGGGAGAAATGAGAGCAAATACTTCAACGCCAGTTACACAAAACCCCTGCCTTTTGAAGCTATGCCCTGAGGACTGAGTCATTGGCTGCTGATTACTTGTTGCAGAAGGCCCAGATCAAAGGCTCAAGCTAATTCTGGATCGAAGGATATATATACACACTTGTAACCACAGGGAAAACCCAGTTATGGGATTTGAAGGCCAAAACTCCACAGAGCCTAAGGTTGGAGCTGGGGTGACATCTAGTAAGCTTTTTAGCATGTGAAGGTTCTTTATGGTTTTCATATGTTTTCACCTTAAGAATAGATGTGCTTGCCTAGAGTTTGTGGTAACTTATAACTGCTAGTAATACACTGGTCATAGCCCTTGGAGAGAGGGCAAAGCACAGATGCTGGCCTTTTTGGGCAGTCTGGCTTGCTGGGGATATCACAGCATAAGCAGAGAACTATGCAGCCTTAAAATCCCTGGTCAGGCAGGAGTAAAATGTGGGTCTTCATCCAAGAGAGGTGATGCGTGGGAGCCAGAAGCCTAAAATGTGTGCCCTTGGTGGATCACTGAGGGGGAAAATACAGTGCAGTTGCCCTGAAACGGTGACACATGGAACAATGTGAGACGGCCATCGCTTCTTGTGGTTTACCACTTTGAACTTCTCTAGGTGCTGGATGAAGCTTGGAGCTTCCCGTGACAAAGGTGGATTAAGGCCATAAACAGACTGGCTGGTTTGAGCCTTATGGTTTGAGAGGACCTCCAGATTTTGGCAAATAGTTGTCTTCCCTCACCCACCAGGGTGGTCCATGTCAGCTGAATCCAGATCTGTTTTGAGTTATACCCTGAATGCTAGGGAATGGCCAGACCATTTAGCTACTGGGCTCATTCCCATCTGATTCTATGACAGTTTCATACACTTAGCCCCTCCACAAGAGCTCAGAGTAACTGCAGAAAACTCCCACCAGTTGGTGCACTCCCCTGTGGCAGGGCATGATGTTGCAGGACCTTCTCATAAGTCACCTCCACTGGACAGCCACTCAGGCCTGCTGATGGTCCAGTTCTTATTGTGATCTGGGCCTCTGGCCAGGTCACATTTGGACTCATCCCTTCCAAGATAAACCAGGAATCCAACAAAGTGATAGTCCCCTGCCCTCACGCTGGACCTTCAGCATGACTCAAGAGTCAGTAGTCTTCACCCCTTGTATCAGGGGTTTTTGCACCACTTTCCTCAGGAGGCCCTAGGGCAGTGGGTCTCAACTTATTTATGTGGGCTGCATCCAATACTACCCGTATGGCCCTGATGTCACATGAGCTGCAGCTGTGTGCTGATTGGGCCACAAGCAGCCCATGGGCTGCAGGTTGAGAACCACTGCCTTAGGGGAACCCACACTCTCCCTCTATTCCAAGGTCCAGGCCAGGGACCCTCTCACAAGCATACTAAGCTTGTCTACTCAGCCACCTTATTTTTAATTCCTGGACCGCTTCTTCCCTGGCCCTATCTCAGGGCCTCTCTCAGAGCCCTTGCTGGACTCAGCATGTCTGTCAGGCCCTCTGTCAGCCTCTTCGCTAGGCCTATTGCAAAGAGCTTCTTAACACCTCCCTACCATCTCTTTTGCTCTAGAGAAATTTTTCTACTCCACCTACAGGTAGGGTAACTACTGCTGAGCCATAAGAACAGCCATTGGCCATCACCCAAACACTAACAAAAGCCAGCCACTGGCCACCTAACAAAAAGGATCCACTTATAGCTAAAGCAGATGAGGGAAACATTTTACACACACAGATTTAAAAAAGTGTATTTTGATATTTTGTCACTTTTCTTACCTGGATTACAAGGGTGTGAAACGTAGAGCATTCTAACATGTCCCCACTGAAAAAAATAAACTAACAAGGAAGCTAGTTGAAAACTAGCTACATAGCAACCCTATTGATAGGTCAACTCTCTGCCACTGCAGATATCTATAACAAAGTAGAGATCCCCAGGGCACACACACACTTCCCCTAGCATTCCTTCCTGTTTATAACTCCACCTTCCTCTAGTATAATGACCCAGCTCCTCTGCAGCTGGGCCTAATACTCAATTGGGCCTGGCCCACCCTCCAGGAACTAATTGGACTCTTAGGCGCCTGTTAACCCTTTGTTTGCCAGCATGAGGTCTATACACACCATCCCAGGAACCTTCACTTTGGATTTCCAGGCTAACAGTTGTTTTTTTGAGAAATTTGCAATAATCTCTCTTATGGGTGTTTTAAATCTTGAATATTTACAATCTTCAGGCCATATTCAGTGTTTTGCCTAGCTATTTCCTGTGGTACTCGGTACCCAAAGTAGTACTCTGGAACCCCCATATTCATCACTGTCATATAAGTATATGTTTAGTACAAAGTATGCCTTGTGAAGTATCATTTTTAAAGTCTTGATTTGTTGAACATTAATACCCTGTTGGATTGTATGTGTTACCATTGTATGAGAAGTTATGATGTGTTACTGAAATATGTTGTGAGGCTGGGAACACCCACAACCAACATTTTGGGTACAGCGAAGCAGCCAGACGCCCTGATGGCCCATTGAAGGGAATCCACTCTCCCAACATCTCAGAGAGAGCACATATACAGTGGAGACTGGTTGACCCATATTATAGCAAAAGATCTTTCCAGCAAGCTGGAAGAAACAATAAAGAGGGGAAGTGACATCATGACTTGGTCTCACCTTCCCACAACTCAACACCTGGAAACATGTCTAGAGGACAAAGTCTTTGAACCAGGGGAGGGTGGTCCTGGGCTGGAAGGCAGTTCTAGCCTGTGCATTTAAGATCTGTGACCTGTTTGTACCATCTGTCAGGATGAGACCCTGCTTGACTCAAATCCTGTTTAGTTTATAGAACTCAGACTGCAAATTTATCTTTGTTTCTTAGGTAACCAATTTTGATCTCTACGCTTGCTAATTATAAACACTTAAAAATCTATCTGTAGTTAATAAATCTGTTTTATATTTTACCTAAAACAGTGTGTTTTGGTTGAAGTACTTGGGAAATCTCAGCTCAGTTTACAAAGGCCACTGTGTGTCCTCTCCACATCGACAGAGAGGTAAACTGGGTAATGAACTTACACTGGTCAGGGTTCTGATCAGGGCAAGACAGTACAGTTCTGGGGTGCCAGGCTGGGGAGAATTGGCTGGAGCCTCTCTACTGTTGGTTCATGAGTGTCTGGGGAAAACATTCATGCAGCTCAGTTGGGTGTGTCCCTGCCTGTGGATGTCTAAGTGCTGAACCTGCCAGAGGTTTGTAGCTTGCCAATAGCATCACAGGGTGAGACAGATACTTCTGGTTGTTGGGACAGAGGGATTAGTGGTACCACAATCCAGGTTGCACCCCAGGGACCCCATCACATTTCCACAGGTGTTTCTAAACAGTTTTATGCAGTATTGTGATAGCTGTGTCAGTCCCAGGATATTAGAATGATAAGGTGGGTGAGGTAATATTTTTTATTAGACTAACTTCTGTTGGTGAGAGAGACAAGCTTTCGAGCTTACACTGAGCTCTTCTTCAAGTCTGGGAAAGGTACTCAGAGTGTCACAACTGAATACAAGATTGAACAGATAGTTTATAGCATAAGTAGTTAGCACATATTCTGAGGGACCATTCAAGGTGAAGTGGCCCATGTGTTAAATTGTTATTTGTGGCTATGTGGAAGCTAAGGTGCAGATGGCACAGCTGCTCCAACGTGGGCCTTAGGAAGGATGCAGTGTGGGACTGTGAACATCCTAACCTAAAGTAAACCTGGCAGAGTAGCTACAACCGAGGCGTTATGGTCCCATGCCAGATCACAGTAGTTCCAGACTCCATATGCGTATGCGGAACGTGTGGGCATCCTGAAATGTTTATTGCCCCACTTTACTCAGGGACAGAGTCTGCCCCCTTTACTCATGCACATTAGCACCCTTTATCTTACTCTGTGAGTAGTCTCTATGAAATCAATGGGACAACTTATTAAGTATCACACTCCACAGAAGCATATTGGAATCTGACCCTAAATCAGTAGCCTACTAAGATGCTGACAAGCTCTCCTCCTGGAGAAAGCCAGCACAGCAACACAAATGTGGCCTTTCTAGGTCAAGCTGTTCTTGTACAATTGAGTGGGCTGGGGGAAGGAGTGTTAGGAACCTCTTAAAGCATCTAGCACACTTGTGCACATGATCAAAATACTACCTCTCACAGAAGTCAGAACTGTCTTCCAGTAGAATTTCCCATCTCTTGGAAACTTTATCTAATTTGCCTCAAGCTATGGAAATCTCCCTTAGTAGAGAATCTCACGCAATAATATGTGTGCGTGTGTGTAGGCAGCCTGCCTAATTTGTGTGTGTGTGTGTGTGTGTGTGTGTGTGTGTGTGTGTGTGTGTGTGTGTGTGTGTGTGTGTGTGTGTGTGTGTGTGTGTGTGTGTGTGTGTGTGTGTGTGTGTGTGTGTGTGTGTGTGTGTGTGTGTGTGTGTGTGTGTGTGTGTTCCCAAATGGACATTATAGTGGAGAGTCATCCTTGACTAAGGCGTTAGTGCTATGCCACCATAACACTGTACTTGTCATAGCTTCTCTTGTTTCAAACAGAGAGTCCTAGTCTTTTCCCTCTCATGGTCCACTGTGCTTTAAATCCTTCATGCAGAAATTCCTTGCTCTTATTCCTTCAGGACATCTCTTGTCTCATCAATTCTGACTGTTCAGTAGCCTGAACTCAGTTGTTCTAGTCCCTCTCTTTCCAGTTATGTTCTCAGCTTCAGAAGATAAATATTAATAGCTTCCATGTATACTGTGCTTCTTTTGCAAAGAATCTTGAAGAGTTTTATGGTTCATATGTAAATAGGGACAACTTGAGTCACCAATGAAACGTAGCCAACTCTGGGATGGAATGTGGCAGCTGTTTAGCAACATACAGCAACAATACACAATGGTTTAAGACAAGAAGCAAAGACGATTATTATATTTATTTGAAACTTCAGTGGGGAGTCCAAGTTGGCAGAATGCAATTACTTGTTTTGGATGTTAGCCAGAATACTTAGAATAACACTCCTACTTTTGCAACAAGTACCATAGGATTTTAAAATACCTAACCTTTCCATATTGGCATATTTACAATGAACACATTATACAACTAATACATATTAGGATAGGTTAATACTAGTATGTGTTAGGATTCCAAATACAACCCCATTAATATTATGGATAATTATCCATGTCACAGACCATAGAGCAGAGCTGGGTGGCCTGTGGGAAGTGGTGGCCAGCACGTCCTTGCAGCCTGTGCCACTTCTTGCAGCTCCCATTGGCTTGAAACAGCGAACCGCAGCTACTGGGAGCTGTGGGCAGCTGTGCCTGCGGACGGTCAATGTAAACAAACTCTCTTGTGGCCCGCCAGTGGATTACCCTGATAGGCTGCAGGTTGCTCACCACTGCTACAGAGAGTTGATCTTAAGTCTTTTCTTAGAACTATATATAGATATAGAAAAAAAATGTGCCCATCTACAGGTAAGGGAACATTTCTTAGGAAGCAGATCTTTTGAACAATGGGCTGCAATTTGGCATAGAGCTGTCTCCTCCCTGATTCCCTTTTGTCATCACATCAATCACTACATTTATTTCAATGGTGTATCAATCCCACCCACCTTCTTATAACCCTCTTGCCAGCCCCCAAAAACCCAACAACAGAAAACCTTACTCCACTACTTTAGATGCATGATGGAGCGTGGAGCGAGCTAGACACATGCCTACATCTACAGAGGGTACATCCCAAAACGGATAGATTGGGGGGGTGAGGGGGAGGAAGAGACGTGATATTGAAATAAGCCGATGAAGACAAGAATCTCAAGTTCTTGGTGGTACTGGTGGGTTTGCGCAGGAAAGAGAAACATCCAATTAAAAATTCCAGATTTGCCAAAAAAAGAACAGGTGTGAAGTAAGATGCAAGAACAGCTCAAGTGGCTTCATCTGGAGTAGCAGATGCTCAGCACTGCCTGAAAAATGAAGCCCACAGTGATTTGTCCAAGGTCACACATGAAGTCTGTGGTGGAGCTAGGAACTAAACCCAGATCTTGAGTTCCATCAGACCATTCTTTCTCTCACTAAAGCTTGTTTGATGTAAGTGGATTTATTGTGCCATTTCTATAGAACTTACAGTAAGAAGTTCCATGTCATCTTTAATAACCACAGGTAGTCAGGACTTCAGTTTTACATCTCACCTGTGTGAGGGAAAAGGCTGTCATAGAGAAGAGCCCCCTACAGTACCAAACCTGAGTAGGCGTCCAGCCACAACACACCAAGCCAGCAACTCTTAGGGTCATTAAAGCTAAAGTAGCCCAGAACGAGACTCCCAAAAGCAGCGGGGACAGAGCCTTCGCAGCGGCAGGATCCCAGCTAAGGCCCCCCTTTTACCTGAGATGACCTGACTGAATGTGACCCTGGTAAGTTTTAAATGTATGATCCACTTTTTAAAATCAGACCTTCTTCCCCCACCTCATGGTATCTCTAACAGCAAGGGCCAACCCACAAGTAGGGACAGAAGTAGAAGGAACAGCACAAATGGAAGGACGTGGCAACCTGGGACTTGGGAGAGCCAGGTTCAATTCCCTGCCCCATTAGACACTCTGTGTGACTGTGGGAAATTGGGAAATCGCTTTGTGCCTGAGCTCCCCACATCTGTAAATCAGGGATAGTAGCTCCCTGCCTCACAGGACTGTTGTGAAGATAACTACATCATATATGGTGAGGGCCTACAATAATGGGGGCCATATTAAGTTGTGAAGGGAGATAGGAACAGGATGAATACACACAGCTGGAATGGGGGAGACTATTAGAATATTCTTTCTGCCCACACCCATTATCTTTAACTGCTGCTCAGTACAGAGATACCTTACGTCTTTCTAAGATAGATTTTTAAAAGGTGTATTGCCCCCTTCATTAACATGTTAGTCTAAATTGAAAGACTTGGAGCACACACTGGCTGCTTCTTTGCTTGTTATATGTTCCTTTATTTTATCTGTAGCTTGCCCTCTAATGTAACCTCTCATTTTGAGGCTTAGCACACTGGGGAGGATGACAAACTGGTGGTAAGGAATAGTCTGAGGGGCAGATCTGGAAAAATCTCTCCCTTATACCGAGTAGTTGAAAACATACTCCTCTAAGGGAGGAATAACCATGCAAACCAATGGAGGCTTTGAGTGGTCTGAGCAGGAAGTATTTTCTTCAGCCTTATTAGCTAGAGAGATCAGGAAATACCTCCCCCATGTGTTTAGACCCCCTGTCTGGGAGCAAACAACTACCCTGGGTTCCCAGAGTAGGAAATCAGCTGAAGATAAGACTGTGGCAACAAATTACATTTCGCAAAGCGAAGGCATTGTTTCCATGTTTGCTTATATATTGATTTTGGCCTTAGATGGCTCGGTGCGAGTACTCAAATAAAAACACCTCGTGTCTCTTCTTCATGTTTGTTTGGGATTCCAGGCTTGCTCGAACAAGTCACTGGCTGCTACATGAAACTCTGACTCATGCTGGTGCCCTTTCACAAGAGGGTGTGCCAAGCTAGAAGACAACACAACAGACACCTCTCATATTATGTTTGGAGCATTAGTTCAGAACTGACATGAGTAAACCCACCACCACCACTACTTTGTACTCTACTCAGGCACTTCCCTGGAAGTCTACTAGAATACAGGCCAAGCCTGACCCAACTTGGTTCTCTTGCCTGCCTTAGATTGCACGTTTAGGGTTCTCTTTTTCTCTGATCCTTGTCACCCCTTTTCTTGCCCTTGTGATTCTATATTGGAGACGAGGTCTACAACTCTTATTTAAAGTCCAGTTTCAGGGCGATTCACCATTACAGACCCCATTTACATGAGATTGTTCACAGAGAAGGGTATCAGCTTTCTTCATACCAGAATTGCACAATATATTCAGCATTTCACTTGCTTGAGAGAAGCTAACAGTCTCCTGCTGGGTAGCTGCACTGTTTCTTTGCTCTCCTCCTGTGTGGGACTTTACGCTTTCAGTGATATTGAATTTCATCACATTGCATGCAGGTCTTTATGGGTTTCTCCAGATCAGGGGTAGGCAACCTATGGCAAGAGTGCCGAAGGCGGCATGCGAACTGATTTTCAGTGGCACTCACACTGCCTGGGTCCTGGCCACCAGTCTGGGGGGCTCTGCATTTTAATTTAATTTTAAATGAAGCTTCTTAAACATTTAAAAAATGTTACTTTACATAAAACAATAGTTTAGTTATATATTATAGACTTATGGAAAGAGACCTTCTATAAACATTAAAATGTATTACCGGCACGCAAAACCTTAAATTAGAGTGAATCAATGAAGGCTCGGCACAGCACTTCTGAAAGGTTGCCGACCCCTGCTCCAGATCATGTTGTAGAGTTTGGTTCTGTCCTCCTATGTCTACTACTCAGCTGTTTTTATTTTGGTTTTTTTTGGGGGGGGGAGGAGGAGAGAAGATATCACTTGGAATTTGGTCACTGCTTACTCTGTATCTTCTTGTAACTCACTAATGAAGCTATTAACTTCTGATTTCTATTGTAGTCAACGTGGTACTATTCACACATCTTCCCATTCCTTTGGAGTCTTTTCATTACTTAGACTTCTAACCCAAGCTGTAGTAATTTTCAGGAGGGTAAGCCTTTCTCCATATTCTTATTTTGGGACAGGGGTTCTCTATGAACACCTTAGCGCAATCCACATACTGCACTACAGTCATTTCATTCCTTGTATTCACTAAATCAGTAATTAGGTTGCAGGATATGTTTGTTTAGCATGTCCTGTTAAGTGTGCTAGTAATTCTTGAACTTTTCTCTCAAATAGTCACATGCTGGAATATTGCCATTAGAACTGATCTCAGACTAAATTAGCCAACAGCATAGATGGGGGTGCGAAGTAGATTAGGAAAGCCTGTTTATACAGATATCAATATACAGGGCAGGGAATTGAGGATGGGATTGAAACCTTTCACTGACTTCAATTCAGCCCATGTCAGAAGAGCCAAATCATTCTCGCTGGATAGCTGTTCCACAGCCTATGGGGGCTGAAGTGAGGATCTCAGTTCTGATTCTAGGATGACAGATATCCCAGACACCTATGAGCACTCTCAGACACCAAGGACTGAAGGTGCTGTGATTTCTTCTAGGTTGGGGAGCCGGGAGTGGGGGTGGAAGAGTACACTGTGGAGGAAGCTTGCTGTTCTGCAGATAAGGAGAGGATTTATAGAATATCAGGGTTGGAAGGGACCTCAGGTGGTCATCTAGTCCAACTCCCTGATCAAAGCAGGACCAATCCCCAGACAGATTTTTGCCCCAGATCCCTAAATGACCCCTCAAGGACTGAACTTACAACTCTGGGTTTTGCAAGCCAATGCTCAAACCACTGAGCTATCCCTCCCCCACATTTGCAGGGCTCATCAAGCCAACAAACTGAACATCAGAGAGGCTCTGTGACATTGCACGCTATATGATTTTATAAAAATATGCTAAGAAGTGAATACAATGTAACCGGAATATGCTTCATGCAAAAAGGTCCCTTGTAAGGTATCATTACAAAGTTTATAATTTACTGCGTGTGGTCATCCTATTTGTATAAATGTATCATTCTTGTATCTGAAACTAGAAATATGAAATATAACTCTGAGGGCCTATTGTAATTATGCAAAGTGTGGGCCATTAATGGTGGTTTAGAACCTTGATGGCTCCCATCAACCAGGACAACTGACTGTGGACGGCTCTGTTTGCAGGCAAGCCTTCCTGTGAGTCAGGCTGGGAGGAATGAAGGCTTGGGGTCTTACAGTGACATATGATCATGTCACCTGAACTGGAATCAATCTTTAACCTAGTGCTTTTCCAGTGGGGGGTGGGGGGGACGGGGACCCAGAGGGACAAAGGATCCTGCCTTATGCAAAAGATATATAAATGGGTGGAACAAAACAAAAAGTGAGGAGCCATCATGAAGAATCCTGTAGCTACCACCTGAGCTGGAACAAGAGCTGTACCTGGGGAAAGAATTGTGCCCAGGCCTGGAAGGTGTCCAGTCTGAGGAAAAAACTTACTGAAGCATCTCTGAGGGTGAGATTATCTGTATTCAGTTTGATTAGACATAGATTTGCGTGTTTTATTTTATTTTGCTTGGTGACTTACTTTGTTCTGTCTGTTACTACTTGGAACCACTTAAATCCTACTTTCTGTATTTAATAAAATCACTTTTTACTTATTAACCCAGAGTATGTGCTAATATCTGGGTGGGCAAAAAGCTGTGCATCTTTCTCTATCAGTGTTATAGAGGGCAAACAATTTATAAGTTTGCCCTGTATATGTTTTATACAGGGTAAAACGGATTTATTTCGGTTTAGACCCCATTGGGAGTTGGGCATCTGAGTGTTAAAGGCAGGAACACTTCTGTTAGCTGCTTTCAGGTAAGCCTACAGCTATTATGGGATGTGATTCAGACCCTGGGTCTGGGTTTGCAGCAGGCTAGCAAGTCTGGCTCAAACCAGGCAGGGCACTGAAGTCCTAGGTTGACGGGCCAGGAAAGCAGAGGCAAAAGTAGTCTTGGCACATCAGGTGGCAGCTCCCAAGGGGGATTCTGTGATCCAACCTGTCACAGGCTCATACTGCTCTCCTGTCTGAAAAGGGATCCCCTCCCTCAACCCAACATATGCTATTTCCGTGTCAGGTTTGAATGTATTTGACAAGAGGCCCCTCTCCAGCACGGCCAGATACACCCAGCACACCTAACCATCTGAGAAGTCCAAGAAGGGCAGAGAATTGAACTTTTCTATGATATTCTGGAAAGAAAAATTAGCAGCCAGTACCCACACAGCAAGTATGAATCAAAGTTGTGTCATGCAGAGCCATCAGCATCTGTATTTGGCACATATAGGGAGCCACCCACATGTGTTTTTGGGGCATTTCTTTAGTACTTTTCAGATCAAATGCAGCTTTCTATGCTAGTCTGGTCCGGTGCACATATTTCTGATAAACTCTAATCTTGCCCTGCAGCACGCCCTGCTCCCCCTCCACCCCCGTGTTATTCCATTCCCGGACACCGCTTATCCTTCAAAACATACACATTATTAACTAACGACATCCTCTTGCTCTTGCCAGCTCTGACTGCCCCACCCCACAGTCCATCCCGCTGTTTATCAGCAGTCTGTTCTGTCTAAACTGGCATTTGTAAGATCTTCAGTGCACAACTGCTAAGATAAAGTCAGCGCAATACCTCACACGCTTTGGGTACTGTATAAAAATAATAATAAACTTTTAGGCTACCTCTTATGTAGCTTTTTGCATCAGCACTTTACAAAGCAGGTAGGTATCACATCCCTGTTTTGCAGATGGGGAAAGAGAGGAACAGAGAGGTGAAGTGACATGGCCAGACTGGGAGCAGAACTCTGGTCTCCTGAGGGTTAGTCCATTGCTCTATCCACTAGGACACACTGTCTCTCATATTGATGATAAGAAGATTTCTAGGAAGCTGACAAGCTCACATGTCCCTATACTAAGGGACCAGCATCAAGATTTCATTTTCTAATTTATTGTGCTACAATCTGCCCTCTGTAACTACGGTTCTCTGATTCCTGGAGTCTGCCAGAGGCGGACAGAAGCGCATGTGGGGAAATAAGGGAGCTTTATGAGAGCATTCGGTGGACCAGACCTCCTCTCTGAGGATCTGAAGTTACATTTTAACTTGAAGTCACAAGCTGTCTGACTGGATGGGGCAGGGGATTACGAATGGGATAAAGAGCCTTTCCCTTTCAGGTTACCAGTTCCTGACAAGCTCAGGCCAGTAATTACCTCCAACAGCTGGTCAGTGGTCCACTGGAAGTGAACTAGAGGTCTTATTTCCTATTGGGCAAGTCTCTGCATTACAGCTAAAACTATTCAAGCCCTGACCTCAGTCACAGCAGAAAGTCCAATAACTGCGGGAGCCAAGGAGACTAAAATCCCTGCGCTCTTACTTAAGAAGGGCCCTTCCCAAAAAGGTCCAAGACACACATGCAGGGAGAAGCTGGCATGCTACTGATTGTCTCACCTGTTCTGAAGGTTTCAGTCTCTAGAGCTGTTATCCCAAAACCTTCCTTTCACCAGCACTAAAATTCACTCTAAAGAAAACACAGCAAGCCACGCAGGTGACAGTAGCTATAAGTTATTTATTCTGCAAAATAGAGGTATCTTCTATGGAGTTAAAACACAGGTACCACAGCGTAGGGTTTTTGCACTTCAATGTACAATGACTGCGTATATATACACACACAATGTACAGCCACTGTACAGAATCTGCCCTTGCTCTTACCATAACAGAGCCCTCCCTGCTGACTTTGTCCATAATACTGGTGGTGAGGGATAAGTTTGTGACCCCTTCCCATATTTATGGGGTTTCCCAGAGAAGGTAAAATGCGACAGCCACACACGTTGATGAAACAGTTGCACCAGCACTCAAGCCCAGGGTTCATCACAGCCTGAATCCAGGTTACAACTCATGACAGAACTTGGCCACCACCTGGAGTTATTTCATTCTCACCTCAGTGTGAGCTCCTGGTGGTTGCAAGGCACCCCTCTTCTCCCTACATCAGGACACTGTCAATATTCCCTGTTCACCATGGTCCATGTTCCAAAGCCGGTAGAACTCTGCAAAGTCCACGTAGGGCTCAACGCGTCCATCCTCATCTGGCTGGAGTGAGTGGGAGGGGCGGGAGCGAAAGAGGCCCCCATCTGAGCTCGAGCTGCTGCTCTGGGTATGGGTGTTTGTGGACTGGAGAGTCACTGTTGGGCTCTGACTGCAGAAAAGAGAAGGGAGAGAACAGACATGTTCATTTTAATCTGTCCATGCCTAGTGCATATCAAATGCCAATGCCTCTTAACCGTAACAAAATTACCCTCCCCGCAGCTAACACCACACATAGCTGCAGTCCCTCACTCCTCCAGGAACATTAGAGAGACATGTTCAGATCCACTCTGATATTCACAGGTGATAAGAGAGCTGCCTCAGCATGACAGGCCTGATGCATGGAACATCGGGGGGGGAGGGAGAGGAGGAGGACAGAGTAAGAGAAAAATGAGGGGAAGAAAAAAAAAAAAGACTTCCTTCCTTGCCTCTACAGCAGAGTCTGGCAACAAGAAGCCCTTTTCACCGTGTGAACTGTGACGTCGATGTGGCAGCTCCACTCTTCCCAGAACAACTGGAAGGTGGGAACCAAAAAGTTACTAGCAGCGCAGGAGCTGTATGCTCCTCTCTATGGGCAAAGGTGGTGCTGAAATCAAAGCCAACCGTGATCTTGCATGGTGGAGAAATGCCCCTTCCAAAAAAATATGACGTAAATTCAACTCTTCTTTTCTTTTCTCCTGCGTCCAATCCACCAGCCAGCCAGGCGACCTGCACAGCCACAGACTCTCCATGGGCCAGTCGGCTGACCTGAGGCCCTTGATGGAGTGGGCAAGCTCAGGCTCCCCTACCACTGTCCAGGCGCTGACTACTAGACCACCCAGTCCACCAAGGATCCACCACCCAAATTGCACCAGCTGAGAAGCAGGGAGGGACAATTGGTACTGAAACAGCACATGTCATTTACTTAGTGAGCGTGGGTGTGGCTTCATCCAGGGTGGAGCTGCTGTGGGCACCGTTGACCATCTGGCCTTGGGAAGGCATGACAAGGGACAGCGTTACGCTGGTCTTGCTTGTGCTCTGGGCACTGGAATATGGCACAGAAACAGGATAGATACGGCCTCCTGAGAAGGGGGGAAAAAGGAACATAACAGCTGTCATGAGACGTGGGAGACTGCATGGAAACTCCAGTGTCTGTAGTTCCCCATAACTGCTAGAGGGGTGTCCTGGCCTACTGAGATCCCATATATCCCCAATTGCTCTCTCCAGTGCCCTCCAGTCTCTGAATCACACTGTGCAAGGACACCCTGGACACCTGGTATTGAAGTGACAATTCCATTAAAGTAGAGAGGAACAAAATATCCACAGAAGGCTTCTTGCCCTGGCATCAGGTCAGTGTTGGCAGGACAGAGGGGTACTAATCTCCACTCCACCCACCCTCTTTTTCCTGTTCTCCGCCTCCCATACCTTGTGTCGGGGTCAGCATGGGCTGGCTCATCTCGCCCAGCGGGTACCCAAAGTTCCTCACCAGCAGCGTCATGTCCTCATGCCAGGGGCAGAACTTGGATCGTTCCCCACCACTGGCAAAAGTGTCACAGTGGATCCGCTTAACCCGGTCCACCACAGCCTGCGCCACTGCATCCAGTGATGTTTGCTTAGCAAACTCTGTAGCAATCATGGCTGCGATCTCCTGACCGTGGAGAGAGAAAAGGACTTTAGGGGAGGATTCTGGCAGAACCCTGACCCAGCCATCCAGCATAAAAGGTTCGTATGCTAACTGCCCAGTCAGATAGCTGGAGAGGGCTGCATGTCCCACCTTAAATTGACCTTTGTGGTCTGGAACCAACCCACTGCCCCAATGGACTGCTCCGTTTCAAGAGAGCGAAAGCAGCCAGAAAAAACCACTCTGCCAGAATAGCTCACTCACCCCACTGCAGACTGGGATGATGCACCCAACCATGCTGGTGCTAACAGGACATCAGTGCAAGGCAGCTTGCGTGAGTGGAGCTGGTACCGATGGGATGATTTAACACCTTTAGGAATGCCTCCAGCCAGGAAGCTCTCACCTGATTGGCCTGTCCGGGTCCGTGAGCCGCCTCCAGAGCTTTGTAGAGCCCTTCTGACATGAGTACCAGGAAGCCAGTCACCCCATCCAATGGCTGCCCTCCATGGATTTCAGGCTCTGCTATGATGGGCTTAGATTTAGCAGCACTGAGCGGAGAAAGCTGATTTAGTATTTAATAGAGTGACACAGGCAGGTGGAAGCGGGAACCTGCCTTCAGAAGGAAGCAGGGCTGGGGAGAGAACAAGACCACCAAGTTGAACTTTTTCTAACCTGAGTAGTTCAATATCAGTGTAGCCATATTTGACCTTGTAATCTCCAATGCGCCGGGTGCTCTCTTGCCCACAGATAGTTCCAACTTGCTTTATTTTCCCTGCATCCAAACCTGACAGATAAAGAAAAAAAAGTTAATTGATTCTTTGATATACTTGCTGAAGTTCCTGCACTTGTATCCTGAGGAAGGAGAAAGGAAACACCCATAGTTAAAGATACC